>NW_027072045.1:4940000-5686214 GCF_038088225.1 Cyrtonyx montezumae
CTCATTAAGCACAATGAGCAATTACCGGTTGAAAGCTGCTGGTGTCTCGCTTCCACGGGGCAAATGCTTTAGAGGCTTTCAGGCTGCAAGCTGAAATGGAAAGAGGGAACTCTGTACCGTGCCTACAATAACTGATACATTTGCAGGGCCCCTGCAAAGCCTCAGCACTTAGAATATATCACATCTCCTAAAGCAGCTGTGTTAATGGCAGCTATTTGGCACCACTCTTATTTCTGTTAATCAGATGACAACTTTGGGCTATGAATCTGTGAAACAATATGTCTTTCTGAAATTAATTTGATTCCTGCTGTTGCTGTGTTTTCTTCTCCCCCTTCTCTTTAAGGTGTAAGACACGTTCTGGCACCACTCAGGTTACACTCCGCTCGTCTGTGTGTGGTTGAAGCAATTCAGAGTTGGTTACGTGGCATGAAGACACAGGCAGGGCTCCCACTCATCCACGGTGACTTAGTTGGTCCAGGTTTGCCTGGAACATAACTGAACAACAATGATGGCTCGGATAATATCCAATAGGTCCGTGAAGGAGTGCGAAATAAGTACCTTATTTATTTATTTATTCTCACTTAGACCAGGAAAGACTTCCAGAATGAAATTTGGTGTCAGAAAGCTTTGTTGGTGTGGTGTTCATCCTCAGGTACCTCTGGTCAGGCCATGTTTTGCGTATGCATGAGGTACCCTGCAGTATGCAGCAGTGCAAGTCACCAGGGCTGCATCAGGATGACTCATGCTTCTGTTACCCTGTGAGTGCTGCGACATCTCTACGTGCAGATTGATATCACCAGCCCTGTGTTTCTTTGTGGCTTCTGTGGAGCTGTTGCATTGCGTGTTTTGATATCTGCCTGAGAATTATTTTACTCTCAAATCAAAAGCGGCAGAGCTGGTAAAAAGCAGAGTTTGCATCTTTGCACCCAGATATTGAAGATCTGTGTGTACTTGTTTATGCAAGTTCTTTACTTATGCCTGACCTGCTTTTGCCCAACAGTGAGGTAGGCGTTGCTTTGGGGAGCTCTGCCCTGATCCTGCCAAGCTCCAGCTGCAGGCAGTCCAACGCACTGACCCAAATCCAGCTGATGCTCTCATCGATAAGATCCAAAGCTCTTCACAGCTCATAAGTTGTGAGCTGTTTGGGTCAACTACTGTTTCTTAAGTGGACGTGGTGGAGATGGCTCAGCGGTTGGACTTGATGATCTTCTTAGTGCTCTTTTCCAGTGTTGATAATTCTGTGATTCTATGACTCTGACTGTGAACACTTTCACAGCTCTGCCTGAAAGGAGTCCTGCTCTTACTGTGGTCTCTTACAGAGGCTGCTTGGAGGCTGTGTATCCATCCCCACTTATATGTAAGACACAGCTACACAAAGAGAAGGGTGTTTCCAGCTGTACTGAGGAAGCCTTGTAGCAGAGGATTTCTTGGAAGACTTTTTTTGTTTCATTAGAGTTGTCTACATTGTCTTTCTTTACCTGTCGGGTTGTGTTGATTTAATCACCTTGTGCCTCTCTGAGGAAAAAGCTCTTAATGTTTTGTTCTCAGGGAGCTCCTAGTCCTGAGTGCAGCTTTCTGCCTGCTCCATGGGGAGCCGTGACGACTCTTCCCTGCGGGATGCTGATCACCTCTAATTGCTGCTGCGTGAGCAGTCACATCAAGGCTGCCTCACATGACAGCGTGAGATTCCACTGACGGAAGGTGCAGTTTTGTAATCCCTGCAAATCCCCCCCTCACCTGAGCCCTTTGCGTTCACAGTCGGGATTTACCAACCATCTGTGGAGAGCTTTCAGGGGATAAAAGCAGCATTAATGGTTTGGCCCCAGTGAAGGCATCACTTGCCTGTGATCTCCAAGAGTCCAGTTCAGCAGGAGCTCAGAGCTCAGTCTGTCTTCTGTGTTTGCTGATACTCAGCGTTGCAGATTGCCAAGGGACTCACTGGTATGAGATTATCCGTTAGAGGAAAACTAGAGAAACGATTGTTCTGGAATACAGACTGCTTCTAAATGCTCCCGAGTGGTGCTGAAATGGGGGGACCCGCCTCAGTGATGTGCCTAAGAACTTGCTACATAGAAGACTGCAAACCATTCAACCCACCTGACCTGGGAAAACCCCATCTCTCCAGGAACTGCACTTACTGTCATAAGACAACAAAGCAAACGCGGTCGAACAGTATTAGTGTGTGCATCTTGCCCATCATCCCAGAGTATCCAGGCTTCCAAGACATTAAGGTCTGTATGCAAAAAGTCTTTGAAATGTATAGCATTTCAATTTACTGCTCTTACTAAGCTGATAGGTGATGTGGTAATCAATCTTGGATGTTTTGATAGAGAAAAGCTTAACTTTAAAGAGTTGTACTCTTGATACATTATCAAGTGAAGATTATTTAAACATATTTTTTAAGGTTTAATGTGGGAAGGAGAGACTACTTTTCAACCAAGTCTTAGTGTTCTTCGGTTACCTAACTTATTCCAGAAGTAGAATCACTCCAGACAGGATCATTAATTTTTCTGGGACTCTTCCAGAATGTGATGGAATAGTGAGAGATGAAAAATGTGATTGCCTGTTGGTTTACAGGGCCTGTCCAACCCACTGTTCCTGGTTTGTGCTTGATGTTTTCCATCCATCATTAGTAAGCATCCTGCCAACTTGCTGATGATGGAGCGCCCTACTGAGACATTGCTGGGCTCTGAAACCAGATTTGTGGCTGAACCCTTAGCAAGTATCTAGACTTAATTAGCAATTGTGAGAAGCTGCTTGAATGATCATTTTGCGATACCAAAGGCATTGTCAGGCATAATAAATGAGTTCAAAATGTTCGTGGTCCAGCTGTGAAACATTACTGTCTACATACAGTGTAGTCTTTCTTTTTATTGATTTGAAAGAGCAATATAATGCAAAGCAGTTCTTCCATTGAGCTGAACAGCTAAGATTTCTGAAAGAAAAAGCCATGGTCCGGCCTAATCTGGTGAGCTGAAAGCAGCTGGTAGCTTCAGACAGACTGGGATGTCTTGGAGTATATGCGAGGAAGATGGAAATGGCAGAGCAGTAACTGTGAGAGCCCAGGGGAAATTTAACTCTGGATGTGGAGAGGCAGTCTTTAATGTGGTGAATTTCTAGCAAATTGTTTGGGCACTCGTTGATTTCCCTCACAGTCAATAAAAGGACTCACAGCATGGGTGTTCCCCTGAAGTCAACGGGGAGACACCCACTGATGTCAAGGGGAGTTGGATCAGGCCTTTGGCTGTTCAAGCAGCTGAGGTATTAAAATGGTTGGCAGGGAGAAAAAGGCATCCTATGATAGGAAAGGAGAAGACAACTCCACGCACGTCTATGATATACTGCAGGGTAATAGCAATAAACTTCTTAGTTTTAGGATGTAGAAGGACATCACATGTGAAAATTGCTTTTCTGGCAATAATATACTGCAATTCACAGCTGAGTAAGGAAAAACAAAAAGAAGAAAAATTTCTTACAATAGGAATACATTTTTATCATGGGAAACTGCAGCTACAGGCCAATGAGATTTGAAAAGGATAAACTTGAAGTTCTCTTACTACAGACAGGTGAGAGATTCTTTTAGAAAATGAGATTTTCAGAGAGGCTACACAAAATTGTAGCAGTACATCAGAGTCAGAGCTCAGCATTGTTTAACCTCAGACCAAAGCATTTGTTTTCCAGAGAGGGATTAGAGTTAAAGTCCTCAGGGAATTTAGGTTAAGAACATAAAACTTTCCCCAGCAGCTGTTTACTGTGAGGAACCATAACATCTTTTTCTACATAAACCAGCACATTTTAATGCAGATTCCCTTCACCCTTCTGCCCCACCCCTGCCTCTCTTCCTTCCCCTTTTGAACAGCTATCAAAAAATGATCCAGAAGCTCGAGCCTTCAGCCGGCTTTCCCAGGATCTGGAAAGAGGAAAGAGCCCTTCCTCACAGCTGAGCAGTTTTCCAAACACAGCTTCGTTTGCCCATTGCCTGGGGGGCTCCTCCGGAGGCTGCCTGAAAGGCCGACCTGCTCCCTGCACTGCCTTCCATGACAAACCCTTGCAGGAGTATTTCAACGAGAGGCTGATGGAGCTCAGGAACTATGAAAGTAAGAGGTCCAATAGGAAGACCAAGGGATTTTCTGACAAGAACCAGAACCCCTTACTGACCCGCAGAGCATCTCGGCGCAGAAGTAGTTGTGGTGCTGTGGTAATGGTTGGGTATAGCAAGGACACAGAAGAATCCTGCAGCTCAGCAAATGAAGAAGGCAGAAAAACAGTAGAACACAGTGGTCAAAAGGAAATCCGCAGTGTCCTGGACCTCTACAAGGGTGACTTCTTGGACATTTTAACAATGCACATTGCTGCTCCTCTAGAAGCATTCGTGCAAAAAAAGTAATGCTGGAGCTGTTTGCAGCTAGTCCTGCAGTCCTCCAAGTGAAGAACTGCTCCTGTTCAGTACTGTTGTGACTTAAGTAGTTTATATGTGTTAGATCATTCTGATGCAGAAATACGTCTGTGGGACAACACTGACATGGCATAACTTTCTGTTCAATTATTTTCCTCAAAGAATCAGTAAAAATGAGGGGTAGAGTTGAAGTACTGTACACATATAGCACTGTTCAAAATGCACACATGAATTCTTGAGCTGCCTTCAAACAGACTGATTAGTTTCAGCAGAGCAGTGTGGTTTCCTATTGGTAGTGTGTAGTTTGCATTAGCTCATCTGAAGAAACAGTATTGTGTTCTGCCAAGTTACTTTGCTTGTTTTATGTCTTGTTGTTGATCTAGTGTACCATTTTGACCCATTTGATCTATGCTATGTTTTGCATGGATGCAAACTACTCGATAAGAAGTGATTGATTCTGTCATATTGCCACATGTGATGAGATCTTTGTAGCAGTGTCTGGTACTTGAAGAACACTGATGTAAGCTTCATTTCTCAATGTGATCAGCCACTGTGGATTCATGTGCGTACTCACAAACCTCTGACTTAAAAAGCACTGCAAGGGCAAAGAGAAAGGAACACCACATTTCAGTGAGAATTAGGGAAGTAATTGTGTAGATGGAGTCTGTCTTGCTCTCCTGTTGTAAGTATGAGGTCAATATAGCCAAAGCTTAATGCAGTCTGAGCTTCCAATTGTTTATTGCACTTCGTGTTTATAGTGGCCATCTAAGTATACAGTGCCAGCTGCAGCCAGATTTTTCTGTTACACAGAATGTCAGTGTTTAGTTCTGCAGAGCACTGAGTGTCAGGCCCAAAGCTGGGCAGCTATTTATGTAAAGAGCTTCCAAAAAGCACTATTGCCTGTAGTACTATTAGCAGTAAAGTCATCATTACAGTGTTAGTTTGAGCTGATGTTTCTGTCTCTGTTTTCAGATGCTTTTTGATGTGAGTTAACAAGAGGAGCTGGAGGAATTAGGTAATTAATGTATCAGTTTGCTAATTCCTACTAGCAGAGTGGAGCAACAGCAGGGCAGGCAACAGCAGCTTTCAGTCAAAACCCAAGAACAAAACCCCCCTGTCAGTCAACTGAGAGCTTTCACCCCAGAAAGGAAACACATCAGATTTATTCCATATCCCTTTCCCAGTCCTGGGTTCAATAGCATCTGAGTGAACTGACACGGGATACTGAAAGCTCTAGGTCCTTTGTGCATGGGAAAAAGCTCTACATACTGAGCCTAAATGAATTTTTCAGAATTCAGTTTGCCTTAGCACTGCGAATGGCAGGGCACAGCCAACTAGGTGCATTTTTTCCCTGAAGGAAAATCTTTATTTTAGACTGAAATGAAACTCTGCCACACATAAAGGCACTCACAGATGCCATAGAGGGGTTGCATCTGGTTTCCACTGCGTATCTGCCAGAGGTTAGTTTCTCTTCAGGGAGTGTGTGCATCATAATAACATATCATTCATGATGTGAGGACATAATAATAACTGCACTGTTAATGGGACACAAGCAGCCCTAATTCTTGCATTTCTTGAGTGTACATTTGAACGCATGCTTCTAAAATTTAGTTTTGCAAGTCATTTCCCACCTGCAAAGTCTTCTAAAAAACAACCTGCCTTCCTCCCTGCTCCTGATATTTAATCTTTATCACACTGCAGTGACTCCAGATTAGCAGGTCTGGAGCATCCTGAGTCTCTCTGCAGACATGAAGCCCCATGCCATTAGGATGTTACTGACATTTGCTGGCAGTAGAGGAACATGCTTTCCTTTAATGAAGAAATAAATTAATGGTGCTAAACTATATATATGTATATATATACAAACTGAATAGTAAGCTATATATAGTTTATATATATATAATGAAAATTTGGTAAGCAAGCATCTGTAAATGAATTACTTCAGCTGTTCAGCCTCTTCTCCATTACTCTTCACTATTCATGACAAATCAGAACACTAATTGTTAATAGTTTGCTTTTACTTTTATGGTATCCTGAGTATGAAAAAGAGTGACAAAATCCAGCAATTAAGACTCAGACTTGGCAGAAATGTGTATTGTCTCCCCTCCCAGAAGCATCCCCGTAGACTTCAAATTGCAGAGTCTGATCCATTTATGGTATTTTTCATCTGTGAAAACCTCTAAGGGATTCAGAAAGTTGACATGTTTTTTTTAATTGGATTTCTTTCAAAATAATGTAATGACTTTCCTCTGAGAAGCTGCACTTCTCATGCCAGAGAAAGTGGAGAAGGCTGAGGAAGATTACATCTCCTGAGAGAGAGCATAGCTAGATGCTGCTGTGCAGAATGGACATGGGGATACGGAGAGAAAAGAACACCAAGAACTGCTAGAGAAGTAGGAAGACTTCATCTGACATTCCCCCAGAATTTTAAGATCTCCTGAAAAATGGCTTGGGTTTGTTTGGAAAGTGATGAGCTGAATTTATGTGGACTATTACCTCAGGTTGCAGTGAATGCAGCTGTTGGGTGTAGCTGCTGCTTTCATGCAGATATTCTGTTTTCACCACGTTCTCTCATGAAACTTGATGCAAACACCGTTTGCCATTCGCAGGTTTGTAGAAGTATTCTTTCTGCCTCTTTGAAACATTTCTATCTTTTCTCATACAGAAAAGGCTCTGCACCACTTTCCTGCTAGTGATCTGCAGCCACTCTTTGCCTTTGTTTTAAATCCTTTACGTACAGAACACTGAAGAGCACATTATTGTCATTTTCCTTCTCCAAACATTTTCCCTCAGACTGAACTGAATCTTTTCATTTTTAAAGGTCAATATCCCTTATAGGCCCCATAAACCAGACAGTGCTCAGCTTCTAAAAAGAGTTCACACCTTCTGAAGCCTCCATGCTCACTAGTGATTGTGCCATCCTTTCCTTGAACACGTCTTTAAGGTCACAGAGTTGTGTTGGTGACAGTTATACGGCAGAGAAAGGCAGGGGAAGCAGAGCTCAGGGAAAATTCTGCTTTCAGACAAGAATCTGAGCTTCTGCAAAGTAATGTGCACTCTCATGTTTGGTTTTCAGTTCCCTCAATCTCCACGAAGAAACGGTGAGATGGAAAATAAAAGGAATAGCATCGTTGAAACATATTCCACTCTTACTGAAGTGGTCTTCAAGATCCCAAAGAACTAAGGAAGGTGACTGTATGCCTCATTAAAGCAATACATATAGTTTTCAAGTATTTAAATTAAAGAATTTATTTAAAAAAAAAGCAAAAAAAAAAAAACCAAAAACCAAAAACCAAACAATCAAAACAGTGGTTTGATCTAGATACAGCAGCACTGTGACATTACTAGGACATTATGTACGAAGAACCCAAGCAGCCATAGAACACAGAAGCCTTTATCTTCAATAACAATCTCAAATGAAACTAGCTTCATCAAACAATGTTAAAGATCTCCCTGGCAAGAGAAATAAAACCAAACAGCCCCTCCCCACCCCTAACCCTTTGGATACTAGGATGAGTTTTTGTACAATACCAACAGCCACTAGCTCTTCTAGTTGAGAACACTTGCTTGAATTTATTACAAAAATGATCTGTTGACTCAGTTATGAAGGACAACTTTTAACATCGCTTTAGAGTTGTCTGCTCCCCTTATAGACTACAGTATTAGAAGTGCTTAAAAACATTTAATCCTGCATATGCTCTTGAAATTCCATCAGAAAGATATTTTGTGTGTGTTTATATATCAAATATGACTTTTAGTTTTTGAAGCAGGTGAAAAGACTAACCCTATTATGAAACTGCAAATTTACAGTTTAATTGTTAGTTAGATATGGGCAACCACGTGATAATTCATGAAATCTTCAGGTCTATCTACATTGCTCAGAAACACAAAATAAAGTTTTTACAACTTCCACCTTCATAAGGCTAAAACGTTAAGTCTTTCAGAAGAGTGTCCAGTGTTGAAAAGAAAGTCAGTTAAGGGAGATTGCATTCTGTACGTATGAAATAGCTCATTTCAGCTTGCTAATGAATGTATTTGGGGTGGTGAGAAGGCAATACGTATTTGTCATCCAGCCACTACCTGAAAAGTTCCTTTTCTGGGAGTTAATCTTCTCTGCAGGACCTGTGATTTTCCAGAGAGCGTGGAGGTCCCCTTTGGAGTCCGCTGATCCCAGCAGTGTGGTCGCCTCTGTTCTCATAGCAGCAGCGAGCTGACCCCGTGCCTGCCATCCTGGTGACTTCACACGGCGTTCCATTTAATTGCTGCCTACACATTCATTTGCAGGCTTGGCCGAAAAAGAGAAAGCTTGTGATGTTGAGCTGGCAAAAGTAATTGTCCCCTTCCTCTTAACTTTGTCTTTCCATTGTAAAGAAGAGGAAGTGTTCGTCTGAATGCTGCAATTACTAGCTAGTACTTAAATAAGAAATTAATACCTTAACATTTGCACTGGAATCTCATCTTCTGTTGGAGATGGCTTTACAGAAGGGAAGAGCATTCTTTTTCAGTATCTCTAAGGAACTGAGACAAACCAGCAATAAAAAAGAGCCCTTATTTACAAGACTCATCTCCCATGCCCTGTAAATAAGAGCAGCTATATTAAACCTGTTTCACTTAAATACTAATATAAAGAGTTGATCTGTTTTGTGCAGAGACTCCCAAGTGCTTTCTATCGAGAGATAGAGAGCATCCCTCCATGTTTAAAAATGGGAAAGCAAAATTGCAAAGAGGCTTGTCCAGGGCAGTGATGTAAAACTTGAGCACAGCAGCAACAAAATCCACCACTTCTGGCTCCAGGTACGTAAAACAAGGAGAATACTTTTTTACAAGCAGTAATATTCATTTTAGTAAACAGGCAACAATCAGTTTGAAATGGTTTCTCTCATAAAACCCATTTGTCACCTTGCTGTCTAGGCTGATTCTAGGCAGTTTGGACTTGTGTTATCAGAGAAGTTTGAGGGAGGTGAGCATATAATACTGTAGCACACCGTGGGCTTTTCTCTTTACTAGTAGTTTTCCTAAAGAAAAATATAATACTGCAACATTCTCTGGAGCAGTTTCTTCCCCTTTTTCCCACTTTGTGCTTCATCCTATGGTCTGCACCTGAGGCACAGACCAGCCCGAGGATGTTCTTTCAAGCAAAGTCCAATCTTTTCAAATATTGCGTGGGAAATGTCTCGAAATGTTTAACAAGTTATCTCATCTGCACTCAGATATTTAACAAACTGTAAATCTGAACAAAAAAAAAACCCAACACAGCTATGGAGAAGCAACCTGTTCCATAGATATCCATGAGAAGATGTGCTGTAAGGGTGTGCGTAAGGGTGGGCACTTATTGCTTTTCCAGAAAGGTCTACTCAGGTAACTTCTGGCTGAGGCTCAGCCAAGTAGGAATGCAGAGCTGTGTGATAGCTGCTCCCACAGGCTGAATGTGTACCTACTTTCCTGTTCAAACCGTTCTGCCAGTCCTCCTCCTAGAGATGACACTGACTTTGAGCCATGGGCTCGACACTATATTTAATATGACTTTGTGTATGCAATTTCAAGGTTACTGAAAAAGCTATAAATAACATGATAACAAGGAAGAATGTGCTGTGATGTGTGACAGTAACATTTAACACATGCTGAAGATACATACGTAAAGGTGATTTTCACACTGTACTCCAGAGCTCACACCCTCTCTGTCTTCCTTGTCCTGCTCATGGTTTTAGTAATATTAAAGACTGCTTTTCTGCGGCATCTCTCCTGAGAAGTTGGATTTAAAATCTGAGGCTTTGACAGAGGAAGCAAAGAATTCAGATCAGAACTTGAGTTCTACTTGAACAAAATTAAGAATAAGTGTCTTAGAATCAGACACTTCTCTGTACCAGCAAAGAATGACTTCCAGCTGCTGATGGCATGCTTTGCCATAGTTGCTGGTGGAAGGGATGACTGAAACAAGATGGGATCAAATTGTTTTTACAGATACTTGGCATTGCCCCCAAACTGTCGGTTACCAGGGATCTCTAGTTATTGCAGAACAGAGTTCTGCCATTCAATAATGTTCAGTTTGACCTGCAGTAACTGGTATGATCATCTTCACACCTTTACCAGCTTCACAGGCAGGTTCTTGTTCAGAAACGAGATCTAAGTCATATCCAGTCTTGCAAAAATCTCTTCTTAGACAATCCAGATCAAGTGTACATTTAAGAGTTTATTATTTAAAGTCACCAAGGTTGGAAAAGACCTTCCAGCTACCTAGTCCAACCGTCCACCTACCACCAATATTTCCTCACTAAACCATGCTCCTTAGTACGTCCACATGTTTCTTGAATACCTCCAGGGACTGTGACTCAACTCCTCCCCTGGCAGCCTGTTCCAGTGCCTGACCACTCTTTTGGAGAAGCAATTGTTCCTAATATCCAATCTGACCCTCCTCTGGGGCAACTTGAGGCCATTCCCTCTAGTCCTATTGCTAAGTTTGTACTTCCTTACTTCCCTTTTATTACTCCTTTATTTTAAAAAAGCCTCTCATACAACTGGAGAATGGGAAAAATTCTAGAAGAGTTAATTCTTCTATAGAGACACTGCAGAAAATGAATGTTCATCTGTATCAAAAAGTGTATAAACTGGTGCTCATCAGATTACTTAGTAAAGATTTAAAAATAAAAACAATGCTTGCACAATGCAAGATTAGACTGCAAAAGATTTCTGATTCTTAAAACTAGCTAAGTTTGCTCCTCTGTCTACTTAAAGCAATCAGCTAGACCTGAACTTCTGCGTTTTTTAAAGAGTCTATACTGTAACTGGAAAGAAGATTGAAAAATTAATCAGTTTGGAAAGCTATTAAATAACTGCTCCTTCCTGCTCCTTTGCTACGTGCAAATCCACATCAAAAACTATCCCCTTTGAGTCAAAATAGGGAAAATCCCCCTGTAAATGCTCTCCAAGGTTGTAAAACAAAATCATAATTCCGTTCTTGCAGAGCCCCTGAACACCCACAGCTCCCAGTGTTTCTGACTCTGGCTCAGAGGCAACTGACAGATGTTTCTGACAGCAGGGCAGGGCTTCAGCCCTGAACTGTGTGCTCCTGTGGGCACACTATGGAAGCGAGAGGACTAATCCTGCTGACTCAGGTGGCTCTACATCAAGCTGTGAGAATGGAACTGGAGGAAACAGCCCCCTCTGCACACAGCTGCTTTCATTTCTACAGCATTCATTCCTTTCCTGTCAAGAAGCTGAAACCAGTATATATTTAGTTTGTAGCTGATGTAGAAAGTTACTCAAAACTCTCTTTGTTACTGTTTCTCTACAATCTTGTACCTTCTGTAAGATCTCCAATGCCATCATCTGACAAGAGTGGCTGAAGCTCTCCCTGAGCACCATCTACATGGGGAGAAGGGATTTCTCTGCCATGCTGATCTGAAGGAAAAAAGGAGAACATATTCTTGGTGATGTTACGATGTACTTTCTGCATATCTATTAGCAACCACAAAAACTGGAGGATTTTGGAATGGTATGGACTTGCATCTTAGTGCATTTTACTTTAGAGAATGGCACCAAAGCCCCATCTCCCTTCCTTAACTTTTCTCTGTAGGCTGCTTTATGCAAATCCTGACCCTGTTTAACTCTCACTCGTGTCTTCTAGCTGTTTTAACATCTAATTCCCCTGACTATCACACATAGCTTTGCCACCAGTAACCTGCATTTCTTTTATCTCTTCCGCACTAACCAGAAAGACAGAACATATAAACGAATAAAGAACTTTGTCCATTTACTGCAACAGTGCTTCCTGGGGTAACTGCACTGCTATCTAACAAGGCTTTAGCAGTGGATGCTCCTCTCTGACCCAAAGGTGAACTTATCAGTCTACTCTAGTGAATATTGTAAGGCGTGTGGTGAAGAACCCTCTTTTGTAGAGCATGGTGGACTTCAGAGACCTCATCTACACTTGGGGCTTTCCAGCTCCTATTAGAGAGAAGGAGCCATATTTTTGATCTGGCATTCTTAAGCAGACTACTTGAACACGATTCAGGTGCCTCAGGTACTGCTACTGATCCTGTTTGCAAGAGGGAACAACGTCTTCGACAGTGGTTAAAGGATCCTGGGCAAAGAAAGAGGGAAGGAAAAGTGGGAGGTGTTATTTCATAGCTTACATTTTATTCAATTAAGCCGAGGACTTAATTGAGGGTACAAGTAATGTATGTTTGATACGACAAATGAAAGTCCATTCACAGGTTCTGCTACTGCTCTAAAGCACCTCAGACCCCACTCTGAATCTCCACAGCTCCAGGAAGCTGACACGAATCTCATGGTGCACAAACCAGACTGCTGCATTTCTCTCCTGCTACCCATGTGACACAAGCAGTGGTGAAAAGGCCTTGGGCTTTTGTCTGCAGCACTGAGAACACTTTGCTCCCCTCGTAGTGGGGGCAGGACTCAAGCCCTTGAAAAACAAACGGTCATTTGCTTTCCTGGTCACCTCTCACTCAGTTTTGTTCTTCAACAAAAATAAGTGAAGAAGAAGGGTTTAAATAGAGTACACTTTCTAATCAGAAATATTATGATGATCTAACAATATAAGTACAAATCTCAGCTGTGCCAGACCATTGAGATCACAAACCTTAGGCATAGCGAGGAGTATTCTTGAATACATCAAAGCCTTGTCAGTATCTTCTAGCAATTAATGCGAGACATTGCAAGTTAATGAAGAGGAGAAACGTATGCAGTGTTGCTGTAAACCAAATATACAGATGGAAAATAATTAAGAATAAACTGTTCTGTAAAAATGCATGTCAGTAAAACCCAGACTGATAAAGTGATTTATGAATAGTCTTCTAGAATTACTAAAAAGAATGATTTCTCATTTGAGGCTCTGGAAGTCTTGAGTCACATTTTTTTTTCTTTTAAAAAATGTCTTAAAACACATGGCTTTACAGCTGCTGCTTGGAAAATATACACCTCCAAAGTCTGACTTTCATTTAAATACAAATGTACAAAATGTAAACTGAGACAATAGAGAAATTTACAAAACTTTTCTTTAAAAATAATAAAGACAAAATTCAGTTCTAGTATGATGATATTTAAATACGTGCAAGTAGTCATGTTCATTGAATTTCTATTGCAATGTTCTAAATAGACAGATTTGATTCACACAGTCTCGAGTGCCACCTCCAGAAACAGACCTGAGTGGAAATTTCTTCTTAAAATGTGAGGCTCCACTGGAAGGAATGGGTAGAAAATCTCCATCTGGGGGAAGATTTGTTTTTATTTTTATTTTTCTCACTCAACGGTGGATGCTCTCATCCATAGAAGCTTCACGGATTGTAGAGGAAGGACGCACTGTTTCACACAATGAGTCAGAACTAGCTGCTTCCGGTGGAGTTTGAACTTACGTGATTTGAATTTATGTGGTGATTCAAACTGGCCTTCGAATTTGAAGATCCCTTTGAATTGTTCTGATGCTACAGAAAGAGGAAAAAAAATAACACAGTTTCTGTAAGCGTGCCGAGCTTTTCATTTGGTGGTGATACTGCACTGACTGCCCTGCAAGATCTTGGCGTGAAGAACTCTGGATGCAAAACATTCTTTACTTCCTTACCTGTATTCTCTCCAGGTCAGGAGGATCGTGGGGGTTCTTAAGGATGCAGCAAAGACACACCAACTCCAGGAGTAAAGTCAGTTGACTGCAAAACGTCAGGATCTGCTAAACCCGACTGACTTAGAGAGTGAGGAGCAACAGCATTTACCCTACAGAAACACATCAGTCTAGGAACGTTACCTGGATTTGAAATGGTGCCACAGGGCCACATCAAAGCTGTATGTCACATACTCTGACTTCATAGAATCACTGAACCACTAAGGTCAGAAGAGACCTCTAAGATCTTTCAGGCCAACTGTCCTCTCCTTTTTTGAGTCCTGGTTTCGAACCTTGATTACCTCAATCAGCTTTTGAATTATCTTTTTTAACACATAAATCAAGGGTTTTTAAAGGAGCTTAGTAAAAACCATTTCAAAAGGCATTTCAGCACACTACTAAAAATAGTTAACTATGAAGTTAATTGGAAACAAAGTTGATGGGAAAAAAAAAATAACCAGAAGATCTTTATTTTAGGTCATTAAAGAAAACCTAACACAAGAGAGAGGCAGGAAATGCATTACCATGCAGTAACAGTCAGGAAACTGCTAGGTAACTGTGACAGCCAGCCCTCTCCGAGATGTACTGTCTTTGCCATAGCAAAAATACATTGTCACAGCAAAAATTCATCCCTGAGTGCGTTTAAAATCCATTGGGATGTGGTGCTCAGGGACAAGATTTAGTGGCGGGTTGTTAGAGTTGTATGGTTTGGTTGCAGTTGGACTTGATCTTGAAGGTCTTTTCCAACCTGAGCAATTCCACGACTCAGTTTCTACGATTCTATGCCACTACAACACAGACATGACACTGACCACCTAAACAAGTGTTCCTGATGTTAGCCATAGAAGATCTCAAAGATCTCACCTGCCGTTTAAATATCCTCTGCAGCAGTCCTTTCTTGGGTGGCTCCGGGGGGTAGCTCTTATTTAGGTCTGGTGAAATAGTACCATTTGGTCCAAACACATTTAGTTCTTTAAAACACTCCGTTTCTATCATCTAGTGTAATACAACAAGAAAGAAAGGAGTGATACATCTGCATTAAATATAATCCAGTAGTACCAGTTTGTTCAAAGTCAAGGTCAGGATCACCAGCTGCCATCAGCACCTTCAGCAGTACACATTAGGACAGTGACAGCTGAACTGCTGTTGGTGGCCATGGAAGGTAAATAGGTGTTATGAAAAAGAGGCTGAATCAGCTCTGTATGTTTGCTCATCAGCCTTACTAGCAGCTGCCCCACGTAACTTCCTATTACTTTCTTTACTACTATGGAGAATATCAGGTAAATTCAGGCACACTCACAAATCCCCTTGAGCACCCCTCTGCCCAAAGGGATCCGCTGTTTGATGTAGAGTTGGATTTACAAAATCAACTGCTCATTCTGTTTTCATATCAAACAGAAACAAAGACCCAGATCTGGAAATCCTGGAACAACTCAAGATTCAGCTTGCAGATACTGCTGCAGCTGGGACCCACTGCAGGTACTGAACAGGAGGTGAGAAGAGGATCACAAACGGGGGAGCTTCCCATCAGGACTCCCATCCATCCTGTGCAAGTTCCTTTGAGCTGTTGTCAAATACCTCAGTAGAAATACAGGAGAAGGAAGTGCAGTAGAATCTTTGCCAATTTACACAGCCACCTGAACCTGACATCTGTGGTACATTATAGATCTTGAAAGAGGCCATTTGTAACTCATGAAATCATTAGAGTCTGGCAAGTTATCCAGTAGCTATACATTACTGGAAATATACAGCTTCTCTTAAAACATCTGTTAGGGCTTTTATTGGAGTCATCTTACTATGACACATCCTTACCTCATTTTGCCATGGAATAGACACAGATCCTGTGGAAAACTTGGAATAGAAATCATCATCTGTTTGGTCCAGGTTTACTCCTTTCACTGTGGAGAATTGCTCGATGTCTAACACATCCTTGCAGTACACTGCTCTGGGCTATCGCAGCAGAAGAATTAGAAAACAGCAAGAGAAAGAATATTTCTGAGTCTGACCATGTGCTTTTTTCCAGTTTCAGTCAAGTGAGAACAGCTCACAACCAGTGACTATTTGCATCCTGCTTCTCTAGACTTGCTCTGCCCACATGTTTATCATCAAAGGCTGAATTTGCTTTAAGCATGTAAAGAGTCCCACTTTGAAGTCCTTAAAGCATCAGTGCAGCCAAAGTGGTTTTCAGTCATCCATACAGCATATGGCAAAGAGGTGTGAGGAAAAGGACAGAAAGTGAAAGAAAATAAAAAAACAAATCCTTCAGCACTTTCTTTTACAGCAGAAAAGACAGAAAACCAGAATACTGAGTGACATACTGGAGACAGCTCTGAAAAGGGATCTCAAATAGAAACGTTCTGCTCAGATAGCTGCAGCTTTTGCAGTTTAAAAATTTAAAGGAATGTATTCTAACTGCTAAAGAAAACAGAAGAGGTTTGGCATCTTTCCATTGTTTTTATTAATAGCTCAGCTGCCGGAAGCTGTCCAGAATACCTCTATTAACTTGGCTGCGTTTCTTCAAATAAATAGTCAAATGGTTTCACCTTTTAAAGCTACTTAATTTTCTGGGATTACAGGCAGGACACTTTGCAGTGATGCTCTTTTAGCTTATATTCCAGCAGTCAGCCACGGAAAACAGAAAAAAGTCCTCACTGGCTTCCTGACATGGCATGATCATTTGTGTGCTTAGAGAGCTTCCCTTAGCAGCACAGAGCTACCCTTGGATGCCCAGGAATCACTGAGGGGTGGTTTGAGGGACTAGCCCAGCTCACCAATATCAAGTACTGTCAGCACAGGGTACAGTGACTGCAAGCCATGGAGCTGACTGCAGTATTTAATCTAGAGCGGAGCACTGTGTCCAAATAAATCAAACTAACTCCTGATGATGCTCCCATCTGCTGGAGGCTGCTTCCCTCTGCATTTCTGATGACTGCAATCCAAAGCATTTTTGTGGAGACACAGAAGTCTGAAGGAGGTTGGAGAAATATGGGTTGGATTACAACCTCTGCCATTGGCCTTGTAGCCTTGGGCGATTCAGCTGACTTCAGTAAAGACCTGGAAATCTATGGATGAAGTGCCAAATAATTTAAATTAGGGCCAGCTCTTGAGTTCCCAATAAATAGCCGTAAAAATTTATGTGCCCCAGCTTCAGCAAATACGTCTGTAAGAGGTGCCTCCTGGGCCTTACATGCCACAGTTAAGCTTTTAATACACTCTGGCGAATCCCAAATTTCAGCCCAGAATTTTCTAATTTTCTACATCAGAAAGAAATAGTAGCTTGTCTCCTGTTTCTTCCCACTAAAGCAGGTCGTAACACCATGGGCTAATTGGCAGGAATAACTAGGCCACATAGTAAAACGTAAAGCAAAACCAGAGCAGCTAAAGTAAACTTTTGTAGCTTTTAAACCACTTTGGTTTGGTTGAGTTTGCAGCAACGTGAATGAGAGCTGCCAAGATGTTACTTTCCTTAATATGTTAAAATGGCAGAGTTTACTTAGAACCATATGGGAACTTTAAGGACAGGAGGCCTAGCCAGAAAGAGAGCCCTGCAGGAGGAAAATAATCAGATAACTCTGTGCACTGGGGTACAGAGCTATACCACAAAAGGGTGGAAAAAGTTTTCCTACTGCCAATGCAACAGAAACATTCAGTATGAGCAAGACTGGTATATAAACCTGAGCAAGGACTCAGCGTTGGGTTCTGCTCCCCACAATCACTAGCAAGTTCAGAACGCTACCTCAGGTCCAAGCACTCTGCCTGAGGTGACACCTCATACCTGAGCCTCCTTCAAACTGTTGGTAACAAATGTCTTTTTTTTTTTAAATAAGAACCCTGTGCATTCCTCAGATCTTTAGCGCTCTGGACACTGCAATTCTGGTCTCATCTTTGCATATGTATCTATGTATCTATATGTATTCATACGGCTTTCATGGGTGATTTTTCCTTGCACAGTCTGGTCCTGAGCATATTCATTCTCACACTAATACTATGGACAAGGGAAGACAGAGGTTCCAAGATTAAAGTGTGGGTGCTGAGGCACGAACACTACCAACGGTGCCTCCAGGAAGGCTGTAAAGTTAGTGGGAACGAAGCCAGGCCCAGGCTAACACCCTTCACGGGGACCCAACCACCACGCATGCACCCATGGCTATGGAGCAGCTCTCCTTCCCAGCCTCCCCTCTCCAGTCCTATTGCTTATCACATCTTCCTGGGTCTGGTGGCCACAGATGTAGTGATGACATTTCTAAGAAAGAAAAGTTTTAGGAAGCCAATCTCTTGAAGCAGGCCACTGGCACACTCACATCAGGGACAAACGGAGGATCCAGCATTCCTGCTTCTAACCGCTTGAAGTTCATGCTTTTGAAAAAGGGGTGCCTCTTCACTTCCATTGCACCTTCCCCTTGGCAGCCCAGACGCTGCTTCACATCTTTGGTGAGGAGCTGAAACGTGCAGAGAAGGTGGTTAAGAGTGTTAGAATAGCAAGAGCTCCTCAGTAATATGTGTATCTGCAGTCACTTTTGACTACGCCCAGAGGGAAACTGTAATTGCTGCTGTTTAATTACCAAACTGAAATGCATTAGGATACCACTGTTCCAGGTGCTGGTCTGACCCTTTGAAAATTGCCTGCTGTAAAGCATTTGCAGTCAAAATAGAGACTGCTTCTCCTGCTTGCTTTCAGCAAACGCTTTCTAGACAAAGTCTGACATACTCTCATAACATATATAGATATATACTCATAACTCCCAGGTGCTTTTTCTGTGCTCTTCCTTTCTCCCCCCCCCCCCCCCCCCACCATTACACTCCTGCACGCAGGAGATGGCTCAGTGCACCAGAGCCACCTCAGTGCAGCTTTGGTTCCAGCGAAGAGCAGTGCACCACCAGTTCCTGCTACAGCAAGTCCTGTCTGCTTCCTGGGTACTCCTCACGGAGCAAAGAAGGCCGACCAAACTCAGCCCCTCAGTGTGTAAGATAAGCAGGTCCATAAACACAAACACAGGGATGGCAGATCCTGGAGGACCTTGGATGGATGAAGTAGTTTAACTGCAAGAAAGCAGTTACGCGGAAGAACACTTCTGACACGTACTGGTTGGTGGATAAGAACACAGAGTATGCAGCCAGTGCTTCAGCAGAATGCCTCCTCTTTCACATCATGCACATAGAATCAAGCAGGCTAAGCCAGTGTCTTAAGAGAGCATGTCTAACAGCTGAAGAGAGGGCAGAGCTCAGCACGCAGCTGACTGCTGCAAACAGACCACAGTTTGTGACAAGGACCTTTCTCAGTGTACCACGGACTTCAGGCAATGCACTGAAAAGGTTAACAGATTTGGTTCCCTTTATTCCTCCCTTCCATCTCCAAGGAAGCCTGCACGGTATCCCCTTGCTACAGCAGAGAAGTGTAACTCAGCTCGTTGTAACGCGCTCAGAGATTTCAGCTGCCTGTTACACAGATGCATAACTTGTGCCCTAGTGCAACAGAAAACAATGGTGTAGGATGAGTGCCCTGAATGAATAGTACTCACACAACACAATGAAAACAGACTGTGTGTTTTTTGGATGAATTATCCAGATGATATAAATGATGCTCAATAAATTAGGAAGGGCTCACCTGCCACTGAAGGTTGAGGCTTGCCTGGAACTCCACACAGGAGTGATCTCCAACAGGAGATCCTTCCCCAGCGGTGGTCAGCCCTGAAATGGGTCTGGGAGAGCTGGAGCCAGACTCCAGCCCCTCTGCTCACACGGTGCTTTGCCTCCACCTGTGCTCCTGCAGCTGACTCAGTGCTCACCTCAGGTGATCCAGCAGTGGCTCAGGCCCTGATTCAACAGCTCCCATAAAGGTGGGTATACCGAAGACAGCTGTGTTTGCAAAAGCTTTTAGATTCATCCTGCTGGAATCTCTGCTCCTGGGGAAGACTAAATCCACGACGAGGAAATAAAAACACCAGTCCATTTCACGAGAAGGGTGTCTCCTGGGGGCAGGCACGCGGCCAGGCTGACAGGTACACGCGCACTGCTCGGCTCTCCGTCCTCTGGTTTCTAAACGACTGCAGGAGCTAGGGGCCACTAACCCAAAGCTGCAGAGCGGCCTCCGGGTCCATTACCACCCCACACCGGCTGGGAAAGGGGGGGCACGTCTCGAGCGGCCCCGGGGGGGCGGAGCGCGACTGCCGGGAGCGCCGGCGGCCGCCAGGGGGCAGCCGAGGAAAGAGCAGCGCGGCGCGGGCAGCGGGGCCCGGCGAGCTCTACTGGAGCTCGTACCGCTCCTTGCATCTGAAAGCCAGGGCAGCCACAGCTGTCCCTTGCAGCTCCTGGTAGGGGCTCCCTCGGAGAGAGAGAGAGAGAGGGGCAAATGGCTCTGGGAGGGCTGAAGAGAGGCGGCATTTTAAGAGACCGCATAGAAAATCAGCGCCTGAGCAGCTTCCAGCCTGCAAATACCAACACCCCTTTCTTGCAGTTTCCTCTGCTTCTAGTGCTGCACCAGTCCCAAATGATAGGCACTGAGACTGCCATCGAGACCCTCTGGATCACAGAGATGGAGAAAGAGTTGAAGAAAACCCTCTGTCATTTGCTGTCCTTTGAGCGTACAGATTCATGTGAAACAGCATCGTATTCATCCAGCTTAAATGGAAAGATCTCAGAGTGCTTCTCGTGTGTGACACTGTGAGTTCTCATGGTCTTCAAGCAAGTTTTTTTCTTAATTCTAACTGGTTTCTGGAATTAGTCTAAATATTGCTTTGCAATTTTCAGTGAAAGGAAGGATTGTTCTACTGTACCAGAGTAGTGAAGATATAAGTTCTTTTCATTTTCATGCAGGGAGAACCTTCCTGGCAGGTGGAAAGAAGAACCTGAAGGTAGATGAACCACATGGCTATAATGCTTCTGGAAATTGTAGTTTGAAACTCTCAGGAACAGTGCTGCAGAGCAGCAAGTTGTAGTAGAAAGCAGTGGGTTTGGTCTGTAGATGATAAAGGAGATCTGTGCTGTTTCTCCTTTCAGTCATCTGAGAAGGTTACTGGCTACGCAGCCAGTAAAATGTTCTGCTCCTGAACTAGCTGATGGATGACTGAGATAATCTGGGAATTCATCCTTCTCAGGCTGCAGATGCTAGAAGTAGTTGGAAGTGTGTGGCCAGAGGACAGAATGATTGGGGACTGGAAAAGATGGAAAAGGCTGCCTGGGAGGTCCCAGGCTCCCCCGAGGTGGGAGTATTCAGTAATCTTTGATGCAAGAAAGAAGTCCCTGGAGGATGAATGCAGTTAGCTGGCCACTGTGGGCAGAAATAGACAAAAGTGAATGGGCTGCTGGAAATGGACTGAAAAGGATTCCTCTGTGAAGCTCAGCTGCAGGGAAGCAGCTGTTTGCATCTTGAGGAGAGCTTCTGGAGAGGCACAACAGAGAAAGTAAGAAACTCAAGGGGTTTTGGTAAGCTGCAGAGGAAGCCAGCTCTAGAAATGGCAACAAATGAAACTAGATACCCCTTGTGAATGTTAAGAGATAGGATGGGCTACAGTACCTTTCAGAAGGAAAACACCTTCCTTTCTCCAAAGAATAAAGTCTTGTAACATTTCCTGCAGCTCCAGGAGCATTCTGTAATTGTAAACCTGCCTGTGAGCCTGAGATGTGCATCCCACTTGGGAATCTCTCCGGTGAAAGAAAACGGAGACGACAGTTGTATGTTTCGAGTCATCTCCATAGGTTGTTTTGTTGTTTATTTTAATTCATTTCCAAAGGATGTATTTAAAATGAAGAGAGCAGAACAAAACAACTACATCAGCCTGATGCTGAGCTCTCCTAGGATGGCAGTGCTGAGATCCAATCAAACACAGTTTCACTGTAATTTTACAGCCAAAACCTATGGAGAATTCGCAGTGCTGCAGATTGAAGATGGCTGAAGTTGTCCAATCATGCATGAAGATGATACCAAGCAGCACAGCTTTGTATCCTGGTAATGAAGGCTCCAGCTGGCACTGGATATATATAAGTAAGGATTTAGTCTAGACCTCAGACAAAGCTTGACTAGAACAGGTCTTTCAAAGAAAAGTCCTGAGCAGCTTTGGTGAAATTACATTGAAATTCTTTTTCATGATGTAAAGAACTCTGACGCGATTGCCATGAAAATATAAAAATTTGATCCTGTTTGGGTATTCAAACTCTGCAATGTCTGAGACTTTTTTTCAGGACTTTATTTTGTTCATAGAAGACTTTTGAGGGGAACAGGGGGCCCAGTTTGCAGACTGGGTCCTTCCCATAGGGAAGTCTGCTGCCTCCACGGGGCCTGGGGAGGAAACGGTCGATGAGGTTCCTGGATTGTGTGGAAGATAACTTCCTGACACAGGCAGTAAGAGAGCCTACCAGGGAGGTTCTCTCAAGGCATGCTGTTTACAGAGAAGGACTGGTGGGTGTCACAGTGGTCGGAAGCCATCTTGGGCACAGCACCCACAAAATGATAAAGCTCTCTATTCTTGGTAATGTCAGGAGGAGGGGGTCAGCAAAACGCTACCTTGGACTTCCAGAAGGCAGAATTCAGGTTGATTGGGAAATTGGTTTGGAGAGTCCCTTAGGAGACGGTCTTGAAGGGGAAGGGTGTCCAGGAAGATTCCTGAAGAACAGACTCTCAAAGGTGCAGGAGCAGGCCTTCCCCACGTGTGCTGAAATGAGCCAGTGTGGAAGGAGACCAGACTGAACAGCGAGCTTTCAGTGAGACTGGGACAAAAAGAATTTACCACCTTTGGAAGAAGGAGCAGGCAACTTGAGAAGAGTACAGGGATGCTGGTAGGATGTGCAGTGAGAAAATTAGAACTTAATCTGGCCTCTATTGCAGAAGATAGCAAAAGGTGTTTTTACAAATGCATTAACAACAGAAGGAGGCCAAGGAGAATCATAGCCCAGTGCAGAAGGGTCAAATCTCCCTCAAGCACAAGTGATAGCAAAGCTTATTGAGAAGGCTTACAATAGAAGATTTATTAATCGTTACTATGATTTTTGCAGTAGCAATAATGATCATTTGAAGAGCGAGAGCTATTCTACCAAGAATTATTCTCAGGCAACACTAATAAACTTTAAAGAGTAAAAATGTGTGGATTAGTTGGTTTCCACGGACAAAAGCAGGGAGGAGGGATGAAAGCAGGCAGCAGTAGTTGCAGTATGATCACAGTGTTTCTGGTGGTGTGTGAAGAATATAAGAGATTGCTTTCACAAAGAATCCATCATCTTTCAGTTGGCTGTGGAGGCACTTCAGGAAGGAAACAGAATTACAGATCTGCTGAGGTTTGGAAGGGACCTTTGGACACTGTCTAGGCCAACTCTGGTCCTTCTCAGAGTCACTAAGACCAGATGCAAGGCCATGTCCAGTTTTGCCTGCCTTCAGATATGAAGACCCCAGCCCCTTTTGGCAAGCTGTTCCTGTGTTTACTGCCTCCCCAGAGAGAAAGTTTTCTTTCTTGATGTTCAGAGGGAGCCTCTTGTGTTTCAGTTTGTGCCCACTGCCTCTTGTCCTGTCACTGGGCTCTGTTTTCTTTGCACATGGCATTCAGAGAACTGAACAAAAGCAGGAACTGTAGGGGTAAGAAATAAGAGAGAATAAGCTGGTCTGCAGGAAATGCAGACAGAAGGATGCTGTCAGAGTGAGAAAGGCACAGCAACAAGGGCCATCCAATACTGTTGACTTGAATGTGCTTCAAGTCACATCTTTGGATGCAAGACTGCACTTGTCAGGGGAAACATGCATGTACATCAGTGAAGTACAAGTCATAGCAATGACAAACAGGGAACGTTTCCTAGAAAGACTGGATTTTTTCAGAGGAAAAAAACCAACAAAACAAAACATGAAGAAGTTATGTTATATGGGAACTATGGGTTGGGGAGCTTCCCAGAAAGTCAGCTGCCCCTGTTCCTAATTATTTATAATTCAACTCTGTTTCAGTCCAAAATGAGGGCTGATTTATGGGAAATGACTTAGAAAATGAAATATGGAAATATTGGATGGATGATGATTAATGGAAGCTATGATATGTGCCTGCAAAAATGCAAAGGGCATAAATGTCCAGAAGGGGAAGGTTGACATGAGGTGACACTAAAGGGTTTTCATGAGTGAATGAAAAAAGACAATATAGTTCTTGATGGTAATGCTATCAGACCGTAGAGTAAGCTCCAAAGACATGGTGGAAAACGTTCCTCAATCTTGGCCTGAAAAGTCCTCTGTAAGAAAGCCTTTCTTTGTTGTTTTTTTTTTTTTATCTTTGTGACATTCTAAGTTGCATTTTTGTACTATAATGTTACGCTTCATTTTTCAGGTATAATGGAAACTTAATTAAGGCTTTTTTGGTTTCTTTGATAAGTTGCTGATACAAGGCAACCACATTCTGGTTTTCAGCAAAAAGAACAAAAAGAATTTGATAAAATATATATGAACCACGGATTGTTTAAGAATCACTAGAACAAAATGATATTTGGATGGAAAACCTCATGTTCCATCATGCCCAGTGTTAGAAGTAAGGCTCTTCCATTCTTTAAGACATGACAATTTTCATCTGTTAATACTCACAAAGAACAGCATTATCTTTGGATCCTTTAAGAGTCTGCACAACCCACCTGAAGCAACACGACAGGATTGGACAGTGAAGCAGCAATGACCAAGCTGTCAGGAGTGATTTACATGCAGTTCGTGCCTTCCTGAGGCAAAGGAATGAGACAGGTGATTTTTTGAGGATCCCTGAAGCCATGGGTTTGTTCTATGGCAGGAAGATGAAAACGGCCACTACAATGTATTGACTTCCATTGTCTGTTCCCCTGGGAGCAGGAAGTCATTTTTAGCATCTTCCCATCAACGCTACATTGAATTCTCACCTTTCAAGTTCTTATCAACTTGATCATTTCTCTGTAAAATGTATTTTTATTCTGTTGCACCTCATGCCTGAAACTAACTACAGAGCAAGAAATGAGAGTATCAGTTCTTTCCTCGTGGAGTTTTCATTTCATGCTAATACTTGAAAATGAGCAAACTCTGCCTCTCCAGCAGACTCCATTCTTCCCCCAGTACGAGCAGAGATGCTCCTAAAGAAAAGATGGCAGACTTCTGCAGCCCGTGAAGTGGTCTGCGTGATCCTGCGGCTGTCTTGCATCCTTTCACCCTAATTTCACTGGAGGCTCTGAACTGTGGGCTATGGGCAGCTATGGCCTGAAGTATCCGTCAAGAGTGATGTCAGTAAATTGCTCCCCTGGGGATTCAGCAATGTGTTGGTGCACTGTGAGTTAATGACTTCCAGGCACAAAACACTTGGCAATGCTACCATTAGTACTTTGCAAGGAGAATTCAGTGTCTTTTCACAAAGCCAGCCAACCAGAATGCTGTTGATATGTTGTTTGCCTGCCTATTGCACAAGATACTGCTGCAACTCTCACTACCTATTTGTTGATCTTTCTTTCCCTTCATTTTTTCTCCACCAGTTTACACAGATATGTCACTGTCTCCAAAGGAGACTTCACTCTTTAACAAACAAATCAAGAATAAGGCCACATCCCGTTCCAAGTTACAATTCAGCCTTCTAAAGATGGATGTCGACAAGACATTGATAAATTCAGACTCAGCTTTGAGATTTCTCAGAGGGTTTGAGGATTTCCATTGTCAGACATGGCTATTGTGCTATGAAAATGACTCCCAGCTGAAAGGGTGAGAAAACATTGTAAGGGACAGCTCAACAGTATTAAAAAAAGCTGGATGCTTTGGCACCCTGGGGGAAAAGCTGCTAACAAAGTTAGTGAGATGGGGTGGGACAACATTTGAGTGTCACAATAATTCCATTGCATAATCTCTGTCCTGCTTACCCCCAGCTCTCACCAAACACAATGGAAGCATGGGGTTTTCAGTTCCTTGCAGAAAACACTGACAGTCTTGCATCACCAAGTCCTCTTATTTTTTTCTGCAAGGTTATAAAACACAGAAATGAATTTTTGACTGCAAACTAACGTTCAAAGTCTCGTGAGAATAGATACCACTCCCTTGGCCATAAAACTTTGGGGAGGACTCAAGATGACCGTGATGAATCTCATGGAGAAGTAATCCCAAATAAACAGAATTTGAATGAGTAAAGAATGCAGTCATCCCATCAACAGATGAGCTCGATTACTGCTCGTCTCTGCAGCCCCTATATGGTACCACATTACCTCTGAGACTGTGTCAGACACAGCTTCCCAACGAAGCTGCCACGCAGTGCCTTTTAAGCCCCTTACCATTTTACAGATGGACTTGGCCTCCTCAGAAAACTTATGGGAGTACACCTCCTCTGTCTCCAGAACTCTTCTGTCCACTTCTTCCCTCTTCACCTTCTCTTTCCTTCCACGAAATGGTGATTGCCCAGCAATCATCTCATAAATGAGACAGCCCAGTCCCCAGTAGTCAGGGCTGAGTGTGTATCTCTGGTTGTTCAGCACTTCAGGAGCTGTGGGAGAGAAAGATGTCCCTTTGGTATTGGCAGGAGGAGAGAACAGTAGGTAGAATATTAAAATACCTCATGATTTCTATTGACTGAGCTACAGAAAATGCAGCATGTTACATGCCATGTTATTTCCTCAACGTGTCATGCCACGTGCCATGTTCATGCTCTCTTCTGAGTTCTCTACCAAGCCAGACCAATTTAAAAAAAAAGGGGAGGGGGGAGTGTTAATCTGTGTTTGTACAATCAAAATAAGAGTGTTTCCAGGCTTATAGGAAAGAAATGACAAACAAGCACGCATGCTGTAAATGACAGTGACATTTATCCAAAAGCAAATTCTGTCTTTTCTCTCAATTTATAACTTATCGTTCCCCCCTTTTAAAAACAAATACATTTGTTTTGTGTTGCAAACATCCAGTGTGTCTTGGGCATACAGTCACTTCCTTGCAGACACACGGGCAGAGTCTCAGTGTGTACACAGACTCACACTGAGATAACAACACTTAGAAATGACAGCTGATATGCTTGCTTTCTTTGAAGTCTTGATAGGATGTAACTGTGACTCATATCACTTAGTTGCTATTTGGTCAAATAAGCATACACAAATTTTATTGCACAAACTATGCTCACCCAGAGAATGCATGAAAATAATTACATTCGTTTCCAAAGATGGATCAAGTTCAATTAGGGAGGTTTTTTTATTTTTGTTTGTTTTGTTTAATTCATGTTCAGATCTCTACTCTTCCTTTGTGCAGCCTCCCCTGTCCAAACGGCGACACAGATGCGTGAGGTTACCAACTTCATCATAAACGTACACATTTCACCTACTATGCAAAGTAGCAGCCAGAAAGAAACATTTCCTGTCTTTCAAGCACATAACACTACTAAAATAATCCTATGCTGAGAACATCAGAATCCCTGTTGTTGTCCTTCTAATTTTCCTCACTGGTTTTATGAATATGGACCAGTCTCCTTAAGAGCTGTTGTGCTCCAGCCTTCCCTGACTCCCGATTCCCTCCACGATACTCTGGCAGCTTTGCTGCAGGGAACTGCACTCGGCTGGATGTGATTTTTTAGAATTCTTTTTCTTAAGCCTACAAGGCAGGAAGATCTCCAAAGCTCACACAATCCCAGCGAAACGTCAAGAAGATGAGCTACTGAAGACTTACCCATATACCCTACTGTTCCTACCCTTCCACGGATCGATTCACCCTCGGGGATCTTAACAGCTAGACCCAAATCTGATATTCTAATATGGCCTGTGAGGGAAAAACAAAACAACACAAAGCAGGTATAATAATATGACTCCAAATTAGCTCAGAAATACAACTGCTGTCGTTACAATGCTCTTGCAATTTACTGCTAAGATACCTCAAGAAATGAACATACAAAAATTGCAGCAGTTTTATTGATAAATAAAAGAGGAATTACTGAGTGTGATATAATGCAGTGAAATTTTAGCAGTGAGGCTATGGACTAGAGTGGGTTGTGTTATACACTTCAGAACAAACCAGAAAAAGACAAAGAGTAGCACACTGCAGGGAAGTATCTTGAACTGATCACCGTGGATGGATGGGCTGACATAGTTCTGAAACTCTTTGATGGCTAAAGGGGCTACATCTGCTCTATAATTCAGCACAAGATCCGATTAGCACTGCCCTCAGCAGCAAATGGGTACCTGGCTTTGTGTAAAATGAGAGTTGGCTCAGTAAAGGATGAAAGTACTTTTGAAACGGAGTGGGGAAGCATAGATTTAGAAATTGCAGTGCCATTTGGGTTACGTTAGCCTTGTAACAATAAGGATGGAAAAACAATGGAAAAAAGGCAGGCACCAGCAGCAAAGTCACACTCTCTAGAACACAGCCTGCTGTACAGCATGGCTGCTGTGCTCCCCCCGAGCAGTGAGTCCTAGTGCTCTGCCCACCCCGAGATGTGCTATTAGCATACGCCGAGCCTCTTATTTACTTCAGAGCACTATTTCTCTCTGTGCAATAGGCATCCTAAAACTAACTTAACCTGTTTTACTGTGAAAGAATCTCTGTAAACCTCTGACACTTACCGTAATCATCTAGCAGGATATTTTCTGGCTTCAAATCTCTGAAAATGAAAGGTAGCAGTCATTCAGATGAAGCTGGTTTTGATAACATAAGCATACAACAGTGTGTGAGTGCATTTATGACTCGTAATAAACCAATTGAGCGTCAACTCAAACAGTAAGGAACTCATGAAACCAATACAACTTTCTACAACTCACTTCACAGATAGACTGAAACCATATGTCTCATTCCAAGCTGGAGTTACATTTTTCCACTAAGCCAAGCTTTTAGTTCGCAATCCACTGCAATGGAGTCATCCATCTAGACCAGTAAACCCTGCAAACCAAGCCCTACAGTCCCCTGTGGTGTTAAATCTCTGTAACAATGCCTTTCATAAAATCTTTTTGTTATAAATATTAAAAATATTAAAATACTTTATTTGCTCATGGCAATAGCAGTCTGTTGGACTACATTTTCTATGCCTGGCATCTGACTCAGGGCAGCTACGTGAACGTGTGTACATACACTTGTGCACATGTGCAATGGTTTCAGCCAGTCTGAAGAACGAGGGGCAGAGGGCAGAGCTGTGCCCAGATTAAAATTCTTTTTGCAAACATTTGTGAAACTCTGGTGCCTTTGTGGCTTGGAGCAGCGCCATGAAAACTGGCCAAGTGGTCACTCTGATGTCAAAGATGTGCCTTTTACTGCTCCCCTGGAAAAAAAACAAATCCCCAACGCAGCCAAGTTGAGAACTTCTGAAAAAACACCTTTTTTCATACAAGTAGCAGAGCCCTGACAGGTTGTTCCTCCACAGGGTTTGCCTGCATCAAGCCTGTTCCACCTGGAGCTACTTCTAGGCACTGCCTACGCCAGTCATGCTGTCTCTGCCGCTCCTGGAAGCAAGGGGCCACGTCTGAAGTGGGAACCCAGCTGCTCCAACCTGTGCTCCGACCCAGGCATGGCAGGGGTGAAGCACAGCTGGGAACTGGAGGAGCCTGAAGGAGGCACCAGCACGTCTGGGTAAGGCACGGAGAAGCATGCTTTCATGACTTTCTGCCCTGTCTTTTACATGATTGACTCCTACCAGTATTAGCCTGGTCCAAATCCAAGAAGTGCCTGGTCTCATAATTTTTTAAGGCCTCCTTGCATTGCAAAGCAGCTTGATTCTCTTAGCTTCCCAGCAAGACGCATTTCTTTTCAAAGAGCAAAGAGAGGCCAGCACAACAGGAGAGCTGTGCGGTGCACGGAGGCTGGGCAGGAGTCCTCCCTGCCTTTCAAGCTGTGCTGCTTCAGTGCCTCAAGTTTTCCTTTATTGGAGAAGGGCATTTGATAGCTTTGACACTGCTGAAAGTGGCATTTCAAAACTGATGTTGTTCTTATTTGTTTTTTCAGCGCTGTGAACAGTTTCCTCTTCATGCTAGCTTCAGACCATCTTGACCTCTCAAGATAAACTTCACTGGGTGCCCAGTGGTATCAAGCTTACTTGCCAAGTCAGCAATACTGAAACATGTGGAGGACAGCTCAACGCGGAGGAGAATCTGTGATCTTAACATACTGCTGTGGGCTTTCCCTGCCTATCAGCAGTTTTCCAGTACTGAAGCAGCATGGACAAGGGCATTTCCCATTCTCCACAAAGACTCTGAGAACAGCAGCGCAGCCGTTACAGTTCTTTGTGATTTAGGGCAATTAAAGGAATCCTTCCTTTCCTCAAGACATCAGTTGTCACTTCTGTTTTCAGATCTGCAGTTCTTCAGGATCAAGGACAGCACCCTTAGCGTGGCTCACTCTTGAAAGCACCAAAGAGGAATGTGATTTTCAAACCGAAATGTCTAGAAGAATTAGAACTCCTCTGTGGGTGCAGTTACGTGTAAGGATACTTCCCAATGGCACAGCTTCTGAAACCTAAGTGAGCCTTGCCTCAGCATCCTGAAACACAAACTGCTGGCACTGTGCCCACGCGGAAAGGCCATGGTACGTTGTTCTGCTCTGCAGGACAGCATAAACAATACAATTAATCACGGTGGACAAGGCTTTGCTGTATATCTGTGTGACACTGGGACAATACGATCTTGGTGCAGACTGGAGCTTGCAGGCACTGCTATAATATATATAGTTATATATAAATAATTCGAGGAGAACCAGAAGGTTTTCTTGTCCGCTTTCCATGAAAAGTCAACCCACTGACCTTTGCTAGTATGATGCAGTTGAGAAATGTAATGTAAGCTCCTTGTTTGGTAAGGGGACTCTGATTTTTTATCTGACTCTGATCCTGAACCTGGGCCTGGTTGTTCTCTCGGGTCACATACACAGCGTGCGTCACTGGTCCAGGAGATGGGGAGCTTATTTTGGAATACTGTGACTTCCTCAGAAGCATTTTGTTCACAGAAAATGAAATTAAGTCTGAGGAATAAGTGTTTTGCTATGAATTATTCACCTTGAGAAAGCTGTAGCATGTAGTTGCTAAGTTGTTTTGACCTATATAGCGCAGGTCTCTAAACACTCTGCAGTATTACAAATTAGGGGTCTCTGCAGATGCTCCTGAAATACTGCCAGAAAATGTCACCCTCAAAGATATCTACATCATTAACCACCAAAATGAACGTGCCATCTGAAGTGTGAAGTAGCAGCTCTTTTAAAAGTACTGTGAAACAACTGCTTAAGGAGGTAGGATGCCATTTATCTGAAGCCTGTGCTATTTCAGTGGATCAGATACAATTTTGTTGGTTAGATTCTAGTGGCATTAGCACGGCATTTTACCAGTCACGTTATGAATGTATCTGTCCTTTTCATCAATAAGGTATGATTGTGATTTCTGTTGTAGTACTTCCTAAAACTCTTCTGAGTATGGCAGGGTGCATTTTAAAAAAGAAGGCCAGACACATCAGTTAAGCTCTGCTTTTTGTGATTGACTTCAAGCACTTCATTCCATTTTGTTCCTTGAAAAAACCTGCTTCTGGGACAGTGCCAAATCAGTCAGTGTGTTATCTATGTCTGCTCTCCCTATGTGAACTAGCAAGATCTGAGTCACAGCAAGGCAACAGCAACAACTCCTCAGAGAAATCCTCCAATGTACAGTATCCTAATTTCTATACACAAGCACATGCACAGTGATCATCAAACATGGGCAAATCAGGGATTTGAAGCGTGGCTTTATTTTTCCAAAACAACCTGAAACCCAAACTATTATCTATTTATCACTGTCCTTGGATGCTCCCTCATCAATGTACAGCACCTCTTCTGCTGTGAATGCTGTAATGATTTCACAAGCTAGGGTAGCAAACACAAACATTAAATGGTGTTTACAACTACACTGACTGTTGATTGAAGAAAACCGTCCCTGTGGAGCCACGAGAACTCTCTCTGAAGTCACCCTTCGCCCTAAAATGTCCTAAGATGCTCCCTCTCAGGAGAGGTTTTTTTCCATATCTGATGTGCCACAGCCCCTATGCAACATAATCCAACTGACTGAAACAGAGACCTGAACAGAACAAACTCCATCTCATACCAACTAGGAACTCAGTTCCTTAATTCAGTCCTCTTTAAAGAGCTTCAATGATTTTCTTAGGTCTCAGTGGATGCTGGCATAGGATTTGGGGAGCTCTGTGTTAGGTCTGTATAATTCAGACACGGTGCATTCAGTGAAGGAACTGCTTGCTTTCACTGTTACTGGATCATATTGTACTTGTGCGTGGCTCTGAGAAATTTCATCAAAGCACCAGGGCACCTAAACTCTGTTGTACCACAGTGGGTAGAGGGGAATGCGCACAGTCCGTCTCTCCCTGGGAAGTTTCTCCTAAGACTACAAAAAAAGCTCACCTGTATACTGTGTTTTCTCTGTGAAGATCTTCTAAGCCACAAAGAATCTCTGCAGCATAAAACAAAGCTCTTTCCTCCTCAAAACCTGGGTTTCCCATGTTGTAGATATGAAACTTCAGATCACCTCCATTCATTATGGTCAGAACCAAACACAGTGCATCCTTTGTTTCGTAGGCATAGGCTAAATTGACCTAGAAAAAGAACATTTGTAAGATAGTTGTGACAGTTCATTTATCTGCTAAGAAGAAATTACTAACTTCTCATAACAGTTTTTCACTAGAAAAGGGGGGAAAAAAAGTGCTTCCGGAAATTGATATGGATCTTATTATCCTTATTATAACAACAAACACACATTTTAAAAGTATAGAAAAATTGGCTGTTAGGATTTCATGAATTAATCTGTTGGATCCAGCCAGCTCATCACCAGAAACCCACAAGTTTAACGCTGAGATTCTTCCAGGTAACAGAAATCTTAACAGTCAAGAGAAGCCACTCCTCCTGCTGCACGGTGTTGCTGACAGCTGTCACAAACACAGTCTCTCTGAGTTCCCAGGAAGGCCCAGTCCTGTGGTGGCTGAACTGACTGAGGCAAGAAGGTCTCCATCGCCCCTGTGAGGCTTTGGTGGTACTCCAGAAATGATCAAACGAGTAAAAATCTGCACATCACTTTTAAATATGTGCCATTGTCATTGCTTCTGCCAGAGGTAAGCAAACATGATTATTGTATTCACAGTCTTTCCTAAAATAAGTGACAAGAACACAACTTGCTGAGACAGCAGCAGTTCTTTTATCTAAGGCAAGTGTTTAGACATGAGAACTGGCCCAACTTAGGAAAGCCCCAAGTCATACTCTTCTGATTGACTTGGGTTGAATCTCCCTCAATCTCTTCCAAAGAGGATATTGGGAATTCAGGTAAGACAAAAATAGCTCAGGCTGATGCAAGGCTGGGAAGAGCATCACATGGTAGAAACACACACATCATTCGGAGTGTTTCTCACAGACCACAGTCTGTAAGACTCTGGAAGTGTGTGTGGAGCACAGCTACGGTGAAACGTGCAAGGATGGGCTCCCTTCAGAAAACAGCACCTTTTCTGTACGAGGAGCTGGAAGATTCAACAAGAGACTGTGCTCAGCAGGCGAGCACAGAGCCAAGCCAGAGAGAGTTCAATACTCACTACAAACTGACTATTGACTTTTTCTAAAATCTGCTTTTCATTTAGTGCCATGGATTCGCCTTTCCTCTTCTTGATTCTCTTCTTCTCTAATCTTTTGCAGGCGTACATCTTCCCTGTTGCTCGAACCTGGCAAGCGCAGACCTGAGAATTAAAAGAGAACAATTGCTGGGCAAGTTAAAGAAAACACTTTTTCTGGATTGCACTTTGCTTCTCTCACAATCTGATCTGATCTGATCGAGTCCTTTTAAGGTTAGAGACAGCAGAGCACTGAATAAGGCTTAGGTGGGGGCAGATGGGAACCAACTGCTGTTTCCAAACCTGCTGTGTAATATTGGTTTAATTATTTCACTTTCCTCCGCCTGCTTCCTATCCCACCTCCTTTTGTCTGTGTAGATGATAATCTGCTCAGCAAAGGCCTGCCTTGGCCTCCCTGGACTCTGCTGCCTAGGCAGTGACCTCAAGCCATTAGTCAAATACAAATAAGGGCGTAACCCTAATTCTAATGTGAATGCAACAGTCAAATACAAAACAATTTTCAAGGGTGTTCTTTTGAGATTGCAGTGTCAGGAGAGGTTAACTAAAACTATCAGCAATTAATGAGACTCTGTCTCGATGAGATACTGCAATTGCAGTGCCTGAGAAGCAAGAAACACTGAACAGAAACTTTCAGAACCACTCACCTCCCCAAAGCCTCCTTTCCCTAGCACCCTGTACTGCCTGAACGTGTTTTTCGTTACTGGTTGCCTGGAAGGAAAAAAAAAAAAAGACACACTACATTTAATGCACTCTCTGTGATTTATTTATCTCAGGGCATACTTTTGAAAAGCAAAATAGATAAATATTATATAATCAAATTATTTCAAGGTAATTGTATAATATAATATAATATATAATTATGTAATGACATTACTTCAATGCTACGTATGGCTTGAACTTTTCAATTCCAACATATTAAGCTGTAATAAAATACAACACATTAGTGAGTCATCAGTATAATTTCAGCTAGCATCTTAGGACTGAGGAGGGTTCTGAATCTCCATTATACAGCTTTGGCCTTTGTTAAGCAGATATGAGGCCTGAGAGCTTGCAGCAACACATGAATTCCACGGATCAGCTCATGATGCATTTTTTAAGGGCAGTGCTGGGCTAATGTCTAATTACTTTGCTTGTTCTTCAAGTTGAGAGAATGAGATCTGAGATTCAATCGCTATGAAAATACTTACATTTTCTCGACCTTAAGCAAAACAGGAAATCAATATGAAACAAGCAAAAAAACAATCCCGGGAACTGGAGCGGAGGATTCAGATCCCATTCAGAGGGGTAGGAGCAGGAAGCAGGGCTCGGAGCCCTTCCGGCCCAACCGGAATTACTGCCTCTGGGGACCAGACCACTGGGCAAAAGAGGAGGAAAAGCATCTCTTTCCTTTCGGCCATGTGAAACAGATTAGCTGTGACCATTCACCTGGCAAGAAAGTCTCCTGGTTCCACTTATTAAGCAAATTAGCAGACTCTCTTTTTTCCCCTCCAGTGAGTTAAATGGTGTGTATACTCTGTAGCAATTTAAAGGCCAAATCAATGGTTAAATAAAATCTGAGAACACAGTGCTCTGTAATTGTACAAGCACGGACACCACAAGTTCCTACAGGAGTCCCACAAAACTGTGCTCTACCTATAGGGCTGCAGCCCTAAATCCTTCTTCCACCACATCTGCTATCATCAAAGTCTTACAGAGTGACAGAGAAAGTACTCTGGGTTCTGAGATATCTGATTTGGTGTCCACCAGTCCTCACTGCAACTTTAACATCACACTGGCGATCAGTGTGAATATTCACCGGAACCGCAGAGGAGCTTTGCTCTCCGCTGGCGGGCAGCCAGCCGGCAGAGGGAGCACAAAACGAGGCCGCTCAGCAGCGGCAGCGATGGGGTTGATGACAATAAAAAAGAATAAATAAATAAACATTAAAGCAAATTGTTTCAGTTATGTTTGCTATTGTTCTCTATAAGTAGGTGAAGAAAAGCATGCAAATGGCCAAAACTAAAAGAGGAGAAGATGCTATTTTCAGGCTTCTAAGAAGACACTGAGAATGCTATTGGGGTTAAAAGCAACAATTAGCAGTGATAACTACGTGCTCAGCGACGTCCCTGGAGTAAATGCACTGTGTTGTGTGACTCCGTTTGAGCCAGCAGATTCCAATGGGGCAGCAGATCACTAACATCTCTTTGCTAATCCAGTTCTCCCAGCTTCTTAAACTGGACAGGCACGGCCAATAGCTTCTCATATTAGTTGGGATAATGGAAAAAAAATCCTCAAAGCATCTGAGAAAATTCCTTATCCTAAATGAGAAAATGGCTAGGAAATAGCCTGGCTAGAGATGAATCATCTGATGTTTTTCAATTGAAATGGAAGGGTAAATTCTGGATTCAGTGGAGATGGCATGTGGAGCATGTCTTGGCATGAAACGGCTCTCCCCTCTGCCCACCACTTCCCTCTTGTGCAGCAGCTCGGTAACCTTCCAGAGAGAGGAACTGGCACAGCTCCTTTAATCTCTGAGCCTTTATGCTTATACACACCACTCAAGGGTCTGGCCCTAACTGAGCTGCCGTAATTAATTCCATTTGTGGAAACTGGGGCTTCTCTCGACTCAAGGTCACTGTTACCCAGCAGTGTTCATCTGCTACAGCACTCTCCAGCATGGAAGAGGCAAAGGTCCCTTCCTTGCAAATTAATACCCACCAAGGCTGCTTGGTTATTAAATGTGTCCTTAGAGGTCTAGCCAATAAATATGGTGTGAGGGCCTACATGCTACATTTTTGTCTGTTTTACAGTGTTTTCCTAATTGCAATAAGTGGTTCAGTCAAATTGTCACCATATTTGGCTAAGCAGAACGACAACAAATGTTGAACGTATTTTAGACATACCTGATAAGCCTATCAGGGTTAATACCATTAAATGGCAGAACACTATAGCTTTACAAGCCAAACCAGGCTCCCTGGTGTTCTGGGAGGGATTTCTCTTTCATTGTTTGCTTCCCTAGCAAGCAGCATCTGTTTCAGTATTGCTTGGGCACAGTTTTTGCAAATGTAAAAGCCAGAGACTGGACTTGTAGCTTACATTTAGCGGTGTAGATGCATGAGACTAGGTCATAAACAAGTGCAATGTGTCCTTTGGCTGTGCCACAAATAGCTCACTCTGACAGGACCCACAATGAAATTGGCTACTGAGGTTTCTTAGATCACAGAGGATTGGATTCCTGCTTTTTTTATGGACTGTAAGTTTTGTCCTATTCACCAGGCATGCACAAGCATACTGGGCAAAGAAGGTGCCCAAACTGACTGCGGGAGAGTCATAGAATCACAGAAAGGCTTGGGTTGGAAGGGACCTCAAGGATCATGAAGTTCCAACCCCCATGCCACAGGCAGGGCCACCAGCCATGAGATCAAGTACTAGATCAGGTTTCTTGGGGCCCCATCCAACTTGGCCTTAAACACCTCCACGGGCCTCGTCCAAGAGAGTGGTGTCCTCGAGAGAGAAGGAAATGGCTGAAGAGTATTTATGAGTGTAAGCACACCGATGGTGGATTGAGGATCACTATCCATAACCCAGACACAAGTTCTGCTTGTATGGATGATCGCATCTTGAGACTCAGTTCGTGTTTAAATTGAATCCAATGCCAGCATAACAATGCCTTTTCTACGTGGCATCTTCCTGTGGCTAAAGCCATTACCTCCTGAACCTTCTAACAATGAACAGCTGCAAGCAAATGCTAAAATTAGAAAAGCCTTCCTGGACCTCTCTGGGAGAACTTCCGTGGAGTATAGCTGAGGGAAACGGGGAATGAATCTTGGTGGATCTTTTCAAATGCCATCAGTGGAAAGAAGTAGAGAATTGCTGCACGGAGAAGGCCATAAATGGCAGATACTGGGAGGAGACACTAGTAATGGTGAAGGAAGGCCAAACTATTTACCCCGAAAGCAAAAGGAGTAAGCAGGTACCACCTCAGCTGTAGACTGAGATTATATTCTACAGACTTTCCGTGTAAAATGAAATATATATTTTGTATACATTTTTATTTAAATAATAATAATAATTGTGGCACTTACCTTTCCAACCACTTCCACTGCAGAAACCTGTCGAAGTACATGCTGCTCAGGTATTCTTGGAATGGTTCCCCACTGAGGTGGTCAAGGACAGATCTATCTCAGATGAAAAGGATATATAAGCATTTTAAAATCCTGAACTTGGAGCAAAAGAGAAACAAAACAAGAGGAGAAAATCCAGACTTCTTGAATGGTAGGAGCATTTGACTTCTGCTTAATTGCTACTTTATTTTACTCATTGTTTTAACCTAGGAACAAAGCGCTATGCTTAGCGTGTTCCATAACAGAGGGCTGCAGAGTAATATGCACTGGTTATGCTTGCTGAAAATTAACATGGATTCCCCCTCTGGCTTAAATGGATTTTTATAAAGGCTGCCAGACATTAGACAACAAGTATATTTGCTTTTCTTAGTAAACTAAGACTGTCTTAATACAACACCCACAGGAGTAGAGCTCTTAAACTTTGGGAGATGTTTATGTCTGGGTTGATAATTTCTGGATGAAGCCCATTTTTGTTCAAGAGAATATGGTAGGGGCTTTTTTTTTTTTTTGAGTAAAAAATACAATCAGTCTCAACTTCTGCTATACAAATAACTGTGGTTAAAGTCAAAGGGTTTTTCCTAATAGCTGTGTGCCTTGTGCAGAAAAACAGAGGAAGGAGAGTCTGAATAGGGATCTGGATTTATTTCTGGATCAATAAAAGAATTTGGGGGCTCACATTGTGATAGCAAAGTTGTTAAGGAAAGGACAGTCTGCAAATGTCACCAATAATTATGTTCCTTACGACAGGCAACAAGCAGTCTGAGACCAACAGACATTCCCTAAGGAAAGCCAAAGGTTTAGAGCCAAGAAAACAGAGGCTGAAGTGAGAGAGCTGCTGAGAAGGAGAGGGCTATGCTGGTCACTGGAGGATGCTGACCTGGTGGGATTGGTTCTTACTTGGATTACTGGGGCTGCTGCACCTGCCTCTGCTGGCAGCAGTGCCACACATAAGTGTACGCAGACCCTTCTCTAGGTTTTGCTGAACGATGAAATCCTCTCCAAAGAACTACTCTGATTTGCAAATTGATGAACTATGGCTCATCTTTGAGTGGTCCTAGACTTGAGCAAACAATTTAGGAAGAATAGTGCATCTTCTCAGCTTAGTTCCCCTCCATTTCTGATCCACTGTTCCTCTGCTTTTGGAATTTCTCAGCGGTTTGAATCATTTGAAAAACAATTCTTGCACCATACATTTGCAAGAGGCAAGTAATTGCAAATATTCCATACTCATCAGTCAAACTGCTGTCATTTTAATTAGCTTTTATAGGACATAAATCATACAGGATTTCATAAGGACATATTTGTCTTAAGAAAATTCAAGTTTACAAATATAAACAAAAAATCTCACCCAGCCTTAATGAGCTTTAACAAATTCTCAAATTCAAACTGAAAATTACTGGGGAAATTGGAGGAAAGCAGGAGAAAAAAGTCAAAATACTGAAGGTCAAAACAGCATAGGCAGCTATACACACATTTCTTCTAGAGACTGATCTTATCTAGAGCAACTTCTCTGTAATTCATCCCTGCTCCTGCTCCAGCAGGAGTAAGTTCCATATTTGTGTGCACGCTCCCTTTTTCGGCCTGGCTGTGAACACTTCCAAAATTAACATCATTCTGTGCATTTAGTCAATACCTACAGCAAGTTTTAAAACTTCCTTTTGAGCTCATTTCAGTCCACTCAAACAATCAGCATATTTAGGTACACGGTCTCAAAACTGGGGTAATTTATCTGTTCAGAAGAAGGAGCAGCTGTCTGCGAATCAGAGCCCGAATGAAGTGGAGCTCAACCTTAGCCCATCGCATTCAGTTAATTAAAAGCTTCACGTATTTCAAAGAACAATAGCTGCCTTTCAGCACTTGTTTGCTTTTAGTTCCCCTCTTTGGCAACAACAAAGTGCATTTTACAGTAAACTGTCAGCTTTCAAATCGATTTCAGAAATGGAAACAGACATCAGGCCTTTCTCTGTCAGGCACAGCTCTGCCTTTGTCATTGTGACTGGCACACACAACTGGTGCAAGTTACGCTAGCATCTCAACACGGACACTGGGCCAATGCAAGTAAACTAGCTGTGTTATAAGAGAAGGCCAGAAATAACCCACATCTCCTACCAATGCAAAGAATAACTGGAAACAGAAAAGGTCAATGAAATGAGTCAAAACAATGAATGACAGCAGAGCGAATTTTACAAATCCCCATTACATCATCCAGGGAAAACAAACTGCTCAGCCAGAAACCACACGGGCCAGCTTGTGATGATCCCTCCTTTTCATATTTCTGTTGGTTTATGATCGCTGGCATGAACATACTCAGGTCAGTATTTGCAAATGCAGATTGCATACCTGGAGCTTTAGCACATAATGGTACAAATGGCCTCACCACTACAAAACTTGATAAGCCTTTTCCCAGACAAAGGATGAAATAATGCACGTTCGTTTGAACTCCACAGACAGACAGACAGCATTAAAAAAGCCCCATTCTCCTGCTGAAGATTTTCTGGAAAAGCCATGCAGAGCAAGTTTGCACATTCCTCTGTCTAAATGGACTGTATAGCCACTTAATTTTTATTCACTTTGAAACAGAGATGTTTTCTTTGGATGCATTAGCATTGTAGCTCTTTTCACGCAGCATGAAATCCATGGCTGGTTCACTTGGCTAGAATGCTCTGTCAAATACCTGAAACACTAAGTGCTTGTGTGTAGCGTATATAATGGCATGGAAATATTTATTACATTTTGTTGAGATGAAATGACTTCACTGCTTGTCAGTTGTGCCTCTAAGATTATGAATGTAAGCTGAAGGTGCATGTCCTGATTTCAAATCGAAATTTCTCTCTTGACCTGACAGCCTTTGCAAGCTGCTGACTGCAGCCGTGTGGTCTTCGGATATCAAGTTATACTTACTTTGTGCAGTGAGAGAATAGCTCTTTGCAGGGGCTGTTTTCCAGTTTTTCCTCTGTCTGTTGGATAAGATCTTGACTGACTTCTGGAACGCAGGCTGGAGACTGGGGGGAGAACAGAGGGGCACATTATCTCTGTGACGAGGTGCATTCTCCTCTGTTAGCATGTAAAAGACACATTCATTATTTATTCCCTGCGCTGCTTCAATTCAATTCCAGTGGTTGTGTAAAAGCAAAGGAGCTTTACGTCAAACAGCAGTAAAATAGGATACCGTGGTAACTCGCTCCACATTCCACTCTATCCTCGTACTGCTTTCCTGCCTTCTCCTGTACCTTCACCTCCTTGCCCGCCTCATGAATATGCAGGACCCTCTCCTTGCCAGTCCTTTGAACTGCTCCCTTGCATCCCACGAAAAATGTGCTGGCCTCAACTGCGTACAGGCCATTCTCTTAAACAAAAGAGAAGTTGCCCAGAGTTTTCACTTAATTGATGATTCATTGTGCTGTCTGAAAAATCCATCTTTTTTTTTTTCTTAACTAGCAAGGTTTCAAAGAAAAACAAGAGCAGAACATTTGTATTTATTGATTTTTATATAAATAATATAACAGGATGCATGCAAAAGTGTCTGGACGCTTTAATTCATCATTAGAAGGACAAAAATAATCTCTCAGTTTTAAAATAATCGTATCAAAAAGGAGCTATGTCAACCAAGCACATAAACTTTTTTCATCCTCTCCTCCCTTCAGAGAGATTGTACATTCAGCTCCTTCAAAAAGCCCTTACCCAAGAGAGGTCTTTTGCAGTATGCCTTGATGGTTAACCAGATTAAGACCTTTGGGACTAATTATCTATAAAGACAGTTTTTAGGCAGCCCACACTCTTACTCATTAAAAGTATACTGTAATTATACACAAAAGTGTAAATGCCTGTATGTGAGAGGGAGTGTGTGTGCGCAGCTATTTATAGACATTTTCACATTCACGTGAAAGCCCCTTTCTATGACCAATAGGATTTGGGAACTTTCAGTACACAGAGCCACAGATGGGAAAAACCCCTCTCGCAGAAGGTGCAGCACTGGGTAAGGATCCCCATCCGCGGCCATGACCACCAGCTGTACTCAGTGGGTGGGTCACAGAGCATCATCACTCATTCCTGGCCAGATGTTCTCATTAACTCACCCTTAGAGATATCTTGGCAAGCACTGATATGCACTGCAGGCTGAGTTCAGAAGCACTGGCAATGAAGGCAGAGGAAGGGGCAGAGGCAGAACCAGATAAAATCTCCGACATGAAAGATGAATTAAGTCTTTTACCTTTTCCTTCCCGTTGCTGAAATGCCTGAGTTGAGCCTGGTTGTGCCACGAAAAGATAATTTTTTCCACTTGAGTGTTTTTTTAAGGGGACCATGGTTTACAGAACTGTCTGAGTGTGTTGCATAATGCAGTTTCACTATTTAGCCTTGAAAGACAATCTGCAGAGGACGCTGGATATCACTGACCTCACTCAAAAATTTCCTCATTTCCACCATATATTCCTCCATTTAACCAACAAAAGATATCTAGGGAACATCCACTTTCAATCACAAAGAATCTTGCAAACTATTAAGGAGTCTCACAGTTCCTTGGGAAGTAGAAAAGCTGACATATTCTGGGGCTGAGAACTGTAGAGCAATCTCAGGACATTAGATAAGCTACAAAAATTCCTAACTGGAGATAACTAAGACTAAATCTAAGCCCTAGCTTTAGCACAAGGAGTAGGGAGAGGCAAAAGAGTGAAGCAGTGAAAGAAGCAGGAATAAAACCCAAACATCCTTTTTTCCAGACCTACAGCTTCTGGATTGAAAATATGGGAAAAAAATGCAGGAAAGGAGAAACAAAGAAAAAGGCTTTTTAAGGAATGTCCAGGTAGGAACCAGAGCCCAGTGACCAGCAGCATTTCAGCTGATACCAACTAGGAACCATGAATTAACATCCCTTGTTTTACAGAGTGCTCAGTTAATGGGGCGTGCTCTACAAGCTGAAATGCAACCCAGAGCTTATAGATGGCTGCGAGAGCCTTTGCTCTGACACGTGGTTATCTTGAACATCTCTGATTTATGGGGTACAGAAACACTGCTGAACTCCATAGTCTCTGTACTGCCGTGGATCAGGAGTTTATTTTCTGATGTGAATCAGAAAAAATGATACTAGGGTTTCTAGATTGAAATAACTGCCAGTAAAAACTAGGATCTGCTGTAGATTTATAGACCAAACTGGGAACAAAAAGCTATGTATTAAACCATCCAAACAAAGCCCCATACTAAAACGATAAGACATTTAGACCAAGTGACTGGATTCTTACAGATGCTCATCAGCTTCACTTCTCATAGTCTTCACTGGGAACAAATATCCCTTAGTGGTGGTGTTGAAAACCACACACAAATTTACTGCAGTTTCTTGCTTACGTTGCCATCTCCTTAAGTCCTGAGAGCTTTGAAAAAGACCTCATTTACTCTAGTCCCAAATTACAAATAAAAGGACCTCAGTGTGGACAAGTAGATTTGGAAATTCTGCATGCCCCTTCCTCTCTTCCATATATCCATATCCTCTCTGCTGTCAGAGTTACTGCAATAACTCAATCACATTTTGTCTGAGATCAAAGAACATTTGGAAAAAATATAAATATAAACAGAAACTAATAAGTCTTTTTCATAAAGTTGCAATGAAATTCTTATAGAGAAATGGGTAAAGAATGAACGAAAAAAAGTGTTAAGACAACGTGGAAAGTATTTAAAAAGGCATGAACTGTGATTCCTCTCTCCACAAATGAGGCAATAACTACAATTGCAACTCTGGGCTTCAGGAGAGCCAGCTCTGATCTCTTCAAGCACGCGCTTGGACGTATCTCCTGGGTTACAGCACTGGAAGGTAAGGTGGCACGGAGAGTTGTTTGACATTTAAGCACCACGTTGGCCAAGCTCAAGATTGGTATATCCCTAAGAGTAAGAAATCAGGCAAGGGTGGCAGGAGACCCATCCCAATAAGCAAGGAGCTTGTGGAAAAACTCAAATGGAAGAAGAAATTGCTTTAGCAGGGGCTTGTGCTAGAAGACCAGAAGGCCAGAGACCCCTTCCAACCCCCATCGTTCTGTGCTCTGTGGAAGACAGTCACCACGTGGTTTTTCAGAGCCACCCATCATGCTCTGAACAAAGCACAAGCAAGATAACGATATCAAGTAGAGATCCACAACTACACTGACATTCTGTACGTGAACTACAGAGTCACAGCACAGAGCAAACGCTGTACTAAACCACTCCACTTTCTGTAACAGAAATCACCTTTTTCTCAAGCTGATCATTTCTACCTACATCTGTAGGTGTAGCAGGAGGAATAGCAGCAGTATGCAGACCTTCACGTTTTGAACTGAGAGAGGCAGAGCCCCACTCATACGGGATGAGGTACCTGACCTCACCCAACTCTGCACACTCCTAGGCAGTCTGTGTATGGCCCTTTCTGAGGTTTTCCTTAAGACTTCATAGTTCCCACTGCTCTCATTAAATAATGATTTTCCTTGTTTGAGTACTGTGCATATCAACAGCCTTCAAATCTTAAATAAAACCAGAAACAGTTGCAAACCCGAACCCAGCTCATCAACCTACTTTTGCTTCTCTGGAGAACAATTGGGTGGCACAGGTTAGGGATGTAAGCAAGCATTTGGATCCCAAGAGTGAAAACTTCCAGAGGTGATGCTTTGCCCGCTCAGAAGAAAAAGTTCTTTCTTCCCTGGAGAGGTGTGAGAGGTTTCTGCAGCCCTAATGAAACAGTTATTAACTCCCTCCCATTGCATTATAGGTACTGACTGTAAAAGCAAACTTGGCTTTCACCGGGAAACAGACACCTTTCCAAGCAGATTAAATGTCCTGCAGCAGCTGGGAGACCCACGCACCGTGATTAAGACCATTCCTTCTGAGCATGGGAGAGGGGATATTCTGCTAACTCTTCAGAAACACCTGCAGAAACCTGTGACATTCTCTTGTATTCCAAACAAAACACAGAGTAGTTTTAACAAATGCAATTCTGTAGTTTCCTTAATGACTATTCCATTGCTCAAAGGTAAAGAAATTGATTTGGGTCTCACTCACAATAATGTAAATCAGATGCCAATCAAATCACAAAGAAACACTAGGGTAAAGCTAATGGAACTGAACCCAGATTCATGGTCAGGATTCTGGCAGTGCCAGAAGTGCTTAAACTGATTCAACAACAATTTGTGTCATCAGATTACTTTTTTTGTTTAACCACATAGAAGTCCAAAAGTCACTTTCACCAGGCTTTGACCAAAATCTTCTATCTCCTTTGTCTTCACATTTATGTGCAGAAAATAAGAACCTTATATATATTTTGGTGGCAAGGCAACAGTTCAATTTTATGATGCCCTCATTTAATTTTTAAGAAAAAATGCAACTAGGAATGGGTTTAGTGTTTATCTGGAAAACAGGAAATGGACACAGTTACATTGAGTGCCAGTAACATACTGAGAAAAAAATGCACTTCTAAATCTTTTTTTTTCCTAATCTAAAAGACAAAAGACAGCCTCCTAGCTGCTCTTTCAGTTCGATAATGGCCTGAGAACAGCTGAGATGTCACACACTTGTATGGTTGTATCAACAAGAACTTGGAGTTTCTTACAAACTGGACCTGAGAGACAGTTTTCATGTTTTACTAAGAGGTTCATTTCAGGTTCTCCCCATTCCCCTCCACTGGGATGCAGTGACTGGTAAGAGCACGGTGGCTAGAACTGAAGCTGCATGCCTTACCTGCTACACCTAATGCCACCCCTAAATATGAGTTCCTGGTGTGTGCAGAGGGCAGCACTGTGACAATACAGTCTGTCTTTGCTGCATTGGCAGAGTTGTCCCTGACAGTCTAAACACAAGGAGAACCATGCCATGCAGCTTCACGTATGCTGCATCTATAACCTTCCCTATCGCAGCCCTCAGCTTCTCACTGAGGAACCAAAGAGAAGCAGAATCTGATTTAGACTCACATGAAAGCTTCCAGGCTGCATAACTCCCTATTATCTGTTATTTAAGCGTCGTGTTGTATCACGCTACTTTAAAATGTAAACTCTCTTTTTTTGACAGACTGTAAGCTTTGCCGCAGGCAACTTCACTCAGCCCTTCAAGACACAACATTGTTGACCTTCACTGAACAGGACAGAAAACAAATATGCCAACTCATAAGCTCATGCCTATACACTTGGCATGGTGCTTACAGCATTTCTCTGATGGTGTTTCCCCTGTGACTGGGGGAGGACACCCGGCCTCTGTCAATCTGCCAGCTAAGCACGCTCACTGTAAAACAGGCTGAAACACCACGGAAGGCATTCAGGAGACTGCTGGGGTGAGCAGCAGGTGCCTGCAATGATTTCCAGCAGCCCAGGACAGATGTGTGGTGACACAAACCTACCTAAGTGTCTGTGTGCAGATTTGGTGTATTGCCTGGGAAGCTTCTGTTTCTGTGGACAAATGAATGTTGAGAGGAACCTGACCCCCATCTGGGTCACCATAGCTGGAGAAAGCTAGAGGGAGCTGACCAGAGCAAGGATGTATTTGAGGGCTGGGAAACATCCCTGGAAGAAAACAGTGAAGTTCTGAGAAACTAGATTTGTTTAGTCTAGATAAGTAAGAGTGAAACATGAAAAAGGTATTTTGATGTATAAATGTTTTTAATAAAGAGAACAGGAAATCAGTTATTCTGCACACTCTGGTCTGCTCTGACAGAATGATTTGAAAAAATCCACATAATTGGATGTGAAGATTTTTTTCTGACTTTCCTCGTGGGTTACCACAAGAAGATGTGTACTGTGCAAACTGTTCTCAGAGGTACGAATGCAGAAAGCAGAAAAGCATCTGGTGAGGATCTCCATGCATCTGATATGCAATAGGCTCTGGAGCCTCCTTCCACTCCTCTGTAGCAATGATTCTGCAAAACTCTGCTCTGAAAAACACTGGTGCATGCCATGGCCCTGAGAACACGTGTGTGATTTTATGCTGAGTGCTCACCAAAAGAAACCTGCAGCTCTGAGCAAAGAACCTCTGCCTTATTTGATTCCTCCTTAGGAATAAGTACCTTCTTTACAAATGAACAGCCCTGCTTCAAAGATATTCAGTCACCACTGTCTCCTACAAAAAAAAAAAAAAAAAAAAAGAATAGCTTGCAGAGCTATGAATTTCAGCTAACTATTTTGAACAGAAGAAGGGATGGCATGGACTTTTGTCAGACTGACTTTGCAACAGAGTAGGTCTTCAGTCCAGAGAGATAGTGGTAATACTTTATCCTTTCACAGTGCCTTTCTTCCAAGAAGCTCAGAACTTTACAGCTTTGTTGCATGATTAAGCCCTGTCCTGTGCTGGGAGTTGTGCAGTATTTTGAAGAACAGGATGGTGAAGAATTCTGTTTTGCAGAAGTGTTGATCATCTGCACCAATGACTGAAATCAAAGAAGTCTTACTGAGCTAAATGAAAACCAGAGATGCTAAGAGTCTTCAAATCAGTTCACTTGTAGCTTTTGGAATTAATCAAAAAGGAAATAGAAACCTAGAAATATGGGTTTGTCTTTTTATAGCAACTCTTACCAGTGGATGAGTCATCATAGTATCTTAAAGCACAATTGTTCATAAGTACAACGACGATACGGACAAGAAAGTCACCAACCTTTTTAGAATGAATAGACATCATACAAACGTTATGATTTTAACTGCTCTCCTGGCAAGTTTCAGACGTGCAGCCATGATACTGAAAATTATAAGTGTTACTTTAAAAGTCACTAGCATAAAACGAAGTGCAGCATATGTTATGTCTCAGGTTATGAAAACATTCCACAACAAACTAACTTAAAACAATTAAAAATGTTTCAGTCAATGGACAAAAGTTCAAGCCATAACTTTTCTTGAGCTGTCTCTGGTTCCCAGCACATCTGTCTTAATGATATGTGTATTTTCAGATTTTGACAGCAGTTGTCTGCATATCATCTATTTGCAAATCTCTACACAGAGCTAGTGGGGAGCTCAAAACTATGGAAGAAGCAGGCTAAAATGAACTTTACTGTGAGATGGTGTCTGATGTGATGTGAAAAATTGGTCCACAAAGACCTGGAAATAATGGTTTCATCCAGCAGCTGTGTCGCTGCATTTAATTTGCCATCACACAGCTGTGACCCAAGGGACCAACAACAGAGGGCAACAGTTTGTGTCACATACAGTGTCATATGCAATGCCATTTCTGCTGTTGCTCTGGCACATCACATCCCACTACAGAGGAAGGCTGGTCTAGCAAGGGAAGTAGTTAACAGGGCAGTAGCAGCATTGTGATTATCTATGGTGACTCTGAGGCCAACACTCATAAGAAGTCCTTAGTAGGACTGTAATTAAACAGGCTACTACATGAAGGGAGCCTAACTAGATGTATGTATGTCATCTTGGCAGCTGCATGGTACATGCAAAATCTGGGAATGGCAAAGGTTATATGCTCAAGTTATACAAGTTTTCAAAGGGGAAAGGTCATACAAGGCCAAACAGAACATCAGGTTGTGCCTCCTTGTGCTTCCTGTGCTTATCTGCTGCCTGTGACCAGAGATTCACCCCAAGAACTGGCCCTTGGCATCTTCCTCAGGACCTGCACAGCTGCCTGCATGGCAGGAACATGACACCACAGGGCACAGCGTGGGCTCAGCCTGTGCCATAACTGGTGAGCAGGCTGAAAGCAGTGGCGAATGACAGGGGAGAACTATAAAAGAACTGACAGGGAGAAATGCAGAGGAAGGTAGTGAGAGAGGAGATAGAGCAGACAGTCTTGGTGGCAGTTTGATTTTAGGAAGACCAGGTTAGGCATGCATTTCAACCTGGTGAGGCAAAGGTTGCCAGCACTGTCACAGCACGGCAAGTCTCCTTACTCCTTTTGGTGTTAAGCCCAAAAATGTTGGAACATTCTTGTTTCTTGCCCTGTGCCTGATCTTGTCTGCTCAGATTTAGCAGTATTTGTTGTAAACAGCCAAATTCTACATTGGGAGCAGCTGCAACATTTTAAGTAATCAACTTCTGGGTTTTCTTTTTATTTTTTGTCCTACCACAAAGTCATCTGGGTCTGTATGAGGCAAACCAGTAAAGCACAAGGCTTCATAATTCCAGGATATTTTCTTTGAGATGACAGATGTAGGAATTGGCAGTGAGGTAGATGGGGAACATGGAGAGCAGCTGTACTATTAGCAGTAATTTATCTATTAATACAGTGTGCAGACATTACCTGAAGAAGAGGGAGTACATACTGCACTGCGTACACATCGTGAGAGCTAAACCTTCCAGTGCAAACCAGTTGCACCAGCCCTGGGAATGGGAGGATGTTAAATATCTCACCCAATATTACAAAAGCGGTTCATTGAGCCACTCTTATGAAAAACAGCCTGGTCCTGCATCTCTGAAACAAACAGCAGTGTCAGTACTGAGAGCAAGATCCCTTGCTGGTAGCTAAATGAAGCAAATCAGCACTGCCTATTAACTGCGGAGTTTGTTTTGTAGCTGCAAACCGATCTGGAGCCATGATGAATCTGTTTTCCCTCAAATTCTACTAAATTATCAAAAGATTTGTTGACACAGAAAAATACAACAACTGAAGGAAGACAATGGAGCCCTCAGCAAACAGCTGAACATGTTCTTCTGCCCGGAGGGGCTGTTCTAATCCACCACAAAATGCTAACAACCTCAGCTTACGGATGTACACACTGTAGTAGACATCATCTAGCTTCAGGACGACTTGCTCGCCCCAGACTCACTGGGCTGCCCATTAGGCTTCAGCAAACCCGTGGGTATGGAAAGAAGTTTCTTCTCTGGATTTCCAGCATCTTTTTGTCTTGGTGATCAGGCATGAGTTGCAGCCTTTGAACTGTGTTATTCCTTGGACAAATTAGCAACCACTGTGGTGTCTCTTCTGACTAGAGCATGAAAAGCACACGAAGCATTTTTCATGCTCTCCTGTTAATCACCATCAGGCTCTGCTGCCTAACTGGACTTTGTTATGTGCATTCTCAGTAGACCTTTCTATAGCTGTGACAATTGAAATGCACCTTTCTAGAAACCGTATTTCTGCTCCTGATGGGGACAACTGCAATGCAAATAGTGTGAGTCAAAATGCTTCCCAAATAAAAACTTTCAATCCAAGGTGTGGTTTCATCAGAGTGTTAAATTATTTAGTTCAGAGAGATTTCAAGGCATAACCACAGCATTAATTACACAGCAACAAAAGAAGGGAAAAGATCGCCTGGATCAAGGAGAAATTTCCTCCTGGCTCCTATAGATGACCAGAGGAAATCTTTCAAAGCTCCATAGAAAGCAATTTTGAAATAACAGAATGTCTCAGGGGACAAAGTAGTTGTCTCCTCAGTTTCTTGCAAGTCGTGTGAATCAGCTGCAGGCTCTATGCTCTTCAGATAAATAGAGCCACTCACCACAATCCCAACCAGCCATGGGGTTTCTGGTACAGCTTAGATTAAGAACATAAACTGGTCACCACGGAAGCTCTGCTTTTGACTCAATTAGTGAAGAACTGGGCTCCACAAGAAACTCACAGCAAGATATTTTTCAGTGTCTTTCAACCCTATTGCTTCTCCACCCACATTGCTTCAATAAATCTTTGGAAACCTTCTCACAGAGGTTTCCTCACTTCTAAAAGAACTTTTCCTTTGTGTAGACACAAGGTTTATTGGTTTAGGAGTGCTTATAAACTAGACAGCTGAAATTGTTTTATGTAGACATAAAGGGGAACTGAAGTATGTTTGACTTGTTTTTGCCTTTTCCCCTTCTGAAAGCGTTAAGAACAGATTCAAGTATGAAAACAGATTAACTACTTGGTGCCAGTAGCTGTCAGTGGGATGAACAGTTTAAGAAACAGAACAGAAAAGAAGACTGATACTGACCAAAGTTAGGCTACTCACGCAATCCTTGGAAGTGCCTTTGGTTCAGAAGGTAACCTTTTTTTAGCAACCTCTACTGAACCATTGCCATAGTGTATTTCCACAAGCAGCCAGATGTTTGATCATATTTTTGGAAACAAACAGTATTCTCCACATTAGTGGCAACAAAGATACAAAGATGATAAGGCAGTTTTGATGGCTTCTGTTCTCAGAAGGTTTCTTCTCTGGCCATGTGTCTTAGTATGTTTGGATAGCATCCAGTGTCCAGTCTCGTATCAGAACCTTTCTGCCTTTTAATGTCTTTCCTCACTGATGGATAGCCTAAAAATTAGCAAGCAAACTTATGTTGCAATAGTCTCAGCTTGGCTTTCTCTGGTAAACCAAATGTCATTTGTTCCATTAAAAAAATCTCTGAAACTATAAACATACATTTACAACCTCAACGTTATTGAACGGCTCTCTTGCAGGAAAACAAACAGATGCCTCTTGAATTCACTCCTCTGAAACATAAGCCTGTAAATATCAGTAACCCTTGCCTTGGAAGCCATTCTCGTGCTGAAGTCCACGAGGTGTTTGCTTTGAATGAAGGTAACTCATGCATGAAAGTGTGATCCAGGTTGCACTTAAGCCTGAAGTGCTTCATCATTTTCAGTGGGGATTCTGCAGATTTTGCCTTCATCTTTTTTTTTACGTGGGAGGCCAAAATCCCAGGGAAATATCTGAATGGAGAAACTAAAATCCAACGGAGAGTTTGGGAAGGCCTTGGAAAAGATTCGAAAGTGAAGTAAATAAATATCAGTCAGGAAACGGCGGGCTACTCACAGGAAGACTGCAAACATACAATCACAGAATCACAGAATTGCTCAGGTTGGAAAGGACCTTCAAGATCACTGAGTCCAACTGCAACCAAACCACACGACCCTAACTCCAGCAGCCCATCGCTAAATCATGTCCCTGAACATGAAAGCAAACAAAATCGCTGTTAGCACTGATGGAAACAGGTCATTCCCTAATCACCTGTGTCACACAATCCATTAACAATCATACGGTAATTGCCTTCAGCAAATAATTGAGAGGGGAGGCGTTTATTGTAGGAGATGACACACTGTTTGCAGTGGCATTTTCCACTCTTTCTCTGCTTTGCTTATGGGACAAACAGCATCTGTGCTAGGATAATAATCTTGCTATACACTTAATTTTTGACTTAGGTTTGACACAAGCTTGACTAAATAATAATAAATTAACATACAAGCTGTGGCTTAGTATGCAGGTTAAATGAATTATGTGAGTATAGCTGTATTACTGAAAACAACAACAACAACAACAGAGTGGAATAGGTTGAAGTGCCATACTTCCACAACGTGAATGTGTTGGTTTCATTACAATCCACCTCTAGTTCAAGGGATTTTTTTTAACAGTAGTTTTCCTATTCTTGATGCTTGTCTGCGGGTATTTTAATGAATTTAAACACATTTATTTTCTGTGAAATCTAAGACATTCCTTTTGGGAGTGCTGTAGTTCTTGATTCCAAGTTAAAATAATGGAAAATCGTTAACTTTGTGATTCTTCCAATTGCATCACTCCAGCCAAAGATGTCAGCCTCAGGCATTTCATTTCAATTTGCTTGGCCCATCCTTGTAAGGCTGCTCAGTTGTGAAGTTTGCAGCTGAAGAGGCTGTTTTTCCAGAATCCCAACGTCCTGCTATTAGGGAAGCAGGTGAGTAAGAAGATACGTTTAACAATTTTTGCTCATATGCTTCTTCATTCTCTTCCTTGTTGAGCTCAAGTCTACAGTTGCCTGTTACTACTTCTGAGTTTAGCTCAGTGAATCTTAAGCCCAAAAGACATTTGTCGACCCGTTTTGCTTTTAGCTTCAGAAAGCCAAAGCTGAAACAACCTTCCTGCAAGTTGCAAGAGGTGCATTGAACAGCTGTGGAGGACAATCAAAGGTCTCCTGTAACTGCCCACAGAAATCTGTGTGGATTTGCCATACAGTGTCATTTAAGGCACTCTGCATTGTACTTGGAGTGGAATTCACCTCACCGCACTTTAATCATCTAAGAAATGAATCACTCGAAGTCACCCTTGGCTCCCTTTACTGGCAAAGACAGAGGAACTCCATCTCTCCAACCTAGGTACCTACTTGTGTTTGGATAGGCAAGTGTACAGTGCATGCCTTGGGAGCGTAAGAGGCTGGACTCACTAAAGATCTATTTCAATATGTCATTTTGTGTAAAAGTTGCCTCCTGCAGACAGCTTTGATGTCTTGCAAGGCAGTGTTTCAGACAGCTGAAAAACTTTGATTCCTTTTTCCGAAGTGGACACATTTGTCAGACAGAATAGACTGTATCTGGGAAAGCTGAATGAACCTTAAAGGTTTAGCATTAACTTCCCTGGCCATTAGTCAAGTCAAATGAACCGTATGTAAGTAGAGAGAGGTATGCAGATGGGATAAGGAAAAGATAACTCTTTGAAAGGACAAAAACCCTGGACTGCATCAAAAGAGGGGTGGCCAGCAGGATGAGGAAGGTTATTGCCCTCATGGGGCACCATCTGGAGTACTGCATCCAGGCCTGCACCACACAGCACAAGAAAGATGTGGAGCTGATGGAGAGGGTTGAGAGGAGGGCCATAAAGATGATGTGGATGATGACTGGAGCACCTTTTCTACAAAGAAAAGCTGAGAGAGCCAGGCTTATATGACTTGGAGAAGAGAGGGCTTTGGGGAGAACTTGTCATAGCCTTCCAGTACTTGAAGAGAGCTTACAAGCAGGAGAGAGACCAACTTTTTACTTGGACTGACAGTGATAGGACAAGGGGGAATGGCTTTACAGTAAAAGATGAGACATTTATGTTAGATGCTAGGAAGAAATTCTCTACTCAGAGGGTAGGTCTTTACACTGGCACGGCTGCCCAGAGAAGTTGTGGGTACTTCATCATGTATGCCAGGTTGGATGAGGCATTGAGCAACCTTATCTAGCGGGGGTCAACCAGCCCATGGCAGGGGGTTGGAACTGGATGGTCTTTACGGTCCCTTCCAACCTAAACCATTCTCTGATTGTATGTTAATGAGCATATTCATGAGCCCAGGGCAGACAAGTACATCTTTCCAGTTCTCAGATAATCCTGAGCAGGCTGCTCTTTATTTGCACAGCGTCCTCAGCCTTTTCAAATACCCTGGCTAGTCTCCAGGAGGAGCCACAGCAGCCTGGAGGGCTTGCCTTGCTTCAGCAGACAGCTGTGAGACAGGTTTACATGTGAAGTTGACACGAATTAGCTGAAGCAAGTTTCCATTTTCCAAAGGGTCAATTCAGAGCACTTCTTGCAAACTCAGGGCAGATAGAAGGCTTTTGCCCACTGAGCAAGTCATCCCAATGGTTTTCCTGACCACAGATGACAAACAGTTATGAAGCATCTCCTCTGCATGATAATTGTGAACTTGGGAGTGTAACCTCTCAAAAATGACAAGAAAGGAAAAGCAAAGCTTCAAATAATAACACGACTTAGGGTAAAACTAATATGGTTAATGGCCTTCAACCAGTGTGAGCAAGTACACTACAAATGCAGCTCTCCTTAAATCAGGAGGACAGGGCACAGAGGACTGCCCAAAGACCTACTCTGGGGCAACGCCACCGAGACAGAGCAGACTCCATGTTGCTTCTGTAGGCTCTTGTGCAGTTTGGCTTCATTGCAGGAGCCAGAAATGCTAAGTAAGTGTTTAGTTAACTAACATTTGTATTATAAACAGTGGGCAAAGGATGAGGAAATAGGACTTGAGCAAACCATGAGAAAATGCATTTTAGTCTGAGACCACAGCAAAGAAACTGCTAATCAAGGCAACACTGATTTTTCAGACTCCTCTGATGCATTCTATTACTGCCTGGCTGCAGCCACAGGAGAATGCTTATTAAAATACATTCCCATTAGAAAGCATGAATTTGAGTAACAAGGTTGCTATGCTGCTGCTCAGGTATTTTCCCAGAATTGAATTTTGGAAATATGAGCTGAGAAGTGTACTTTCCCAGCCGTAGTGATCAGCAGAGATATTGATTGTGTACTCTCTGGAACAGTAACAGGAATTATGTACTGATTTACCTGGAGTCTGGATTATGCACTGATTACACCAGCTGCAAAGCAGGGGCCTAAGTAATGCTGTAATCTCTGACTAAAACGGTGCCTACAGGGTAGTGAAGTCAATAGAACAGGGAGATGAGAGATCAAGGGGTAAAGTCCCAGACAATTAATTAAATGCAGAACTCTCCTTGGCTCAAGTAAGGCCAGGATTCCCACGTAAGTATTTAGCATTGTGCAAAGTCTACTAATGGGAACCCAAAGGACACCGTGAATAACACTCTGAGCAAGTAAATAGTTCTAACCCACCCTAAGCCCAAGTGACATACTGTGTTCAGATAGGCACTTCACTCATTTCTTATTTCAGTTGGGTCCTTAATGAAATGCACAGGGTTTAGAAAAACTTGAAAACTAGCTGGGAAGATAGCTCTTGGAGCAAGCCTTAAGGGACCATCCACAGGAGCTACTGAAAAGCAATACTGTGTTGACCTTTTATCACCAAGATAACAAGCTTACAAAGGAGCAGAGATGACTTGCTGGATAGAAGTGATGTAAGCTGAATTTGCACCAGAAATGTAGAAGAGAGCCCCAGAAGACTGCCTTTCAGAACGCCAAGCCTCGTCTCGTATTTTACTCTGCTGGTTGCTTTACAGAAGCTTAATGGCTTTTGTTGTTTTTTTTCCCCTCTGAGTTTCACTTACAGTGACATTCAGCTTTTATCGTGGCCACTCCAAAAACTAATTATAAAATCTTCCTAGAAGGCATTTAGTAAAACTAAACAGCTAGAGGAAGAGATCTCAGCACTGGGATCCAATTCCTGGTATGACCTGCCCTTCCACAGACGGGATTCAGCCAGAGCCATTAAGAAGTGATGCATGAAACTTTCCTTATGGGAGATGGAAGCCTTCAGTGATCTGAGAAGATGACTCACTCAGAAGCATAAGTGCCAAAGTTTGCATTTATTTTCATGGTGAAAATAGGAAGGGAAGAAATGTCAAGGAGAGAACAACATGAAGAAAAAAAATGCTCTCCATCAAGATTAAAGCAGCAGTGTGCAAAAAGAAAATTCTGTGGCAACGTGCAGAGCTGAGAAAGGGGGTTTGTGAGTGTGAGCCTGGGCTCAGCTACATGACCCTTCCCAGGAGGAAGACTCATTAATCATTTTAATTTCATCTCACCCACGTTACATAAGTATTTTCTTCTGCAGAAAGAACTGATAGAAGAACAGTTTGTAGCCTGCAGACAAGTGGAAGGGCAGGCACTGCTGATCAGCCAGTTTCTCTTTCATAGGACTTTTCCCTCCCTTCCTTATCCTATCATTGTTCATATAAACAAAGACATATTTCCATTTAGCAAAATATCTATTGCTGTCCTTACGCTGGAGTAAGGAGGTTAGTGCTGCATACAGATAACCTCTTGTAGCAAAGGAAGACACTGAAAATGTGGCCTTTATTCTGTGCATTTCCTGGGGGAGCAGCAGCAGAACAGGGATTCCGATAAGAGAACTAACTGTTGCTGTTCCTCATATTCTGTGACGTGTATTAATGTGGATAACAACACACACCAGACATCCTATTCAGTAACATTTTTAGTACCCAACTGGATCCAAATATAAACTATAATAGTAAATGGAGACTGTCTTGATAGCTGTTTCAAATCAATTTACTTTCATACAGCTCTCAGTATCTCAAGGTGGTGGATTTGCAGTTGAGAAGAAAGTAATGAGCTGGTGATCTAGTAGAGTAAGGCATGGTGGCTTTCATAAAGGAGGGCAAAAATGCTGCATTCAGATGCATAACCCTAATTTAAGAGCAGCACAAAGGTAAAGTATCCCTTCGCTCGGGCAGTACTAGAAGAAGCCTGGTAATGAAGACACAGCAGGTTCCGTTAAACTGTTCCACGAAGCACTGAGAGCTTTTCTATTTGCAGACAGAACTGGAACCTAAATCTGAAACATTCCCACTCAACTTGAGATCAGGAAAAGCCAGGAAATAAATATTTGTGACCAATTCATTTTAGCAGTTTTACCATTATATTTCACAACCTCAGAAATTTTAGACTTCCTGTGGGTTGGACTTTTGCCCGGCTTATTAAGTCAAAAAGGCAGCTTTAAGTGCCTTTTTCATGGAAACTGTTAAAGCTTCCCTTGAAGATGCAGGACTCCAGTCAAGAAACCTCGATGCTGTGGTGAGCACTGTGCTGCTCCTGTGAAGTAAAGCTGCCCGGTAGGGGGGTCTCCCCTCAGATGACAGGATGGAAGCAGCACACACCTTATGGAGCACAGGACTGCTGTTGATGAGGCCCTCTCACCAGCGCCCATCCCACAGGGCTCTTGAGGAGTGGCTAGCTCAAAGTGGGACCTCCTGGGAGAAGTAAGTTAATAGCTCTTCAGAGCACACGTCAAGATGGCCGGTATCTTCACCCACCCCTCCTGTGGGTTTTCTACCTCCTGCTCAGCGATCAGGTCAAGCTGCTCAGGAAGCCACGGAAAAGCTTCCACTTTGGCACTATTACTGTGACAATCGTACTTTTGCCTCCTATTCAATGTTTCAGAAAAGCCTGTTGGATATGGGTGTTTCAACATACTTTTGGCGAGAGAGAGAGATGTCTTCCTATGAAAGAAGTAGGGATTTACCTCCTCCTTTTGCCAGATGAGAATCAGAGGTCCTATGTGCCACTTCTTCTAGAGGCTTAAAGCACCCATTCTCCCTTCCAGGTGCTCAGAATTTGTCATCGCTGTTGCCTGTAGGCCAGGGAGCCATGGAAGCCCGACCCACGCGTGCCATCCTTGGCCTCAGCCACAACAAAAGGCTGTTAGATCTCTTCTCAGCCACCTCAGTGAGTGCTCAGGGGCTGCTCAGGATGTGAAAGCTGCGTAGAGCCTGAATTGTGATTATTTGAAACTGTCTCTCCCCTCAGCCGGCCTGATGAGCTCTGAGCTTCTTTGGTTGCCTCGGGGCTGATGCTGAACGCTCTCACTAGAGCTCTGTGCAGGCATTCACTGCTCCCACATGCCCGAGTTTGCTGACTGCAGCACGGCGTAGTAACTTCTCACGGTGACTGTGTGAGTCACATGAGGTTGTAAGCACTGGTGTGATGTCTATTCATCTGGGGAAATGTTTTCCTTTCCTTTCTGCTGTACAAGTATTATATGTTTTATTAAATAAAGTGCATGTTCCCTACGCAAATGGATGCGTTTTGGAATGAAGATATACTGACACATTATATGTTAAATATGCATGACATCTAAAAACCCAAGAGCTAAAAATCATTTATAAATATTAAAGAGTATGAAGTCTACTTTTTGTTTTGATTTTATTTCTGATCTTGCACTCTGAGTAAAGTACTACTTACGTTATAAGACTGAATGATCTGTCCAAGAACCAAACCTATAATTTTATTCTATCAGTCAAACTGTATGTCATACTATTTTTATATCAAGACAATGAGGTTCTCTGAAGTACAGACACACACCTATTTAAAAGAAATGTTCTGCTCTGAAAGCAGAATGCTTTGGAGTCAGTGGCTCTTTGTATCTTTTGAGGGACTGATAGCTCAGTGGAGAAAAGCAGCAATACAGTACCTATTGAAAAGAGACCTTCTTTGCTGGCCAGGATGATCTTCCATTAGGACATTTGGGTCCAGATTAATCCCTCTTGATTGCATGAATCTAACCCAGCTTTGAATCACTTACCTTTAATGGCTTAGCATCCATGCCTTGGAGGTTCCTACTTCTCTTTCTATGCTAGAAAAGAGAGTAGGTGTCGTGGTTTTGTGATTTCTGTTATGTTATTGATATTCAACATCATGACATCGTGTAGAAATCACAAAACCATGACAGTAGGCCACCTCAACTCCTAATGTGAGTATCTTAATTCAGTATCCACAGTGAAAAGAAAGAAATCCAGACCTTGCTCTAGATGTTTAAGTATTTGTTGTGGAGTACACTTATGTTAGAAAAATTGTCAGTCAGCCCATTGCTATAGCACAGCCAGTCTTGCCTCTAGGAAGTATTTTCTACTACCTGTACAATGGCTTACGTGATTCTCTAGGAAGAACTGTTTAAGAAAAAAAGGAGTAGTGGTGACATCAAAGCTTAACCAGCACAGAGTGCAACAGAAGGCACATAGCTCTGTGTTTCCTTCTGCCCTTAATGTAATTCACAGACACCATAAGTTTCAGAACAGATCACATCCATTTTACACACTGAGAAACCAGGTATGCAGGTCAAATATGAAGTGTACAGCATTGCACAGAATGGAAACCCTAGCTCCGGAGTTCCAGTAATTTGTCTTCCTGCAACACTGCTATTTTTTCTTGATGAAGACAAAACTGCTCTCAGCTCAGTCCTTACTGACCTCACTAAAACCATTCCATGTGCTTCTGCTGCACTATGGGGCTGCAAGAAAAGTGACAGAGATGGCAGAGAGCAGTGGGACATCAGTGAAGAGTTTTAGCATCTGGAACCCAGCACCAAGACCAGCTGCACATAGCTGGAGCTAAACAGTACTCTCCCTTCCCTGCTCCTGATACCAGCAAAATGCCCTTCTCCACTTCCAGATCAGGACTAGAGCAGTGGGAAGTATTTTCCCTATATATTTCCCCCTCTTTCCTGTATCGATAGGAATTTTAAGACAAACAGTCATCTCAGTGGACATAAAACAGTGGGACTTCATGCTCTCAATGAATGGGTAGCAGGAACTAAATGGCTGCATCTGAAGCTAGCCAGGCTCAAGAAATGAAACCAGCTCCCCAAACGCAGTCTGAGATAAATGGAAGTATGTGCTGAAATTTATGGTAGGAAAATGACTGACTGGAAAATGGAAAAAAAAAAAAAGTCTGCTCTGCTCCTGCACCTCCAAAACACATTGTACCATTTAGACACTTCAGAAAGACATCTGCCAAAAACACAATTCATTTTCCTGAAGGTCAAAAGTATTTCTCTTGTAAAAAAGTTGCAGCAGCAATTGTACGTCTTGGTTATGCTTATGAAAGCAACTTAAGAAAAATCCTAGGATTGTTCATGTGCTTGAATTTCGATGTGTATTGCCTACTGGCAGTGACTTCAATGCAAAGGTTAAATGTGGCCAGCCATCGATGGAGCCCCCAGCTCAGAAGGGTTGGTCCCAGTGCAGCCTGCCCAATACTCATGCAGCACTCTGTGGTTCTGTTTGGAGTGCCACCCTGTGGACACAGCTGCTACCATGAGCTCCTGTCCTGACAGCCCAGAGGTGCAACAGTCAGGAGGTGACAGCAGTGGAAACCAGAAATGGTGATGCCACCATTCAGCTGCAAAACACGCTATACAATTTCCATCTTGCAAGCTTCTGGGGCAAATTTTTGCAGGAGGATTGGAAGGTTTTGTACCAACATGAAACTTGTGTTACCAAAACCCATCTTTGTTGGCGCTTCCTACCCAGCAGTTTATGAAACACCACGAACTTGAGCACAACAGGAAATAACAAACTGATAAAGCTGAGAAGGTGTGGTGCACTACAGCACGGACGCAGAGCTGCGCACATAGACAAGAGCCCAGGGAAGCCCCTTCTCATCCCAGATGACTTAGGCCTCTAGTAAGCACAAGTTCATCCTTAAAAGCCAATTTGTGGATTAAACTACAATTTTTTTTCTGTTTGTATAAGACTTACAGGTTTATACACTGAAAAATGCCATCATAAATTTTAGGGCTCTAAAATCATATTAGGAAGCCTATAACAACCTTGTTTAGTGAAGGTGTGCCTTGCAGCATTCTTTCAGTAATACCACTTTGGCTGCCCCTTACCTCTGGGGTGAGGTATTTCATCATGATTTCCTTTCCCTTCTCTCCCAGCTTTTCATCTGGAGCAATTTCATACTCTGCCTGGAACAGATATAAAGAAATTGTCAATATTTGCACTCGTATTTCACCATTATAACTTCATTTTGGATGTGGTCTTAACTGAATGCTGTCTGAAAAATCTGGAGAACAAATACAATTTTTGGATGAAGCAAAACCTGTACACACAAGCCATCCAAAAATCTCCCACAATATTTTGAACAAACCCTGTGATGTTTTTTCTGAGATTATATCTCTTAATTAACACCAGTACAATTTAATTCCTTTATATTTGACACCCTTGCCAAGTGTTCAGAAGACAACCAGAGACAATAACTTCTAGGATTTGCTTCAAGAGAAGGTGGATATAAAAGGTAATTTTTTTTTTCTCTCGGTAGTGGAGAAAGCAATTTTTTGTTAATTCTTGCTGCAGTGGTATTTCAAGCACCAGGTGAACTCCTTCAGTACACTGCCTGACTGGAAGAATGGGCCTGTCCTATTCATTACACGCTCCCCTTGGTCCAGCATCCCTTCTGCAATGCCAAAAGACTTGTGCATCACTTTTAGAGACCCTGGAGTCAGACTCCTGAAGGCAGATCTGAGAGCCATTTTCTTAGGCCGATTTCTCAGAACGCAGATAAAACAAGAGAGGAGGCAATGTAAGAAACAAAGAAGTATTACTGGTGCATTACTAAGACGTGAATCACTTCAGTTAAAGTTCTGGAATCGTGGAAGGCATTCAAATTACAAACATGCTGCACAGAGTCGCAGTTACTAAATGATAACGACACACTCTTAGAGACGTTCCAACTTGGCACTGCCCAGGGCACAAACATTTAGCCTCAGGATCAAAAGATTTTCCAGGAAAAAAAGTCAGCCTAGCAGTCTTCATGACTGCTTGTATTAGAAAAAGGTTCCCAGACAATCCTGCCAAATGAATTAAGTAACCTGGTCCAATACAAGCTGTTTGAGATGATAAATGAGGAGGAAGTTAAAAAAAGAAGGTAAATCAGACTGAATTGGCAAGCACTTGGAAGTATAAACTTCAGAACTATTGCCCACTCAAAGATGTATGTACTGCTCTGACTGTGATACAGTAAATCTGAAGGAAGGAAGGCTGCAATGGATACCCAATCTAAGCAGACCCAGGAATGACATGAAAACCACCACGTAGAAATAATACTACTACCCATCTATCTGGACAGTGCTGATTTAACTACTGTAGCTTAAGTCTAAAGTGATGTACTTATGCATATACATAGTGCATTTCTTGAACACTCCGTAATGATGATCTGATTTGGTTTGGAAAATGACAGTGACCGTAAAAAAACAATCCAGACAAATCTGTACTGCTGGGGACAAACACACTGAAAGCAACAATTCACAAGAGAGGTGCTTCTCTTTTACTGGCCATTTTGGGGATGAACCAATTATGTACTCATAAAACTTATAATATGGGTTTAAAAAAAACACCTTTCATCCCTTTTCCTGTCCTTTTAGATGGTATCTAAATATGCCCTGAAAGCACAGATAATCTCAAATGTTTACAGCATCTAAAGAGCAAACTCCTCCACAATTCCTTGCTAGAGCATAAAGCAATGGCAAGGGTAACATAAGGAACAGTTTCTTAAAAGGTCAGAGTTGAATCTCATTTTTTCCCTCACAGTTATGGTTAGGTTCACACACAGACTATGAGTTTTTCATCTCAAAGAAAAACAAAATAATGTACTTTAAGAGAACTGAAGCAAGACTTTTTTTGTGCAGAGAACTGCCAGATAAAGAGCTCCTTGGCACTGCCTTGTCATGGAAACGTCCAGGAGAATTACCGAGTCCTCAAATCAATGCTACTTACAGATTAACTGATAATAACCACTTCTCTTTCCTTCAGTTGCTTTCAGATTCTGAATACCACACTTTTCTGAAAAGGCCAAAAGAAGTTGGGCTAATGCCCTGATGGATCCATCTCCATTATCAAATGGAGATCAGCTTGAGACCTGCAGGATGGTGCTTTGGAATATCAAATATTCATGTATGCATGGTAAGTGCCTGGCAAGTATCTGTGTCGCCTTTTGGAGCTGGATTGGTGAAACAAAGAATGACCATGCTTTGGAAGTTAAATATTAAGACACAAAAGCCAAGATCTTAGCTTATAGAAGTGGAGAAATGTGAATTTCTCAAACAGGTCACAAATTCGGATCCAGTGCCTCATGCATTTGGTCTGCTCATAATAGTTGTGTCCTCTTACTGCTATGGGTGAAAGAGCTTCAGTTATCTCTTGACAGAATGTCTTGTTGAAGACAGTGTTTGGCCATACAACTCTCTGACAAGGGTTCCAACTCAGGAATGCAAGTGGTATACCTAACACATTTTTCTACACCAGACAAAAGTAAATTTTCCACAAAGTTGCTATCTTTCTCTTCATTACATCCAGTGGTGAATGTACAGAATCCAGAAAAGCAACACCTGATACAAATCACAATGGGTAGTTTGCCTGGGAGTAGTGGATCCTGATGATATATTAACTCTCTGTTAAATAAAAACTGCTTCAGAGTCGTCCTCCACCACCTGAAATACATCATAAGGTTTCCAAAAATTCCATAGCCCCTCAGAACTGTGAAGCAGTAAGCAAATAGGGACAGAGCTGCAGAAAGAATTTTTGCAGTGATTGGAACGCTGTTTTGAAATACACTTCCTGATGGGATTCAAGATATGCAGAACTAAAAGCACATACACATACACAGAGCATCTTTCTCAAGATAGTTGGGAAGGGATAAGAAGAACATTTATTTATACTTGCATTCAGCATTCTCAGAAAATGCTATGGGGTGGTGGTGAAGGTAGGAAGTGACAGACAAGTGAGGGTGTGAAAAGGAACTGTAATTGAACAGTGTTGATTTCACTGTAGCTCAAGTACTACAATCCTGCTTCATATTGTTCCTAAACCCATGATTATTTCTCCCCTCAGAGCCACTTTTGAGCCATTTGGCACCACAAGACAGTGGTGTGCTTTCAGCCGTAGATGGCTACTGCAGGCAGAATTACACACACAGAGGAAGAGTCACTTCCTCATGCTCCCTCTGTTGCATGCCTGGGAAGCATACCAATATCCTTGACTCTCAATCTTGTGCTTAAATCACAAGATACATTCCCTTCTTCCACAGTACTCAAAAGCATGGCTAAAGTTTGCAAATGCCTAATTGCTAGAAATAACATTAGTAGTTAAAATCCATGTGGAACCAAATATTTTCCATTATTCCTTTGATGAATCCAGGCATGTGTTTCAGGGCTCCTGCTCTGAAGTCTAATAGCTTCTCCATGCCCTAGTTAGGTCAGACAGGGCCCTATTCATAGCTCATAAATGAGGGGAGGATTTACGATCACCCTGACTACATGGGACACGCTGCAGAGAAGGCTCTCTCTGCGGGCAGGCGTGGATCCTTCCGTCGAAATAGCGAGAGGCTGTGGGCTCACTGCCATTTGTTGCTAACTTGCCTTTTGACTGCTGCTTCAGAGGTGGTTATTTAGGTGGCTCCTACTTCCCTTAGAGGCAATCCTAGGTAAATAGACACATAGGTGTGCAGAGTGCCCGTCCCTCTGCAGCAGCTGTCCTTGGGATGGACCACAAGAGATGGGATGGGGAAATGTGATGGTGGCCTTCTTGGTGAGGAGGCCATGGCCTCAGGGATGACCAAGAAAGGCCTGGACAGTGACTGCACCCAAGGGGCAGATTAAGCATTGAGCCAAAAAGGGCACTTAGGATGAAAGCAGGCTGAGTCACCAAGACCAGTGGGGACTCACATGAGTTACCTTAATTCTGACATATGGTCTTGACTTTCATCTTAACATTCTTTGAGCTCCTGAAACTGCATGGTTTAAAACTATGTGTTGAATGAAAAATAGAGCCTAAGGAGTCACTCTGGACCCAGATGGGTGTGTGTCACTCACAGCAGGTATCTGCCAGCTCCCTGGGTAGGGTAGGGCACAGCTGTGGAAGTCGGTCCCTTTTACCCACCAACAGATGGACATTGGAAGGATGCCTCTACAAGAGTGGGTTCAGGTCTCAGGAGCAGTAGAGTCAGCTCCTGAGCACTGGAAGGAGATTTCTGTGTTTCGGTCCCAGTTTTATACCCTTGCTTACTACCAGCACCCTCCTCTGTTATCTTCAACTTCCTCCTTGCTGCAGACCCTTCCACCTCGATCTCTGGCTTCTGCCCTGTTACTGCTCCCGTGCTCTAACAATGATCCTTGCACTTGCCTCCACTGAGATTTAAAGTCTGTGACTGAAAATTGGAAAGCAAAAACCAAACAGCTGGGATTTATAATAACTCACATTTCTAAATGAAAAGTTAACTTGAAACCAGATTTTTCATGTTAAAGCACAGGACAAAAAAGAGCCCTTTTGACTGTTTAAAAACACATTTTGAGTTAATGAGTTTGTTGATATCAACAAACTGGCATTTCTGATGGAAAAAGCCTTGAACAGCTTTAAGACACACATACACAGATGGTTTATATACCATGCAAGGGACTTAACCAAATGAAATCTCTCCAACAGGGAGATATATTTTTTACAAATGGCACTAAATGGATGCTCGTTCATCCTGTTACCCCAGATAAGCATAATGTCTAGCGAAGCATTCAGCTGAAAATTGCACCTGAAGTGATAGCGTCTCTCAGCCTCTGCCCCAGTGCCTGGATAGCAGGAGCAGAAACAACACAGAGAAGCACCAGGGCTACTTTCCTCCTCGTGTACTTCTCTGTAACTTCGGTGCAAAAACCGACAACATACACGTTAGAGAGAAAATAACTCCAGGTTATGTTCTTCTTGATCAGAATTAGCCATGTTCTGTTCCCAGCTCCCCCCAGTTAGTCTAAATCTGATCCACATTAAAATGTTAAAAATCCTCCCCCGAGAATGAAGAAAAGTTCAAAAATGATGAACGGGAGAAGATGAAGCAGCAAAGTGGCTCCGGAGACTCGCAGTGAAGTATTCATTACAATAGCACAGCAAAATCAGAGAGGGAACCATCAGGAGCCAGCACCCCTTCTGAGGAGAGGACACCAGCAGGAGGTCCATGCTGCAATGCCACCTCCTTGAGCTGCAGGCACAGGCTGGCAGGGAAGGAAATGTACATTGCTAACGGGTTAGCTGCTCATTGATCTGCCTTTCAGCACAGGAAATGTATCCCCCAGCACTTTATTTTAATGGCTGTCTTTCAACAGCTAGAAAGCTCTATGACGCTGTTAAAATATTTGTAAGCACAGCAAAGTGTGCTTTGGAGCTGTGTGTGAATTCTTTGTTGAGGGCTTATGGAGAGCGGATTTGATCATAAAGCAGCTCCATGTAATGATAGTAGTTTGTTTGAACAGTTCCTTCGTCTGAATGGCTACATAAGAGTTCAGTAAACTGCTCATGGGAGATCTTGGTGTTTACGTGCTCAGATGAGCGTGTGATGTGTATAATCACACATTCAGAGGCACAAGCTGAAACCATTGGTTCATTTTGCTAGATATTTTATCTGTTGAAGTCATGAAATTGTTTGCACAATACCCATAGTAAGAGGTGGCTCTCTGTCCTTACAGTCTCTGTGTAGCCTAGACCACTGTAGCCATTCACACTGACCCCACAGACAGAAGCAGGAGCCTTATCCATCTCATCTATTAATGTTGGGACCTGCCCACAAATCACACATCTTTGTGGCCTCTTTTACAACTGATAGCTCGTGGCTGATGACCAGAGCACTTTTCTCAGATGTGCAGAAACTTTCAGCCTCTGGGCACTTAAATCTCAGTTACTAGTTGAAAGTGGCCAAGGTATGAATGGGTTTTAGAGGGATCTAACAGATACACAGCTGCACACACACAATGCAAAGATACAAATCGTTTTTTCTTCAGAAAGCCAGCCTGCGTACTGTTTAACAGTACAGGGAAAAAAACAACAACAAAACATTACTAAAACAGATGCTGCTAAAATTAGATTTGCAGGAGACTACATCAGACCAGGTTAGTTATTTCAATTGGCAGCTGAAATAAATGTCCAGCAGAGAGGAGATGTTTTCCCATATGCACTCTGGTCTGCACGGTCTGGTTGTTTTTACCAGCCCTTGGGAGCAAAGGATTGGGAGAGTTCTTGCAAAACTTGGTCACCCCTATGTAAGGAAACAGATTATTGGTAGGTTGCTGAGTGTCTGACTCACCTGGTTTCCCCCTGGGAGCTCCAGTTACTGCTTTCCTTGCAGACAACTGAGTTCACAATTAAAACAAACAAACAAACAAAAAACCCAAAACAAAGCAAAACAAAAACAACCATCTATTAGAAATGAGGAGGGATCAGTTATGAGCTTCTGCCAATGACTTACTGAGTGACCAGGTAAAGTCACCCAGGTGTGCTTTTAGCTTCACCTTCGTTCTGTGAAAGACAGGTTCTTTTTTCTCAGTTTACACAAAGATCTTTGAGCCTCTGATGAACAGCTACACATACCTCTCTATTATTATTTTTTATTTTTTAATTTGCTATTACAAATAAGCTAAGCTTTGCATCTCTCATTATAAAAGTAATTAGGCCAAAGAAAGCACTGGCTTTTTCTGCTCAGAGCTTGTTTCAGCAGGTGGCCTCAAAAGTGTCACATTCCTGAATAGGGCTCTAAAGTCAAACTTTTGGTTTCATTATGGGACATTTGTCTAACATAGGTCTTGGTCTGAATCCCACTACTCCACACAGTGTGACTCCACTGGGTGAATTTCAGGATCCCACTTCACGGCTGTGCTGCTAGACCTTAAAGTCGGATAATGCAGGCTGGGAGGAAACTTGTTTGGAATTTGAAATCGACAAAGGAGACTGCTGTTACTGAGCTTGAAAAAGAAGAACTAATATTCAGAGCTCCACACAGCCATTTAAACAATACACTTTTAAACAATACACTTACTGCTGAAATGAGGAAATCCCTAACAAAGTGATGTTGGATATATCCTCTGAGGAGGACTATCAGTTTTCATTCATGCAAGTATTGTCTTCACCATGATTTTTATTACGTGCCCCTCACATCTAACAGTCAAAGAGCACAGTGCTGAAATTTATCAAGATATGTGCCAGTGGGAAAATGAACTCCTTTGGTTTACCTGTGAAGCTGATCATGTACAGTCTTCCATCACTCAGTGCTAGGTAATTCTATACTCTGTTGAGCAGTAAGTGGGGTGTTTTCAACCTACTGCACAAGGTATGTTGCTCTATCATTTATAATTCTGGTAGCATAGAGATTCCTAGTGCCTACTGCAAGTAACACCTGAGTCCAATTCTGCTTCAGCACAGCTGTAAGCCATCTAAAGAAAAGGTCACTTTACAACACACTGCTACATTTCAGCAGTCTGAGTGCAAAATCAAATTGCAAAATGAGGCTAATCAAAATGTACAGCAAGAGCAAGAGAATGTTTCAAATTATGTTAATCAAGTAAAAAAGTTTACAGAAGTCCAAAGGTGGTTTTGTAAATTGGGATGGTACCAAATATGCCAACTGAAATTGATTATAATATGACTTTATCCAATGCTTTCTGCAATGCAGATTTGTTGTAGTAACTGTTGTACTAATGAAAACAGACTTTTCCTCTCCCAAGCTCCTACCTTTACAGCTGTGCCTCTACTTCAGAATAGTTTAACCACAGTAGAAATTAAAAAAATATATATTCCAGTTGGTATGCACTACTTTGCTTTTGACCAGCTTTTCTCTAGCTAGTGCCAGCTAGAGAGCAAAGGAACTTAACAATGTCAAGTGGCAGCTCAACTGCCTGCATGGTGGGATACAGCCTTCTGGCTCATCTACGCCCTGCCCTTCAGGAGACTCCCAGCAAGGAAGCCAGTGAGTGTCTTTAAACTGTGAGCAGCTTCTGCTGGCACTACACAGAGCCAAACGCTGCCAGATTGGGAACAAGCATAAGGTCCCCCAGGGGTCTGGGGGCACAGCTCAGTGGCCAGGTTGGCTGAGAGCTCACTGGGGTGGGAAGTGATGCTGGGTTTCAATAGCAGGCTTGTCATGCTTCTTGGTGACTTCAATCAAGTCACTCCTATACCTTGTGCTTCTGTTTTCCTGTTTGAAAAACCAAGATATCAATCAGGATGTCCTTTGTAAATCATCCTGAAATCTACTGATGGAGACGCTTGGTAAGAGTGAGGCATTATTACTATCACACTTCTCATTTGCTCTTGTCAATCCATTCATCATCTTTTCTTCCTTTTCTTCGCCTTCTAGCACTGCTGACTGCAATGCTATCAGAAGACATTACTCAGAACAGCTTGTATCGTGGCCTGAAGTGAAGCTCTGCCTGCACCAAGAAGGGAGGGGCTGCCTGTCTCCCTCCCTTCCTGATGATGATGGTTCATGTCCCTTGAGGGTAGTTCCAAACCTGGGTGCAGCACTGTCCCCCTATCTCCAGCAGTGCAGGGGAGCTTGCTCAGGTCCATGAGACACAAACCCACATCCCATGAAAGCATGATTCCTTGACAAAAGAGTACTGCGCACGTCAAGCATGGAGCTAGAGAACAGCACTACTCTGATCACACACGTCTCTGTCAGGATGGATGCAGGTAGAGACTGCTGTGCCTTCAGAGCAAGGCTTCACTCCTCCTGCTCAGCTAGCTGCCAAGGCACGGGGGTTGCAAAGCACTGCAGGATATTATGAGAAGTGACTTACCACCGAGTCAAGGAATCTAATGCAACACTCGAGCTCCGGACGGGTTTCACAGAACTGCCGAAAGAGAAGCCTTCCAATGGGCTGCTTTTCACATATGCTGCAGTAATCTCTCTCTAGAGGCAATAAAGAGAAGAGAAGCATGAAAATGAGAAGAGCTTTGCCTTTTGGGTTGGCTAAGAGTTTAAAACACAGCAAGTGAGTGCAAAAAGCTGATCCCAAATAGAAACGCCTTCTCCCCATTTCAGGTATGCAAGTACAAACATAACTAATGGTTTAAGTCTCAAACAAGACAGGCTCAATTTTACAGGGCTGATGTAGTTAGGAGCACCACAAAAGCCATTCAGCTATTATCCGTGGATAATTCCACATTTTTCCATGGTGGAATTGCATGTCCTCTGCAAAGGTACCACACAGACAGGCAGTATTTGTGGGAAGTGTCACATCCCTGAAATGTGAGTCACACACTGAAGAGTGCAGGAGCATTACAGGAGAAGCTGGAACTTGTAGTGACCTTCCTGAGTTCTTCCCAGATATGAATTAAAGTGTCCATAATCTCTGGAAATGTACAGTTCATTCTCTTCTAAACATTTACTGCAAACTATGTATTTTCAAAGGTTTCGAGATTAGTATTTACTTTCAGAGCACTAAGCTGCACTTGGAGAACACGGCATCTAGCTGACTCCAGTTTCACACTGTGATCCTCTACAGAAGTTTATTTCCCTATTTTCAACATTTCTAAACGCTGTTCCCCTGTGCTGGGTCCTCCTTGCACCCAGAACCAGCCTCTATTGAAGCACAAGGTCCTTTACTGTGCAGGAAAACATGGGAGAGGGGCTGTCATCACAAACTGGGATTGCACCAGTACAAACAAGGTGGACATTTTTGGCGAGAGCAGCACATCTCTCAGCCTGTTTGGAGTTGCAGCACTTGCTGGAGACACGTTATTCCTTTAGAAGCACACACATGTCAAACAACATACTGTGTTTCCTTAAGCGTTCCTCTCACCACCCTCCTCGCTGCCATATGGCAGTTACTGTTATTATGGAAACAACCAGCTTCTAAACACATAACATCACACTGCAAACAGACATACTAAACCCACACAAGTTGTCGGTGCCTTGGTTACTTCTTTCTCAGGCCTGGAGCTGCTTGCGCAATGGTTTTTATTCCCCCTTTGCTTTGTGCCCCCACCCTCCAGCTCCCACAAGGACAAATTCTGCGGGCACAAGTCTGTTTGTCATGGAGGCACTCAGCCTGAGGGCTCACTTGGCACAGGCTGCACCCCAAGGACCATGCTCTGCAAAGCCAGGACATTCCTCCTGAGAGGAGAATGGAGATGCTGGACTTGCTGAGCTGCATCTGGGTGGCAGTCGGGTTTCACATGGCAGCCTGATGGCAGGAGCACCCCAAGTGCACTTCTTGTGAGGAAGACCCATGTTGGCATCATGCCCCGCTCATGGGTGAAGGAGGAGACCTCTGAAGCACCCTCATGGTGTGTGGGAGTACAAGCTGGGGTCAGCTGGATTTCACCTCAGCGTGGCCCTGCTCTGGTTTTCTGAAGCAGCCGAGGACAACTCACCCACACCATTTTGTGACCAATCCTGCCAGCTCACTTGGGTTGAAGATTTCTTTCAATCTAGCCAGAAGACTGCAATGTTTTGGCACTCGCTGCCAAATAACACTGCATCTAAATTGCTGTGTAAATCTTAACTTGACCTCTAGTCTATCCAACCATCATCAACAAGTCTGGGACACTGGTTTGTTTGCAAGAGGAACGGCACAACACAAGCGCAGGGCTGGGGCCCAGCATGATGCTGAGCAGCCTTGGGCTGCCCTTGCAGGAGCTGCAAGCTCACACTTCATGGCCAGGAGCTCTCTCAGTGAGAAGGTGAAGGAATAAGTAGTCAGGCACAGCACTAAGGCAGGCAAAGGAGGGTGGGAAGTGCTTGAGTGCAACAGAATGTCAGTTCTCAGTGTCCCAGAGATGGGCATGAAGCTGGAGCCCAGGGGAGGTGCACCGGGAGCTCGGGTGATGCAGCCACATCTACCTGCTGCTGCTTTCTGCCAACTAATTCTTCTGAGGGTTTAGAACAAACCCACACCCTCATGCTAAACAAGTGTGCAAACTGCACTTTGAATAACTGTACTTACTGACACATCAGGAAAAGAAAACAAGAACATAAATACTATTACAGATGTAGATAATCTAAACACAAAGACAATATGAGCACAGACGCACTTCAGCAGTATACGACGTGGCCAGTACGTGGGAATGGTGACCCGTTTGTAATGAGGAAAAAGGAAATACCAGAAATAATCTTCAAAAACACAAGAGCCAGAGCAGTTCCCTGGAGCCATCCGCTCCTTGGTGGTGCTCGCTTAAGTGCTGGATATACCGATACAGACAATAAATACATGATGCAACTGTTTTCATTCCTTGTAGGTGACATGTATTATTTTCTTAGGCCCTGGTTTTGCACTGACCTCACCAAGTCAGCTCTCAGATCGTTCTAGGGATGCATGGGGTGTAGCATGGACTGAGAAACAAAAACACCTCTCTCAGCTCATGCAGCAAACAGAGTAGATAGCCTTCTAGCACAAGGAGTGAAGCACAGCAGAGGTGTTGCTTTGAAGAGGCCCAGCTGAGGCACCCCGAGCCGTGCCAAGGAGCTGCTGGCCACAGGCAGGGGATGGACAGGGATGCAGGGAGCACGGATGGCGGATCCCTTGGGCTGGGGTCAAGTGTTGTGTCGTGCTCGGCCTGCCTGCCAGCAAAAATATCCCTCCAGTTTCAAAAGTTTAAAAAATAGAAAGAATGATTTCCTGAGGAAATGGAAATGTTAAACACTTGGAAGTGAAACCATATGCTTACGATGATGAAGTGTAATGAAAACAGCCCTGAGAGTGATATCTTTGGTAGCTGGACCCTCCTGTTTCAGCAGAATCCTGCTTAACACCTGCAAAGTCACCCAAAATGGGAGTGAAAAGCTGGGTATGTTGAAGGTCTAGAGAAGCAGCCACTTCTCACTAACTCTGAGCCTCTTGTTTAGAAAGTATGACTGGCAAATAATGTGGGCATGGAAATGAATTATTTATCTTCCCGACAGAATAACTAATCAGATTATGTAGATTAAATTGCTTAGAAAAGTTTTTATATAAAATGCTATCAAAATCATTCTAAAGATAAATAATATTTAAATTCTACGGACTCATTTTTGCTATACTTCATAGTTTCTGCATTAAAGTACTGCTTTAAAGAGCGCAAAGAACACACCAAAATAGTTACCCCTGTACACAGATAATGCCATCAGCATTCGAGGTCTGTGGCCCTATCTGTCCCCTAACAGACATTTTGGTAAGGTCTTGAAAAGCTCCTAAGCATGCAGCTAGGAACAAGTCCTGTTAGTACAACTTCATACTGGTTAAAGCATGCTGTTGATGAAGTGAAAAAAGCAAAATGAGGTAAGAAAGAAAGCAGCTGCCAAGAAGTAGCTGACTTTCAAGTAAAAGGGGAAAAAGCTAGTATTTCAGTTAGATATAAACCTCTCCGTGCCTTCTGAAGACTTTTTGTCTTAATTTGCTATTTATATACCGTGCTTTTTCAGAAGACTCAAAATTATCACCTTAGCAATTTCAGACAGAAACAGTGGTCTGTAGAGAGATCGGGTCCCTCCAACTCCTTCACATTCGCCATACACGTGTGGGTTTTCCTAGGTTTAGCATTGAGCTTGAAAACTGCGTGACAGCCCTTGGCTGAAAAGCAGTTTCTTCTGACATGATTTCATGTGGTGCAACCTGCAGGTGTCTAAGCGAGAAACCTTTCCTCAGACTGCTCTGGGAAGTTGTACTTCTGTTTCTGGACCGAAGCCCTGCTTTTGAAGGGCTGCTGATCCAACACCTGCTATCAGCTGGCAAGGCCTCCTCCTGCAACATGCCTGTGAGGTATGATGTGCTTACTTCAACCTCACTTCTGAAGTGCGCAAAGGGCAGGAACGTCTTTTCAACTTTTTGGTCATTGCTGGTGTGCCAACTGATGGCACTTATGTACTATGTATCAAGTAGCATTTTACTTCCATTTCTAAAATACTGTAGTTTCAAGAGAAGATATTTCAAAGAAACGCATGGAGAATCACCCAGAAGTCATGTACCGTGCAAATGTGTTCTTGGCTTCTGGATCTCTTCTCCCATTGGCATTAAATCATCCTGGACTTAATTTGAGTAAGATCCAAATTCTGCTGCCTAAAACTAAAGACAAATCAAAACAAACAAGAATTTCTTCCAAGCACCTAGAAACCCAGAGAAGGGTGCAGTGAGAAATGTTCTTTATTCTGCTTACGCTTAAGTCTCTAAAGGACTCGAGACAACAGCTTCCTTTCCCAATTCCTTTTTTCTCTACATTGAATCAAAGTGATAATCTTCCACACAGATGCTCCAGGTCCAGCACTTACCTGCTGCTCTCTGCCCCTAGCCTGCCTTAGTCCAGAACAACAAGAAAAAACACTAAAAACTTGGACAGCAGATCCCAAGCTGGCCAATAGGAAGCAGTAGCAAAGCCCAGTCTGGCTAGCAGGCCCTTCACAAGATTGCTGCCACACTAAAAATTGCATATCTTTTTCCATACTGCTGAGACCCATCAGAGTGATTCCAACAGCCATGGCATGGTAGAAACTTCAGTAGAGACACTGCAAACTTGCAACATGACTGATGTCTCAGTTCTCATTCAAACTTAGGGGGAATTCTACTAAAGTAGATTCCAAGCCCCCCAGCCAAACCTCCAACCAGATCTGTTATTTTTTCGCACATCTCTGCTTTCTACAAGTAAGCTCTCTTACGGGAGCACTCAATGAAAAGGAGGAGGACAAAAGCAAGAATGAAAGGTAAGATTGAAAAACATGCTGCATGACTGAACTCAACAGAGTCTTACTGCCCACCACACAGTGTGTGCTTTTAGCTGTTTGATTCTTTTTGTAAGAAAAAAAAAATTGAAAACAAAAAAGACAAAAGCCTTTAAAGTATACAGCAATATTTTTGTGTCCAGCCAGGGTACTAATGGAAAACATTGTTCCTTTAAACAGCAAATAACCCCATCTAAAGCTATATTAATACAAATACATTCAAAATCAGTAAGTCTAATACTAGGGCTTATAAATATGTCCTATAATTTACTTCTGCTCTTCTCCAGCTGAAAGTGAAATTACCATTGCCTACATATAAACTTAATAAATAGTAGATACTAAAGTCTTTGAGGCTGATGAAAGTTGCCTCTTATCAAAGGCTCCTTTGTGCATGCTTTAAAAGGATTTAACTTGCTTTGATTGCATTATTAACAGTGTCTGTGTTGCTCTTGTACATCAGAATAAGCTGGAAAGCTGGAACATTAGTTCTTACATTCAACAAAAGTCAGTTTGCTATCTATAAGAAATGCGTTTCAATACAAAAGATAATCCTTGTGTTCAAAAGCAAGATACCGAGGCTGGCCGCGTTCAGACTTCTGTAAACCCTGTTATTACACTGAGTTTTCTCTCTGTTCCTCAGTACTGGAGACACAGCAGTAAGAACTTCATAAACTTTGCTGGAAACTCACATATTTTCAGTGAGAAACATGTCAGGTTTCTTTCTCTGAGAAAGTGAAAATGTGGGCTCATTTCTGAGGAACAAACATGGATATTGCTCTTCGAACTGCAGCACCTGGCCAAGTACATACACAGTAAGGCAGTGAAGGACCTCATTGTTGGTGTGACTGCTCAGGAATGGGAGGAAGCAACGGAAATGAAGTTACTCGTCCTTTCTTCTGTGCTTTTTTCCCTGTTTTCTGAGTTTTGTTGCTGTTGTTGCTCATTTGTTGTGTTTTGTTGTGTATATGGAAACCTGTTGTTCGGATGCTGAGGGCTCTCCGTTTGCCCTGTCTCCAGTGATGCATTTAAGTGAGGCAAGCCAGATGGTTAGAGAATACAAGACAGGAATAAAAATGCCTCATTTTGCTTCATTCAAAATTTCCCAGGAACTGTGGCAGTAAGTCATGTTCTAAAAACCTAATACAAGCAGCTAGACTCCTGTGGGAATTCAGTTACCAGTACAAATTATATTCTGCATAGTGCAGACCTCAGCGGCATGCTGTATTTATAAAATGGGGCTAACAGCACTGCCCCACCTCAAAGCAGTGTGGCCAGAATAAGTATATTAAAGCGCGTGAGCCCGGAGTGCTGCTGGATAGCCCTGTGGCTCTTTGCTATTTACGTGCAATGCAAACCCCCGGAGTGGAAAGTTAATCCAAGGGAACACAGCGGAGTCTTTTTATGCATTAACCGCTATACTGCTCCATAACTTCACCTGGCACTTCGCAGAGATTAAAAACGACGATGCAGCCCCTGTCCTGCAGAGTGTTTGCCTTGGCAGGGCCGGCACTGCACAGGTGCACGGCAGCGAGGCCGGAGCCAAGGCTGCGATGAGGCTGGCTTCCTGGTGGCAAAAGCGTGCTCCCTCGAACAATAAATATTTCATCTGCTTTCTCTGCTTTTAATGAAATATGGAAACTGTCACATCTTCTGATGGGATAATGGTTTGGCGGATTCCTTGTTTTAAAGAGCGGCTCTTCCCAGGCTGTGCTAAACCCAGCACTCCGGAGCTGCAGAAGCTCTGGATGTAGTCTGTTAAGCCCTAGGGAAGAACACGTTTTTTGGCCTTGGCTGCTTTTTTCCCCTTGAATTTTGAATTTTATATAAGAAACTTGGAGACCCTCATCTATGCCATTATAGTGAATGTTGCTTTGGCACTGACTATCCAAGTTTAATTAATTAAAAATACAAATGCAATCAGGCTTGTTTAAGACAATGGAATTACCCAAACTGGTATTAAGCCCTGCCAACTTAATTTTCTCTGCTTGTAGGCTGCTTTTTTAAAAATAAACAAAATCTAATCTCCTGATCACTGAACATCTAATGTAATTATTCAGATTCAGACAGTGTTTGCTTTGTATAACTCTGCTTATTTCCACTCTTTTCATGGTATTAGGCTCCAGGGCTAAAGTCCACACATCACAGCAGCATTACACTGAAGATGGAAACAGTCCAAACCTTAGACTTGGACCAAAATGGAAAAAATATTTGGAGAATATTGTAACAAATTCATAGCTAAATACACTTTGGTGATACATACGGATCTGCTCATTTGTTTTTTGAAAGCAGCTGTATTGAGACTTTGCTCACGGAACTTTATTTGAAAGTCAAATTCTGCAAACAGTTGCATAAATATGTTTGCACGAGTATCTGAACCAGAATGCCTATGTGGCTTTGTTGATTTTGGACAAAGCTCTTGGCAGGAAGGATAACAACCCACCCACCCTCTTTGCTGCAGCAGCAGGAGGGTCACACAAGACGCTGTGCGCTCAGTGCAGTCAGTGCACCCAAAACCAGGAGTGGGGTGCAGAGCCTGGGAGGGACCGCAGCGGCTGGGGGCATTTGGTCATTTGGTAAGGCATCCTTGCTCCAGGAGGGAGAGCAAATGCTCTGCTCTGACCCCGAGCAATTCTCCAGTGGCAGACAAGTTCTCATCCTAACAGAATCCATTCCCTCCGCACTCGTCAGGAAAACATCCCCACCAGGGGCACATCATTCCAGCCCTCCTCTGAAAGTTCTGCATCATCTAAAACATTCTCATTTAGACAACTGCTCCTTTCCCACATGGCTCACTGAACAAGCCCTGAGTTCCAGTGCAGCCTGCAGATGCTGCTGGGGCAGAAGCATGTTTACCTTTAGAAGCTGGAGCTTGCCATTAGTACTGGAGCCACTTTAAATGACAGAAGCAAAAACGTATTTCTGTATGAAGTACTGGGAGTAGGGAAAGATGATAAATAATTGTCACAAGTCATGAAGGTGATGTTAGGCCTGCTGAAGGGGACGGAAAGATTCCCATCAATTCCAGGGGGTCTTTGATCAAGCCTGGCTCTCCCACCTCTGCCAAACACAATTTAAATGAATAAAACACTCACTGTGTCTCTCAGTTAACACGACAGTGGAAATGCATGCACCTTGATTAATGGCCAGGAAATCTGGATTGTGAATATGCTATGTGAGTATTTTAACATCTTTTTTAAACCAAAATTATTGGATATCATGTTCTTTAACACATGCATTATTTTACATTTGGCATCTGGTTAAGAATAACAGCTCACAGAAAGGGAACAGAAAGAAAAAAAGAATGTGGAGACTAACTGATAGACAAGCTGACACATATCTTACTCTTCTGCTAGTTAAAAGAACTCAAATGACTAGTTAAATCTGGTTACTGTTCCCATAAGTTACACTCAATATCATGTGCCCCTGGATCAGTGCCTTTGATGAGGTTTCCTGAGCACAGTGTCTGAACTGTTGTCTTCGAGGTTGGTCACAACGCTATTCCGGGTGCGGTGGACTTGGAAAATTCTGTGTGGATCACAGAAGATGCACCAGCACCAAGACTTCCCAGCACTTGAATGCGGCGTTTGTTCTGCAGCCCCAGGGGAAGGGCTGCTCACACCACCGCTGCGACTACTGTGCTGACCAGAAAGAGAGTTGGTCTTTATCTTCTTAAGCTACTTTCAACAATGTCTCCGTGGCAAGGCCAGAGGAATGGAAAAAATCCCTCAAAGAAATATGAAAGCTCACCTCAGAAGTGCCCTGGGAAACTCAGTGAACAAACACTTGGTTGTTCTCATTTTGTTCTACTTTGGATTGGGGTGACAGAACTGGATGACTTGTCCTAAAAGAAGGTAGCTACTGAGATTTTTTTTTATTTGAGACTTTTATTTCCAGTCTTAAAGATTTCATTTGAAATACCTAACTTATTTTTGTCTAGTGCTGCTACTTAGACTCCTTTCTGGAGATATCCTGAGTAGTGTGTGTTGAAAGAAAATTTCTTCAGTAAAAGTTGTAATTTGAATGTTTAAGGTTATGAAATCTACAGAACTGTTGCTGTTGTACATAGCACAAAATAAACATCTCGATTCCAGGAAACTGAAGGAGACATCTTGTGAATCGCTTGCTTAAAACGAAAAGACTTCTGCAAAACTACTCTCCGACTTCTAAACTAGCCTGGGTAGAAACTGAAGCAGCCATCAAAACCAAACCTTCATCCAGGTCAATAAAATGGTAGAACGTACATAGCCACCTGCAGTCACTCTGCAAATGCATATTGAAGCAGCACACCTTGCTTGCAAGCATATAATAAATGTATTCACAGGGGTTACCAGCAGTGCATGCCATTCAGTAGTCACTGCAAGTGCTAAACTTCTCAGCCCTTTTATTAATGATTCCTTCAACAAAATGCTAGATGCTCTTGGTTGTTACTTCACTGCTAAGATTATTATTATTTTTTCTGTCACTTTTTCTCGTCATGTTTTGCTTCATTTCAAGCACAACAAAACTTCACAATCTTGAGCAGGCAAATTATGTTTGGAAGAGGTTCTCAACCCCAAACTATAAAGAAGGTAAGTTATTGCACAAGAAGCTCCACCGTTAACCTAAATAATCGAAGGGACAATATCCCAAAAAAATCAATCACGGACCAATGACAGTGCTGCTAAGTTACCATTACCTGGCTGTCTGGCCTAACCTCAGTGTTGTGCTTGCAGTAATCCAGACACTGGCTCTGACTTTTTTTGTGTTCCCAGTCTGAACTGACTGCCTGCTAGGCGACAGCCCTCTCTGAGTGGGTGTGAGGGAGCTGAGCTGCTGAGTAAGAGTGAAAAGAACAGTGGAAAAGAGATTTTAAAGTCATTAAGAAATACCAAATACACTACGAGGAACCTGTGCAAGAGGGGATTGCCAACGAAAAGTATTTTTTCTCCTTCTTAAGAAAAGTCTTCAGTACAGAGCATCTCTCTGAACTCTGCTTCTCAGATGGATGGAGACAGCATGGCACCTGGTGTCCATACCCACGAACTGTGAACAACCCTATGCAAGTCCACAAAGAAAATGCAATTTGAGGGAGACCTCTGGTTCGCCCATTTTAACAAAATGGGTTGTCCTTTGAAAACTAGGTGAGCGTTTCTGCAGTATTAAAGGTTATTCTAATATTTGGGGTTTTTTTTCAGTTTTTTCAGTTTTTCTCTTTAATTTTTTTTGTTTAGTTTCACAGTGTACTATGAATAATGTCATATCCTTATGAAATGTTTTTTTTTACCCAAAACATTTTCACTCTAAATTTCAACATTCAAGCACAAGCATTCTGCAAAACAAAGTGCTGGTGTTCTCTGCAAAACAAGACTATCATCTCCAGAGCTACTGAAAGAATTTTGGTGAACAGAAGACAAAGTTAAGAAGAGCTCCAAAAAGGGCTGCCCACCTTGTACTTAGAAATGTTACTTCCCAGATGGAAGATGATACTTCAACATCCCCTGTCCTGTAGGTCTGAAGAAATACATCAGTGTCTGAGGTCCAAATGTGTTCTCCAGCACTTGTTTAGTGCAAGCTGACACTTCTACAGCAATATTTCGTGGCCCATCCGCATCACTACACTACTACTTCATCGGTGAGCTTAGAGGAGTTCACAAAATACAGAAGTCAAGGTTGCCATGTGAAATTGCACCTTTAGAGATAGGCAGATCCTCCCATAAGGGCAAGCTATGGGAACACTAAGAGAACCATCACTCTCAGCTAAGAGTTAATACCTACACTCCCAGGATTGGGGTGCACTGTCTTCTGAGATGCTAAGTGAGCCCAGGAACTTTTCTGAAGACAGGGATTTCCTCTTCAGCAGCCACATTAAACGTGCTTCTATGAAAGGAAAAGGGAAGAAGGGATGGAAAAGAAGAGCCACATGGCTGATCTGAAAGGAAAGCATGTTTGCGCCGACACCGAAACATTAGAGACATTGTTCAAGTGCAGTTCATCCTTGCAAAAATATTATCCTCACTGCGATGCCAAGGCTGGTGAAAGTATGGGCTTCCTGCCATGGAAGTGCTTGGTATTTATGCTAGACTTGTCATGGGGCTTATTTACTCTCTGCGCCCAACGTTTCAGACACACTCAAGTGTAGTGTTCATGCCTTGGCAAGAACTTCTCATTCATGCATTTTCTCTTGGTCCCCTTTGAGGAGTCTTCGTCCTCCAACATTGCAGTGGTTGAAATTTCATTGCTTGCTGAGAAAACCAACACTGATTAATTTCATCCTACTTGCATGGAAGAGGTAAAGTATGCATGTCTCTAGCCAGGGACAAGGAAATCCCTGCTGCTTACATGCCACACTGAATAAGCAGCCCATGGTTGCAGCCATTGGACTTTAACAGCCTTTATGCCACCCGCAGGAAAAAAGCAGTTAACCATAGCAGCATGGGAAGCAAACAGGAAGTAATGCAACACATTCACTTTTGATTAGAGAATTTTTTTATAAGACATAATATGCCACAATGAAGAATTCAGCTGTAGCACTGCACTGACACTCCCCAAATCATTACAGGAACATGACTGAGGTTACAAAGTTAAGCCTCAAAACCTAGGAAAAACCTAAATTAATGTGGCCCATGTAGCCTGAATGCCATTCCTCACTGTGCATGCATTCTGGTACAGTCTTTAATTACATCACTGCAAACTTTTTTCCCACAGGACCTTTGCCTCATTCAGCACACAGAACGGACAGTGCTTACTTAATGAGCAGCTATTCAGTATTTCATTTTCTCCTCTGGTTCAATGTGTGGCCCTAGACTTTATTTACTGCACACAAGTCAGGCCTGCTCTGGAGACAGAATGATTCATTTCCCCATGGGCCTTTCTGCAGCATTCTCCACTGTAGACTTTGAATACTTTACAACTATTCATGGATCTATTTTCACATCACCTCTACGAGAAGATGTCATTAGTCCAGTTTCACAGAAGGGGAACTTATACATCTGGAGATTAAAGTTAGAAGGATTCACTGATTGGTGCAACTTCATTTTCCGTGTACTTAACCCTATACACAACTCACTCTGTTCAAAGCCAACCTTCCATTTGCTTCAGCTGCAGATGTTAGTAGGATACCCAAACATCTTAAGGCAACTACTCAGAAAATGAAAACTGCACACTTAAAGGCCAACTGTGAAAAACCCATTTTAAGTTACTTGTCTGTCATCACTTATGACCTAGTTTGACTAGAGCGTATCCATGTCCAGCTCCCCAGAGTGTTGCTGAACTGCTCTGTCATACAATTCTCTTTGCTGCTGCAATTCCCTGTTAAAATTTATCACACCTATTACCTCATGCAGTGTATGAGGCAGTCATTATATCCTTCTTTATTAAACCACTCGGTTTCATCCCTAAACTAACTCAATCAGTTGAACTGACTGAACTAGGGCTCCTGGGTTACACAAGTTTTGCATCACATAACAGGAGATATGAATTTAAGCTGTATAGGCAACCTCAATATAAAATCCATCTTAGGTGCTAACCTAGAAATCTTAATGTTCTAATAAGCTTCTATGTTTTATTTCCTAAGCTTTTAAGGGACTGGAAAAATGGGGAAAAAAGAGTCATGGAGTAAGAGAGACTCCCTTACTCGTTAGGAGCAGCTCACCCAAAAAGCCAGGGATGTGTGAATTGGTCATTTTAAAGATGTTTTATTTTTCAATGACAGCTTTTTCTGAGCTCTTTTCTAAGGTGCTTTGGAAATGAAACTCCATCACATTGACAGCCATAATATACCTGTATCGGCAGAGCTGAAAGAGGGATGTCACAGGACCCACTTACACTGCTGGGAGCTGAAGGAGCCGATCATCCTCTGAGGAATATGAGTTACATACCTCATCAGAGGCATTCATAGATACTGGCTGACTATTTAATCTCTCATCTGAAGACAAGAATCTGCCATTCTCCATCAATCTGTCTTCTTACAACATCCTCACCCTGCCACTCCTAGTCTCAGCTTTCCTTGCCAAGGAGCTTTAGCATTCCCCCAGCCAGACAGTCCTCCCCTCCGACCCCACACCCAGTCTAGCCCTGCTCTTACTACCTTGGTCACCTTCTTTGGCTCCAGCCTGGCTCTTCTAACATGTTGTCTCTTAACTCTTTCCTGGTGTTTCTCATTTCCTCCTTCCTCAGTGATTTTTATTTCTAGGGTCTCTCTGGATCATGACTCCTCTTCATGGGATCTTTCACTGAAATATACCCTGGTATGGCCTTTCTTTCACTTTTGACTCAGAGGATGCACAGGTAAATGAGTTGCAGCAAAATACAGTTAGACTGTGAAATCTCGAGTACTTAAGGGAATAGCCATGGTGGTGTGCTTGTTCTCTTGGTGGACTGATGATCTTCCTTTATATTTCCCACTGCAGTTTTCAGCCTATTTCTACTAATAAAAAACAAAATCAAAACCAATGCCCCAAAATAAGTCAAATAAAAGCAAAACAAAATAAATAAACAAAAAAGCAAAACCAAAAACCCAACCCATAGCACAGAAAACATCTAGCATGAAATATTTCAGCCTACATAATTCTGTCAATATCTTAATTTTATAATGTGCAATATTAGGCAACCTTTAAAATGGACTGTGCTACCCGGCCTCCAAGTAACAGCAATCTTTACTCACAAGTTTTGACTTTGGGAATAACATCTTTATTATTTATTATGCGTTAACAGAGCCTGTTATATACTACATGATGAAGTTTTAGGACCTTGATCTGTGAGCAGTTCCACTGAATTCAGAAGACTTGATTGGAAAAATCAGTGATGCTATCTTTGAGGGTTATGAGGGAAACAAAATAAAGGTAGCTTCTTTTTCAGATAATTATTTTTCAGACTAAATAAGCAAATATGAAACAGCAAAAATCAAGGAAGAAGAAAGACCTTAAAAGATTTCAGCAATGTTTGGTACAATTTTATGTTCTGTAATAATTAAGTATCTCTATCTATTTATCGGGAATTAATATTACCTTACTTTCCTTGAATTCCATTTAGTCCTTACATTATGCATAATCCACATGAGCTCTCTCTTCTCTGAAAATTTGTGGCACAAATATGAGCCTCTTCGGTAAGGACTCATACGGTTATGAATGTCTGGACAGCCTGAGTAATGAAAGGCCATTTGGGGCCGAACCATTGACCACAGATTTAACATGCCAGGAAGGACAAAACATAAAATATAAATTAGGTACTAACAACTCATTTTCCTTCTAAATCCTCAGTACAGATATGCAGCAAGAAGTACAGATTATGTTTTGAGAGAGATTTTGGAATAATTTGCAGTTAAAAATATTGTATGGGACCTTGTGTTGTGGCCTCAGAAGAGACTGAATTGTGAGTTGCTATTGCTGCCCTTGAACCCACTTCAGTCAATGGAAACTTTCATTGGCACCTGAATTTGTTGCTTTGGGTAGCTGCCTAGCTACCAGCAAAACCCAACACATAATACTGTCATCAGGGGAAGAGGAATGTGCAGTCCAGCAAGCAAGACATGCATGGAAAAGTACGTTTCTCTCAGCATGTTTTGCAATCTCCGTGATACTCCCTCCCCATCTTCCTTTCCACTGATCTCATCTGTGGAGATGAAGTGAAGAAGAAACTGTAGGAAGTAGCACTTGCAGGGCAAAATCATTTACCTGCCTTTTGAGCGACCAAGAGCAGCCTTAATTTAGCTTTGATATTCTTAGGGTGCCATCCCATTAAGAGAAACAGACGTTCAGAATTGTTTGTCACTCAGGAGATCCAAAGGTAACACGAGGTTTATCAGTTCATATAATGGGATTAATATCAAAGCTATGGTGAGTTCTAATCTCCTGGGAAGGAAGACTACACATTATTCAAGTACCAGCACAGTATTTCTGTTGTGTTGAGTTCAGAACACGTAAAATACACGTTCTTCATGTGTGAACACCAGTCTCCAGTGACACTGTAAGAACGCCCAAGCCTTCTGCTCTCCCCTCAGAAAACCACTGTTCTTGCTCTTCTCACTGCAACCCAACTACGAGGAAATGACAAGTTTCCCTTTTCTCAGATAGGTCCAAGACCATCTAAAAATAAAACCTGTGAAACTAGCTTCTTGAATTAATTATGTCTCAGGTAAAAAATAAACCTGAAATATAAAATGGAACGCCCATGCCCTTGTCCCTAATGAGATCTGTAATTGCTTCTCCACCTCATGGCATGCCTCTTTTAAGTGCAACCCCAAATCTTGCAGCCATTCAATAGGTCAGTATGCCTGACATGGCTGATTTGAGTTACTGTTCAACATTGAGCTCAGTAAGTTTTATCATTATTTGCCTTTAGTAAATAAGGTGATTTAATCAACAATTATGAAAATGAAATAAATACTTGTTCTTAGCCTGCAAAGAGGAACGGTGTTAGCAAAGCAGACTCCGTGGAGGAAGAACTCTAATTCATGAATGCACCTAAGTTGCAGGTCCCTCACTCAGCCACTTTACAAGAGGAAGTTAGTGCTACTTAGCTGCTGTGAAACTTACAGAGAACAGAGGAGTGGGTCTAGCAGAACTGCCTTGCTGGAACAGGGATCTGCCAGACAAATCTCCCAGAGGACAGCAAAGCAGAGAGAGCGAAGCCCTGCCTATTCGTTCACTCTTCCTGTTATTAATTCGCACTATTATTACTAATAAACATTATTTTACTGTGCTAATGCCTAATTGTGGCACAGAACCAAGAGCATGGTGCTAGGCACTGAATAAACACAGAAAAACAAGGCAGTCCTGCTGCAGTAAATGGAAAGGTTTAGACAGTGTGAAAGCCTGCTGGAGCCACCTTCCAAGCCATCTCAGGTTCAATCACTACTATTGATGAGGCAAAACAGAATTGAGATTTACTCTGGTAAAGGAGGAGGCTCCCTAAAAACACACATTTTGGCAAAACAGAAGCAGACTAAATAAGCCTCTTGAAGAAATACGCATTTGTGAAACTGCCCTGATTTAAAAGATACGTTTTCTGTCCTTCACCCAGCACACAGACCCATGCTATGGTAACATGCAGAAGATACATCATGTGGTAATTCAGGGACACTCACTAACTCTGTAGAAAAATCAATGATAACACAAGAGTAAGCAAATAAACCTTGAGATTATGGAGAAAAAAAAAAAAAAAAAAAGGAAAAAAGTATATCTACCATGGCCTGGTCTGGTGCACGCTGTCTCTATTAACATGAATTCATGATCCTGAGAGGAGAGTTGATGTGCCTTCCCACAAATCAGATCCTGGCGGCGTATTCATTGTTAGCAAAGTACAAGCTCAACAGTTTGCTCTCCTGTAATGATCCAACAATGACATTTAGGTGAGCAGCATATAAACATTCATGCTGGAATGTGGCCAGGGCAGTAAACATCCTGTTCTTAATAAGAAAAGCCATATAGGCTTCAATGTCCAAGCAGAGCAGGAATGAACTCAATTAAAAGATCTAATCTAAAAGTTACCTACACAGAAAGCTAAGAAGACCATCATTTACAGCCCTGGGAAACATCAAGTGATGAGCTGACTCTGACTGCAACTGCCAAATGTGGTACAGCACTTGGAGAACATTTATTGAGGATGAAAAGAAACAAGTTTTACCTTGGAGGGTCCCAGGTATGTCCCCAAGGGAAAAAATTGCAGGTCTCTCTTCCTCCCTGCTCTGTTGGCCAGCTTCTCTTGTATGTACCATCATGCTCTCAAATGAACTCACTCATAATGTGATGACAAGCTCCCCATTTTTTGGATGCCAGACTTTAAATGAAAGGAAATTAGGATGTTTGGAAGGTTGTCACTTTATCCTCTGCCAAAGACCTGGAGAATTTTCTTTCCCTTTTTTTTTTTTTAAAGGAACAGCCAAACCACTTTTGAATCGCACAGTCAACACAGTGAGCATGGCTCCTCTGCCTAAAAACAAAACTAAACACATTTACTTCATGACTATCTATTCCTTTTTCTCTTCCTACTCATACTTTTCTCCATAGTTCCATTCACTATGCCCAGGATCTACTAGATCTGGCCTTGTATATCTCCCTTTCCCTGCCTTCAATTTCCCTGCTCAGTACTTTCTCCTAACCTAACCTAACCTAACCTAACCTAACCTAACCTAACCTAACCTAACCTAACCTAACCTAACCTAACCTAATTTCTCTTCTTTCTTCCTTTGCTCTTACTTATTTCCTTTTCATATTTCCCATTCAAACAGAAAGTAATTTGTCTACATCCAATTTCAAACTTACAATTGTGTCTTATGGCAATTCACTAACAGAGATAGCGTGATATTTAAGATAAAAATGCCTGGTTTATCACAGCATTTACTTCAGTTTTGTTGCTCTAACTCTACTGAATCCAGCAGAGCTGTGATGAATGGAAAAGCAAGATAATTGCACAAGCATTGGTGCTTTTGCTTATTCTGTGTGACATTCAGTATTCCAGACAGGACCCCATGGGCATTTGCATGCTAGCATAGACAAGCCTCATGGGTGCCTGTTGTTACTTACATCATGATACTCCCATCCTGTTCTACCTATAAATTCATAAGCACTCACTAAACTGTTTATTTTCCATTTATAACTGTTGAAAATCTCTAATGTGAGCTCTACTACTATTCTAAACGCCACTATCTGAAATTAGCTGTAAATCTCTTGTGCTGCTTAAGCTCAAGGAAGTTCACTGATCTTGAAGTTTGGTATCTAGACAACAATCTTCTTTAAATAGCTCACCCAGAGATATAAGCTAAACAGAAAGGTCGTAGACTTGAAAAGCCTTGAAGAAATAACTTCAAGACACTCTCCAGGCAAGGTCAGTAACTCTGCCATAACACTGACTTTCTCAATACTTTTCATTCTCAGGGGAATATTAAAATATTAATTATCACAATCACAGTGAGGTATTTGGTAAAAACAAGACTTTTACTTCAGTCTGCCATAGCCCACAGCAATATCAGTAGCCAAACAGATGTAACTCCATATTGTACAAGGGAAGTTTCAATTTATCAGTGAAGTTGGAATGAAAAATATTAAGAGCATCTGGAGACACTCTTCCACATCTGCTGAAGATAAAATACGTGACTGTATGAAGTGCGGAAACTCATGGGAAACATAGGATTTTCTCTCAAATGTTTGTAATTTACATTTAAATCTGTTTTAAATGGTCAGGCTATATAATTAATTCATTAGTGTTGAGTGTAACACACAGTTTAGACAACAGTGCTAAAATCATACTCTTGACAGGGGCCTCCAACATTGTTAAGTCCAGCCCCTGGTTATTGCAGGCTACCATTCTCAGACAACACTTTCTAAGGAGAATTACCAAAACTCTCAGTATGTTTCTCTAGTGGACTTGATGACATTGAACATCACTTCCATAGAGCTTAGAATTGTTGAATGGCTTATGTTGGAAAGGACCCTAAGGATGATCTAGTTCAAACCCCACCTCCTCAGAGGTTGTCACAAAATACAGCAATTTGCCAGAAACAGAGCCATGTTCACAGCTGTGCAGATCTTGGCAGTGTCCACCAACAGTTCTCCTGTCTTGACAACATTGGACTGCTGCAAGCAAGTGCTCTCTCGTTCCTATAGAGCCCTTCAGAAGTCACCGTATGGGGTTGTGCCAGACAGTGGGGCAGTGCAGAAAAGAACAAACTGCCCCTCTTTACTGTAAGATCTGCAGTCTGCCGTTAGTGACCAAAACTGCTATCACAGATCAGGCCACTTATTCTGGCTGGCATACAGGAAACACTGGCTGGTATTTTAACTCAGCTGAAGCATTCATCAGGAGTCATATGATGAACTGTCATCTTAATTCTCCTGTTTGCCTCATGGACTGCAAAGGCAAGGAAGCAGTGATGAATGTAGTGGCAGCAACAAGATGTAGCCATGCTGATAAATTTTTTCCTCAACTTTTATCAGCAAACTCAAGTGTTTACTACTAGCAACTCCCCTGTTTGTCAGTTTAAATGAAATAAAATGTTAACACATATTTAGATGTTTTAATTACAGTTGAGTCTCCAACATTCTTTTGGTTAGTTAGCAGCAGTCAGATATGAAGCACTACTGAAGAATGTTTTGGAAATAGTCTCCACCACTCCACAACCTCTTTTTTTTGTCAGAGGCTCGTGTGCTGGTTGAATATTATAGTTTGAGACTGACCTTATAATTTTAACCTACTTATTTTTGTTTGAAAAGAAAAACAAAACTTAATGACGACAAAATGTAAATGCTGTAGAATGCACTGACATATCCTGAACGAACACAGGATGCTAACCAGCATCTATCCCTATCCTGCTTTCTGTTTGCCCTACTACCACCCTTTTCAAATGTGTTTTGTTTGCTAATGCAATATATGTCAGAACAGAGTTGGAGTGTTGGTAACACTTTAACTGCTCTTTTCACTTCCTAACACACTGCAAAAGCAATACATCACACAGGAATGAAGCTATAAAATCATTAACTTCAGAGTATGGCGATTTGTCTTCCTTTCTAATGTCGGACCAGTCCTCTGACATTAAGAGTGTTGCATGCACGTGATTTATTCTGATGTCTTCAGTTTTTACTGAACAATTCAGCACGAAGCACCACAACATGATCATCTTCAGTTTGGGTGAAGTCCTTCAGAAACATGAGGTCCAACTCCTAGGCTTAATAAGCTCACGCTGTCAGCCTTTTCTGGCTGATACCATACACATTGTGTTAAGCTGCCAGAAATTACACTTTGTGAAGTGCCCTGGACAAACAGTTTCTGTTCTTTTCCTGGGAGCTTCCATCAGAGCAAACCCAGAGTGCTCGTTACGATGTTCGTTTTGTGATCCCTGCTTTGGGGTTTTCGACAGCATTTCCATGATTGCCTTTGTGTTTTACTACTCATCTCAGTCCCACACTGCCTGAGAAATTACAATTTTTATGTGCACTTTGCATTGCCTTGAATTAGAGTATAATCTTCTACCATTGTAGCAGCTCTGCAGTTCTCACACTCTCTGACCCAATCTGTTTGATTCTAGGTCTAAATATGATCCAGACGCCACATTCTTTGTGTTGACTGATAACCCTCCTCTCGGACACAGATATCTATTTGTCCACTGCAGCCATTTCAGATAGGTCAGCTCTGTTCAGTACTGCACATTGACCACATGGCTTCCCCTTCTTCAGTGACAGAAGCTGCAGAACAATGCCAAACAAAGATTCTCTGACGCCAGGGATTTCCATGGGGGATCCACATCGTTGCTAACTCTCTTGCACATTCAGAGTTTTGACAGGACAAAAAGTTCATCACGACAAGACAGCATGAGAGGCAAAAAGGATGGGGATGGTTTTGTCCCTCAGGTTCAGAGCTGAGTGGGATTTGCTGAGTGGCTTTCCATTTATGACTGATGAGAATATGCAGGCTTCATATTTGAATACAGACCTCTCTGGTGATTCATGCTTTTGCTGGCTTCCTGCATGCTTTCTCCCCTTTCAAACAACTGCCAAAAACACGATACTCTTGAATGGATTTTGCTTCTTGTGTGCCCTGTTCAAGATGCGCTGCACGAGGTCTCTGTGACTGCCATTAGTTAGCAGCTGAGTTCCACCTCAAGTGGAAAACACTGAACCATAATAGCCTAAATATCAGACATCTGCTGTCTCCGTGCCTCAGGCCATGTCACTTGCAATCATTTGAAGAGCTCAGTATCAGCACAGTGGCTTGGGCTGGAGAGCAGCCCGAGCTGCAGACACACTTGGTGGAACGGCTGTCTCTTCTGGAATGCACTTCCCCAGTTCAGCTCTAACAGTTCGGATTTCGTGACCTCCCCAGGTCATCCTGAAGGGTCCATCTGCTTTCCCAGGCTTTGAAGGGGGAGGAGAAATTTGGGAAATTATAAGGCCACCATAGGAAATGATAGTAGCATCATGGCAGGAAGAGGTTATGCCTTGAGACATTGACTCAGTGGACAAAAATTGTACTGATACCAAGGAAATCTACCCAGAAAACAGAACTGTAACTATGCTAAAGAAATAAACACATTGACTTTATGGGAGAGTATTTTTATAAACTGACTAGTAAAATTATTCTGATTAAGGTTTTAAAGTCTGTGAAAAAATAAAAAAGGGAGAACAAATGAGTGGGAAATATAGATCTTAGGAGTCTGAAAAGGAGCAGGGGAGATAATTCCATTAAGAGACTGTTCCAAGAAATTATTTTAAATATTTAGTACTGATATCTTTGTCTTCTAGCTCCTCAGAAGAAATCACCTCTTGTATAGCAGTTTAAGTTTTAATGGAAAGTAAAAGGCTCCTCTTACCTGACTCAGTTCTGGAACTAAAACTAGGTTGTCCCTCTTATTTCTGACCTTGTCTTGTGCATCCTGGTCTAGGGAGTTGCTTTGGCAGGGGGTTGGACCTGATGATCTCCAGAGGTCCCTTCCAACCCCTACAATTCTGTAATTCTGTGATTCTGTGATTATGCCATTCAAAATGAATTATGCTTTTGATTTTCCTTGTTTCCTGTTATATTCATATTAAACTACTACACTGTGCACAGGAAAGAATCCAGCAAAAACAACTAGACATACTGTATGCTAGGAATGGTTTTCTTTAGATGGCTTTAATGCTGAAGACAAAGGTCAGTAATTTACCATAAATAAAGAATTTAATATTTCCTCCTCTTGTGAGCAATACGCTTCCATGGCCCTCACAGTGTTATTCTGCTGCATTTCTACTGTAAAGGAGGGCTTAGATAACTTTCTATAAAGGCAGCTTTCTTTTTTTGTTTATTTTTTGTGGGACTTAAAGTTGTGAATGCTGTATGAGGGAGCTACCAAATTAACCATAAAGGTCCTGTACCACACACTTACTTAATTAACACATTTAATAAGCGTTATGATAAAGGGCTCCTCGCAGCTGAGCGTTTCTTGTTTCAACACGTGATCACATTGATGCACAAGGGCATCATGTTGAACCCTGCGCCTCCCAGCCAGCTTTGCTTCGCATACTGACTGAGCAGCCTGGAAATCCGTCTGTGGGGAATGGACAAGTTGTGCTTTGAAAGTGGGAAGGAAGGGAAAGACAGCTGTAAACGTGCATTATTTAAAACGCTGTAGGATGAGAAACAGATGCTGGCATAGCATTTGTGGAGTTGCAAGTTACACAGCTTATGCTGGCAGTTGGCAAGAGAAACTGGTATCAAATCCACAGCTATGCAAAATTCACTGCCTCAGCTGCCATCCAGGATGGCAGTGCTGGCCAAGACTGACTGTGGGTGTGGAAATTTTCCTCTCTGCTCTGATCCCTCCCAGGGTGGAGGTGCAATGGCAAGTCAGGTAGGGGAAATCACACTGCACCTGTCAGTGAGATAAACACAGCATTTCGATTTCAAAGGCTGGCTGTGTATTTATTACCTGTCAGCAGGACTTAAATTCACGTAAATGAAGAAAAAAAAAGGGAGGAAGAAAAGCAAAGTGGTGCATTTGCTCTCTGATTCAAGTTCTGATGGTCCATATCTCACAGCCAGAGCTTCCAGCTGAACTGCCAGTGTTTTCTCTGCTCTGAAGCACTCGAAAAAGTTTCTGATCCCTCCTCAGTGCACGCAGTAAGTGGGTGAGTTGGCAGCAAGCTGCAGTTCCCTTCCTTGTTACTGCCTACCAAGGAGGGAAACCCTGGAAAACTGCCAGATCTGGGGACTTGTTAGGGAAACACTATTTTGCTGATGGGAGGACAAGAAAGGATGAGGCAGAATTCCACATCATTTTGTCAGCTAAAACATTGTTTTGCCTTCCATCAGTAAAAAGAAGCTAGCAGCTAATTTATGCAGAGGATACAGGCTTTTTTGAGGAGACATAATTTAGTATCATCGCTCCCCAGCAACTACTGAGACGGAAGACTAAGATCACTGGGGCTTAGGAAATACCCATAATCTCTCCTTGGGCTGATGGGCAAGCTTCCAACTGGTCTCATGTTGTGTGAGAAAAGGTAAAGGAATATCTTATCTGCACAGTGAATTAGAGTGAACATTTATGGACCATCTTACAGATTTCAAATGCTTACTAGTAGGAACTGATGGTGAGTGATGGCTACTTTCCACATAATTCAACAGTGCTATTGAGAATAAAATCCTGTCCCTTTTTTTCAACTAGGATGGCAGGTCTCCATCAAGGCTCCTTTAGGATTTAGAACACAGGTCAGTGCCAGAAAACTTGTGAAAACCACAGGGCTACAGGGTGGATCCATGTCTCCCTTCTCTCTGTGCTGGCCCTGTCGTAATCCCAGGCTGTACTAATGCATGAGGCCCATTGCAGCACTCAGTGGGAGTAACCACAACCTTGTGTGACCTTTGCATTGGCAGCTCCTCCAGAGTTTGTAACTCTGCATTGCCGCCTTCCAGTCCTTAAGACCTTACCTAAATAAGTTGATTTGTAACTCATAAGAAAGGCTCTGGCCCCCAAGAAGACTTTGAAGTAGACTCTAAAAAAGACATTAGCCCTAATCATAGGAGGAGGGATTTTTCAGTGGCAAAGAACAGTGAGGAAAGGCTGTAATTCTCCTCACAGCTCTGACCAGTGATTCATAGTCACACTGGCATAGGCAATACTGGCATAGACAATATTTTTAGAAGGGCTTTTTTTTTTTTCCATGGAAGATAATGACGTTACGGTGCTCCACTGACATCCACAGTCTGCTGGGAAGGGATGAAAGCAGCCTCAGAAGGAAAGAGGCTCTACCTTGGAGGACGAAACCCACAGTGGAGCTAAGGATGGTCATGAGGTCCACTCCCAGCACAACGGCTGCTTAATAGCTGCTCTTTTCACTTTGGCTTTTTTCTCCTCTCCCAAGCAGCAAAGCCTCGGGAATACTCCCACTGACTGTGCTAAAGGCACATCCATATCTTCCATTCTCTCTCCTTCCTGGGCCCAGCCCTGGCGCCTGCAGCGGCCTCCAGAAGCTCACAGTGCTCCACATTCCCACTCCAGGGCAGTTAGCCCACATCCATGGTCAGAGTGAATATGTCATAGTTTGCTACTTTAAATCCAGTGCTCCATGCTATTCAGTAAGTTTCGTACCACAGGTTTCTCTATTTATGCTTTAGAGTTAGTGCTGTACCTCTTCAGTGGGACCTCACAGGAGCTCCATGTGTTGGAGTTACCATTCAGGACACATATGCCAAAAGGTCCAAAGCTATGAACGCAATACCCAAGTGCTGAATGTTGTTTGTTTGGACTGATCAGAGTACTTCTGAAGTGACTGATACCAAATTCTTCCTGTGCTCAAAACTGGTTTTCTCTCCAAACCATACTTACAAATGCAAAAACTATTTGAGCCAGGTGTTACAAAAACCTGAAAGCAATTCAGGGCTGTTTCAACACTGCAAACACGTGTGTGCAGCTGAGCCCGATTCTGCTGCCCTCAAGAACAGCCTTGCACCAATTAGTTAACGCTGCTGCTTGTAACTTGTCTAGGTGAGAGCTCAGAAAATCAGTGTGACGCAAACAGACCCTCAAGGAGCCACTGTGCAAATATAAGACTGGCACAGGGAAGAGGACGGTGAATCTGACAGCTGGAAAGAAATTCACAACTAATTACAGAGGTTATGTTTTTATGGGTCACATAAAAACACTGAGAGTTCCCATATTTTGAAATTAATTATTCTTCTGGAAAGGGAAGAACATCCACGTTTTTCTTAATATTCTACATTTAGATTTGACTTCAGTGACTTGGACCTCAATATATTATTTTTAAGGAGTTTTAAGGATTTCAGATTTTTTGTTTCAGTTTCTGTGCTGAACTTCACCAATTCCAGAACAACAAGCAGCTCTTCAGCAAAATCAAATACCAACCTACCTTCCTTCTCAAACCCAGCACATTTTTCAGTTTGCATTATTCCATCTTGCTCTATGGTGTCTCTTTCTTTTGCTACACTTAACTTTCACTCACTCTTGCTGTTACATCATCCAGGAGACAGCAATTTAGGGCAGAGAATATTTTTATTTCACTCACATTAGAATTAGAATTAGTAAGTAAATGAAAGTATTGGCATAACTAAGAACACTATTCAGAAATGGTCTCAACTCTTCCTGCTGAGCAAGAGTTCGATTTTAATATCAACAGTTAGCAGAATTCAGTCATGCTTCAGTTTCTGATCTACAGAACATAAAGAAACAATTCTAATTATCACCTCTAGAGTTTTCAAAGCAGCATGCAGTAATTATCTGGAAAGTAAAGGGAATCTCTCATTGACTCCAGGGATTCAGCCAAAGAGCCAACAATCTCATTTTTAACACTGCCCAAATGATTTCCCACACTTTATATCCTAAAAACAGAATTAAAAGTTATGTGTGGGACTACCCCAGAAGCTCTCAACCTCTCTCTTCCTCAGAAGCCAGAAACTAGAAGCAGTAGGATAGTAATGGGGCAGCTTTGCATTAAGGTACTTTATCTGGGTCTTGTGTCAGACATGAGCTTAGAAGGAGTATGAATACTGATCCTGTTAACCTATGCACTGATTTGCAGTGACTTAGATTTAAAACTGTATTTACAGTGTTCTGTTGTCCACTTGCACTGTCAGGAAAAAAACAAACAATGGAATGAGTGGGACTAAAGAACACAGATCAAGGACCTTCACAAAGAAGTACATGTTGTGCTTTGTGGCAACGAGTGTTACAGTAAAAGAAGTGCCACACAGATAGACATAAAGTTGAGGGAAAAAAGTGCAAGACTGCTTCCATATGTTGCAGATATTCATTAGAACATATATAAAAAAATGTGAATTTTGATGCATTCAGAACATTTTCTAGCAAAGCCTAGAATGAAACCCAGCCATCATAATCTTAGAAGCCTCTGTAACAACTAGAAGAAACCAATCAAAACACTGCTTTCTCTACCACCTACCCAAATGAGTTATTTTTCTTGTCAAACATTAGCTACTAATTGCATCCCTCTCTGAGAACCTGAATGCATCCCCAAACACAAGGATTTCAGGTGCTCGCCATGAGCGCACTTCACAGCATCCCTATGATCTAAGCCTGTAAATCTTTTCACTCTCTTTTTCCTCTGTACAGTTCTCTGCTTTCATTATAAGAGGACTCCTGAACAATTTCATTTAAGGGAAACATTCTCCCTGACTAGCAGAGCCGAACGCAGTCAACAAAACCAGAGGTTTTCTTTGCCTTGCCACCTTCTTTTCATTAATATCAGTTACAAAATCACAAGTGAGTTCAATGGGAAGGAGTAAGGTTTTCTCATAAACCTAGTCCCTCTCATTCCACATATCCAGCAAATGCTAACTTGGTTTTGAAATAAATTTCCTTAACAACCAAGTACTACTATTTAACAGAACCCATGAGCACTTCTATAGCATTTTCCAATTCCAAATCACTGCATAAGTATTAATTAGCCTTAATGACTCATATTACCTAATAAGATAATGAAAAGCCCCGCAGCTCACAATATCTACTTCTATTTTCACTAAGAGAAGAAATGATCTCTTTAAAAGGATCTGCTCCCTTCTAATTCTTTTTCTGCATATCTCTGTCATAACTTCTGGAAATAATTCAGAGTGCACTGTGGTATTTTTTTTCTTCATTTGTGAAGACTACTTCATTGCTGCAGTCTTTGCCACAAAATAAAAACACGGAGGTTTAAGGACAATATTTATACCTTAGGAGGCTTTCTGTTGAATGACTATTCATTGAGTGTGGACTCAATGCTTGGTAAGCAGATGTGGATTTGCTGCCTGCTCTTTATGGAGAATAGCAATGTCTTTCTTGGTCTCTTTCTAGGTTGCCACTGCCAAGGTAATGCTTAATGGATTAAGTCTTGTGAAATAAATTCTGTAAATAGAATGTGGGCTGAGATCATTTCAACTCATTTCCCCTGCATCCCCTTCCCGTCCTGGAAGATGTCAAGTACAAGCAGCCTGCAAGCAGCCTGTTCTCCCAGTGTTAGTCTTGAGTCTCACTAGATGCATAAAACAGCTTGTTTTTTGCATACTTTCTGTGATGGCATTAGAAAAACTGGAAAGAAAAAGAAAGCTTCTGAATTCCACTCATTGCCATAAACTGGATACAGCTAATCTTGCAAGGGCACCAAACATTGCTCTATTTGTTCATCATTAGAGCACTAGAAACCTATGTTTATGATAGCATGATAGTTGAATCTGAAGGATTTTAAAGAAAAGAACTGAACCGACTGTGGGTTTGTAAACAAACAAAATGGTTTTGACGTCAGCCATATAATTTCATGGGCTGGAACAGTATCACACATCCAGTTCTCGTCGCTGAAGAGTTTCTAATTTAATTTAGATGATTTCATGACATGGGACAGCACATCAAATCCAAGAAACTTCAGGGTACTGCTGAAGGCCAGGTCCATGCTGCAAAGGTTGTGTAAGCCATGCTTTGAAGGAGCAACAGAGACCTTTTCGCTCAAGGATAGGGGATAGTTGTGTCTACAGAAGACAGAAATGTAAGAAATGGGGAGAGCGAAAGGAAAGGAAGGGAAGGAAGGGAAGAAGGAAGAGAAGGAAGGGAAGGAAGGAGGGAAGGAAGGGAAGAAGGGAAGGAGAGAAGGAGGGAAGGAGAAAAATAAAAAGAGGGTGGAACAGAAGGGAAGCATTCAGAGCAGAGAGTGTCAAAGGGAAGGACTTTGTTTCTTCATTAGAAATAAATCAGTTTGAGGATTTTTTTTCTCCATTGATGCTATCCAGAAAATCTGCATAACTTTTTCCAGAGCAATAAATCCTACCCACAGCTTTCAACAGTTCTTCCAGTTTTGTTCTCAGTCCTTCTTGGGTTCCTCTCTCCCTCTGTGCTCCTCCCATGGAGGACAACTCATGCAGAGAGAGCTTCTGCTCCACAGAAGCACAGTTGGGCTGCCCCAAGTGCAGGTGCACAAAGTGCAGTTTGCACAGAGCCAAGCAGAGTAGCCAAGGAGCCTTGCTTTGTCCCCTAGCCATAAGCACAAACCTTCATCAGGAGCTTCCACTTGGATGATACAAAAACACTGGCAAGTTACCACTTCACTGTTGCTGAAAGTGACTGAAGTATCTTATGCTGCAGTTAGCTAAGGGTACTGGTGTGGGAAAATGTACACCCATACAGAGCTCAGATCTGACCACTGTAATTAAAAGAACATCTGGCATCAACTGAACAACACAAGGGACTCCCTGTGTGTAAAAAAATTATTTGTGAGCACCTGTTCATCAGCTTGGACCTTAAATGATACAGAGAAGAGTTCACAGTTTCCTGAATTTCTCTGTAAACATATTTCAATGAATAGTAAAGCCATGATACAACATGCTGATTTTTTGCTGTATTTACTATAAGATATTTTCTACTCCACTGATTCCAGTTCCCCTAGGGTGTGCAAGAACTTGGGGCAGTGCGTACACACCACCAGCATCATCCCCACACAGCCAGCCATCTGCCTACATGTTTAGAGGGAGAACAGGAGACATCTCCCTTTTCTGCTATTTCACTCCCCAGAATCCTAACTACTTGCTGGATTACTACTTCTAATAAAAATGTAAGGGTTTTTTTTCTTTTTTTTTTCCCCAAGGAAAGCTGATACTTTTGACAAAAACATATTTCTCAAAAACTCAACCTCTAGTTTTTGGCCAAAAAAATGTGACCAGCCTTTAGGGCAGTATTCAGATACTATCACAGAAGTTATAACTTAGTTATAAGCACTTGTGGAGTTATTTACAGCAGGAAAGCTGCAGTTCCTTCCCTTGATCTATTTGTGGGCTCGAGGACCTTCCAAATCTTGCTTTTTAATCACTGTAAACATCAGGGCTGAAGAGTTTGGTGGAGGGAACACTGGCCGTTTCTTTGTGCTCTGATCTGATTGGGCTTTTGATGCCCTTGAATTGTGGTGCAGAGCAGAGGTGCAGAAGCTACTGTACATGAGACAACTGGGGTATAGTAGCAGCCTTTCTGCCACAGGATGGAGCTCAGTGCAGGCTGCAAAGCATTCCTAGGAGGCTGGATAAATAGTCAAGCATTTCTCTGTCGCTGATGGACATACTGCTGCTTGCTGCTTGCCTGCTACGTGAACCTATGCTGTCTACCTGGAAAAGCTCAGCTGGGCAGATCTAAACTTCACTGCAGTGTCAGCAGCACTGATGAGCCTCCAGGGAGATCAAAAGTGACTAAAGAAGATCATATAGGTGAAGGTCCTTGACTGAAAAAGTTTGATACAACAAAGGGGGAAAAAAGAGCCAGCTTTTGTAAAAAGTGAACATGTGAGCTCTGTGCCTTCAGTGTTGCCCCACTTACTCAGTTCACCATCTCTTCACAGCATTTCTCACACAGAAGGGTATTTTTAACAACACTGAAAAGAATCCACCAGAAGTAGAAGTTCAAGCTCTTTTACCCTGAATAAGCAGGATTCAAACATCACAGAAGAGGTTAAATTACACTGGGAGTACTTTTTCCCCTTTTAAAGCCAAATGTGTCAAAATTTGGAAGTGATCTTTCTGACTGTAAAATCTTACTGAACAATTTAGCAAAAAATATCATCAGGGTTATCCATCTGCCAGAATACAACACATACCCGGAGCCTCCCTGACTGAAGGAGTTAAGCTTTTCTGCAGTAATGCAACAAATCACTCCCTGCAACAAACAGAAGACACATTCTAAGGCAGTTTCCCCACAAACTTCAATATATGGGAAAAAAAAAAATCTTGATTTATTATATAGTGTTTGGACAGTTACGAATGAAAATTTGCCAAAGATCGGAATAATCGAGTCTTTCAGCCAAGCAGTTCTTTATGAAAGAAAAAAAGCCCAGAATGGGTCTGAGCAAAATAAATAAAAATTCCACACTTTAACCAACAGAACCTTTTGCATCATACAGAAATAGTCACAGACATCCACAATCTTTTATCATCAAAAAGACACTCTGGCCTTTAAAATTACAACTTCTTGATTTTTCTTTACTGATGCCCTTTAAACTAGTGGGTATCACTAACCTGTGGCATCTAGTCATGCCACGTTTGTCATATGAAAGAATTTTTAAGGCTGCACATTGATATTTTTTTCCCTTCCCTTGAAACGTCTCTTTTGCAAAGCTGCCATCTGTGAATTTGTAAGGTAGCAGCAAACCACTTCCTAACAGGATCCATTGACACCTATACCAATGATAACACTGATTCACTGCCACTAATGTCAGAAAGACAGAATCACAGAATGGCAGAGCTTAGAAGGGACCTCCAGAGATCACCAAGTCCAACCCCTGCTAAAGCAGACTCCCTACACCAGGTCACACAGGTAGGGGTCCAGACAGGTCTTGAATATCTCCAGAGAAGGAGACTCCACCAGCTCTCTGGGCATCCTGTTCCAGTGCTCTGTCACCCTTACCCAGAGAGAAGGTCTTCTGCATGTTTGCTTGGAACTTCCAATGTTCAAGTTTTAGGCCATAGCTCCTCCTTTCACTACGCACCACCAAGAGCCTGGCCTCATCCATTTGCCTCCCACCTCTCTTTAGATATTTATTAACATTAATCAGATCACTCCTCAGTCTTCTTCTCCTCAGGCAGAACAGACCCAGGACATCCAGCCCTTCCTCACGTGGGAGAAGCTCCAGGATCTTTATTGTCTTTGTGGCCCTCTGCTGGACTCCTTCTAGGAGATCCTTTTCTTTTTGAACTAGGGAGCCCAGCACTGGACACATTAGCTTAAATGTGGCCTCACCAGGGCAGAGTAGAGCGGGAGGATCACCTCCCCTGACCTGCTGACCACTTCCTTTTTAATTTACCCAGAATACCATTGGCCTCCATGGCCACAAGGGCACACTTCTGGCCAACGGCCAGACTGTCGTCCACCAGAACACCTAGGTCTTTCTTTACAAAGCTTCTCTCAGCAGGTCACCCCAAAACCTGTGCTGAGTTCTCATTGATTGAAAGGACTACTAACACCAAGGTTATCCTAGAAAAGGTTACCTGTTTTTATGGAGCTTGCCTTCAGAGCCAGGAGGGGGGCTGCAAGCAGAGCCATACACAGCAAACAGCTGAGCCTCTCTCAGAGGCCAGGCAAGGCATCCATGTGGTATCCCTCTGAAAGCTTGCCCTGTTGTGCCACTTGCCCACTAATTAGCACACAATGGAGAATGCAGAATTTCCCTGGAAAGGGTGTTCTGAGCTTTGGACACAAAAGAAAGCAGAAAAGCTCCTTGGCTATATGGCATTTTTAGTAAAGACGTTTCCAAGTTTTGTTTATTTATCAAAAGACACTGCTACTCTTTGTTGTTTTGATTTTTGTTTCTGTGCACAAGAAAGAGGGGGAAAAAGGATTTTATTAAGTGAGCCTTTCAGTAAGACACCAGATGATGGATAGTCAAACACAGAGCCTCCTGTAAACACAGAGGGAACCGAAAGGTATGAACTGACTCATAATTGTGTCAACACAGGTCGCAGACCCTTGGTTTATTTCAGCCTTCCTGTTTTTCACAGATTTCTTTTCACACCACACTATTTTTTTAGGACACAGGCTCTTTTCAAAATATCTTAGTGGGGTGCAAAAGCACACATGTCATTACACCAGAATACGGGCATTTACACACGCATGTAGGCACTATTCCACAATAACAACAGCAGTGTTTTCTACCCATGGCTTACGTCTACATTAAATTAAGCAGAGCCTGTCTGCACAGCAGTTAATGTTAGCTCTAATCAAAAGGGAGAAAAGGTCTGGTCCGTCCCATTCTCACTCAGAGCTTTTCCACGGAGGCTTTTGGGAAGTATCCAGAACAAAACCTCAGCAGCCTAATCCTCTGGTTCGTGCAGTGTGCTTTTTTTTAACGTGTGGCAAAGTGGCAAGACTGTCTGACCAGGAGTGCTGTGAGGCTGACACACAGCAAAGAGTTCTAGGGTGAGCAGAACCTACCAATATTTATCTTGATCCCTAAACACACTGAATTGAGGTTGTGTCCTTTTCCTTGTATAAAATCATTCTTCTCTGTTGGTTGCCAATTTTCTTACAGATTGGCGAAACAAGTCTCTCTGTGGTCTCTATTTCATCATCAAATTAGGTTGGCACTGACCAGCAGACTGAGAAGTTGTCAGGGAAGGGATTGATGGCAGACACACCATGCAGCTGGATTCACTGCAAGTCATAGATCAGTCCAGCTAGCAGGTGACTCAAGAAGGGTGGTGCAACATATTCCCTTGTAATATCACCTGTGAAGATACCTTGTCACCTGAAGTCCTGTGATCTTGTTAAAGGACTTGCAGAAAACAGCACATGAAGTTGTGTCAAAGCCAAGGGAGCTGCTGTGGAAGATAATCTTCCCCCACACATCACCCTGAGTGCCTTGGATCAACCACACATGTGTAAATGACTCAGTGCTATAGACCCAGAGGATTTGGCTCACCTGATGTGTCAGACCTACTGTATGAACAAGGGGAAGTTTATAAGCAGCATCTGTTGGTCTGAGATGCTTCAACCCTGGCCAAATTCCCTGACAAGAGGTAGCACCAGCAAGGATGGATAACCTGATACAGGCTTAGCAGCATTGCATTTCTGTGTAATCACACCCAACTCCATGGGAGGGCTAAACATGTAAGTCAGAGTCACAGAACAAGGACTGGGACCATTATGTAAAAATCAGTTGCTGCAGTTCCCAGTCAACAGGTTATCATTGCAGTGAAGCCATATTCACCAGGAGCATCTCCCAGGGTTTTGATCTGCTACTTCTTCAACCCATTAATTCATTCATAAACAAACAAACAAATAAATAGAGACAAAACCAATTACATTTAGGAAAAAGCTGCCACCAAAAATGTCAGAAACAGCATTTCAGAAACAGAAATAATTTGCAGACTTTTTAAAAAACTACTAATTTTGAAATCATATCAGCAAAAAGTAAGAATCTCATACAGTGCAGATTTCCCCTGTAACAACTCAGATCAACGGGACAGTGGAGAGAATTCCCCATGCCAATTAGAATAGATTAAGTTAAATTTGCTTCCTCTACATTTAGGAATTGTTCCAGTTTCTGTATGTCTGCAGAGAGGCTAAATGGCCACATGAGCAGGAAAAACCTACTCTCTTTTCTTCTGATTCACTCCTTTTTCTTTCCTCCTTTTAGCTCTACATCAGAAGATGAGGTAAGTAAAATTTCCTGAAGGAGACCATGAAAAGAGTTTCAAAACATTCTACATATTTTCTCTCCATAAAAATGCTGTGAAATTTGAATGTAAACTGCCAGGGCACTGCCAGTCAGAACCCAGGAATTCACCCAAGTAAAATAAATTATGATGCTCACTATCTCAGTTGTTAGTTTCTTGCCTTTCATTCATATATTGTCAGTGTCTGGATTTTATGTCAAAGTAGTGGAAAAAATGGAATCTCAAATTGCTGAAGTTAATCTCTTGCAGAGAGATCAGTAAAACTGAGCTTTCCACTGACACTTCACAAGGAGATGCCTGCTATCCTTGGCAAGGCAGCAGTCAAAAGAATGTTGAAATTTGTCAGGTATGAGGAGGAGAAATGCTGTGCTAAGGAAATGGCCACTGCAAGCTCCCTTCCCAAATCTGCAGTGTTTGGTCCACATCAATAAAATAATAAAAACAAACAAACAAACATGTTTTATATGTCCTATTAAAACACTGCATGAAGAAGACAGTAGTGTGATATCAATTCAGGGTGGTACTGTTGAGCAAATCTGCCTGGCACAAGGACAGTGATTGCCCCTTCATACCCAGTGTATAATTAATACTAACCCTCAACTATATCAGCAATCCCATTGCTTTCATGAAAGTCTCACTTCCTCACTAATGAAGAGCGACTTACTACAAGGCAGTGCAGGATACAGTGAGGGGATTCATTCTGCATGCCCTTTTATAGCTATATAGGCTCTGGAAGGTACCAATTCAAAGCACATGTTCCATATGCCAGAAAATGTTGAGTGTGCACGGCAGCATCAGAGGAGCTATACACATTGCGTGACCATTTCTAAAGTGATTCTATTTAATGAGTAAATTTAATGCAGTTCTGATGAATCAGTTTTAACAGCACATTTTATGTATGCAACAACTTCAAGAAAAGAGATCTAAGCTCTTACCTATTGTTCTCCGGAGATCTTCGCACTGGCTAATGTGAGGGAATTTCAAGATTTCCTTCCACTTTTTGCTTTTGCCTTTGCGTTTCCCTCCACCTCCTGCAGAGAAAGAAAGATTGGGATTAGATTCCAGAATTCACCAGCCCAATCACAGCTCTTATGAGTATCTTTAATAACTGAAGCTGAGACATCGTGGGTAGATGGGCAGATTGAATTGGCTTGTTTGAATGTCCCAAGGAAGTGGTATCTGTCAGAAAACTGGGTTGGTAAAGGCTGGGATTTGGGCTTGTAGTCCACCAGACCCAGTTCAGATGGTAGTGTCTGAGCTTAGCATCTCCAACATACAATTTACAGACATTTGAGTCCATTAACCGTGTAAAATTATGGTTCACATCTTTTCAATCTCCTTCTGGTTTTGGGATGAACCCTGACTTCACCCCAAAAGAAGGACCGGAAACTGAAGACTTATCTTCCATCCTTCATGTTGCATATTCAGCTGATGGTACACACGTCAGTCACTGCTATGTAAGCACTTTCCTCAGAGAGAGGACAGTAGTGGGAACGTGTTATATATATAGTAATATATAATATACAGTAGAATATCTTCCATGATAAAGAGTCATAGAATCATATTGTTGATAATTTGAATTGGAGAAGATGTTAGTCCAAGTCCCCTGCAATGCACAGGGTCCCTCGTTGGGACTATTGGAGGATGCACTGCTGGCAGAATCAGGCTCCTTTTTCCCCACCAGGCTTAATGCAGGCCAAAATGCTGCGTGCATTCTCCACCACCAAATTTGGGTGGGCATGCAGCTCTAATGGAGCTCAGACTGAGAGGACATTTCTAAACTACCATTTCTCTTTTTTGCACCTTGACAAGGTGTTTTATTCCAACCTTGGCTTCTCTTTCCTGCCTGCCCTTCCTGCCCCACTCTTGCAGCCCAGGAAGGGGCAGCCACCATGTCAGCAGTGCTGCAGAGAGAACAAGGTGCAGACTGGGCCTGTGGTTTCCTTCCAGGGTCTTTGGTGTGTCTGTCCTGCTCATAGCAACTATCCCTCTGAGCCTGAATGCCCAGATGCAGTCTGCAATTCTCAGAGTCAGTGTATCTACTGCAATTTAGTCCCGCTCACAAAATTTGATTCACTGGAGTCTATTTTACATGCACAGCACGTTGAATGACTAATCCAGAGCTGAGTTAATTCTGTAGAGAGGTTGGTAGAGTCACAATTGCAGACTGAGAGTGTGTTGGGTACTACATGATATTGCAGGCTAAATTAGGAGTATGTTGACTCAAAAGGTAACAGACCATTACAAAGAAAACATGAGCCCTGGAAACGATTGCTCTCTGTGGGGCATTTCTGATCCTGCAAAGTAACCTTTGTCGCTGGAGTGATCTCTCTGCACCTCAGCTTTTATTCCTTCATTTTCGGTGACCAATGGTTTTGTCATCAGAAAGCTTGCCTCAAATTATTTTTAAACCCATTATTGACAGGAGTTTATGGTGTATCTGCATCATGCAACGTAGCACAGAGCTACCTGCACTACTGGCAAAGGAACTGGCCTGTTTAGATTATCAGGAGCACAGCTACGTTGCTGTTTCCAGGAACTGGTCTCCAGTAAAGTGCAGTGGTCTGTGAGTGTCTTCACAGCATTATGCAACACAGATGCACTCTTTGGGTCTGTAGTGAAATCTTCCTCAACCTGCCTTCTTCACTCCATCCAAAGCACTGCTGCTAAGGTCATTTCCTTTCCCATCCCTCCAGTCATGACACTGGAGAGGCCGTCTTGCCCTGTTCCTGCAGCACACATCACTTGTCTCCCCACCAAGGGATGCTCCAAGGCTCCAAGCACTTTGTGGGCTGGGAACACTGTTATTGTCTGTTCATCAACTCTTCTGGAGTGCCCAACTCTGCTCTAGTCCCCAGTTACTGCAGGGGTGGGATTAAGCATCCCACAGTGTGCTTCCACTGCTTGTTTTCCCTAAAAGCTCACAATCCTGCATGGCTCTCTCCCCTCTTTCCCTCACCACCATGGCCCTTGTTGCACATCCCTTGTGCTCCTGGTCCCACATCTCACCCTCTGCACTGACGTGCTCTGCCCCTCCCTTCTCACATTCTTTGAGGAAAGACCATTTATCTGGGAATTCCTGCCTCCTCCACTTCAGTCGTTCCCTTTGGCTGCATCCTTTTCCCTGAGCTCTTGCTTCATGTTCTTCCTCATACTCATTTATCTTGTAAATTTTGAATTTTGCTACTTGCTGCAAAACCTCCATGGGAGTTAAATAAATGAAGCAGATATTTACTGGCAAAGGGGGAGGGCTGGGAAGGAAGAAGAGGGCATGGAGAAAAGGAAATGGCAGGCCTGGTGTCAAAGCAGTGATCCTCCTTTGACAGCCACGTGATTCCAGTCGGGATATCAGGCTCCTCAGGCTGCCAGATTGGCTCACCTCACCTCCACAAACACGTACCTCTTCCTGCTGCCTCTCCTGCTGCAGGGGTCCCTTCCTCTCGTCAAGTAACAGACAGAGAAGGGTGCTATAAGGGTGGGGGCAGGAGTTCTCTGCTTAAGATGCCAACAGGCATTGGAGTCAAGAAAAGGTGATGTTCAGCTGTTGGGCAGTGTTGCCTGCAAGAACAATAATTCCAGACATTTCTGGACAAAGGATGAAATAATCTGTTGGCTGCATTTGCTCATTTCAGGTCTTTCTTCACCCACTGAAGTCCTTAACTGTAGGCCAAAGACTGGAGCACATCTGCTTCTCCAGCCACCTTTACAGAAGTACCCACAAAATGGTTGCATCTGTGGCAGCACCATACGGAGCACAGCACAACGGCCTTTTGCTCTAAATGACAACTCTGAGACTGGGACAGAGAGAAAATGATCTTATCAATCTGAGCCAGCATATTTTTAAATTCCACGCTCTGTAACATATATATTGATATGTTTGTATTGGATGATGCATTTCTGACATTAAATTTTCATCAAAACTGGAGAAGGGCTCAATGGTCCCTTGTTACAACCGTGATTGATATAGGCAGTGCTTTCTCTTTTGTGGCCATCCTCCAAAACTAAGCAGCCCCCCTGATGAATCATTTGCTCTAAGCTGAGCGTGAAGTAGCATTGCTATCTTGCCTGTGACATCTTTATGTTAAAGATTCTGATCAACTGCTTTAATCAGCCTGACCTTTCTGCTCTCAGCTTTTCTTGTGGAGCCAGCAAACCCTGATGGCTCCAAACGTTAATTCTAGGGGGTTTGAAGGACATAATGCAGTGAGACAGCTGAGATAGGGTAAATTGTCTAGCAGAGCTAAAAGTTAAAAGGGGAGGTTTCTCTGAACAGGGCAGAAACTGCGCAGGGTTGCAAAGAGAAGCTTTTCACACAGTCTTGACTGCTGCCTTTGCACTGTCTATTCTGGACAGGATTTGCAGTCTTCAAGGCAGCTTCTCAGAGCAAAGCTTGACAGATGTGCCATGTTTTATATGTGAGCTTCATCACACCAACCTGGAGGGGCTGACTGCTTTAAAATGTTGGCTTGCTGATGATGACAAAAGGTGAGCTCCCAGCAACAGCAGGAAATATCAGCTCTACTCCCTTGTGTTCACTTAACAGCCCAGCAATTGCAAACTAGGGATTGAATCTAATTCTCTAACATGTCAACCAGTCCTACAGGAAGCAAAAGCATTTACTCTACATCCTCCCTACTGAAAAATACATGGTATTTTTCATATAATCTTATGATGTCCAATAGCAGATCTAGCTCAGATCTCTGCATGCAAGGAGAGAGACATAAGGAAAAGCACAAGTGTAAAACATTTGGGAGCAGGAGCAACTCTTAGCCTAAGGTGCCTACTTTTTTTTTGCCTCCATTGGTTATGATATATTTACTCTCCTAATACCCTGAGATGGGAAAAAAATAAAAATAAAAAAAGTACTTCCTTATTGTTAAACTAGAGAGATACTAAGTGTCTTGTCCAAAATGACAGGAGAAATCAGGGATTGAGCTAGGAGCAAAAGCCTCAAGGCTGTCAACCCTGCTAGCTGCATGATCAAGCCACAGTTCTGCTCAGCTGGTAACATTACATGTTACAGAGTGAAACACAAGGATAGGGGAAGCCATTCCAGCATCATGCCTGTAACATATTCCCTTCTTACCTTGTTCCACTATGCCATGTGGCTTTTAAGCATGGATGAGGTGGTTTCTCACTTTCCTTCCGTTCCTGTTCAAGTTAATAAGCCTGCCTCACACTGTGCTGTCAGACCTGGCCCACTCAAGTTCACTGCCTTCAACTGTATTATCTGCAATCAAAGTAAACTATCCACAGATCTACGATGGAGGACTATGTATCTTCCATTTTGCAACAGCAGATAGGATCTCATCCTAGTCCTTCCCAGCAAAGGGGTAGAGCTCTGCGTGTTCCAATTGCAAGGGCTTGAACAGACAGCACAAGAAAGCAGCGAAACACACACAAAACAAGAAGTCATGGCTAGCATCCCTTTTTCTCATTCAGTCTACAAAAGAAATTCTTCCCTTCCTGTTGCCAGGCTTCCTTTACTCACTGTCAGAATTTCCACAGCTATCTGCTACCCATCCACCTGCCTCTCCACACCTCCCTCCTAACACTTCTTTGTTATCAGCACATAGGATTTGCCACATTAGACAACACAAATGGTCTGTCTAGTACAGGCAGCTTCACAAGGAGGCCTTAACTTTTTTTTTTTTAAGTATGTGGAAGGCAAGACCTTTCTTCTTTACCGTATTGATGAGACATAGCTAACAAAACATGAAGGCACACTGCTTCCAATACGTTGTTTTTTGTTTTTTCTTAGAGTACTTGCTATCTAAATGTATAAATGTACTTATGCTTCTGGAAAGTACCCTTTTGCTGCCCATGGGTGTGAGCCCCAGAGATTAACCACGTATTCATGAAGAAAAATAATAGTGAACTGACACACAGAACTGCATATTTTCCTGGAGCATCTCCTCCCAGTGAGGCAGAATGAATAAACCTCATCAGCCCATCAGTTTTCTCTGTGAGTTCTCCATATCGTTTGCATATCTCTGCTCCTGCAGCCAGCCTCTAAAACAAACATATCCATCCTTCTTTATGGGGAAGCTCATTCTTGTTTCTTATTAGTCCCAGCTGCACTCAGTTACACTAGCAATTGCAAATGGTTTGTTTTCAAAGAATGAAGGACATAGCTTGCTCTCTGCCCCTTGCCCTGCCCTTTTCACCTGGGAGAAAAAAAAAAATAAAATAGGAACTGTTTCATCCTTCCAAGATCTTCAGTGACACTCCTGACTAACCTGGGCAGCAAAGTTGGGTTTTCGAAGCAGGTCAGTGTCCACCACCCACTGAAAGACAATGTTTCTACAAAGCAGCCTTTAGGGGCACTGATTTTGAAGATCCAATAAAAAGTCCACAAAACGCCCTCAAAAAAGAATCACATTCACAGCTCCTCTTGTTGATGCTAATGTGTCTCCATCTCTTGCAGCCTTTTTTGATGAACATGACTCTGAGAACAGTCACAGCCCATGATAACAGTTTCGTGCCCGTCTTCCCCACTGTCACGGCATGTTTGCACATAAATCATCCACATGCTGCCACAAATGCATAAGCCTGACAACCACTGCGTAAACCATCCTATTGCTTTTTTGGAAACAAACAGCAGATGTAGTTCATGTTCAAGCCTCCAGAACCACAGAGATGGGAATTTCGTGAGCAAAAACACAAAGTTCTCTCCAGCAGTCAGGCTGGCTTTGCAGTCCGTACTGGTTACCAGCACACCACAGGGCAAAATGCTTTGTTTACAAATGACATCTGAAGTTCTCATAACGCTGGCTTACAGAAGTCATTGTTCAAAAATAAATATTTATGGCAGGAATTATTTCAAAAAGAAGTCAAGTAGAACTGCAATACCTATGAGTGACTGAAACTTGATTTTAATAACACATTTTGTATGTTAATAATGTGCATGTTAGTATTATCTTTTATTAACAGCAACTGCCCTGAAGAAACAGAGGAAGCTGAGATTAGCCTTTGAAAATGGGACCTCAGGGCTGGATTCTCATATGCCATGGCCATACTGGCACTACTCTAGGAATATAAAACAGCCTTTGCAGCAGCTCCCCTCATGCCTAGTCAGAGCACACAGAAGGGTTTGTAACACAGTTGAAGAAAAAAGCCAACTTTAATCTTTTCTTCTTTTCTGCTGGTCTCAACTGGGAATTCAAAATAGTGGGGTACTCCACATCCATTTGCCTGTATCCTCCACTGGGCAGTTTTAATGCACATTTGAGATTATTTCAACGAGTTATCTTTGGGCTTTATGGGCCAGTTCACACATGCTGGGCGTATGCCTCTCTGCTAGGCATGCTAAGAGGAAGTTTTTTGGTGATGTGATTCCCCCAAATACTGTTGAATTTTCCCCTGGGTAAGCACCTTCAGTTTGTCTGATATGGCTGGACTCTCTTGTAATGCTCTGTATTTTAACTGTATTGTGCCTATCTGCAGCTGATAAGTAAGCCAAAAAAGATCATTGGCTGTTGTGCCACAAACAGAAATAACCCAGAAGATACAAAATACGAAGACTTAAAAAAAAAAGGCACTAATAAATCTTATAAAAACAAAACCAGCTACCATCTAAAAGAGTAAAATTAAGCAGAGCCCAAACTTTTAACTTCTTATTCTTGATCTCAAAGTGAGCAAAGCTACTGGCACAAACCAGGCACATCAGCTATGCTTGGAATGTATTGAGATACTGAGGGGTTCACAGGCTGTTAGGGTGAACTGGGCTGACGGCTTCAAACTGAGAGGCACCTGGATAGTATTTGACATTGCAGTTGGCAACAACAGCAGAAGAGAAAACACAACAAATTAATCTGGAGCCACTGTACTCCTTGGGAAGCTAGTTTTAAACATGTAAGGTCTCCTGGTGGAACAGGAGGAGACCGTGATAACTGAACCCAGGAGTACAGGGAGATTTTGTCCATCAATGATGCAGGTAACAGGATAATATTTGCCTATAACATTTCAGTATTGGTGATCTCTATGGTTGAACAGCCTTTTAAAAACAGCTGTTGGAAACTCAGGTTATCACCCTGCTAAGAATGTTAGTATCTGAGTGGAGTATTTTCCCTGAACTGGAGCTGAGTCAGTATTTCAAAGTTCTAGAAAATTCTGATTCAAAGACATTAAACCATTTCGTTTTGATAACATTGAGTCATCTCAGTCCTCTAATGTCAAAACATTATCACAGAACATATCAGAGTATTAAGATATATCATTGGAACAAAATGGGTAAGGTAAATGACATTCTTTACTTTGTTGAAATGATATTTCTATATTGTCAAAAAGAAGGTAGAAAAAGCAAATGCATCTTTCTTTTAAGTAGACACTTTCCTGTAAACCCTTTCATTTTTAACAAAGCGTTGTTCTCAGAAAGGAAGATGCTTTTGTCAGAAATGTTCTCAACCATCTCATGTTTTGAAGCACATGAGAATGGAACAAGGATGTGGTCCTCCCATATATGAATGCTCCAGTGAATCAAAATCCTATATTCCTTACTGGTTCCCTTAAGTTAATTTGCACAGCTGTCATTGACGTTGTCTGTAGGAGACTTAATTCCCATTCTAGCAAAGAAAGAATGCAAATCCCAGCTCCAGAAAACCTTCTTGAATAGGTCTTGATAACATCTTTCCAGGAAGGAACTGCCCCTTAAGCAATGGCTTCTTAAACTTATGACCTGTTCTGTATATTTATTATCCTGTTTTGATAACGTGTATGCAAGCTGCTAACCAAAGCCTCAAAGCCCAACCCTGCAAATGCAACTCCACTCCACAAACAGTCCACGTACAGCCCATTGCCCCTTTAGTTTACCCAGGAACACGTATGGTGCTCTTGGATTCAGAGGTGCTCATCAAACAACATAAATATTCTTAGGGCCTAAATATTCTCTGGTCTCTAAAGTCAAAGTATTGTTGCAGGTCCTTGCTGGACAATGAAATGCCAAGCAGCTCAAAAAGGCTCTGCCGACTGCTGCTCTGCATTTTGCAGTTTTAATGCTGAGACACAATGGCAAAATGGGCAGCACAAGACAGGCTGGAGGAACACACACGGAAATCTGGACCTGGCACAGTCCAATACGTAGGCTTTGGCTCTTCTGAAAATTCTGGTGCCAGTTGTAGGGGGAGAGGACCCAGCTCTGAGCCTTGAGTGCAGGTTCACTCTGCCCCTGTCAAAGAGCTGTGTGCGTTTTTACTCCTGCAAACACTTCTGCAGTCTCTAAAAAAAGAACTTAGCCCCTGTGTTCCTGACATTTGAGTTTTATAAGAAATATTTCTGAACTGTGGGGAGGAGATCCAGCTGGACAGGAGGTGAGGACTCAAGTGCGTTCGTATCACCAGACTGTGGCCAGGCTCTGAGAATTACGTTCTTTTCTGTTTTTAGTCCTCACCTAAATAAACTTACTAACAGGGATAAAGAAAAGAATTTCAGTAAACATCAAGAAAAATTAGTGACTCGAGACAGGCTGTTTTATTAGGTCTGACTGATTTATTAGTTCCACCTAATTGGTGAAACTGGTCGAGCTTTGAGATGCTCTGATAAGAACTCAGAAATCCAGATGTGTTTTGCTTTCCATACATAAATAACAGCATGAGAGAGCAATAACAGCTCTTTCTATTTAGATGGCTTATTTCTGAGAAAAGTGAAACTGTGTAGACTTTCCGTGAAGGAGAAAGAAGATCAAAACCCTCATCAAGCATCTGGATGCTCCATCTGAAGGCACTCGGCTCTGCACTCTGGCAGGCATATATGCAGACCCCCCGAATTTCAAGATGCTACACACAGGTCACAGGTCTGTGCAGAGCCTGATTTGAGGTGGTGCTGCAGCCCTCCCACCCCCCTCCCCCACCCCGTGCTGCCTGTGCACGCAAGTAAGTTCTCTACCAAATTGCTGCACTGCTATTATCTTTCCTCCTATATTTAATCCCACCAGAGATCCTGGCACAGCAAAGGAGCTGATGTGGATGCTTTAGGAAGGCACTAAGGATGTATTGCCAGGAGTCTGGTACCTTTCTATCCCAAGGAATTTCTGTATTTTTTTAGTGGCTCACATGACCACTCCATTGGTCTCAGTGCAGAAAGATAGCTCAACAACCATAAGAAGTGTCCTTCCCTGGCCGTGGCAGTGATGTCTGGCTGGATCCATCCTTCTCTCTCAGACCTTCTCAGACATTTGATCAGTCACAGAAGGTGTGAAAATGCTGTGGGAACTGCATTAGAGGAGCATCTCAGCTGTGATACCTCAGCACTTCTGCTTTCAGAATCAGCCTGGAAAAAATGTACAGAATCTTAATTTGACCTAAACTGAGTCATTCCCTGTTTGAGTTCAGGGCCAGCCACATTTTTCTTTACCACAAAAGCAGATAAGAACCCTGTTCATGTTCCTGGCTCTCCTGTGGAATACCAAGTTGGACTGATTCTCACATGCAGATGTAAGCATAAAGCACAAAGTAATCCTAGACAAATGGTTAGGGAAGATGGAGAAGGGGGTGAAACCACCCCCAAAATGCTTGGTTTGAGTGAGCATCTGTCAGTGGTAGTGATGGACTGGCAGAGAGGAAAGGCCCTATAGGCACATGCTTTGGCTTTGGAGGAAAGAGGTAATGTGTGGACATGGACTGAGCTGCAGCATTGCAGGAGGTTGTGGTGTGGATGGTGCCAGGAAGATGAAACAGGTGGAGGAAGAAAGATCACAGGGAGAGGGAGGAGGCAAAAATAAGTGAAGAGGTTTGACTATGCATCTCCTATATTCTTCCCCAGAGCTACAAACCCTGGCTTTGGCCCCATCATCTCACTCAGCAACAGCGCACCATCAAGATCTTTCTGTGCAGACACACACCGCTATACCACCCCTGAAATCACAGAAAATATTGTCCTCAAAAATCACTGACAGCCCAAGACATCCTGGTAACACAGTTGCATGCGTCAGCATTTAGGATCATTACTCCAAAAGGTTACAGAAGGAATTCAGGTTAATGGAGGTAATCTGTGATTATCTGATGTACCAGATAGCTTTGCCAGTGACTCACGCGTTCTGCCACAACAGATTGCAGCTGCAAATAGCTCGCGGGATGGAGCCAGCTCCCAAGCTAGGAAAGAGTGTCCTCGTTGTTCAGAGAACCCCTACAGCACAGAGTGCCGGGGCACTGCAGGCGTGTGAAAGCCCGCGGAGCTTTGCCGACGTCGTCGGGAGGAGCGGAGCAGCACAGTCGCTCATTCACAGTGTTACTATAGCTACCAGCTGAAGGACTCAGTAAGAAAGGCAGAAATAAAAAGGGAAAATTAGGAGGTAGGAGACAAAAAAGAGGAAACTTGTAAAGCAAAGGCAGAGGGTTCCTCTGATTAGCTAATGATGTGCTTCAAAAGCAGTGGCTGAAAAAACGAGGCTGGAAGGCTGCGTGGCACAAGCGTCAGATGATGCACACGGCTCTCGGCTCTGCTCACCCACCACCACCCACCCAGATGCTGGCGGTGCTGCCACCGTTTTCATACACACAGATCAGCAGCTTTGTGCCAGCGATGGATTAACTATTTCCCCATAGCCCGCCAAGTTCTGACTCCCATTTGTGCTCCCTGCAGCCCTGGGGCCAGAATTAAAACAAGGCACTCGTTTGGCCCCAAGAGCACCGTGGAAACCTGGGAGGGAGAACAGGAGCAGCTGCTAATTATGGGCTTCACATTCATTCTGTGCTGAACTGTGGCCCCTGCTTGATCCCCACCTGCAAGTGGGGCTGACATTGAGGCACAGGGCCAGCGAGCTGCTCTGGGGCTCAGCACTGCACCGGTGGCGGTACACAGATCCCTGAGCCTGAAGGACAAAGCATCACGGTTGTGTCTGAGCAACCCTCTCTCGCAGTTATGGTGGTGAGGTTGGGCATCTTGTTTCCATTTCTATTTCTTCTCAGCTCTCAAAGCGACCAGACGCTGCTATCTCATTTTGGTGATCTTTGATGGCCTTGGTACAATGGTCCCACCACCGGTGACTCCAGGAACAAGAAAGGTCTAGATACTAGATCTAGATACTAGCCCAAAAGATGGAAGAAGAGACAAAAACCATCAAGCAGTGATCCCACACCACCCACATCTCCCAGTGTGTGCACCTCGACCCTAGCTGAATGCAGTTCCAGATGTCCAAGGTAGCTAAGTGCACCAACAGCAGCTGCAGACAGAGGAAGACACTAATACATACATATATCTATATAAATGCATAATTCCTGCTCACATGCCTTCCTGACAGCCAGCTGTTGCCTCTGCTTGCTGTTATCCTTGCTTGGAGATTAATGTCTGTGTCTAGGACAGCTTATTAGCAATTTTTATTATGAGGCATATACATCTGGCCGGTGGTGGGCAAAAGCTAAATCCTGGAATAATTAAAACACTGGGGCAGCTCACAGGGAATGACAGAGTGCAGATATCTGCAGGGTCTTTACTCTGTCTCTGAAAGCCAATAATGGTGTGAGGTCAGAGATCGCTGGGCTTAATTGTCTGACGAATTAATGGTGACGAATGTCTGTTTTCCTCTCTTGTTAAAACTGACACCAGATTTTTCAGGGAAAGCAGAAGGGCATTTGGCCACAAAGGAATGTTTTGATGTCTGAAGCTGAGATTGTTGCCAGCACCAGCCCCTCAGACCAGCGTGGGTCAGACCCTCTCCCATACGAATTGCACAGAACTGCTGTTGACTCCAGCCCAGGACTGAACGTTTTGGGCTCAGCCCAGCAGCTGCTGACTGTCCTGCTCACTTTGGAAAGAAAGAATGTTTGTTTGGATTTTGTTTTAAATATCAGATCCAGGTCTTCAAAGAAGTTCTAAAAAACTCGCATTAGAGGAGTGTGAGTTGCATCATAAAAATCAGCCTGAGCTTGTTTCTGCTCACTCTGAAGACAAGTCAGAGTGCTAGGAAAAAGAAAAACAAAAAAGGAAAATGAATTATAAAAATTTCTCTTAGCATTTTCCCACTCCAGAAAATGCTCCTCTTTCATTGTCCTGTATACCCCCTGCTCAGCAAGGCATTTTTGAATAATAAGAGTCATTGTGGGAGGAAAAACAAAAACGGGAAATACTAAGGGAGCATTTTTATCCAGTTAGTGACATTTTGTGAAGTTGGCTAACTATTTTCTATTGAAACAACTTCTTTAGCAGTAAGAAGGAGCTCTGCTTATTACTTGCTTTTGTTGCTCAATCTCATTTCAATTCTGATCTTAACGTGGAGCTGTAGAAATAAACATGAAAGCTTCTCTTTGTTCAGGTGCTTATGTTAGTTTTGAGCTGTTGTGCAATAGGTTGAAGGGCACATCTTTCCCATTCATCCAAATATACGTGAACCCCTCTGGTGTTTAATTTAAGCTACATAAACAAGGAACAAGCACTTTCTGAATGCTGAAAATACAGTATCAGCCCAGTAGCCAGTTTCTACAGCCTCTCCTTACATCTAAGCCATTCCCCTCATTATGGTACGTGCTGATATATTTAATTAATATCTGCAATACACAACACTGTCAACATGGATGTGTAACACTGAATTAGACTGAAGTCTAAATATTCTTTCAGGGGTGTATTTCCACGGAGCTCACGTCGACCAGTGAGCAGTCACACTGGTTTTCAAGTAGATCTGTGTGCTTGGTGTCTCTGATGGAGCTAATTATAATGGTGCCTTTAGTGTTGCTGCCTTTATGTGTCTGCCAGCACATCCCTAACAAACCACTAGGTTCATGCTTTTCTAGCCCAGATGGAAAAGTCTGATTATAAGGTCAGAGCCAATTCTAGTTCCAAAGCTTGCAGAGCTTCAATTAACGACAGAGGAGTTAGTGGCTAGCCATCACTGAACTGTGTATATGTTTGCTATGCTCCTGCTGCTCACCAGTACCCAAAAGGGAAGAGCTGCTGGATCTGCAGGGCCAACAGTCTTCCCTAACATGTAACACAGTCCTAATGGGCTAAAGGAGATGCCTGTGCCTGCAGATACAGTTTGCTCGAAGCTGTGCAGAGCAAGCCCTGGTTGTGCAGTTGGACCTGCATGCAGAGACACACCACTTGCTGGCTGCAGGACAGCCCAAGCCAAGTGAACGGAGGTGCTTCTGTAGCAAAGCCTGAGCTGCAGATCCTGTGCTGTTTCAGCAAGTGCAGGTGGGCAGGGTGCCAATCTTGCCACCCCTGATGTTGTTGGCAGTACAATTATACTGCTGGGTGCTACTATAACAAGGGGCAGGGCACCCCAGCAACCCTGGTGTGTGGCCAGGTACAGAGATGGCTGCACAGAACACAGTTCTGATACACAGTGAGCACCAATAGTTTCAAGCTTAACAAACCTAAAAGAAGATACAACCTATGCTGCAAAAAATGTTCTATCCAGACCCACATTGTAGTTTGTTACCATCACTCCTTTTACGGTCTCAGGACAGAAAGAGTAATTCACCTGTCGATTTAGATGGTATTCCAGTTTTTAAATGGACAAGAGCAAAACCCCAGCAATTACACAGAAAATTCAAGCTGCCTTATCTCTGGTGATGCAGCACTCTGTGCTGGGCCAAATAACACAGCAGCAAACACCACAGCTTGGTGGTGGGGCATCCAAGTCCAAGTGGCACATGTGCTACTTCAGCACCTCTTGGGACCGCTCTGGGAGACAATGTAATTAATATTAGTGATGGCTATTAAACACATTCCACAGGGAATCTACAATCTGTGCTTATGGAACTTAAAACCAGTTAATGCTCACTTCCTACCAGTTTCAGGTGTCTCCTAATTTTAAGCTATATTTATAGACAAACCCAGCCAGCAACTCTTCTCCCTGAGCCAAACAGTAGCTTAATCATTTGTGTTAAATAGGAAACAAATGACTGAGCACTGATAAAGTTCACCATTATGCTTTTGAGGAAAAGAGAAGTGACTATAGAACAATCTGATAACAAGAGAATTTGCTTCCTGTGCAACTCGATATTTATAAACCTTCTCTGTAAGGGGGCAAAAAAACCCAACAATTTCAGCTGGATAAAGTTAACATTCTAAATTACATTTTCAAATGAAAACAAAACCAGAACCCCAGTCAAAAACTGTGCTTATGGAAGGATACACAGGAACAGCACAGGGCAGAAAGCCTAGGGCTCAGGCTGCTCCTGTGGCTCAGGCTCTGCCGTGCTTGTGGACATGCACACTGCTGGCATGGCAAGGCTGAGCTTGACCTTTCCGAGCTCCCAGAAGTGCACAGCAAGAGTACACAGGAGGTGCTGATTGCTGAAGATGAACGCATGATTGTCCAGGCTGTGTTTTCGGTATAGGATGGAATGACCAGGTTTCACAACCTCCTTCCATATCTAGTCTAAAACCATCAGCTTGTAGGCAAGAAGACATCGGATTTCTTTGAAGCTAATGGCTAGACTTCCAGCCTTACTGAACTTGGAATTTCAGTTATTTTCCATGCTTTTGTATGTTCAGTCCTCCTGAAATGCAGGCAGTGATTAGAGCCTGACCGGTGTCTCAAGAGCAGTCACAGAACTCAGCCCCAATAGCCTGAAGTACAGTTGTATCAATACGTACAGCTCCAGCTGGTGTCAGCAGGAGCCCTGCATGCCAGCAGCCCCGTTAACAAGTCCCTGGAGAGGAGCAGAGAAAAGAATCCTAACTTGGGCGTCCCCTCTGCACAAAATAGTAAATGCAGATTGTTTGTGAGTGCTGATTTCTAAGACTTCCCGGTATGGAAGCTTGTCATGGAAGAATAATGTGGGAGATGTGGAAGAGTGCTTAGAGTTATAGTAAAAATACAAACAAATTATTTGTATTTATCCCTAAAAAGGCAATGTTCTCAATTATTTAAAAAGAAATGTTTATCTTCCAGAAGTAGAAGAGCAAACACTGGGGGGCCTGGGGGGAGTGGAAGGGGCATCCACTTTGTTTCACGTTTTCCACATTCGTAAATGACAAAGCAGACTGCATTTGGTTGTCTTGATTTCAGGTACCAAGTAAAATATTTCGGAGTTGCCTGGAAAGTATACTAATAAAAATAATAAAATTAACACATCTCTTGGCTTTTCAACAATGCCCTCAACATTAGAACCCTGAAGCATCTTGCAAACAAAAACAGCAAAATCTTTTCCAGCTTAAAGATTAATTTTGCCCTCAGATAAATTTCCATGACTTTTACAGTCCTGTTGAGACACTCCACATGTACAACTGGGAAAGGAAATTAACAGACAGTTTAAATGTACAATGTCAATTAGAAAAACAAAATAAAAACAGACCCACTCTTCTTGACAGGCTTCCCAGTTGATATTGTCAGAAGCATTAAGATAACCAGCACAGCTAGAGCTTTGAGGGAAGAGAATTCTTACTTCCTTTACTATGCTTTAAGCAGCTCAGATTTGAAGAGGGAAAGCAGAGGATGCTGTGCACGCTGTGTGCATGCAGGTGTTGTGCGGATCCCTCCAGGAACCCTGAGCTGTGGTTCAGTTCTCACCTCATTTGTCAGAGGGGTGAACGCTGCCTTACAACAGGAGAACAACCAGCTGTGGGGAGCAGAAAGGCCTGCTGAGGGAAGGGCCAGAGCTTGCCCTAACAGAGCACCTGGATGTCTGCACAGGGGACACACAGCAGAAGCTGTAACCAGAAAGCCCTCATATTTCATTAGTTACCAGAGAACCCAATGGCACCAGTATCTCACTGCTGCCGCTGCTCACAGGACCATGTGTTAAACATCTGCTTTACTGCAATGCCTACAAGCCAAGTTCAAGACTTCTCTGCAGGAGGCAGCGCACAGAACCCATCTGTTCCCAAAGAGCTCCCAGCTCGTGGCAGTGCAGCCCCGTGACATCCTTCTGTCACTGGGGACATCGCCTTTGCTTCCAGCGAAGGCCAGCACTTCATCCCCTGGGGCTCTGAAGTGTCACAATTGTCCAGTTCACCAATGCAACTGGTTTCTGGGGAAAAAGACATTTTTCAGAATGGGTTGGTATTACTGCGAAACCAGGAGAACTTGCCAGGAAAAATCCAGGGCTGTAAATGTACTGTTGTCCAGAGCTGACTGGATTTCAAATAGATTTAATAAAAACATGATGACCGAAAAACAATTGCAGAATAAAGGCAAGTCAAGTCAGATCAGTTGTTCCCCTCTACTTGCACCCTGCTGTCTCGTTTCTGTCATCCCCAGCTCTGTATATCACTACCATATAAAATATTAGATACTTGTTTCTGTTTCCCAGGTTTGTCCTCTTTTCACCTCAAAACCCTTGCTAAGAAAATCCACCAACCCTTGATGTCAACTTCAGCCTCCCAACTGCCTCAACCTGAATGGTTCCCCACAAACTCTTCTCCCCGAAGAAACATGGTGAACAAGGCTTGCAGCCTGTTCCCCCACCTCATTTGAGTGAAAGGCCTCTGGCAGCGGGCTGCAAACTCTTGATCCCTCTCACTTGTTCTCTCTTCTTCTGGTTCATGAATGCTAAATTCCCTTCTGCATTCTTGTGCACCTTTGGTAAGCAGAATAAGGAGTACAAACCTGCATGATTGGCAGCAGCAGTCTGGTCTAGGACATGGAGGCCTCCTCTCAGGATGAAGCTATGTCTCATCTCCCACATGCAGGCTCCAACAGCTAGAATACATATCTATGGGGGCTTTATGGAAACTGCCCCTGGCCTGTATTGAACAGTCCCTACTGCAGGTTGTGCCTAAGCCCTACCTAGGCCTTGTGTATGCCAAAACTGGGCAAAAAATAGCCTAACAATGAACACTAGACAACTGTGTGGCTGTGCTAGCTCCTCCTGCAGCAGCTGTAATCGTAGAATCATTAAGGTAGGAAAAGACTTTTAAGATCACCTAGTCCAAACATCAACCCATCCCCACCGTGCCCACTAAACCATGTCCTTCAGTGCTACAACCTTCTTGTTGAACTCTTCCTCCAGGAACAGAGACTTCATCACTCCCCTGAGCAGCCTGTTCCCATGCATTATCACTCCTTCTGAGAAGTAATTTTTCCTAACATCCAGCTTTGCTTACCAGGAGAGACGTGTCTTCTGTGATATGAAGAAAAAATCCTGAGTCAGTTGACCTCAACATAGCCAAAGTTTCACCATGAGGTACCACCAGGACGTGGCTTTGGCCAGAACCTCCAGTTCACTCCAATGAGCTCAGTCATGCCTGGATCTCTTCCACCCAATACTGACCCATATATGCAGCAGTTTACCAAGAATAAAATACAAGGGATGCAGCATGGCATTTGAAATCACTGGTCACAGGACTGTTCAACCTCTTCAAGAGCTGTCACATTAAGACAAGTGAATAGAAGGACTTTGTGGCAATTCCCTCACATACAAAAAGCCAAAAATAGTACTTAGTCTTGCCCTGAAATCCAAGGGAGATTCTACAGCAGATGTCTTTCATCTATATGACCTTTTCCACAAAGACAAAAGGGAAACAGGATATTAAACCACAGTTTAAGATTTTTATTGCTCTTGGCAAGCATTTATTTGTTGTGGGTTTGTTTGTTTTGAGGCTTGGTTTTTAGGCAAAGGAGTGTTGTTTTTTGCACTTTTCATGGAGCTTCAGCTGAAATAGCATTAAAATGTCTGAGACAAATTTCTTTTGGGTGATTCGCACATCTTCAAAGTCACAAGCTGACATCCCTTCCAACTCATGTTGTGCAGACCAGTGTGTTTATACCAGGACAGCCATGTGACCTGAGAACAGCATTTCATTTTTCACAAAGTCAAGGAAAAACCTGAAGGCACATGTAGTTATGTTAGAGGGACAGCAAGTCCCTGCAACCAGCAGATTCAGTTTAGGAAACATACTTAAAGGCCATAGCACATCCCATGCAAATCCCTCACAGACTGCAGTGGAAAATACATACATACAGTGACAGCAGGACACAGCAATGTGGGAGAAAGCACAGATTAATTGCATTCATGTCCTTAATTTGCTTAGACCCTTTGCTAGAAAGAAGCTCTGTCTGCGGAGATCAGCTTACCTTACAGATGACTAAGCAGATGGGAAGATAGGGATGGGACTAGCATAGATAATCCAGAGGAAAGGACATTAACCCTGAACCCAGGGAGGATTAGTCTTAAGTCCTTCTTCAAGCACAGATTTCTCATGTGGTTTTAGGGAGAGTTAGGTTATATATATACAGACCATGTGATACTACAAGTTCCACCTGGTTGTCATGGGCAGACTCAGGTGAGAGGACTGAAGCTGGTGTGCTTGCTTAGTCATTTATTATCAAATTCAACGTACAGATTGAGCTCAAACCTTTTTTTGCTAATTTCACAGCAAATTTGAAATTCTTACTTTCATTCCACCTTAGAATACATTCTCTTGAAATTTGGGAAGGAAAAGAAAAAAACACCAATAAAAACACACCAAACAAAACCAGGACGACACTAAAGCTTTTGGCTCTCAAAACTTCCCCAATGCCTTCAGATCTCACAATTACAAGGGCAGGTGAGGACAATTTGGAGCTCTGAGTGTTCTTTTGCAGTGACTAAAACACGACATGGGCCAATGCAACCACATGATACTTCCCAAATGAGAACACATATGGCTGAACATTTCTGAAAAGTCAAAATCTGCTCCCATCGAAATCAACGGGCGTTTTGCTCTTGACTTCTGTGGAAGCAGGGTTAAGTCAACAGTGCATCAGATGGGAAAATCCCAACTGAAGATCAAGTACAGCGTTCCCCTTAAAGATTATTCATAAAGTGTGTAGACGTCACAAGAAAACAGAAGGTGCTACAGAGCTGCTATTTTTAAACTGAGGGTGAGAAAATAGGCAACAAAGCATAGAGCATAACTTCTTATGTTGTTTTGTCACCATTTTTGTTAAGGAACGTAGGCAAATCATTTTAAAGGGAAAAAACAGTCGACTCAGTTCAGTAGTTTCTTCAGTTCATAACAGACATATTTCAAAGATCTATGTGAATTTTTATGTTTTCTGCTTTCAAAACCCACACAATTTGTTATATAAGAAATAGGGAACAATACTTCTTTAAACTATTCAGAAGATACCAGGAGATGGTCCTAGCTGCCTGTAATGCTCTTGCAGAAAGGATACTGTGACTTCCTTCATCAGCAAAGAGTAATCTGTTTGGAAAATCCCGGGCAGATGCTGGCGTAGGTCAAAGACAGCATCTGTGCACAGAGACTAGTTCTAATCATCAGCATCACAGGACCATAATTCCCAAATACAGACATGAGTAATTATCAGTATAAGAGCATAATTTATTCCTCGTAGTCAGACATAAGATGGATATCCCATTTGGCACCAGTGAGACTGTTATGTTCATTTTAGAAGGCTTAGCAAGTCCTCTCATTATGTACAAAACAGCACTAGTAGCAGGCAGTATGAGCCACCAGATGAGCTCAGTACAGAGCTTCACTGAAGTTAGCAGTGTGCTCTCATTCTGTGTGGGGTCTAAAATGTTTGCATGCAGAGGAAAGTATAGCAAAGTCTTGGAATTTTAGATCTCTTGCCCAACATCTAGACTTCCATGCATACACACTTCTGGTGAATGTCACTTAATTCACCAATGGAAGGAAAAAATAAAGAACAAAATCAGAGGATTTCAACCCAAAGACCTTAGGTGAATATTAATTTAACTTCATTCACGAGTAGTCTTAATAACTGCCTTGACTTATCTGTCTGATAAGTCACAGTGGATGAAAATCTAAGCAATACCTGTCTGCATCTTAGCCACCATTTCGATAACCATCCCAGCTGTTTGTGGCCTGCAAGCAGCAGAGATTGATCCAGTAGCTGGAACCACCCTTTGCAGTCTGCACTGGGGATGGTTTCAGCTTAGCCCAGCAGCCCTGAGTGGAACAGCAGCACCAGCCACAAGGGCTTGCAGAGAGCAGATATCATTATGGCTTCACCTTTGGGCACTCATGAGAAGGGGGATTTATTTTTCTAATTGGCTCAATATCTTGAGAAGATTTGTGGTGAATAATAACAGCCTCTGCAGCATCACAGCTACAACTCATACAAACCACCAGTTTTCCTATTAGCCACATGCAGATCACCTGCCAGCTCCAGAGAGAAAGCTGCCCTGCAGAAGGCATCCTCCTTGCAGCACCATGTGGAATACCACTGCTGCTGGATTTGGTCACTGCTTTTGGCCACTGGCCTCAGCAAGCTATGGCATATTTCTGTACAGTTGCAAACCCCGTTTGCAGAATGCTAAGAGACTGCAGAACAGTTTCCCACGAAATAGGAACTCACTTCCTTTATTGCAGGGAGAAATAAACAGTTCTTTGAGGAAAATAACACTATTTCATTTTGCAAGAGAGGGATGCTGTTCCAAAGTTTATTCTAGGGAAATCGTTAATTTCTGTAAAGCACTTCCACAACAAAACTGGCCTTTATAAATGGAATTTCGTAATAACAATAAATCTAATATTTTCTTCAGAGATTCTTAAACCTATATACTCATTCCTCATGAATACAAGAAAAAAAACCCAATCAAAATAGCAACATCCATCATTAGGTTAGATACAATTGGTCACGCTTAACCTCTGACAATTTAACCACGCGAGTATCTTTCACCCAGAAGAGCTGCAGTGAACGTGATGCAATCTATAAATACCACCGAGGCTGCTGATGGCTGAACTGCAGAGCCTGACCTCCAGGTTTCTGCTTTAAATGTCATGGATTACGAGCACAGCATGAGGCAGCCGTTGACTGCTGCTTGGGTTCGGCACTGACAGATGCCCCTTTAAAGATCTGCAAGGTGGAATGAATGAAAAGCCTCCACACCGCTCGCGGATGCCAAACAGCACATTTTAAAATGCAACTGAAAATCTCATCCTTGTGAAGCCTGCTGATGCAGCTCCAAATATATCGCCTGAAAGCAGTCTACATCCTTATTTTTTTAATGCATGTCTTTGTTTCAAGTCTTTCTGCTTTTATGGTGAAGAGCAGAGCCTTCTCGCCTCGCTGCGAGGGACATAATTCTCCTTTTTGCAGGGCGCTTTGTGACCTCCGTCTTCTGCTGTCCCTGAAAGAGTGCATCTTCCATTGACGTCAAGGGCTGTGCACGCGTAGGGAGATAAGCACATTGGAGGCAAGATTTGCTATGTGAATGAGAGTGGGGAATTTTGCTGTAGGAATTCACAAGCCTTTCACAGCCTTCTCTCCTGATTAAAGTCAGTGGGATTATTATACAAATTCAGCTGCTGAGTCCTGGCTATCTGAAATCTGTCTCACACAGGGCTCTCTGCTGTTAACCCGTCTCAATTGTTTGGACAAGACAAAGACACCATTATCCAAAAAAGCAGGACAGATGTAAAAAGGGTTGTGTCAGGAGGAGTCACTCACAGCAGCTCTGCCTGACATGTCAAACCCATAAGCTCATAAAAAACCCACTCATAGTGCACATTTTATGCAATACAGATCCATGGCTAAGATTAGAGGGGCCACGCCTGGACTAGACTAGTCCATAGACCTGGACTAGGCAATCAATTAGCGGAAGAAAAAATGGACACGTCTATATGGTTCAGTGTAGTGCTTCATATTAGCTCTGTAAAAGCTACCCCATTTAGTGCAGCAGTGACTGAGCAGGCAAACCTCTGCTGCTCCCCAACAGCACAGCTGCTGGCTGCTAATCAGCTCCGGGCCCACACAGATTAGCCTGGACACAAAGCCACACTGATGTGGCACTCCTGGCCACCTGTGGAGCAGACCAGGGCAGTGCTGGTTCAGGGATCAATGCACCATGTTCTGCTTTCCACAAAGGAAACCAAGAGGTCTTCCTCTTGGACCCAGGAGACCTTGAGTTCCCTGGCTTAGACACACCCCAGGACACTCAGCAATACACCTCTGCACAAAGACCTGTCTCTTGAGAAAAGCTGCTTATTGCAGGCACAATTACAGCCACAGCAGAGCAATGGCACACATTTGATGACATCACAGTGTGCATTTAAACAGGATCACCACAAGTGAAGTGTGCAGGCCTTCCTGTGCTCTCACGCATAATGCATGTCTAACAACGAAACCAGAGTTTCCTATAGCAAAATCTGGAGGGAAGGGAATGCTGCCATTATGCAAGCAAATACAAGTAGTAATTTTCATGACCTGACTGCTGTACACGGTAGAATTTCTAACTCAAAATTTCTGTCCATACAACCTGGGCAGGACTACTGACAATGGTGAAGACAATGTGTACGTGGCTGATCAGTCACAGAATGTAAGAAATCTTAGTGAATGCACAGTTAAACCCTAAATGGGGATGCACATACAAAAGGAGAACCTTCAGACTGACGTCCCAGACGGGACACACCAGCACAGCTAACTCCACATGTGCCGTTGAAGTTGTGGGGACTGGGAAGGCAGGCTGCTCTAGGGGCTCAGGGTTGAACCAGCTCCCACAAAGCAAAACAAATCCTGGCTTAGACAATAGGTAAACGTTATGAATGAATTGTGAATGGTCAGAAATGCATAAAGTTTGCTTCGGGGTCAAGGTTTACTTGAAAATATTTCATAAAGTCACAGAATGGTTTGGGTTTTGTCATTGTTAAAGGAAGAAACAATATACTAATTTACAGACCATCCCTCCTCTGTGTTTCCCATTTTCCTCCATCCCAGACAGACAAGGGCAAGTATGCACCAACAGCATAGTAAACCATCAGCTATAACAGACACAAGACATTGCCAGTGTGGTTTAACCGACACACACTGCTACAATCTATGCAGTAAGATTTCTCTTAGTTCATTGCTTCTGCTTGATACTTCAGAAGATATGTGAAGCATGTGAAAGTCTCCTGAAGTATTTAGTAGGAAGCTGGGGAAGAGAGAGAGGACAGATCATACCCAGAAGTATAGGATTTCTTACATTTTCTTACTCTTCCTATGCAAAACTACAATCTATACAAAGCACTACATTACCAAGGCTTTTCACGATCTCCCTACATAAGCAGGACTTCCAGCCAAAAGGTGGCAGCTGAGATTTCCACAGGCTGACTATTCTTAAGTATTATTTTTTTTCAAACCTAGGTATTGCTTTGCTCTTGCTAGCATACTGAAATATATTTAGAAGGCTGAGAAACAAAGAAAAATATGATTCTAAAGCTTCAGCACCATTTTACACAGTGTTTTTCCCTATTCTCTAGTTACCTTTTTAAAAAGGCACGTATGAATTTCCAAGCAATTCCGATCAATTAAATTAAGGTATTTCCTTCAGTTCTCTTTTTTACTTTCCATCCCTTACGATTTCACATAAATTGCTGGCTGTCTAGATGCCAGGGGAAATCAAGAATTAAAATACAGAGCCATCCAAAACATCCTCAGGACCATAGTCTGACACTGTGGTTTCTGTCAGCGACCACACTTTCATCCTATTGGGATGCCCTTGAAAAAACTACTTCTGTCGGAAGCAAAACCTGTGCCCAATTCATGGAACACATGAATGCAATGTAAATCTTCACAGGCCAAGAAATTCCACAGACACCACACGGATTAGCTGTGATAACATTTTTTCCCATAATACTGAACAGCAATAGAAGTCAAAGAGGAATGTTTTTAATATTTAAAAATTCAGACCATACCCCAGAGCAGGGCAGTTTGTGTACCGCTGTGCCGGAACAGGGCTGCCCAACGTTGGCTTGCCTCATAGTGGAAAAACCTACCTCACATACAGCCAGCTAGGAGGACACAGAGCCTTCAGAACAGCACATCTTCATCTCCTTGACACTTGTTATTCTTGCTGCTAGGGTCCTCTGCTTGAGGAATGCCTTAGTACAGCAGCCCGCATCCTCTCCCGTATGGTTGAACATGTTTTCAAATGGCAGAGCTGGCCACACAGGCACTGATCAGGGGCTTAATCAAGAAAATCCCTTCTGTTCACCATATGAATTTTTCAGGCTTTCTGAAGCCAGACATTCAAATTAAGAATCATTCTCTACCGCTGCCATAAATGAAGGAATGAGGTGCAGCATCGTGCACCTAAGAAATAGCTGTTTCAGAAAGTGAGGTTTGCAGGACTGTGAGATGTGTCTCTCTACTGAATGCATGTATTGGGTATTTCCAAGCATTCTCATAACACACCTCATCCAGGACGCTCTGCAAACCCTCCAAGTACCTCCAAGAAAGTGACACACACACTGAGATGGCATCACTGCAGCATGTCTGTGAGTTCAGTGCTCAAAAAGGGAAAGAGAAAAAATGTAGCTGAGGTGCTGGCTTTGCTGGAAAGCACAGCTCAAAGCAAGTCCAAGAGCTTGTTTTCCCAATGGTACTGCTTCATCCGCATTCTTCTGGCCTGCTTCAGGGGTATGTCTATAAAATCTTTCTGATACCTTTCCCTAGCCACACAGATACTCTTCTCATAGGATGTGCACATGAAACACTCCAGGCGCACATAATTGTACTCCCATTAATTTCCTGTTCATCATTTATTAGCATCTCGCGCCCTGTAGAGAGCTCTTCATATCCCATAGGCAGGATGTCGGTCAGTCAAGTGAGGAAGCTTCCCAGCCTCCATAACCCATCCCTGGCTGAGACTTTCCTAAATACCCTAACACAAAACCAAGGAGAGCTATTTCCAGAACTTGTATCATCTTTATTATTAGTGAATCTGGAGATGATGTTGTGCATCATATTCATCTCTGTTGCCACTCTCACCTCAGCTGAAAGATGCTTATCTTTAGCCTATCATTAACTGTCGGACACAGGCAGTGTGTGCACAGGTGATAGAAGCTGAAAGCTTTTTAGGTCTCACTTCTTTGCATTAGGCAGTGGTGTCCCATCCCCTCCCAGAAGCTCTCAGGAGTTCCCCATGCTTTGTTGGTCTCTTCACACCACATTCAGCCCCCTCCAGCCAGAGGCAGGGCTTTCCACAGAAAACTCAGAGCCCTGGGAAGAATTTCTTAAAGAACCCCTTTGCTGCTCAGGTAAACCAAGAGGGAAAAAAGGGACTGGCACAGTCAGTGCTGGGCCACGGCTGAGTTCAAACAGATATGTGATGGGCCACAGCTCTTTCATCAGAGCCACAAAAGACCAAGGAGAGACATACTTCTAGCCCCAGGTGTGAGTTCTTTCCCTGGAAAACAAACCTTACATTCACCTACATGATTTTGGCAGCCTTTGCTGCATCCCAGCTGTGAGCACAGCAAGGTTCTGGGTCAGGAGCTGGCTCCCAGCGTGCCGGAGGCCAGCCATGCCAAATGGATGTGACTGCACAGCTCAGGCCACACCTCATCTGCAGGACAGCACTGCAGTGGCCCTTAATGATTCTCAAATGTGAGACTGAAAAAAAAAACATAGTCTCAGGTCTGAAATGGCAGGCAGGATGAATTTAAGTGAATCTTACTTCTCTGATGAGGTGAAGGGCTTGTTGTGAAGAAGAACAGCACACAGAGCAAAGGACGGGCCTGAGCTGTTAAAACCACTCAGGGATTTGCTGTAGCATGCAGGACCCCACAGAACTTAGAAAAGGTTATTGTGAAGGGAAATGCTGTTATACATAGGATAGCTGAAGATAAGCCATTAGATTGTTCCCCCAACAGTCTTTCTGGGGAGGAAACAACCCTTCTGCCCATCTGGCAAGCCAAAGAAACAAGCTGGTGCCTCCATGTCCATGGCAGAAGCGTGGTAAGCGCATCTAGTGCCCCTGCTCCCTCCCGCTCTGCTTCCATCACATGGGCTTTGTGCAGGGTTCAGCCAGCTCATCTCACGCCCACAGGCTCAGCAATTTAAGGAGACGGTTTGGCTGCAGAGCTCCATGAAGCTGTATGGCAGCAGGAACAGCTCCCAGACAAAGGGTACATTTTTCCAACCATGCCATCTCCAATGCTAGCTGAAATTTCAGCACTGCGTTACTGAACCAAACACACAAACTTCAGGAGAGCCCACGCACTATAATTAATACGCAGTCACAGAGAAAGGGCAACAAGCACTTCGTATACTGGGACTTACGTAGTACAGTCATTGTGTAGAGTGGCTTTGGCACCCTGAGGTTTAAATCGCAGTGACAGTGAGGGGATGTGGGCTCTCTGCCTACGGAAGCACTCCGAAAATGTTGCCCAGAGCCTTCAAGATTATGCTTCAGGGGTCTGGATGAGTCAGGGCCACCAATGCTGACACACAACATCTTCCCATGTATAAATCCAGCTCAGTCTGTCAAGCTATTGTTTTAATGCACACAGCCTCCTGCTGCTGTCTCAGTGTAATTTAGAAAATCCAGGCACTGAAAGTCTTAAAAATCATATTCAAATGGCTGAGGCACTTGACCTTGGTACTATTCTGAAATCAACATCACGGAGATGTTATGTAGAAAACACTCTAGAGGCTTTAAGAATAGGATGTGCTGTTGAAACGGGCTGGATGGTACCTGTGGTGCTCCTGTTTTGCTGCTCCTGGTCCTGCTCCAGTCTTGCCAGGACCACTGTGCATCACGAGCCCACTTGTGGTAAAAAGAGGAGGGAAGATTTACAGTTAAAACTTCTAGAAAAGGTATTCACAGAATGACTGAAATAAAGAGAAATTCCACACACACTAACTCAGAAAGCACTAAAAAGCAGCAATCTGTGATGTGCCAGTGGTAGGAATTGATGGTGGCTGAAGAAAGAAAACATCTGAAAGGCAGAGAGAGAAGAACCTCCACAAAGACAGCAGCAGGCAAATTAGAGAAAGAACACAGAGGCGGATGTTAGAAAAATATAATGTTCCTGTGGGTGTATCACTTATCAGCCGTTCTTGCACATAAAACACATTTTTTCAACATTTAGAAAAGAAAAAGAATGACTGATCTGTAATTAACAGAAATAAAGGCCTGGCCCAGATCCTAGGCTAGAATAACACTTACGCAGAAGTGAATTCTGCTGAAATACAGGCATCAGATGGGACAGGTCTGCTGAAGGAAGAGGGCAAATCCAGAATAATTGGGCCAGTCTACCCACCAAGAGCCACCCAGCTGGAGACCCCATTTAACAAGCCATTTAAATCCTATTTAACAAGCCATTTAACAACAATATGATCCCACTGACAGGAAATCCTGGGGGAACAGTTCTGCACGTTTGATATAGGCACCTTTTGCACATCCTGCTGCCAATGCTTCCATCTCCATCTTTCTTCTTGTGCCTCACTATGGAAATAAATCCCATGGCATAGCCACGGATGTGGATTAGAGTTTTAAATAAGGATTGCTTTGACTGTTTCTCTTGTCTTTTCCTCTCACTGGCACAAACCCACACTCCATAGGAAGAAGCTGTCTAACTTTATAGCTCCTCTGTGTCTCTCAGCAGCTTGCAGCCTCACAAAGCCTATTTGTTTTGACAGTCATCAGCTTATATCAAGCCATGAAGGTCTCCTTCCACCAACCACTTGCTCCCAAAATCCACTGATTCTGAATGAGAAACAGACTCTAAGCAATCATGGCTTTAAATGACATAATTGGAGCAGCACCCTTTCAACAGCATGTCTTTAATTCTTGAATTACTGTGCCAACTTTACCTCTCCTACATGGTCTGATGCCTTCTCTTCCTATCCCAGCCTCCTGTTTTCACCCCAATGCAAAACCAGGAAGGAGGACAAAACTACCACCCCCTTAAGTGGGTTGATTCTTCAAAGCAGCTACAACAAAGGGCAGCAATTTATCAGGAAAATATCAGCTGTCAAGAAAAGCAAATGTAAATAATTTCTCTACTGACTGTTCTTTTCACAACTGCTGTGCAACTGTCTTGTTGATTCCTGCAGCTGGATGCTGTAGCTTTCTACTTGGCTTATGTAATTGAAAGTGACGCTACAGTAACTTAAGTAAATTGAAATTGATTTCATCAACAGTGTATGTCCATGCCAATGACATATGTGCCTTCCTTTCCACCCCTCCCACTGTCCACTACCATGTTCTCCAGACCAGCAGCTGCTGACATTTTGTTTGATAGCTCATTTCCATTAAACCCAAGTGTTCCTTGAGAAGGTACACATTTTGTCAACATTTTCAATAAATATGATCAAAACAATTCAGACTTGACTGATCTGGAATGCTGCTATTTGATAAGGTCGGGATGTTTCACCTTAGCTTCATCGTTTAATTTACTACATTACTATAGTCATAAAATAGAACATCAGCTGATCCAGGTGGAAAGCTAAGTATCTCAGTCTCAGCAAAATATTTCACAGAAAAACTAAACAATGGCAAATTGTGTGAGAGAAAAACCTTTTCTAAAAAGAAATTGCACAACTTTTGCCCATGGGAAGTTTAACAGCTTTCAGTGTTTGTTCCAACTGGAATCCCATTTGCCTCAATATTGCCTTATGGAATTGGATTTCCACACCCCAACCAGATCTACATAGCAGGCTCCTGCAGTCCTGAGCATGGAATTAATAACCACTACACAGGAGCATTTGCAAAATGAATTGCTGAAGAAACTTCTCTCATTTCCCTCATACAATGCTTCAAGGCAAAAGAAGAATGGATGGACTCTGCTGGAGGCTCTGGGATTTGCTGCAAGCAACTGGCCTGGTGCCTTACTGCTCTCACCCATCTTTTGCATCCCCATTCATCTCCTTCCCTGCCCTTCCCTCTTCTGTCTGTCACAGCCTGCATTTGGTTGTTCTGCCCTTGTGCAGTTCAGAAGAGTACTGGGGGACTTGCATCAGGGTTTGTGGTCATGCTGCATTTGTCTTAAACCACACAGCGAAGAGGGGCAGTGCTGCACAGCCACATGCTTGAGAAGCCATGCTTGGTCTCATGGAGTGCATGATGCATGCATTTAACTGTGCTTATTGCGTCAACTTACACTACTAATTTCAGCTTTCTAGTTACATTTTTCAAATTCTTTACATCTGCAGAGGTTGCTTTCTGCACTTAAAGCAGGAATTTACAGTTATTCTAACAGTTCTGCAAAATTTTAAAGAATTTTCATTTTAAATAGATTTACAGGCACGTAACTCCTGCTCCATTAAACTTTAGTGCCTCCATTTTCCTCAACATGTTTTCTAAGTGCAGTCACCAATCTGCAATAACTCACAAGAATTCCTAGCTGCCTGCCATCATAAACCAGGAGTGCAAGAGGCTTGCTTTAGGAATGAGTAGTCATACATGTGAAGAATCATGGTTCTTTCGTGGTCTCTTCAGTCTGTAGATGGGTCCAAGGAGACCTAGGAGCAGCCTTCCGGTATCTAAACGGAGGCTATAAGAAAGAAGGGGACAGACTCTTTAGTAGGGATCGTAGTGACAGGACAAGGGGATATGACTTCAAACTGAAGGAGGAGAGATTTAGATTGGATATAAGGAAAAAGCTTTTTACAATAAGGGTGGTAAAACAGGTTCTCCAGAGAGATGGTGGGAGCCCCGTCCCTGAAGACATTCAAGGTTAGGCTGAACCAGGCTCTGAGGAACTTGATTCGGATGTACACGTCCCTATCCACTGAAGGGGAGTTGGATTGGATTACCTTTAAAGGTCCAACTTGAACAACTATGATTCTATATGAATGCCAACTCCAACTTGCCCTCCGTCCCTCATTTCTTGGGATCTCCAAGTTTGGAGCTGAAGAAGCTCCACCAGGGAACGTCCTCTATAGCCTCAGAGTACAGCAGTAGCACCCAAGGGCTCATGACTGCACTCAGGGCAGGGAATCCAAGTTATGTAAGCTCAGTTCCTACCTTGGGCTGTATGGCACCATTTGAACAAGCCATTTACCTCTAAACTGGAGCCCATGGGATACTGCAAGGATGCAGTCTGTTAACAATGGCAGATCCTGAGCTTCTCTGAGCAAAAGAGATTATCTGAGCAGGAAGGTTGAAACTGAAAGATCTTTAAAGTTCCTTCCAACCCAAGCCATTCTATGAAAAGAGACTAATTATCTTTGTGGGCTTCTCATGCTGCAGTGTCAAGACTCTGCCTATCTAGAATGCCCTTCAAGAAATTTGTCAGTTGTGCTTTTTTTCTTACAGCTGACATTTTAACATGTAATAGCTGTTTTTGCAATGGCAAGTAAACAAACCACCAATTGTTTGGGTGTACCTGAGCAAACAATTGGAGTATAACCTAGATCAAAAAAATTTAATTACAGTATTAAAAAGGCATTATCCACTAAATACAGCAATTGGAGAAATTACAGCTCATGAATATGTAAATTACCTGACAAAAACATTCTGCAAATGCTTCAGTAATTTTCAGAGATAAACCTCGAACAAGCTGTCTCTTTCATCTGCAGTTTCATTTGTTGATAAATATCCAGTGCTCTCTAGTGCATTTTTAGGAAATATTTTTAACATACTCATCACTTTAAAGCATTTACTGTAGATGAAATGCATTAAATGTATCCCAGGTTCTCCTCATGCATTAAAGGGCATTTTGAAACCTCGGGTAAAAGAATTTTTATTCCTGTTCAATAGAGCAAGAGAAGACAAGTCACCTCCAGCCTTGCGTAAGTCGTAAAACCAACCATAAAATCAAACATTGAAATTTTACAGCCATCTAGACAAAAGTTGGGTGAGCAAAGACCACAGGGAATTTTAAGAATCTTCATGATTTGACTCTCTCCTGCAAAGTCGTGGGCACGGATTTTGCCCCAGCAGGAGCTTCTCCCTGCTGCAGAAGTTAAGAGTGGGAGGAACCAAACATGGAGTAGCCACTGCAACAGGTCTGAAAGGCACCTTGTATTGGAGCTGAACATGAGCAGCAAGCTGCTCTCAGCACTGAAGTGTTCTTTGTCTTAAGATATGCAGTGTATTGAAGTCAAAAAGAGCCTTTGACTGTTCTGAAAGAAAACCAGCTCATCTACAGAGTCCCAGTAGTATAGTCAGGTCTGTACGTTCTGATCAGCTGTCTCAAAGGGTGAAATCTTTCCTCCATTAAAGGCAGCATCTTCCCCCTTCACCCACGACTCTAGGTGACCACAGGCGGACTGTTTATTACTGTGCAGTCCCCAGCACCAACCTTATGGCCTGACACTTACAATCCCACATCACTGCTCTACTCCATCATGTGTCAGCACTTCCCAAGGTTTCTGTTACTACACCAGGCCTGTATTTCTCTACACTGCATCATTACAGTACAATCATAATATCACGGTGGTATCACACAAAGATAAACAAAAGTAAAGTGATGGCCATAGACATGCAGCCCACTAGAAAACTTGCCAACAGAACCAAGCAGAGCAAAGCCATGGGCAGGTCAAGAACAGTTCAGACTAAGCAAGCCTGACAAGCCTCAGTTCTGGAGCCTTGCAAACTCTGCTCTTAGGTCAGATCAGGGAATTTGAGGGAAACCAGAAGGGCTCAGTGAAGAATCTGAAAAGATGAGGTCTGGCTTGGTGTATCAGTAGGGTGAGTAAGAGGGGAGAGGAGGGTCAGGTCCTGATACAGGAGCAAACACATGCAAAGGGGCTGTGGTTACATTTTTGTGCAAGGAAGACGAAAATCATTTAGGATTTGGAACAGTGAAGTAAAAAAAGAAAAAATCTAATAATTTTTAAGATAGATTGCCATCAGGCAGGTGATAAAGGGAGTGTTTGGGCATGGTGTGCACACAGCAGCAAGGGCTGCTCACAGCACTGCAGGAAGGCTTTTCCAGGCTTTCTAATTTGAGGATGAGAGAGAGGGGGTGAAGGAAAGAAGCTGTCACAAAACACTTGTGGAATGTAGTTAATGGTCTGGCCCCTCAACCTGGGTGACTTTAACACACTCTTTTGAGTTTCATATGTTCTGCATAAACAAGAGAAGCTGGAAGAACTATCAGAACATAGAAAAGTGACAAAACCCAAGCAGATAAAAGTGCAATTGAAACCACTCTGCCTGTAGATGGCTCTTCTGCAAAAAGGTATCAGGTCCTAGCCTCCGTCCTAACATAGTTCATGAACCACATTTTTGCACAGAGATTTTCCACCACTTCCTCTAACTTTCCCACTGAGCCCAGCTCACCCCATTACCTCCAACAACTGCATTAGCAGGAGCATCAGTGCAGCTAGAAAATAACACCTGCACTCCACAAACACCTACAGGTCTGGCAGAGAGCTGCTGACTTAGGCTGTTCTGGAATTGGGATGTGTAATGAAGGATCCCAGATGAATTACCTCAGTTTCTGGAAACTTGTGTCTTCCTTAGGTGTACTTCTATGTGCAAATATTCAGCACATCAGAAGCTCCAGAAGAGTTTGTTCAAGCTGTTATTTCACAGCTTGATCACAGCCTTGTTCTTTACAAGAAGAAGTAAAGCCTCAGAAGGTGGCAATTAGCTGCATAGCCCCGAGCCATGCATGGCTTTGGTCACTTTGTGGAAGCTTTCCATGGTGTGGAAATGCCCCCACTGAGGGGATGCAACCACAGCCATGCTGGGCAAGGTGTGGGGAAGAAGCTATGCTCTAAAACAAGAATGGTTGGGAATGTCTTGGGTTTGAATTGAGGAGATGACGATGTCTCAGCTTGTCCTGTCAGTTTAGATGAAGAAAACACTGCAAAATTAAAGGAAAAAAAAGAAAAAAGTAATTTTAGAGAGCTAACCTGTCCTTCCTGCATGCAAACAAAGCTCACATGCACATAATGCAGACGTACAGATGCTTGAACAAACCCAATCCATCTCCTGCACCTTTTTTTTTTTATTGCCTTAGTCTGTAAACTATTTGGTCATAAACAGTTTATTCTTATGCTTTTCCACAGCAGCAGGACAGCAGGGCTCCAGTTTTGTTTAGATTTTGGAGTGACAGCTATGATGAACACACGATGCAAAATAAAAACATTCATAATTTAGTAACGCGTTGCTTGTGTAAACACGCATGTGAGATCCAGAGGGGATTTGGGCAGAGCCTGTGATAATCCTATCACCGGAAACCAAGAACATCCTGGCTATGTGCAGCTTCTCGAGGAAAGAATGTGAGTGTAATTGTCACGCTGCCCAGCAGACTTATTTGTTCATTTTCCATCTCTGAAGTAGGATGCATTTCCCACCTCACATCGATGGAAAAACCCCCCAGTGACTTTCTTTTCCTTCTCTCACTGCCAGGCAACTGTCAGATCAAGGGAGTAAGATGCATTTGCCTCCAGATCAAGCCAATCTCACTGGCTTCACACACAGTTATTTGTAATACTTTTCTCTCAAAGCCAGCATAACTTCGCCCTAGAATTAGAGCCAGTTATATTCCCTTATGCAGAAAGGGATTGTTTTTATAATATTCATTCTGCTCTTAAAAACAATTAATTTTCAGCACTGAAGGGAGATCAATGTGATAAAAAAAAAAAAAAAGAAAGAAAAAAAAAAAGACCACAGCGTTGAAGCAAAGGTCCTGAGCAACAAATAAACCACCAGAGTTAATTTGTACACTCAGTTATAACATTTAGCACCTTAAGACAGTATTTAAGGATACATCTTGAGGGCTACACTAAATGTATCAGGACTTAAAGATCCAGCTCAGGGGCACTAGGATGGAGCAGAGCACCCACAGAGCCCCAGGGTGTCTCCCAGGAGCAGGAAGGGCTTTTCAGACAACTTTCACCCTGACCTGGATCACACACGACTCTATCAGCACAGTGAGTATGTGGCACCTAAAATGCAGAGTTATGACGGGCAGTTCTGTGAATGCTTCTGCCAGCAATTGCTTCTCTGATGCATTTTATGGAGGCAATGCTGGGCAGTACTGAAGTGCTTGGGATCTCTCAGGATATCTCCTCCCTGGCAAAGAGTGGAATGCTCTTTTCAGCTGGCTGGGATGGAAACCAATTAGGGTGCAAACCCAGTAAGCAGCCCCTGACAGTGTAAGGTGCAGAGCGTGGCTGTAAGATGGTGCCCTCAAGAGCCACAATCCGCAGACAAGTTCTTGGCATGCACATGGCTCCCACTCCCTCTGATTGGAGACAGTGCTGTCCCTTACAGTGAGTCATTTCCTAACAGGGAAAAAATAAATAAGGCTGGGATCCCCACATACCTATTCTCAGCCTTCTGATTAAACTGAGGATGTGGAAGAGGAAATATTTTCTCCCCTGAAAGATGGCAGCAAAGGAACAAAATGCTCAAATATCTAACATGGATCAGTTCTTCCAACAAAATCAAAAGTCGAATTTCAAACAGGTCTCAAGAAGTGGGGATCTACAGCGCTCCAGAATGGTCTGAAGGATCTATTTCTGCAAGCAGAGGATCATTATTTTTTTTTTTTATATACAGCTTTCTTAACATCCCCAAGCACTCCTGGATGGAAAGGACACTGTAAGTGCTACAGGCATTTCTGTGCTGGGGGGGCTGGCGGGGTGGAAGTGTGAGCAGAGGGACTGAAACTGGGGTCCCTGCACACCAAAGCGCTGCCCAATCTGAAAGGCACAGCACGCAGCAGCCGGCAGAAGGAGTGGAGTCCATGTTGATAGCTGCGGTTCCTCTGCAGGGCAGAGCAGCAGCCAGCACCAGAGCTGCCAGGTAACACTGAGAAGGGGACCGAACAGGGGTAAACAGAAAGGTTAGGAGAAATGCCCGTGAGCTGTGTGCACACGCCCCGGTCCAGGGTCTTTCTGGAGGAGGAAAGGCGTGGGGAGCTCCCTTGCATGCACAGACGTGGCAAATGGAGATTACTCAAGCAAAATTTGGATTCGGATTTCTTTTGCTGGACCTCAGTGCTGACCTAAATGAAATGCATCCAAGCCTTTAAATTCACCCATTGCTGGATACGACATTGCCTTCAGCTCTTTTTAAAAAGGCTCCGCCACAAAACATGGAAATGGAAAACACTAAAAAATAAAAGTACTGCAGATGTTCTAAATTACTCATTACCAACACATATAACCCTTCATGCTCAGTCTATGCCACCACAATTTTCACCCTCCTTCCCCTCGGGTTATTCAGTGCTTCATGTATTTGCTTTCATCGAAGACTGGCAGTAATAGAATTAACCCCGAGCCAGAAGTCCTTCATGCAATGTGGGCTGATGATGGCCAAGCCGCTCGCACCTGGTAGCTTAACCACAGCCAAAATCACACTGCATCCACACTTGAGCAAAAAGCTGTCGTGTGCTTGCACAAAGGCGTTGCTGCTCAACAACTGTTTTCTCTTCTCCACCCGCACACTCTCGTTTTCCAAGGGTGAAGAGGAAGAAAGCACAAATAAGAGTTTAATACCACCAGCGCAGCCTGTCTCTGCACAACTTGAATATCTTCCTCCCACTCTTTTTTTTGTTTGAAGTAACACTGAAAAGTCCCCACTGCCCGGAGTTGGAGGGGAAGTTCGTTAAGAACAGCAAGGCATTCACACATGGTGAGCTCTGAGCAGCTTGGAAAAAGAAGCTGGGCATTTTGTTCCCACTCTGAAGGAAGAATAAGAGCCTGGATTGCTAACGGCAATGCTGTGCTGTAACAGGGCTCAGGCTGCAGACCTGGGGACAGGGACAAACAGCGGGGTGCACTTCTAAACACGTACAGATGCATAAAGGCACTCCTGTAGGTACAGTCTGGATCCTACCTGCAACTATGACCACAGAATAAACACGACAAATAGGAGTGGGTATTACACACGAGCAAATATTTCTGATGTTATAAAGCAGTGTTGGAGAGGAGCTGCAGGGAGCTAAATCAACAGAAGCCATGAGTACATATGCACAGCACGCACTCGCACGGTGCAGTACATCCTGCAGCACAGAGCTGGGTGATTTGGCTGGGAGGTTTTTTGGGGGCTGCAGATAATGAGAGGGGGAAGGGATTTCTGTGTGGTAGGGGCAAGTCATGTTCCCAAACAACTGTATGGAGATAACCTCTGGGATGCTAGCAGAGGTCAGCTGGAGACCATTGGGAAGGGAGCATGGCCTCGTAAAACCTCAGAAAGGGTCACTGGCAAACCATTCCCATAACTGTGATGCCAGGAATTAATAAGGGTTATTGCTAATGAGCCTTCCAGTTTGATACCAGGCTCAAAGTGATAAAAGCCAGGCCCCCAGCTGATGTGGATGACAATACACATATGCTGGTGGCTTGTGGCTCACACCATCCCAGTGCTGCACTGCCAAGGTGTGAATGCAAACCAAAGCACAGGGATCCCTCCCAGCAGGTGATACTACAAAAGGAGACTGCCATGATATCGCACCTACTAGTATAGCCCAGACAAATGCCTAAGGAAGTCTGTATTAGTGCAGGCAGTCCTAATTTTTAGCTAAAAATGGACAGCACAGCTACACAAAATGGCCAGGAACGATAGAGGAAAATGCTGAGGTGGAAAACCTCAGCACAACCAGTGATGGAGGGAGTGAAGCAGCAGGAGATGCTGGAAAATCAGGCAGCATCCCCAGGAAGTGAGCACCAGCGAGCAAGGTGAGGGAACAGCTTGGGGCTTAGAAATGCCAAGCCCTCCATTCCATGAGTTGTGAGGATAAAGGATTTATTGCAGCTGGCATTTCTGGATGAAAATAATTTACCTTAGCCTTTTAATGTTAAGCTATGCATACACAGCTAGCTAAGAAAAAAATACCAAAATGACGTGAAATACTGTGGTATTAGTTTTAGGAGAAGATTAGCTGACTGAGCCTTTGCTGTTTGGTTCAGACCCTAAGGTCTGAATGATGCATTAGGAAGCACACATTTTTTCCTCAGACGTGACATGTAAAGGTATGTCTGGAATGTATGCCTGTGGATGTCTACCACCCTCACGTTATCAACACAAAGTTCCAAGCTTCGCTACTGCCTTACTTCCTTCCATCTTTTTTTTATTTGATAACATCTAAGAACTGGAGAGCTTGTGCTCAGCATTACAAGCAGCACTAGCCATGATCTCTCAGAGCTGACAGCCCTCTAGAAGTAATCTGAGCTTCACAAATATTGCAGTAAAGAATATGGAGAAGATTCTAAGCCCAAAATTGAGCCATGGATTCCCCCCAAGGAATGTTTTGTGTTTCTTCCAGTTACTCATGCCAGGTCTCCACTCCAGTTGCTGCAAATGAGCAGAAGAGGGTTTGCTGTGCCCAAACCCCTGCTCCCCATCCTCTCTAAAGGAACGGCATGGAGCCAGTACCCACTGTGGGTTGGGTCCAGCCCACAGCCCATCAGCTGCAGCTCCGCGGTCTCTCCCAACCACGGGTATTCACAAGATGCTCTGCTGGGCTTAGTGCTGTTCCAGTAGGGCCAGAGCAAAGGCACAGGGCTGCAAGCACAGGGCCAGAGGCTCCAAGGAGCTGCTGGAGGCACATATATATCCCCATTGTGCAGATCCATGCACCATGTTCCTCTACTTTCTGGGGAGGTCCCTTAATCTCTGTTTATAAAAATGGTAAATAGAAAGGCTAGGAGAAATACCTGGGAGCTGATCTTTCAGCAAGGCAGAAGTTCATTGCTGCTAAGGAGTGCTGAAAACATTCACCTTCATCACAGAAAATAAACAATCAGGAAAATTAGGTTGTCATCTTCAAGCAACAAACCAGTACCAAAACAAAGAAGTTCAACCAGAGCCCTTAAGTCCTTCTCTAGCTATCTGGTAGTGTTTTAACATCTTCCTTAAACACAGTGAATGCAACAGGGAGCTCTCTGTGATACGCAGAGCCTGGTATGCTTCTTGTGTATTGAAGGTCAAACATAGAAAACATTAGATGGACAATTCTGATGTTTAGTTTCAAATACCAAACAGACTGAAAATTAGGACCATATCAGAAGCATGTTTTCCAAGAATTACATATACAAGTGTGATTTTATCTATGCATCACAAAAAATGGCTTAGATTCTATAAACTTCAATTCTGCAGCTGTGTTAATTCCTTCTCTCACCACCTAGGTGAAAGCATAACCAAAAATCAAAGGGAAATATCTTGGTTTCATGTATATTAGAAGTGTGTGAAACTAATCCACATATATGAAAGGATTGGGGAAGAAATCTGTAGAGAAATTTGTCGTGCGTCTGCAAAGTCCTAAGAAGAATTGTGAACAATGAGATTTAAAAAAAGAAAAAAAATTATTTCAAAAGAATGTAATACTTCTGACTCCAAAGCATTTTTAATCCTAGGCACGTTCAGTTTTACTTCATTCAGAGCTTGAGCCAAACCACAAAATCTGGGTCTGACCATTTCCCAAAGTTCAGAGCATTTTGAATCGAAAGATTTTGGTTTGGACTGAGCAGTAATGCTGTCACTGTGTGGGTCAAATATCTTATTATAATGATAGTAAACAGCAGGAGAAAGCTCTCAGATTGGCTGGGGCTCCCTGTGCCAGTTAATCACAGAAAACATTCACATCAGTGGAATGAAGGATGGTACTGTGGATACCAGGACTGGCCACAAATATTAAAGCACTTACATAGACTGGTAAAGTATTATCTGTACCCTAAGTAAATTTAAAGGCTGAAGCAAAATTTCCTATTAATTACTGTTACTGAGGTATCAGAAAGAACCTTCAAGCTGTCATACTGAAACCTATTCCCAACTCCATCACTTTTGGCCAGCTGCTTTCAGAAGTTCCCATTCTTGTATCTATACAGTCAAAGCCATCTTCCATCCACATCCCAGCACCTTGCCAGTGCTGAGTGGAAGGGAATGAAGATCATGCACAACTGAATTAAATTCAAATTAAGCAGCATATAAGCTCCAGTGTGAAGTATTTGACAGTGAATGACTGTCAAATACAGAACAACCCTGTTTCTTGCAAGGACATAAACAATAGGAACAGCTATAAATTGGGATTATTACACACAGCATAACGGAAGCAGACAAAGCTGAATAATGCATCTCAGCAACAACCACATACAGGAGTAAATACTTTTGCTACTTCTGTAGAAGTAAAAACTTTCTTATGAAGACCTTAAGTCACTTCTAAAATGTCTCACTATGTATCCATCCTGATCAGAAACAGCGTTCATTACCATTTCATCAACAGGGAAGCACACAGTTGTGCCAGATGTCTTGCTCCTGATGGAGATGGACATGATGGAGAGCTCAGGCTCCCACCAACCCCTTCCCTGCACATACTTCCCATTTCCCTGGAGGAGACCTAGCTAAAACACAGCTAAACCACAACAATGCCAGCTGCCTGAAAACTCAGTTCATCAAAAAAGCTCAAGTCATGGCTCACTTGCTTTTCATCTCTTTTTATGCATTAACAGCATTGCAGTTTTTTATCTGGCTTTACTTGTGAAACTCCCACTGCAATAAGCAGGTTCAGCGCAGGGTCTCTGCCTGCACACAGATGAAGAGCTTGACCTGGCAAGCACCAAGGAGCGTTGGGCTTTGTCTGCAGGAACAAGTTGTTATGGCTTTTTTTAAAGCCCTGAAGGAGGCACAGGATGTCTAAGAAAAACATACTGTACGGCCGAATGAATGGGGCATCCATTTCCTTGCAGAGATGTCCTGCCTGGCTGCTCTGCTTGTCTTGCATTTCTGATACACAGTTTGGTGCCTTCGTTTCATGATAGTGGGACCTCTGCCAGGTGTTGCTACAGACATTCATAGAGAAAGGCTTCAAGTGTGAAATCAATCCAGTTTTCTCTTTTTTCAGTGTAGGGAACTCTCTTTGTGATCCAAATAAACCCTGAAGAAGGCTCCAAGCCAACTTCGTCACTGTTTGTTCTTACGTAACTAGACTAGGAACACTCAGTACCCAAAAGTAACAATAATTCTCCTATATACCTAAAAAACTACATTTACTTTGAACTTATCAGTACCAAAAGCCTGTCATCTTTGGACATCATCCACCAGAACTGCCCAAGACAACTTATCTATTATTTTTGGGTGCCAACAACAATGGACAGGGTATTGTCTGCATTTATCAGAGCGGATTTGTTACTCTAGATGCAGATAATAGAAAACAATTCCTTGCCTAGCAGGTTCAAATATTTTTCCCCTGAACTAAAGTAACTTTTTATACTATATCCACGCACAAAATCCACAGCTCTAGGAATTCAAAGCAGTGCTTTGCATTCACTTTTCTGGGCACAGATTAGCTTCTGCCTTCGCTTCTTGTTGGAATAAACAATGCAGAAGCCACAGTCGCCTCCTGTTTTCACACGCGTCTTCTCCCAGACTGTCTCATTTCGTAAATCAGTTTCGTGCTCAGTTTGCAGCTGGAGCACCGGTTTTCAAGCCGTATGGCTCTGCTACCGGCTGCCTCCAGGAGGAGCTGCAGAGTGATGGATGCTCCAGCTTCATCCTCAGCACAGACAGCACCGCCGCTGAGACAAATCCCCTCCCGTGCCCCCGGGCTCATCCTGATCGCTGCGGGCTTAGCCTAAATCCTGGCTACCTCCACTGATAAAAACTACTGGAGTTGTAGAGGTATCACTAGAGTTTGTCTGGGAGAGAGGAGAGGGCAGCAGAACTCTGCTCGGACAGCAGAGCTGCTCCGAATCCAGCAGGGAGACGGACAAAAACGGGCTCAGGGGAAGCCTCACCCCTCTGCATTTGGTATCTGATCTCAGCGTTATTGGAAGTGCACCGACAAGCAATCCGCAGCACCAAGAGGAGTGGGATGAGTGCCTCGGGGACCTCACTGTAGGCATGCAGAGCCCGTTGCCTGCATTCTCTGCAGCACAGCAGCCCTGATTTGAGCCTCCAGCAGCTGTTTGCCAGGTACTGCAATTGCTCTGGAGCCGCAGGTCTGCTTCTCCCTTAGTGGCTTACAACAATGGAGGGGCATCTACAAGCAGCTGCTGCCCAAAGCCAATAACAGCAGCGGAGGGTGAACCTCAGCCCAGGGGCAGGCTGTGCAGTCAGGCTCTCTTTCTGAAGGTTGAACAAATTTATAACTGCTCCAGAGCAGGCACAGAGGGAGAACTGTAACACATATTCAGTGGTGGGTTACACACACGCAGCCCAAACTGCTGGGTGACAGTCAAGCACAAGTCCCAGAATGTTTAATCTGCATAAAGGGCTTTAAGTTTAAAATGAAATGAAATAAAAACAGCATTTAACTGCACAGACAGCTTGCTACCACCTCTGGTGGCCAAGCCAAAAGTATTAGGTAGAGTTAACTTTGGCTGACACCACAGCATATACTGTTTAATTTCCTGACACTTAAAAAATAATTTTTTAAAAATATCTGTATCTTGAATCTATCTGTGTTACTGGGAACAGCTCCGTATTTCTTTAACAACAGCTGTGTTTTTGAGTTCATGTTTCAAGGATTCTTCTCAAGGCCCATGCCCCAGCACCCACGGCATCTTGGCAAAAGCCCTCTTCCCTTGGACAAATATGCCCCCAGACCTCCCCAGCAGTCTGTCCTCTCATAGTTAGCTGCTTCTCTAGCTGCTGTCCAGGTGGCTGCAGAAGGTCATTTGGTGTGGCACTTTGGCTTCTTGGAGAGAACACAGCACCAAGCTACACCTCCAGCAAATTGCTAGGAAGCGCGTGAGGGTATTTGGGTCAAACACATCTAAAGTCAGCACTAAGCATCAGACTACAGCTCTCTAGTGAACCCTGGCTCATGTGACAAAACAACCCTCCCCAGATGTTTTACTATGGAACAGTCGTTTCCTCTGAACAATCTGATTTTAGCTATTGCCATAAAATAACTCCAAAACAACCACACACAAATCTATAGAGATTAACGGTATGGTGTAGGATACTTGCCTACAATCCTCATGTGCCTAATGCAGTGCACAAACAGACCCTGTTACATACATAATGAAAATGTAAAGCACTTGAGGTAAACAAGCCTTCACTGCAGAGCCAGATGTAGCCCAGGTGTGCTCAAAAGAGTCAAGAACAGTATTTCTTACAAAACATTGACAAGAGCTCCTAAAGCTTCGTGGTCTTTTGTAGCATTCTGAAAAAAACATCACTTTTCTTTAATTGCAAATATATATCAAATAGCATGAGATAATAGGTCACGTTCCTCAAAGAGATGCCTGTGTGGGACTAAGGAGGATTTGTGTTCTGGCATCAAGCATTGCACGAGGCACAAAGCACAGAGGAAGGCTCTGGGCAGGCCAGGCTGCACCAGCGGGCAAAAAAGAGGCAATGTTGCTGGGAAAAGAGGAGCAGGACGTGAAATAGAGAAACGAGAGCCTGAGTTTATCAGGGCAAAGTCCTGAGAAAGGCTGCAGCAAAGGAAGAGAAAGGATTGCTGGCAAGGAACTATCAGCTCTCCCAGGAATTTCAAGTGGTTTCAGCCACCAGCACAAGAGAACCACTTCGCTGCAGCACCCATTGCACAGGAGACAGCAGATTTCTGAGTGTATGTACAGTGAGCTGCAAGGAGGCAGAGTGGCACTGTGCTTAACTCACAAATCAGCCATTTGGATTCCTTTCTGGAACTTCACTTCCTCTTACTGATGATACGCAGAAGCAAAACTGGAAGAAAATAACTACATGCAAAAATATCTGCTTTGTCAAGTGGAGGCTTCCTCTCTCTGTGTGCGTATGACTAAGTGGTTCCCCTCCCATTGTGTCCCCGGGATGCCGACTGTCCCCCAGCACAACCAGCCATCTGATGAGGTTCCAGCCCTGCTCCCGGCCTGCTAAGCATGCATACCAAGATCTCTGAACCAGCCTGCGTCCCCATCTTACCCCCAATCCGATAGCTCCCTGATGTTTTTTCTTACGTGACTGCGTGCCAAGTTTTGGGTCCAAAGTTTTGGTGGGGACGCAGACCCACTGAGGACAGAAAACAAAGTGCGAGGTCCTGCGGGCTGGCCAGGTGCCCAACGAGATAAGCTGGGGCGAGGATGACGCAGCTGCAGGGCCGGCACCACGACCCACTGAGGCCACTGCCACTCCCCCTGTGCTGCTTCCACCTACACAAAGGCAGCAGGGGCTGTGATAAGAGAGTAAAATACTCGAGGTGAGATGTGAGACGTGGACAGCAAAGTTTGAAGGGGACTGTTTCAGATGGCTCCACACACAGCTAAACAACTGTTTCCAGCAGGTAAGAGGAAGGGATAGAAAAGTGACCTTTCCCATTACGAATTACATATTTGTTTTGTTTTCCTACAAGATATTTTTTCTGGCATCGTGACACATAAAACAATTTGAACTCTCTAAGGAAACTGTTATTAAAGCGCTGAACATAACTGTGAGAGTGTGTTTGAAAAACACAACAATTAGGCAATTTGAAGTTTATCTAACTTAGTCACTGGCACCTTTCAGATTTGTCACAATTCAACACAACAAGTTTAATGATTCCTGCATAGATGGCCCTGCATTTAGGAAGGAGATCTCTTGAAAACCTGTCACTGTAAGTTACCCTTCCTACTCATGGCACCAGGGAAAAGAAGACTTTCTGAGACCATGGCATTTGCACAAGCCCCAAAAGACCAAACCTGCAGGGTCTGAGCTGAACACTGGCAGAGAGACAGCAGAATCAGTCTTGTGGGGGATGGCATGGTGCTTTGCCCTTCACTTTTTCCGGAATTCACCATTTAAGCTCAACAACTACCAAGCTCCCCAGGAAAATTTTGCAGAGTCGCTGCCAATAGTGAATGCTCTCCAAAAATTCAGTCAGACAGAAGAGGAAATTCCTTGCTGCATGCAAGGGTCTGAAGGCCGGGTTTCTGCTAGATAACGGGAAAGATGTTTGCTGTGGACAGGGTCAGCTCTTCTTAAGTCACCTGCAGAGATGTCACAAGGGTGCTCAAAGGGAAAGGGCACATCTCTCTGCTTCTCTCCCTTATATTTGCCCAAGGAAGCGGTGGAATCACCGTCCCTGGTGGTGTTCAAGAAGTATGTAGATATGGTACTGAGGAACATGGTTAGTGGGCACGGTGAGGATCGACTGGTGGTTGGATTAGATGATCTTAGCAGTCATTTCCAGCCTTAAAGATTCCATGATTGTTTCTATGATTCTGAGATGTTTCTTGCCCCTGCCCTCCATCATACAAAGAATTGTTACCTCATCTGTGACAGGGACACCGGCACCTGTGACCCTAAGCCTAAACCCCACTAAAATCAGTGGGTGCTCTCCTGTTGATAGCTGGGACTGGCTGAAAAGAAAGGCAATTGTTAAAAGGTACAGAAGTAGAAAGGAAGCACATTTCACTCAGCTAGAAAATTGCATTCTTCTGAGCAGCTCTACAGGAACAGGAATGGGGAATTCATTAGTTTGTTCCTACTCTGAACATACTGAAGGGGAGGACCGCTACATTTCATGCCATTTATATAAGCCAATCTGTCCTGTCTTATCTAAAGACAAATCACCTTCCCACCCTTTTAAAATAAAATGCAGAGAGCCTATTTGAATGCTGTTCAAGGCCTCACAGAACACAGAGCACCACATGAAGACATTATCCTGCTAGGCCTGGAACACGAGGCACCCCCATCAGGAACTGCATCGTGCTGCTTGCTAACCTGTCACAGCCACAAACCAGGCACTAACTGCTGGTGTCGAAAGGACACAGCCTGTGATTTTGCCCTGAGAAGTAGGAGAGAACTGTGTAGATGTGACTGCACATGACTAAAGCCTGGTGCACAGCCAGGTCTGCACGTGGGCAGCTATTTTGGTTTGATGAGAGGTGCACGTACTGCAGGGAATGCTGTGGCAAGAAGTCAAAATGGGAGATGATAACAGCAAAAGCTGGGACACAGCTGGGATCGTATGCACAGAAAGTCACAGAGGTTCCCAGGCTGCTCCAAGGAAGAGGCTGAAGCCAAAACAAGGGGTTGGTGCACAGCAGAGGTATCGGCTGTGCAATGCACAGAGGATGAGGTTTGGTATGTGGAGGGACTGCAGCATATTGTTAAGCATCTATACAAAGGAAGTTTTCTTTTCAGTAATTTTGGGTAGGGAAAAAAAGACATTTTCCTCCCTGGATATAATAATTCTCTTTTCATAAATCTGATAAAACTCATCTCAGATCTATGACTTCAGGATTTCCATAGCATCAGGTAATATGGGATCAGATGCCTCTGACTGAGGTCTGAGAAGGTTCGGGTTGGGGTTTTGTAGCTGCACAACCTAGGAACACCAGCTTTAAAGTAAGCAACTAGCTGGCTAGAATTCCAGAAGCAGCACCCCATCTCCTGACAAGTTTGAATAAATGTGTAAAACAAACTATCTAAAAAACCAAATCCATGGGGATGTTGTACCCTGCGGGGTAATGCAAAGGGCTTTAGAACCCCAAATCCAAACTTAGACCCCAAATAATGAGAATTTCCAAAGAAATGTATTGCTTTCATTCCCATTCAACACTAAAAGCCTTTTCTATCCTGGAAAATAATCTATTTATGTTTAATTAATGCCAGTTTTGTATATACCAATAGGCTGTATGTATATAGGAGAGAAGGGAATATGCTATGCAGCTGTGAGCTTTCTTGGCTAATTACTTGTTTTCTCTTTCTGAGCAAAATAAATACTACAACAAAATTCAACAGGGCATAGCAGCGCATCTATTAAGGCTGCACATTTTGCATCAGACTCCACTGGCATTTGTCTTAGCCACACTTAGGCTAAGAAACCCTGTCTATGGTATCATTCATAAATAGGAGGTGCAAAGACCTGCCCAAATACATGCTCTAAAACAAATAAAAGAATACCCTTAACGTGGAGCAGCATAAGGCAGTGATGCCAGAAAGCCAGTTAAACAGATGGGAAAGTAGTTAAGAAAGAACTACTTCTTCAGCATCTGCAGCATCAAAATATTTTGTCCTAAATGTGGGAGCCTGTCACATCAGGACTACATTTTAGTTTAGAAAAATCTTCAGAAAAATCTTTAGAAACATTTGATAGAAAATGATAGCCTGAAAGGTGTTACTTCTTAAAAACAACAACACAGCTTATTTCAACCTTAGTTTTGGTAGATGAGAAATATTCCATGTTCTGAGAACATCTCTGGAGTTCAAAACACTTAAAATGCATTAAGACTGTGATTTTAAAACAAAACCATTGCACTTAATACCCTTGAGATTAACGACATTCTGGGCACCAGCTGAATCACAAAGCTTACAGAATGAAACAAAAGGAAGTTTTATAATGATTTGCAAACCCTTCTAAATCACAGACAGCAGCATAGTGTACTTGCACTGAAAAATAACAGATATTTCAGGTCCCCAGCTGCCAACTGACAGAAACCACGGCTGTTCATATACTTTGGAAACAGATCCCAGACTTGTCCTTAAGGCAGACTGATTTGTGGATGATTGCCTCACGGAACAATGATCTAAGATAAATTCTTGAAACTCTTACAGATTTTACTTGCAAGACACCTTTCAGAAGCTGGCTCTGAAGTCTCATATATTCTCTATGAAAGAGAGATGAACCATCCATTTATATAAATTTCTCCATACGTAAGGGTTTGGGAGATAAACTAATATTCATAGTTGAAAATTAAATATCTTCAACCACCTGTCCATACTCCAGTGTTGTTGTTTTTTGTTTTTAGTAAACAACTCTGTCAATACATCTTTAAATTTTATAATCAGAAATACATAGTATTTATAATTTAGAAATCAGAAAATGAAATATTTTTCATATGTTTGATTTTACACCACAGTTATTTATTAACCAAATCTACAGATGCATGCTGTTGGTCTTAACAGGAAGTCAAGCAATATACTTACTATTTAAAACACATTCTGCTATTTCTTGCTAACTGGAGGCACTCACTAGTTCCTTTTTTGACTTGCAATAGTTACTGCTGGAAGCTGCACATTCACGATACGTACAGATGACAGGAAGATACCTGTGTGTTTCCAAAACAAAGTCAGCCCTAACACTGTAAAACTGCCAGAAGTGAGGAAGCTCAGCACTGTACGGGACAGCTACCTTATCCCATACATCTTATTGCACAGAAGAGCAAAGCTTAGCATCATAGACCATGGGACAGTCTGCCCACAGTTGGCATGTTTAGCTGGCATTGCATCATGCTGGGAGCATACAGCCCATCATTAGGTTTTTAATGTCTCTATGTACTTGGCTTGCAGAACCCCAGTTGTTTTGTGAACCTCCTAAAACCCTTTGAAACAAAAGTCTGTGCAGGAGGATGACTTGTTCTTCATTTCCTTCTGTACCAAACCACTGCTTTCTGTGCCTGGTAGCACGGGTCACCACTGAGCTCAGCACAAGTACTGCAAGCCATCAGTCATCTGGCAAAAACATCAGGGTGAGAGAAGAACCACTCATCACGTGTGATTCACTTCCCCTTTATTAATCTTTAGCATATTAATCTTGCAAACAAATATTTTGATTGCGATTTTAAAATGAGTCTGAAAAAACAACTTGTGCAGCATGAAACCACCCAATCTGAGATGCAGAATCTTAAACCAGCTGGCAGCAAAAGCCGACATTGATATTCCAGCGCCTGAGATAACATTTTACCTGCACACATCCCACAAAGCCAAAATCTTAAATCAGTTGATAGGATAAAGGAACGTTATTGTTTGGAGCATAATGTAACTGATGAATGATAGGCTTAACTTTTCAGGCACGGAAAAGATTAAGAAAAGGGTTCTTAGGAGCTGCAGGTTCTTATATGACAGTTCTTCTATGATTTCCAGGGTAGAAATTTGCCTTTCATGTAATGATTTCATTTTTCAACAACAAGCATATGAACCTCACTGCCTTCATATGGCATGGACTGCATGATCCACCTGAACTCAACTCTGGGTTCAGTAGGCAGCCACAGCAGCAGGAGCCCTTGTTTTCCACTGTATTTGTGTTTTAGAAAACACTGGATCTTAATCTGTTTGGGAAATGTTCTGCAGGATCCTAGCAGCTCTGCAGCTAATGTACTTTTTTTTTTTTTTTTCCCCCTACAACACCATGCAACTATAGTTAAACTTTTTCAGCTATGGAAATATTTGCAAGAACTTAAACAAGAGAGGTTTGCTGAGAGGACAGCTTGCTCTGCAGCACAGAGTTGAGAGGTCCTGCTGCAAGGGACCTGAATGCTGCTGCTGTCCCTTGCCTGGCCTCCTGTGTGACCTCTGCCCTTCAGAGAAAAGACAGCATCCCTTCCTGTGAAGGATTCTCCATTTGCCCTATTAGTAGCATGAGGAGTAAAGAAATGATATTTTTAAAGTTCACAAGAAGAACAGGAAACACCAAAGTCTACTTCTGTGAAATTACTGAGCTGTCAACACAGGCAATAGCAGTTAAGCTCACAAGAAAAGGTTAAGTGAACACCAAAGAATTTTTGTAGCAATATGTGTTTAACCATCACTGAAATTATAATTCCCTGTGAGGTTATAAATGTAGCAGGGGGATACCAGTACCTTACAGTGTGCACCCACTCCCTGTCACACATTAGCACAGAACAGCCTAAAACTTGGAGGGCAAAACTAAAATATGAAAAGCTTTTAGTATTTTTTCAACAACTTAATTAAGCTATTGCTATGAGGAAAAAATAAAAACGTTGGTGATGAATAAGGACATTTAAGAAAACATGAAGTGTGTGTGCTATTCAGATTTCAGAAAGAACATGCTATGCTACATCAGAGCAGTCATCTCCCAGAATACCAGAAATTAGCAGAAAGAACTCACCTGGATTTGTGTCCTCACTTAATTTTGAGCAGAAAGATCTGCTCTTAGTCCTGAAGTTCTCATCAGCCAAAGCCTCCAGTGACTTCCAGGAAAAAACTGTTTGGGTGTCAACTACAGCAATGTTCCTTGATCTGTTTGGACATTAGTGTGCCATTAATCATGATTGCTCTGTAAGATAATTAATGATGACATGCATTTTTTACTTCCTTACATGGCACAGCTAATAAAAGAGCCAAGCTGAAAAATTAGTCATAGCAATTAACTAGGGGATGATTCCTGAATAATTAGGGCAAGTTACTGTAAAATACACTGATCCATGTATTAAAAATTACTACAAAGCAAATGAAATATGCTGATTTATACACAAACAAGAAATAAAAAAGCCCACCATACAGCTCTACAACAGAAGGGAATTTAAGTGAATACTCTATGTTTTCCATTAACATAAACACCTGCACCAACACTCACTTCACTAGGTCTTTGAGTTCAGTGTACAAGTCTGTTTCAGAGGTTCTGACCATCAGAGATCATGAAGTTGACTCAGATGTGCAAAGCAAACTGGTGGCAGAGATTATTCTCCTACTCTCCAGCCTCATCTACTATGACTTGCAAGGTAAGAAAACAAAACCTGCCATGGCAGTTGTGCTGTGCACATCCCGAAATGGTGCTCAGTGGCCTGCTCCCACCCTAGAACCAGAATATACCATGTCCTTGTGACTCTATTATATCCTCATGAAAAACACGCACAGTAACACCGTGCAGACTTAGACAGCTACAGATGGGAACATTTAGAAATGACATCACAAGTGTGGCTCAGGTCCCGCTGGAAATTCCCATCACATCTCACTACGTTGCAACACTCGTGAGATGCAACACCTCTGGTAAGGAATCTGCTTGTCCAAAAGCACTGCTTTGCTTTTAAAAGCAAGGCAGAGCCTGGGGGCACACTGCCATTAGGTTTATGCCAGTTGTTTCAGATTTTGTCATGGAAGTCCAGGCATTCACTTACACTTTTTAAATACCCAGATATTGGTGTGATACCTTCCTACAGGCAGGTTACTGTACAAAGAACAAATTAATGGATTCTTGTCTTTAGTGTAAAAATAAAGTAATTGCAAAAACAGTAACAGCATGAAATATAAGGGTTGAGAGAACAAAAAGACTATGTTTTCACATCATTCTATCACTTTAGCTGTGACTGCCCACTTCCCAAAGGAATGAAGACACATTTAGTGTTTTAAAGAACATCAGGTGTAAGACAGGGCTTCAAAGTTAAGTTTGTTTTGCAAAAGGGCAAAGTGAGCTGCTGAAATTCTCCCACAGCCAGGTACAGCCTGCTGCCCAGCCTGTCAGGTGGGTGATGATCCCCCAGGAGGACACATCTCCCCACAGCCAAGAAGGGCAAAAGCATACATCTGTGCTGCAGCATCACCAGCATTGGCAAATCTGCACTCCTAATCATGTTTTCTGACTTCTGTCTATCCACCTGTGAGCTTCTTTCTGTCTCCACGCTGCCATGTTGCCTGCTTTCTCCAGCTCATACAGACAGGTGGCAACAAACTGTATTTGTGATCTCTGTGCTCACCTCATTGGCGAGCTCATTTGTCACAGGCAAAAGGAGCTGGCACCCAAATATGGCTATTTGAGCTTTCACCTTAAAAAGGAAGTAACTCGTGGCCTGTGGGCTCAACAGAAAATAATGGTGTGTTCCATTAAGGAAAATGTCGTACCATTGAGCCTTCAGCTCTTGCTCAAATTCTGTAGCTTTCTTCTTTTGAAAGAAAACACAAGAGTTCATGCAGAAGACCAAAACAGAAGCTGCTGGGAAGATCACCACAATATTGTAACAAGACAAAGAAAGCTGCTCTCTGATACCAAAAAGAATGATTAAAAATTACAAGACCTGAGGTTTTGTGAGAAAAAAGGAAAGTCATTCCCTTTCCTTCAAATCAAGAGTGAAGTGCAGCAGCAGACTAAGCCTTAAGCACAATCAACACTGCAAAAAATAAATCACAAGATCTATTTAGTGACTCACACCAAGGAGTACTTTCTAGACTGCAAAATCCTGAGGTAGGAAGGTAGAAAAGGAGGAGCGTGATCACTGAGGCTCCTTTTGTAATTGCTATTGCTAACAGACTGCAGCAAATGTATTAAGGAGGGCTTGTGGTAAAGAGGATGGCTGAAAACGGAAGAGATGAATATTTCATACAGTAAAAATATCATAAAGAGATTTCAGAGGATGGATAAAACATGCAAGCAAAAATGCAACTGTGGCCACTTTTAAAATCTAAGAGATGCTTGTACCCACCAAATAGTGCCACAGAGTTCAGTGGCATTTTTCTCAAACTAAGACAAAAAAAGAATATAAGATTTTAGTCCTAAAATTAATAGCTGTGTTTATAAGCCCTTTAAGATGTTGCCTATTTTTACTCAGTGAATCATTGCCTGTCTTTATAAAGTGTATTTCATTAATCTTCACAGTGCACACAAATCTCAGCAGGATTGCTCTGCTTACATACCAAAAATGAAGTCTAAACTATTTGTCACAGTATCAGACTTTAATAAAAATATACATTTCATGGAAGATGCCATTTTCTCCCATTCTCTTAAATCGAAACAACTGATTCCTGACAAACTGTTGCCCTCCCTCTTCCCCCCCTCAGAAGAAAACAGTAAGACATAAAGATTCTTAACTCCCATGCAAAATTGCACAATACTAAAAATCAGCTTCTTCTTCCAGATGAACTAAGATCAAATAAAACTTCATCTGCAGGGATATTAGAGTAGTTAATGCATCTGTTGTTGTGGTTCTTAAGAATGCATTCATTGTGATTTGCAATCAACCCAGATTAAAAAATCCAATGGTAACAGTGCAGATCTATGTTAGCGAAGAGAAGTGTCTGCAAATCTCCTCATCTGCTTAATGGAAATAGCAAAATCCCCTTTAAAACGGTCTTCTTAGGATCATTTGCCAGAATTAGGTGCCAGGCCCTCCAAGTACTTATACAAAATGTGACTTTCACTGCACAAGGAGTTAGAGCTGAGGATGTGAACCATTTACTTTCACTGATGAGCAATTGCTTAAATTGCCTGTGTCAACAAATTGTTCACCTTATGGGACTATTCGCATCTGAAGTGCGTTTACCCGCTTTAGTGTTTATGGGATGGCATCTTCAGCTTGCAAATTGCACCTGCACTAACAGATTCACAGGGAGTCACAACCTTTCTGTGATTGTCCTTCAGAAACATGAGGATGTATCCCAACATCTGAGTGATAACCTCAAGCACTGAGCTTAACCAAGTGCAAGGATCAAAGCCTTGGAGCCTGCCCTCCTCTGTCTCTAGCCCTAACACACCAGGTCTACCCCGTTTGGCTCTTACACAGAACACACATTTTAACAAACAGTCTGATGTCCGATATTTCACTCTTCATTTGAATTTCTTCTCTGCTCACTGTATGTAAAAAATGAAATAGAAATAGAAATCGATAACTTACTTTGAACACTTATAACACAGACCCTGAGCAAAAGCACACTCTGTCTTCACCTTTGGAAATATTTCTGGGCTTCCAAAGAAGCTTCATGCCTTCACACAGCTGGTAAATGTTTGAATACATTTGAGCAAACAATTCCCTTGCAAAGGATTTATAGCATATAGATTTGAGCTTCATTTTGGAAGGTTCATTCACGGAGCACATACACAGATCTTTAAAAGCTGCCTTTTATTTATTCTAAAATTTCCAATTACCAGTTTGTTTATACCAACAACCACAAGGAAGCCTTAGAGAGGTCACTCAAGAAATAACATATTCCTCTATCTCCTTTCCCAACTAAGTTAATGGAGCCAGAATTTACTTACTTATCCTAGTGTCCTGGTATTATCCACCCTGTAATCTGCTAATGAGCAAGAACAAAATATTAGCAACTTTAACTAAAAGCAACATAAAGCACAGAAGTGCTGTGCAGTCACATTGTGCTGTTATTTTTAGACAATCTGTTTTCAGTGGTGACCACAAGAGACTTAGGAGCATGGCTCATACCTGTGCTGCTCACATTGGCAGCCATTCTACACTTTGAATACTTATGGCATACAGGAAAAGAGATGCAATCCCCGTGAGAGCTGAAGGCAAACAGCATCCCAAAAAGGGAAAAGAAAACAATATCATGACTCCATCAAAGTTTGTCACTTTGTAGTCTTTTCACAGAAAAAAAACCCATATTTCAGCTGGAGAACTGCATTAGCCAAAACAACAAACATCCTGCAGCCTGATAGAGATGTCACATTAGCCTGTCTGATGAAAGACTTTGGTCCTGGGCTTCATACATCTGTCATCAGCAGGAACAGAGGCAAGTATTTAATGTACAAAGACTATAGAGGAATAATTATCCAAAACTTATTTTCCCTTCCACAGGATTAGCTGGATTTGGGGGAGACTTGCTTTATGTTTATTTTTTTTAAGCAGATTGTGGCCAAGCCTACTGGAACATATCACAACCCTCAGTGGCATTACAAGTGATTGCTGACCTTACAGACAGCTTCAGAGTGTCAGCTCTTACCGGTAGATACCAACACTGTCCATTTTAACCATGTTCACCTGGAATCTTTTCTTTCAGTTCTTCGTGCAACTTTGATTTTTTGACCAATCATCAGACGTCATAGGGATGGCTCCTTCGAATACTGCCATCAGCTGGCAAATTCCAACATTTCTCCTTCACAGATTTTAGCTTTTCTTCTCCACCTCTAGATCAAGCTAGTTGTAGTCAAAGTTTGGGCAAGTAGGTCTTGCTTCAGTCCAAGCAGTCTGACAGTTGTACAAGATATGCTGTCTCATCACTGTACCTTGGCTAGAAAATGCTCCTCCTTGAGACAAATTTGCCCATCCGTCCATTTGAAAAGACATGAATTCCACTGCTAGACAGAATGAAAATCCTTGAGGTACATCCAGAGAAAATGATGCTGGAGGCTTGAAGTATTTAGATCAGGTCAACAGAAATATCAAAAAATTAGGATATCTTCAACATCTGAACATCTGCAGCTGCTCAGTTTACTTCCAAGCTTTGCTTGGTTGTGTGAGCAGTGATGACGCTTTGTGCTCTACAGTTTCCAGTATAAGGGCCTCTGAATGATTACTGTTCATCTGTGAAGCCAAATTCATCTGGCAAAGAACATTCATTACTATGAACAGAGCAGAGACAGAATGGTGAGATATGGATTGATAACTGACTTCCCAAAGTCTCTGTCAAGAGTGGGAGAATAGGACTCTACGTAGAGTCCTTCTTTCTAGAACACAAGTCTAGGGGTGACTATGGTAAAAAACAGAGGAGTCAGTTTGACTTCTGAGATAAGCAAACTGTTGGAAACTATGACTAAAGCAGATTATCACAAGCATGATAACTGTAACATTTCACTGTAGAAAAAGTGAACGCCCTGTTTGCCATAGCTTTCACTGACAAGGTCTCCCACCTCACTCTTTGGATCAAGAAAGGAAAGATCTACTAGCAGCACATAAGGGATTACTTAACTGATCTTGACCTACACAGACAGACCGATGGGACTAAAAGGCTACATCCAAAAATGCAAGAGAGCTGAGAGCTGACTGATAACACTGCACAGTTGCTCTCTGTCAGCTCTGAAGGGGAGACTCAGAGAGGTCCTCTATGACTCAATAAAGACAAAAAGACAGTCAGTCAATTTTACTTCAGTGACAGGGTCATCTGATAGCATATTCTGGGTACCTAAAGGAGACTAGGCACAATCAGCATGAATTACCAACAGTAAAGTTTCTTACTAGCCTGCCTGCCTTCTTCAAGAAAACAACTGGCTTTGTGGACAAAGGGAAGAGCAGTGGATGTTATTTAGGTTGATTTTAGTGACGTTTTCAGTTCTGTCTCACATGATATTCTAATATCCAAGAGCAGCTCTGTTGAAAAGGCCCAGGGGTACAGCAAACATCAAGCTAAGCACGAGCCAGCAGTATGCCTAGCAGCAAGAAAGCCAGCAACATCTTGGGCTGTTTGAACATGAACAGAGTCTGTAGATTGAGGAAAGTGATTATCGTCATCTGTTCAAAACTCATTAGACTACATCTAGATAGATACTACAACCAGTCTTTTCCCACACTCCAATACAGAAATGCCATCAACATACTGGAACACCTGTGGTCCAGTACACATATACTTAACTTTCAAAAGTGGCTTTTTTTTTTTTTTTTGAAAGCTTGTTTCTGAACAATTTTTGTTGAAAGTCAACTGTTTTGTGAGAAGAGAACCTCTTGTGAGTCAGAAATAGTTGACAAGATAGGAAATAAAGGATAAGAACTTTATAGTGAAGCAAGGCAGACAGTGGTGTGCCAGAGATCTATGATAGGACTTGGACTACTCAGTGCATTTATAAATGGTCTGGAAAATAGATAAATAACAAGATGACATTTTCTGCCAAGATGAATTTCTTCAGGACAGTTGTAACAAAAGCAGCCTGCAAAGAGTTGCAGAAACATGTTGCCAGTACTGAATCACTCATAGGGAGAAAAAAAAAAAGACGAAATTCTGTGTCAGCACAGTTTTGCACATGAAAGAAAACAACTCATGGTATTCAGAACAAATGAAATTAAACATTTCATCTCAGCAGACAAATTTCTGAGGTTGCAGCCAGTAGTCCCCAGTAATGAACACTTACAACAGTGAAAAAGAGAAAACAAACATCCAGTCAACAAAAATCATGAAAAGAGCAAAGGACAAAGTGCTCAGCATCACTATGTCACTGTCCGTGGTGCACAGGCACCACATAGTGCCACACTACCCAAGGGTAGTTTTTTTCACCCATTTCAAAAAGGATACAGAATTAGAAAATGTAAAGGGACAAAGACAGCAGACTTGAACCTTTCTGCCTGGAGAAAGGCTGATAAGAGGATAAGATGAAGGGTTATAAAATCATGAACAATCTACTAGAAATCAAGGCAGAACCAACCAAATCAGTATGTTAAAAACAAGCAGAAGTATTTGATTGATTTGGGGATAATCCCTCTCCTTTCTCTTCCAAGACACAACCACATTCTCATCATACCTGCTTTCTGAGGTTGTCAAAACATAAGTCATGCATCAGCTGGAAGTCCCTCTTGAAGCACACGAGGGAAACTTGGCATGCTTTTGTTACATTACAGAACTCACTGCCACAGGAAACTGTGCCCACCAAAACTGTGACTGAGGCAAAAACAAGACTAGATAAATTCATGAAGGGTGGATTTCTCTATTAAACAACACAGTACAAAACCACTGTTTACTCAGGTAGTTCCTATTGTGAGAAGGTGAAAATATAGGTTTGAGGAAGGGTCATTGTGTGCATATCTTTCTGTAAGCACCTGCTGATATTCAGTGTCTGTCAATGATACAGGACAAGAAGCAGCTTCCCTCTGAGCACATTTGTATTCTTACAGGTTTGGCTTTCCAAACCAGAAACCTTACATTTGCTTTTTAATTCCTGAGCCACTATCTTCCATTGAGCAAAGAGGGAAAGAAGATGCACACTAACAGCACAGAGCTCCAAGAAAGGTGCACTGTAACACTGAGCAAAGCTTATATCATATGTAAGTCATCTGGATAATTCTTCCTAAAACTTAGCTGCTGGCAAAATAAACAAAACACAGACATTCCCAGATGTATGCTTTATGAATAATTTTCAGTCAATGTATGATTTATAATTTGGCATCCTCAGAAAACACAAAATAATGTTTTAGAGATGAAATGTAGACGTGGAATTGCTATGGAAGAAATAAAAAGGGTTTATTCATAGAATAGTCTCAACTCTCTGAAAGTGCTTCAAAAAAGAAGCACAAATACAAATGTTGCACTGGAAAACCATTCTTCCTTTAACAGTAAGACTAAGGCTGGGTGTTCAGATTCTCTTAATTTTCAGTAACTGTTACCCAAGTAACATGATCTCTGCAGAACTCACAAGGTGAATGATTGCATTTCTGCACCATGCTTCTCAAAAGAAGATAGTCAAACTGACTTCCTGGATTTTTGCTGGAGAAAAGTTTGCCATATAAGTACCAAGATCACCCAGGTGATTTCTAGCCTGCCTATCAGTGGAATCCTCTGGACCAAAGGGAAACAACTTCATAGAGACTCAAAGCACTGAACTAAAAAAAATAAATAAAAAGATCTGAACATGGAAAAAAACAGATTGAATTTCATTCAATTTATTTCAGTCAATCTAACCTTCATGCTTGGTAAGAAACAAAACCTAAAAGGAGAAGGAAGAAAAACAGTGAAGAGAAAAATAGCAGAAATGCAAGAGAAAGCAGAATGACAAGCAATGAACAGTACCAATATGAAATATCTGTCTTGGATATATCTATATTTTGGCAACCTTGGCTAAATGATGATTTTGCCTAACATCCATCCTTCCCAGCTCATCTGCTTGTTAAAGATGTCACTTTCCTTGTACTGCCTACAGGGGTATTTTGACAGAAACATCACTGAGGACTCACTGGGGTTGTTTAAACTTGGCATCACTGATATCTTCCTTCCTTTCTCTATTTTTCCAGCTGCATTTCTCCTTTTTTTTTCCCCCTCCTCTCAAGGCAAGATTCTCCATCAGTGCCTTCTGAAGATGCTGCCAAGTGATTACAACTGAAACGTCACAGTTTTCTCTGTTCTCCTGGCAGGTAGCCCCTTTCCTATGACACACTAGATGGCTCCCTCAATTTGAAAGCATTCCCTGGAATAAAATACTTCCTGTAGAATCACAAAGGATATAATATTCGCATGTAAAATAAAGTTTTACTTCTTTTATATAGGAGTATTGTCTCACAGACTTAACACTGACCAAAGAACAACCAAGGACAATATAAGGGAGAAAATACATAAAGTCTGAGATATGTCCAGTAAAGTGATGTCTAATTCAAAGTAGTTAAGTATGTTTTAAACAGTACAATAAAGATCTAGCAAGTTCAGAAGCATTGTCAGGCAGAGTACAGGAAAAATAAAATGGGAAGATTAAAAAGATTTTAAACATGGGAAGAATACAAAAAAGAAATTGCAGTCTAGAAAAAAATTAGAATTCTACAGCAAAGAGAAAATAAAACAATACAAATGTATTCACTGGGAGAACGCTGCTAGGAAAAGCAGAATGGTCCTGGACTGTTGGGAACTAGCAAACAGCATCCCAGCACTCAGCATGCTGCACACCCACACGAGGCAGAGACTGATCCTTTGCATAGTTAAGCAAATATGGTATTGTACAGACATAAGGAAACATCTAGAACTTATATTATAAACCCAGCCTACTGGGAAGAGCCAGGCTCATAGTGAAATTACACATTCAATAGGGCCCAAGAGATAATATTATATAATATATATAATATCCAGCTACTGCAAAAATTGTTGCTATTGCTTATGAACTGCCTCTTTGGCAACCTCTGGTCAATGGGGAACTCAATGTGCAACTTCACTCACAGAAACTAACTGCAAATATCCTGATGTATTCCCTCTTGTACCATCTCTTTCCCAGGCCCCTCTACATTAGGCCAACTATTTCACCTGACTTTGTGGTGGGCCATGAAGAAGACCAGATTCAGCCTGCCTGCACAGCAGGTTCCATCCCTAGGCACACCTCCTAGGAAGCCACTGTTGGGAACGAACTTGTCCTGAGGAGTGACTGCACAAAATTTGCACCATCCAAGCTGACCAGCTGGAAGGAAGAGAGAACAAAAGCTGTTAAACTCAGCAACAGAGAGCAATAGGAAAATGAAAACTTTGTGCAAAAGGAATTACATGAGAAAAAATGAGATGAAAATAAGGAAAATTTAATCAGAATAGTTGTCAAGAAGATTTCTTGTGCTGCTGCTGCTGCAAAAAAAAAAAATAAATAAACAACACAAACTCAAGAGAGAAGCCCACAATTTGAGTCACTTTAATATCAAAATTGTTTAAAACAGAAAACATGCCTGGAGGACAAGGGACAAAGTGACAGAGTAGGACTTTCCTAACAGTCACTAATCATTTGTTTCACTTCAGTTCTGTCAAAGTAGCTTTACTGAATCAAACAGAGTGATCCTGGAGGTCTCAGCTTTGCAGAACACCCCCAAGCAAGCTGTCCCTGCAAGGAAGCCCTGCACTGCTCAGAGATGCTGACCACACTTCTAAGGACTGGAAGCGATGGAGATACAAATTTTTCAGTCTTTGCTGTGGCACTGAGAAGTTAGCTATTTTCATCCCAGACGACAGCCAGCCACCCTATCTTCATTAATACTGTTTGCATTATTCACTCCCAGGTCAGAATTGAGACTTGAGTACTTGTGTGTATTTCTAGTCCAGCCTGTCCATCTTCCTTGGAAAAATGCTTCTGACAGTGCCCTCAAGCATATTTGAAGAGACGTTCTATGAACTAGGAGCAGCTGAGCCAACTCTACAGACCTCTCAGCCTCCTCCACCTTTTCCCTCACCCATGTTCCATTCTTTCCCTTTAAGGTTATGGACTTTTCTTTAAATAAACAGAATATCCATCATCTTTGCAATATTTTCTTTAGAATATTTATTTTGTTGCCTGCCTAATCACAAAGCAGTCTGCATTTTTAAATCCTCTAAGTAAAATAATTCCCAAAATAATCCAGTCAAGTACAAATAAACTACAGGCTTCTTAATTTCACTGGCCTTTAAATTTAATTTCACATCCTGTGGTCCTACAGTAATGTTAGGATTATGTCATCTTGTTACTGTTTAGATTATGTACCTGTAAAAATGAAGAGCAATTGGTTCTCTTACTGCCACACAGAAAAACTCATATAATACTTTCGGAGTAAAGACTGGGAAATCTTCTAATGAGCACAGGGAAGTACATTAGCTCCCATCTTCATTGGGAAAAACTGAACAGAAGGCTTCTGCTTCCTATCACATGTAAAAGAAGAGGAACTCCTGTGTGGTTTTGACTACTATTTTATAAAGACAGCAACTGTTTTGATAAAATCATTTGCTTCTAAACCTTTCCAATGATTTGGATATGGATCCTGATGGGATATTTGTTATTTTATCCACAAGAATAGTCCCATTGACTTTAGCACCACTCCTTGCACTTGAATTAGAGCTTCACTAGTTTTCTTTGGAAGCATACAAATCAGAAGTCATTCACGAAGTAACACTAGCACAAAAATAGTACAGGAGAAGAATCAGCCACATGCCTAAAAATATAGTGATAACCAGCCAATAAAATACACCTGCCACTCCAAAAGCAGAAAGACTCTGCACGCTTCCTGACATTTTGATTTCAACTTCCCTGGGATTGCAGCACATCCATAGTAGCAAGTCTAGTATAGGGTTATAGTATTATTAGTATAGGGTTATAGTTTCAAACCTATCTTTACCAGCAAAGTCCCCAGCACACACATATCCAGCTTTTGATTTTGTGAAAGAGTTCATCAGCAGATTTTAGCTAGCAGAGCCATGCATGGAAAGGGAAATTGATCATCCTCACATAGGAAAGACCAAAACGATGCAAGTTTTTCTATTGTTGGGTTTTGTTGTGGGTTTTTTTTTTCCTTTTTTTTCTTCAAATGAAGATCAAATAGTAACACATCGTACCAGAATGCCTAGAAACAGGAAAATCAGAGCTGCTGCACTCCTCTTTAGATGTTCACTCTTCGTTGCCTTCAAAGCAAGCCAGTGCAGATGCTAAGCTGTGGGTGACAAAGGCACAGACACCTGTGGGACAGCTCCCAGTTCTCAGGGACAGATCACAGTTGTGGCTTTCATCCTAGAGTTGTTTGTCATAAAGATGCAGGCATCAGCTTAGTGCAGCTGCTGCTGGCCTGATAACACATGTGGTGGAACACCTCTAACACCAACACCTTCAGATATTCAGATATTTAGTTAATACAGAAAGCTACATATAGCCACAAAGTTACGCCTATATTTAGGATAAATACTGAAAATTCTTTGTTGTGTGGACAATTTCAGCAGTAAGTTCAGAAAATGAACATGTTGAAAACAAATACAGTCAGTCTCTAACAAAATTTATTATTTTGCAGTTGAAGTGAGTGATCACATGAGGTTAATGGAACAGATATAAGCATCTCTATTCATACCTCCATAGTTAACATTTGTTCTAGAAGTCCAACTAGCTGGTGACTTCTGTGTGTTATTAACCTGAGACTGCCATAGCTCAGTAATAAGTATGCTTTTAAATGCCCATGAACTCGTTAAAATTGATCTCAATTAGACTATGACATCACAGAAACACAGCAACAACAAACACACAGGGGCATAGTCCTCCCGCTGTAGTAAGGAGGTTTGGCTGGAAGAGTTCTTGTTTCTAAAGCACTGCCTCATCTCAAGAAGTGTTGCCCACAGCTGCAAAGTGGTGCCCCATGAAGAACCCTGCACAAGAAGTAGGGAGCCCACAGATGGCTACAGAAGCATCCCTTCTATCAAAGGAGATCACTGTGTCATTCAGACTTAGACATTCTTTTCACATAGGCCTGAAGACTCCTGTTTTCTGAATTTCCTTGATCAGAAATGTAAAGAAATATTCTGACTTCTTCTGGCTACTTTTTTCCCAAAAAGAAATAGCTACAGCTTAAAAGCACCCTCTCACATCTGAAGTAATAGCTGATTCAGTACTTTATTTTTTTCCTCCCTTTAAGCTATCACAGTGATGAGAATTTCTCTTGAACTCCAAAAACTGAGTTACCGCACGCAAGCTTCCTCTGCTTATAGAGACAACATTTTCCTTACAAAGTAATTTGTTTTTGTGTCAAGGGATACAGGACTGTACTTCAGATTTTGTGTTCAAAGCATTGATTAATGAATTTGCTAAAGTTAAGCTGCAATAATCATATTCTCCATGGGGTTCTGGCTGTCGCTATAGTCACCTTCTTCCCTTCAAAATATGCTTTTCATTGTTTCATTGCCCTTTTTCCAATTGCTCTGCAGCCAAGTTCTTGGAAAGCAATCACGCTTCTTATTTAGGATTTATAGCTAGTCTTTTGCCAATAAGGACATGCACAAATCACTCCTGTGATCATCCTGCAAAAGCAAGCTAAAAATACAGCAATTTAAAAAGCAGGCACATTTTGTGTGTTATATGGCATCAGTGCACAGTCCTCAAAAAACTTTGAGATATATGAAGGAATGTTGCCCCTTTTGGCTGATCAAAGGCCATGAGCAAGTTCTAGAATCCAAGCCTATTTAAACAGGAAATATATATATATTATTGCATTTTAGTTGCTGCAAGCTTTTTCCTTTTATCAGGTTTACACATGAAAGTCTGCACTTCAGAAATCTAAGTGTGCCCACATAAATCTGGTGAAGTTCAACAAGCACGAGGTGTTGCACACAGGTCATGGCAATCCCAGAGATGAGTACAGACTGGGAGAAGAATTCATTGAGAGCAGCCCTGCCAAGAAAGTCTTGGAGGCTCTGGTGGATGAAAAGCTGGATGTGAGCCAGCAACACGCACTTACAGCCCAGAATACCAACAGCATCCTGGGCTGCATCAAAAGAAGGGTGGCTAGCAGGGCACAGGAGGTGACTGACCCCTCTACTCTACCCTCGTGAATAACCAGGTGGTAACCTGTACTACTGCTGCACCCCCAGCACAAGAAAGATGTCGAGCTGTTGGAGTGGGTCCAGAAGGCCACAAAGGCCTGAGAACCTCACCTATGAGAAAAGGTTGAAGGAGTTGTACTTGCTTAGCTTGGAGAAGAGAAGGCTCTGGGGACACCTCACTGCAGCCTTCCAGTACTTGAAGGGAGCTTAAAAGCAGGAAGGGGAATAACTTCTTACACAAACTGATAGTGATAGGACAAGTGGGAACGGCTTCAAACTAAAAGAGGTGAGACTTAGATTGGATGTTAGGAAGAAATTCTTTACTCAGAGCGTGGTGATGCACTGGCTGCCCAAAGAAGTTGTGGATACTCCATCCCTGGAGGCACTCAAGACTAGGTTGAGTGGGGCACACAGCAGCTTAATCTAGTGGATGGCAACCCTGCCAATGGGGAGGGTTGGAATCAGATGGGCTTTGAGATCCCTTCCAACCCAAGCCATTCTGTGATCCAAATCGGCTGTTTCAAGACTAATAATCCTGATGACTAATACAGTTATCACTAAAACTTTAAAGCAGTGGGAACTGGGGGGGTTGTTTGTTTTGTTTCTTCATGGTTTTTTTATTATTATTTTTTGTGCATTTGTTTGTAGGGATCTGGGTATTTATTAAAGCCAAGTTCCATTTGGGTTTTAAAATGTATTTCAGCTTGTCTATGAAAAAAATAACATGCAGAGAAGTGGCAGATTACATGCAAGAAAACTGATGCTACAGCTAGAAAGCAATAGATCAAGATAAAGAGTACCTAGAAAAATCACCATGCCTTGGCCACGCTTGTCTGACCATATTATCTGTTTTTCATACAAACATTACAGTATAATCATCAGCCTCTTGATTACTTGTCTTTCAGCAGCTTATTGCTTTTGACAGGCAGGGTTAGATTCATGACTGTATTGATCTGTTTTAAAGCTTTTCTTTGTTAGGACTGCTGAAGTTGCACTGAAATTTTGGGAGAGTCCTTGGTCTCTCCACAGCCCCTCAGATCTGATGAGACCCTCTACCAAACAGTTTTACACTGGGAAAGTGAACTGAGACTCATCCTTGAGCCTGGATCCACATTCAGCAGCTTGGTTCTCAGACATGATTGATGAGACTCAGAAACAAGAAGGCTCATGAAAAGATTCAAATAAATGTTTCACCACCTCACAGTACGGGGTTCTTATTAAACTTGAAATTACTGCAGTTGTTATTGTTCTGCTGTTCTTTTTATGATTTTCATCTTTCTTGTTTTCCCTCTTCTGCTTATTCTCTTCTGTAGGCAACAAGATATGGTTCTAAACACCTACTTGGTCCTGTAATTAAAACAGATACATTTTCTACTGAGTCCTAAAAGGGACTGGCCATTTGTGTAATGGGATTTTACATGAGAAACGATAATTGAGGAAGCAGCAAATTTATTCATAGTAAATTACAAATGAACTTTGAAATGCAATAAAACTCCATCTTTTTTTCCTGTGCTTAGACCAGTAGATCCCTGAGTACATGTAACTTACATGTGTATCTCAGAAACATTATATTCTGCAAACAGATGACAGTTTCCTGAAATTTGTTCTCTGCTTGAAATTATTCAGTGAAATACATTTTGTTGCTCCAGTAAGATTACTCACGTATCACATGGCATCGTTTAATGGGCGTGCTTCTCATTGTAATCATCAGGATCCTAGTGAAAGTATTTGTATAATAGTTATAAAATTTGCTTCCCAGCATTTCAGCTAAAAAAAAAAAATCACTTTGCATTGGTGATTGCTGTAGTAAAGCACAAAGGAACTTGCACAAGGGATGACAGAAATACCTATTCTGTGGCCAAAGCAAATGAGTTGCAAAATTTAAACCAATATTTGCTAGAAAATGTTTGTGGTGGTCACTCAGCCCTACTTCTGAGGCCTTTACAAACATCCTTGCTGCTGGTCTTAACACTGCAGATCTACCTGCACCTCCCTTTGAAACAATTCTGAATTTTCTTTTTTTTTAATGCCAATATTGGGTTTGTGTCTCCCTTTGCAACCGTGATAAAACTTTCATTTTTAACTAATGTCTGCAGAATGGATCTCATTCTTTTGCTTCTTTTGACATTAAATATCACACTGCAGGCACCAACAACCACTTAGCTGAGCAAAGATTGCTTTTGACTTCACAAGTGGAAATGTGCATACTTGGCCATGGCTTCATGCTCAGCCAGCTACACCTACCCACAGAGTCTGCAGGATCTGGAACTAACTTATTTCAGATACCACAATCTTCAATATATTAATTTGATTTTACTCTTGGAGAAGATGGACAGCTCATTGAAGACCATCTGTAACAACACGTACTTATAATATCCCTCCCAAATTTTAAGAACATTTTACTCACAGAAGCTTATATGCAGTAAGTAAAACCTTGGAGACACATGGCTAAGACCCCTAGCTGAGTGATGCTGGGTAGACAACTCTTCATTAATTCTTTCTTCATTTCAAAGAAACAAACAAACAAAAAAAAAAAAGAATTACTTCTTCCATCCCTCAAAAAGTAAAAGAGTTTAAAGATAAACATGCATCAGGTCTCCAAAAAGAGAAAAAGTGGTTGGAACTTCATTCACACTTAGGATAGTTGGAATACAGTTTGCAATACATCCTGATAAAGCTCGGCCATTCGGGAGATAGCTGACAGCTTCTTTAGTACAACTTGAACACAGTACTGACATCCCTGTTACCATCTTGCTGAAAATGGCAGAAGAAGGCCATAGAAATCGAGTGTCATATTTAAAATTGCACGCAAAATATTGGCCCTCAGAAAACACCACACAATACTTGTAATTAATACCAGTCCTTTAAAGTATTCGTAAAGTCTTCTGAAATCTAAACCAGTGCTACGTTGCTGCTAGGAACAATTGCATGCTGAACAGTATTGACAACAGAAAACAGTGATTATCCACGAGAAGGCAGAGTTATAACCCACTGGTCTGCTCCACGGAAAAATACCTTTGCCCTTATTATTTATAGCAGAGTTTTTTTCTGAAGAATCTCAGGACTTTACTCTTTAGCTAAGCCTCCCAAGTTCAACACCCCATGAGTTATATAAACACTGTTGTACCATTTGAACTATTTTTCCCAACAAAGGGATCACTCCAGGGGAACACTACTGGTACGCTCTCTTTTACAAAACCAGCACTGCTTCACTTGCACATCCCCAGCCTCAAATCTGACACCCACCCCACTGGCGCTCCAGAGTGAAATAAAATCAGGTGCAGGTTTTACTGCATCCAACACTCAACTAAAAGTGCTTTCAGGTGACAGAAGTTGCAACAAAAGGTGGGAGGGGCAAAAAAAAAAAAAAGCTAATTTTAAAGAGCAAAAGATGTAAAAATGAAGGGAAAAAAAAAAAAAAAAAAAGAAGAGCTACAGGCGTCAGAAAGCGCTCACCTCCTGGCAGCGATGCTGCAAGCGTCAGACGCTGGTGCGTGGCGCTGCCCGCAGCCGGGGGATGCTCCGGGCCCAGAGGCTGCCCCGCTGCGACCCCTGGGTACAGGCAGCGCCCGGGGGACGCCACGCTCCCACGAGTGGCGGCGGGGAGGAAGCGCCCGTGAGCTGCCGGGCTTCGCCCCGGGGCTCGCGGCTTTTCCGTGGGCTGTCGGAGCCCATCGCCGCCGTGTAACCGCGATCCCGGCGCGTTTTTTCAGGTGTACGGTGCGGTTGCGGCGTGCCGGCGGCTCCCGCAGTCCCGGAGCATCCCACGGGCAGCGCCGGGCGCCCGCGGCTCGGTGCTCAGCCCCGGCTCCGTACGGAGCGGGCTGGGGACGGGCAGCTCTCAACAATGGGCATGTTTGCGGCAACACGGTATCACCTAATAACGCCGAATAAGGCAATGACGGTACGCTGGAGCGATACGATCCCGCCGGTCTCATCACACAGCGCGGAAAGCTATTTGCAGATTTGCTAAGCCCTTTTGAATGAATGCATCTGCAGCTGACCTTTAACAATAGACGCTGAAATAGCACAATCTGTGGGACCAGATTTGAGGGGGGGCAGCGGGAAGGGGGAAGGAAGAGATGGGCGAATATTGTAATCTCCGCAATCTCGCTCGCTTCCTTTCCCAAACCTCCTCGCAGCGGGGGGAAATCGATCCTTCCCTTGGAAGCGAGGCTCCGGTTCAGAGAAGCCTTTCCCAGCGCCAGCTCCGCCACATGGACCCCGACAGCCGCCGCCGGGACCGGCGCTCAGCCCCCACCTCCCGCACCCCGCAGCCGGAGGGCCGCCCGTGCCGGGGATGCTCCGGCTCCCTCCCGCCGCTCTCTCACCTTCCCTGGCTTTCAGCAAAACGGTGTTAGCAACGATGTTTTCCAGCTCCATTGACGAGCTCGGGCAGCGTAGGTAGCGGCGGCACGGCAGCAGGACGTCACGCTCCCTAAGTGCGGAGCCTCCGGGCGACCATCCGCTCCTGCCCCTAGCGCGCTAGCCCCCCTTGCATGATCCCTTCCTCCCTCTCCTCCGCCCGCAGAGCTTCAGCCGGGCGGAGGCGGCGCTCCCCGCGCTATCTGCTCCCTCGGCGCCTCGCCCCGCTACTCCATCCTCCGCCCCGCCGCCTCCCCGGCGGTTTGAGAGCTCGGGTTCTCCTGCCTCCCTCCCCCGGGGGTGTGGCACCACCGAGCGGCCCCGCAGCCCCGCGCAGGCGCCATCCCCCGCCGCCGGCTCCGCGGAGCCGGGAACGCCGGGACGTGCGGGCTGGGGGCCGGCAGCGCAGCCCGGCCGGGGGCAGCCCCTGGGGGAGCTCCGCGGGGCGGGGGGAGCTCCGCGGGGCGCAGCGCGGCGGGGAGCGGAGCTGTGCGGGCGGGCGGGGGGAGGCGCGGAGCTCGGCCGGGTGCGGAGCGCCACCCAGCGGCGCGGGGCTCGGCCGGACCCTGCCGCGCTGCCCCGCGCCGTCTTTAGGGGATCTCATCCCCGTGAGAGGTTGCTCGAGACATCCGCCGTTTTGGGGAAAGTTGTTTTTAAGCGCCAGGCTACAGCGTAAATCTTCTGCCCGTGCGAGGCAGATGCTCGTGTCAGCGTGATTCTGGTTTTCCTGGCAACGAGGTGGATCGATAGAACGTTCAGCAGCTCAGGCAAAGCGAGCGGAATAAAAACGACCCATTGCTCTCACCAACAGTCTTCCCCCATCAGCCCTGCATTGATTAAACCCGTGCGGAGAAAATGGAATAGACTGCAGCTTCCTGTTAGGGGAACACAGACAGTACTTCGGGGCTTTTTTTCCTGCTTTTTTCTTTCTTTCTTTCCTTTCTTTTGGTCTGATCATTTTCTTTCTACAGGCAGACAGAAGTGACCTGCAATGGCAGGACTTGCAAACTGCTACTGAGTGCGTTTTCTCGGCACAGAAAAGAAACAATAAATGCACTGAATGGACAATGCCTTGGACGTGAGGGTAGTATAGCTACAATTAATGCCTTCCGTGAGCATCAAAGGTGGGGAACCTCGGTACTATTCCAGCCAGGACGCTGCTGTGCACCATATTCCCTGCTCTCTCTACTTTGCTTCAGAAAATATTCACCCTCTGGTAGTCACACCGTGTTGTGGCTACTTCCTCTGTAATGCCAGTTTCTATACAACAGCAGTTGTGTCTCTAAGTACCGGAAGATTTTTCTCTGATTAAATAATTCTTGAGGGAAAAAATTGCTTCCTGGAAACCAGAGCCTGAGCATAGAGATGAGGTTCCTAAAGGGTGTCTGCCCTGCATGCTATCTGGCTGCTTCTGTGCAAGGACTGATGCTCGCTTGTGAGACGAGCAAATTATGCTCGGGTTATAAGAGCATTCCACATCACTGCAACCTTCCACTAATGGTCATCGAAAGGACAACACCAGCATCAGAGTAGGACTGGCACTGGAAGGCTCAGCTGCATCTTTTACTTCCGTTAATTAACATTTTTAATGTTACCAGCAACCCCTGTCTCCAAAGGGAAAAAAGGAATTTCCGCATCTTACACATTGTTCCCCAAAATGTGTACTAGTAGCTCAACTGCTGCTGGTAGCAGTGGGATGTTGATGTGCTTGCACACCCCAGGACCAGGTTATTCAGCGGGAAGGGATTTCCTGCACAAGGAGCACCGACTAGGTTTGGTGCATAACCTTTATACAGGTCCCCACGTGAAGAGAGGCACTTGCGGATCTTAAGTTTGGGTGGCTAAGCACTTGAAAAGCAGCACATACATCAGAGGGCTCCACTGCTCCTCTTTTATCTAGTATGTGTATCTACATCTCCGTGCTTTAGTGCTGTGCACACAGCCATCTGCAGCGCTGCCCTTTGCAACAGAAGTGTGACTTCAGAGTGCTGATGTTGCGTGAATGTTTGTTTGGCTCCTGAAGGGGTAAGTAGTAGAGTGATGAAGGTCTACATGGTGCTGGAAACCCCGCTGAGCTACTTGGTATTCTGAACCGGCACAGCTCTTAAGTACTTTGGGTTCCCAGCACCCAAAGGCACAGTTACTCAGTCCTTTCAGAATCAGGAACAGCAACAAAACAGAATGTTGTGCTGCTCCTGAGTGGTGACCACACGAAGCCGGATGACTTTGAAGAAGCAATCACTGAACTTAAATGTGGCTGAGTGCAGGCAGTAGAAAGCTGAGCTGTGCTCCTGAACTGCTTCTGTAAAACTTCTGTTTTACAGAAATACGTTTGTCAGATACACATCTACACAGAGGGCAACAGTTTTGGCTTCAGATCTATTAGTAGGAAGAATGGAGTGGGTCTTCTTAATGATTCCTACAGTGTTTAAGAAAATTAAAACTTGCTTCCAACACATCTGAGACACTTTGGTGCCCTAGAACACGAAGTTGTTGCTTTCACTATCACAATACCTACTTTGAATAACAAATCAAGACAGTCAATCCTCACTGCATCTCCGTTTCCTATTTCAGCCTCTAAAGCCTGAACACACCACAGGGCTGTGCTTCAGCACAGGGTTGTGCGGGACGGCCCCTTTCACGCTCCCTGTGGAGCATCCCCACATCAACTGTCACTGCCGTTATCTTCATTCTTGTGCCATCTTGAGCACCTGGTTCACAAAAGCCACAACAAAAATAAGAAAGAGATACATTTACTTATATCAATTTTCTCTTGCAACAGCACAGGCATTTCATTCAGGCTATGCGACGTCTTGTTTAATGAGCAGTCAGTGTGAGTGAGGGGAAAATAAACTGCTCGTTATCAGGAAACCCATGAGTTTGTTCTGTTTATCTCATTCTACCCACTGTCATAAACTTTGGTGCTCAAATATGAAAGTGTAGACTCAAAGACAGTGTAGAAGGCAAGAAACACAGGTCTTCTTTTCAGGCCTAAAGATCAGTGTTAGCGAGGAGCAAAGGGTAAAAATTCAGTTTGAATCTTATGCAGAAACAGACTGTTTTTAAAGAAAAAAAGAGAAACTAGGGAAAAAAAAACGTTAAACTGAAAGATGTGCTTTCTATAGTGCGTGGTTATTCAGCTTTTAAGCAAAACACCTTTCATTTGAAGCCATTCAATAAAGACTCAGGAAAACACTTTTTAGGTGCTGAACACCTCGACAAAGCGGGGCTGGCAGCCATCTTTCTTTTACAGGAGAAGAGAGGTTTGTAAATGAAATGCCAACACCGTGTGAGACCAAAACGCATCAGCATAATAAGAATAGGAAGGCAGCAAAGCTGAGTGTGATATTCTGAGCCACTCTAACGGATGAGTCATCGACAGGGTGGGCTCGCACGGCTCCAGCCAGAAGCACAGCAGTAACACACCCAGTTCTCTCCACAGAAGAAGCGCTCGGCCTCAGTGCAGCGTGCTTGGCATAGCAGGGTAAGGTCAAGGTGAATCAGGTGTCACAAAGGGGCTTGCCTGTGCTTATCACCTGCAAACATACCCTAGCAGAGGCTGTCGCCCAACTCCGTGTTACAACACATAATTAATGCAGTAAAGCTTGCTCCCCTCTTAGCTAGATTGCATTTGAAATTGCTTCTGAAATGTATTCATACAGACATTTCACCTCCCACCAAGACGCTGTATCAGCAGGTGGGAACACACAGGCCCATGAGAGCGTTTGCGGGCAGCTGTGACCTTTTACTGAGCCCTTTTGCATAAGGACAGAGGCTGCCATCTACCAACAGCCATGGGGTGATGCATCACTTTCTCAAAACTCAGCTTTTTGCTTTAGTTTATATGGAAATGTTTATGTCCCTGTAGTTTTCCTCCAGATCCTTTTTTTTTTTCTTTTTTTTTTAATTGTTTCTTCAAAGTAGAAGATCAATGTGTGAAGATTGATGTGACAGAAGATGATGTGACAGCATTAAAGCATATAGAATAAAATAATCATCTAGAAGATGAGCACATTTTATTTTTTAAACAAGCAGAAGGACGCATCCCACAATCAGCACAGAATTCTGCAGAAGCAAGAGATCCATTCCAGGATTTCCTTACCTCATTCATCAAGTTTGGAGAGAAGTTACCTTTCCACTAATACTTCTTTTGTTAAAAAGAAGGCAAATTAAAGGCAAATTTAGTTATTGCCGGATAGGTAATAAAAAGGCATAAAGAGCAGGCAGGCAGGTGTCATAATAAAAAAAATAATTTTACACATCTATTTGTTCAAATGCCTCATCCACTTTCTGCACCTTGCAGTGATACAGCCTTCCCTGCTGAAGCCTGCTGACATCCATGGGAAGTTTTTCATCAACTTCAGATGCGTTAGAATTGTGTTTAAAGATTTGAATCCTTCAAAACTAACACGTCCACTCACTGCTGATTTTGTGCTGCACCAGTGGGAGCCAGCAGTCCATCACTGTGGGATGAGATGACATTGGGGCCCAGGGTTTCCCTGGTATATATGTATTTAATAACACAATCTCCATATCACTGTGATTTTAGAAGCACACAGTGACACAGCAAAGCAGAAAACCAACAAGATGCTGAGACAGATGTGCACATGACACCACTCAGTAAATTTATTCTGAACTACAGATGGCAAGAAGAACCAGGTTTAGCAGCTGCTCTAGCCTGCATCAGAACAAGTGCTGAGGAAAAGGAACAACTCTTTTAGCAGGCACGCTTTGGCAAAGTCCACCTTCAAATCCTCGGGGTGCCCAATAAAAAGCAAAATGGAAAATAACCCTCTGTGCTAAATGGCAGTAGTTTAAGATGTTGCCTACAAGTCTTGGAAACTTAATTACACTGCCTTAATAACAAAGCATGAGCAATATTTCCCCACCTGCATGCCAAGTGTTTAAACAAAGACTTTTAAACAAATACTGCTTCCCGAGGATGGGGAAAATACAATTTTAGAATATATCAACTTAGAAATTGTGAATAATCATCTGTTGGTGAAACAACCATCCTCAGGAAATCCCAGCAATAGTTCCTTTTTAAATTTTTTTTGCTGCTACAATACAGCTCCCACAGCTGAGGGAAAGGAACTGCTATGTCTGTGTGTATGGGAATTGCTAAGTCACAGCCTGAACCAATGATTGAACACCTGGTGAAGGGACACAGCCAGCCCTGAGAGCACAGGTGAAAGCAATTCACCTGTGTGACTGAAAGGTTCCACCCCTCCCTAACCTCATTTAAGGGCTGGCCGCCACAGGGGAACAATCTCTTCTTAGAGCTCCTTTGTTCTGGAGCACTCAGTGAGTCCTGGTCCTTAGGACAGGCAAGTGAACACAGGTAAGTGAACCTTTCTTTAACTGGATTGTGGTCCTCACCCTTTTTTTGGTAGACAACCAGTTTTAAACTACTTTCACCTTTCCCCACACTCAGTTGTATCCCTACCTTACAGTTTGCTGCTCAGCTTCAGAGAAGTCACTGTTCAGAAAGCTCCTCCCTTGGTGTGAAGGGGTTCTCCATTTCAGTAGATGTGAACACAGCTGTGTCAACCTGCATGGCTGTTTAAGGAGTTGGTCCAATAACTGCCTGATAATTTTTTTGCTGCTCTTTGCCATCAGTTATTGCTCTGCAGATGTCCCTTGTCTACCTCCGTTGCTTGTTGCTCTGCTGGCAGCCCTTGTGGTATTTCAGCAGTGGTACTAAAGTCCCCTGAACTTTACAGCAGACACATTTCTCAACAACTGCTCTTGCTTTCTTCTACTCTCTTCCTGGGGACACCACAGGCTGCAGCACAGCTCGCCTCAGCGTGCCTGATATATTTTCAGATGAATAGCTTACTCACTTCCACTTCAAGGCTTGGAGGAGTTTTTTAAGCAAGAATGCCCTTAACTTTTAATGAAGAGGTACTCAAATATGATGAGTAGCTCAGACAGCTAGCTCCCCTTGTACAGCCAGTGATGGCTCATCGGAGTCCTGTCCTGGCAGTGTTTACAGGCAGTCTTTGCTCATCAATGAGTCAAAATTGAGCTTTTATCTCAAATGCATCTGGAAAGTGCTAAGGAGAAGAAAGGGACATGTGGGGTTCTTCAACCCGGGATCTGCTGTTGTAGTGACAAACCTAGCACGTACTTCTGCTTCTGTTCTCAAGTGTGTGTACAGAGCTTTGTTAGAAAATCTTAAGCCTGAAGGGAACAGCTGCACATCAAAAGCAATAGTGATGCATGTTTGAATTCAAGGAAATCGGTGGATGCAGGAAGCTGTTACCACTGCTATGGTGGTTAACCCTATGCTGGAGTTAACTGCATCCTGAAGTGTTTGTTTTCCTTCCTTGTCTCAGCGTGGCTACAGTAACAGTTGGTATTCTCTACTGTCATGCAGAACACCTCCATCACCTCCTTTTGGATTCTGCCATCTTTACCTGGTATCTCTGTGCATGTATTAGTGGATATTATTCTGGTTACTCTGCTTGGCAGTTCTTGAAGATTATCAGAGCTACATTTCTGGCAGTTATTGCCTTCATTTCCATTAATAAATTCAAGAGTGCCACAGAAAAGCACCAGCATCTGAAACTGGTCCATCCATAACATTAAATGTTCAGGAAGGTCCATGGTGTGCATGCCAACTGTCCCAAACAATTCCCAGGCATATTGGAGAGCTGATCCTGGCTACTGGCTAGTCAGGACAGGCAAGCTGTGTGTGACTTCCACCTTCTGAAGGCTCAGAGAGCTGACTGTGACTGGTCTCTTGGTATTTTTGTTAGAGCTACAGGTGCAGCACCTGCACTGCTTCCAAGAGGTTGCTCATGTTGCTTTGGTTGCTCTGGCTTCATCACCCTGTGAACCAGGGAGAAGCCATGAGCAGCTGGGGATGACTCTCCTTGGTAAGAGGCCATGGATGCTTATAAATGCCTATATTAAAGCAGCAGGTTGGCTGGGAGCTTCACCGGAGTTGGGGTGCCACAACCACACCCCTCTGTGCTGCCACTAGCTGCGGGCCAGCAGTGGGCTTTTCTGGCTAAAAGGCAGTAATGTGACTACGAGTTCAGCAAAGACTCAACAGCATTTAGAAAACGCTGTATCCGTGAGGTTTCCGAGGTCCAGCAGCACGTTTATTCCTCTGCTTCGGTTTGCCCACCGCAGCCCTGACGCGAGGGAACCGCCTCCGCTCCTCCTCCCCGGGGACGCACGCCAGCCGACGGCGATTCCCGCCGCCTCGGGGCGGCTCTGAGCCTCACACCGCCTTCCTCCCTCCTCGCGTCCGCAGCCCGGCCCCGCCTGCTGCGCCGCGCTCAAGATGGCGGCCGCGCTGAGGACGCTGCTGCGGCGCGCGCGGCTCCCGACCGTCGTGTCCCCGCAGGTTCCCGCCGCCGGGAGGACGCTGACGGCGCAGCCGCTGCTGTGCGCCCGCCGCCGGCTCACGCTCGGTAAGCGCGGGGCGGCCCCGCCGCGCTGTGCCCGGGGGTGGCCCCGGTGTCCCTGCAATGTGCTGTGTGTCCCCGCAGGCGCCCCGCGGCTCGGCCCCGCCGTCACGCAGCACGCCCCGTTCTTTAAAGGCACGGCTGTTGTCAATGGGGAGTTCAAGGAGCTGACCCTGGATGACTTCAAGGGGAAGTACCTCGTGCTCTTCTTCTACCCCCTGGATTTGTGAGTGCTGGTTTGTGGCACGGGGTTGCTGTGGCCATGCAGGGCTGTCTGTGCGGGTTTGCTGCGGCACACCGGCCTATTCCTGTGCCTTTCTGTAAAAAAGCTGCCTCAAAAGCTTGCTGGGTCGTTACAGCTCACCTTTCTCTTCCCACCCAGCACCTTTGTGTGCCCCACGGAGATTGTGGCGTTTAGCAACAAAGCGAATGAATTCCACGATGTGAACTGCGAGGTGGTGGCGGTGTCCGTGGACTCCCACTTCTGCCACCTGGCCTGGATAAATACACCGCGCAAGGTATGAATGGGCGGCCCTGGGGAGCTCCCCTTCCTCACTGGTTTTCTTTCTGCAGGAGTTCCTGAGAAGAACAAACGGTTCTGCAAACGTTATGATAAATAAACCATAAGTAGGTTCTACTCAGGCTGAGATCTTCCACTGATCTTTCCGTTAATGATTTGTTTGTCAAGGTTTGCTTGTTTTCTTTTGCTCTCTTTAGTCCTGCAGGTTACATCGTGTCTTACACGTTTATCTTGATAGACAAAGCCTTAAGTATACCTCTCAGTGCCCTGAGCTGCTTGTGACAGCTATGGTTTGTGAGGGATGTCACAGAAAATGAAAGCAGTTCTGCTTCCATTCCAGAGCTGCCACTGTTAGGTACTAGTGAACAGTCACTGCTGTAATGGGGCATTGGTCATACTGAAAGCATTTCAGCAAATGAAGAGTTAATTCTGAAACACTTGAGGTATTTTGGTTTCTTCTGGGAAAGAATGTGATAGAGATAATGGGTTTTTTTCCAAGAGGAGCCTCTTTCATTTGTGCATGTAAAGATACCTGCTTTTGATAGCATAAAACATCTCAATACGTAGGTTAGCTGTAGACAGAAGTGTCACAGGAGGATGCAGTGTAATCAGTTTCTACATGTGTGGCCATGGGGAAGCAGTCCACAGTAGTGCTTATCACAATTGAACTGGTCTGCCTCCAGGTGCATGGCTTTTCCTTGATAATATAGGAGGGAGGAGAGTTTGCTTGATGTAATATGGTTTGGCTGAACCAATCAAGAGTATTTAATCTTACACATGCTTTGTTGGAGCTCTGAAATGTGACTACAAACTGCCTTCGTTGCTTTATGGGAAAGTTGTTCAGCATGCACCACTCATGCCTTGTTTTGTGCATAGCAAAACATTCTGCAGGGTGGAAGGAATTCTGTAATGGTGCAGATATGAAACTGACACCCAGAGGAGTTTGTTTCCTTTGACATCTGCCTGTGTGTGAGAGCTCCGTTGCAGGCAAGCGTTTGCAAGATCAGGGTCTAAGTGACAGATTACACAATGATTCACTGATGATGCCTGGAATAGAAAAGCTAACAAATGCCAGTCCTGTTTCAAGGATAACAGAACTTATCTCTCTTGCTGTTCCAGTGCTGTAAAAATCAAAGCGATCTTGGTTGACTCTCCAAATAGTATTTAAACTGTTCTGGGGGAGAATGCATGCACTGCATATAGAGAGCAGCAGAACTTTGACGTACCTAGTGTGTTTGCTAGAAGCCTTGTTTCATCTCTTTATGTTGTACAGGTTTCTTTTCTCTCGCCACCACATTCATCTTATTTAAGTGATCAAAATTAAACATATAATAGAAATTTTCATATATCAAGCTTCTCTCAGTGCTAGACAAGTTTTCATCTTCTAAACAAAACAGTTAAATGCTTTTTGGAGAAAAACAAACAAAAGTAAGAACCACTCCAGGTAGAGTTCATGGTATTTTGTTGTTACTGTATCTCTGAGAGCAATAAATATAGTGTCAGGGTTTATCCTAAACAGCACTTGGTAACAAAATGGGATCTTGCTCTTTTCTCTAGAGTGGTGGTTTGGGCAAAATGAATATTCCAGTTCTGTCAGACCTCACGAAACAAATCTCCCGTGATTATGGTGTTCTGCTTGAAGGACCTGGCATTGCGCTGAGGTAATGAATGATTGATGATGATGCAGTTTCCTCCAAGGGAAACTGTACAGGGATCATGTGAACGGTGGGAGATGGAACTTCTGTGGACCTACTGCTGAATTTCATCCTAGGAAAAAAGCACATACCCATTATGGCAGGGCTGAGAGTTTTCCAGACTTCTCTGAGGATACACGCAGAGAATAACTGGGGAAGGGAAAGGAGACTTGGATAGAAGAGCATTTTTCAGTTTCCATACTCTTCATAATTTTGTTTTCTTTTCATGGAAGGGGAAGAGAGTGCCTTAATTTGTGAGTGAGAAGCTTGTAGAGCTGTAGTCCTAGAGGGAGTTACAGTCAAGCCTGGTTATCCTAGAGGCTTTTTACTCCATGGGAATACCAGAAGCAAATTGGGTCCTTAAAAATAAACAGTTGTCTAGGAGTGAGTTTATTAGGGACATCGGATTCCTCATCTCTTGGCATTAAAAGGTTTATGCTGGCTATGATCCCCAGCGTAATCCTGTGTTCTTAGTGTTCAGATGTAGGCTTTTCTCTGCCATGCAGGTGTGGAAGGAAGTGTTTTGTTTGGTTTCTTTCCAAGGATGGAGTGACAGAAGTCCACAGAAGGCTGCTTAGTATTCTTATTCAATATTGGATCAGTATTGTTTGTTGTTTTAGGTTGCCCTAATCTGTGCTGTTATTTTTTCCACTTCAAGACAGAATCTTCTTTGCTAAAAAAGAAACAAATGTCTGAAGGTCTGAATCTCACCGTACTGGTTAATTTGTTCTTTAGTTTCCACAATGGCTTATACATATAGCAGAAACTAACTTAGTAGCTTAATGTAGAAGCAGCTTTTCATTCATTACCTTTTGGGTTTTAAAAAAGGAAAGGATTCTAGCTATCAGCTTAGAAATAAAAAATGAATTAAGATGTATAGGAAAGATAGAACTTCTGCTGTCTAAATCTTGGTGTATACAGCATAATTTCACAATGCCATACCAGTTCATTGGCTCTTAGTTTTTGATCACTGTACTAACATCATATCAAATGCAATATTGCTGCTCCAAAGTCTGATGAGTGCATCTAACTACCGTGCTGAAATTGTTCATTGGTTTCTTGGTTCTGAGCTTTAAATATGATTTGCATTCCTGAAATTCTCACTCAATTGCAGAGGTCTCTTCATCATTGATCCAAATGGGGTCATCAAGCATCTGAGTGTCAATGATCTCCCTGTCGGTCGCAGTGTGGAGGAGACCCTTCGCTTGGTGAAAGCATTCCAGTATGTGGAAACACATGGAGAGGTTTGCCCAGCAAACTGGACTCCAGATTCCCCTACGGTAAGAGCCTGCTAAATATCACTATTCTAAATATAGACACTTGGCATGTTCTTGCCTGTCCTGAGGGCTAAGAACTGCTGTAATATGAAGTGCTTGAATGAATCTCTTCCTGTTTTCTAATCCTGAGGCTTTCACTGATTGGACCCATTCAGTCTATTTGTATGATACTGAATGTGTGATTTCTGTGAAAGTCACTGACTTACTTTTGGAAGACAGTTTATATTTCAAATGTTTGTACTTTCTAGCAGTTGTCTATGGATTTTTACTTCTTGCCCTGTTGGATATCTAGCAGAAACAATGTCTTACACATACTACACTTTGGCAAGTGGGAGCTCATACATTTTCCAACCAAGTGCAGAAACAGAAATAATGTTTTTAATAAAGTAAATTTGTTTCTTGGATAAAATGTCAAATTCATAACTTTCATATCTCAGTTACAGCATTTGATAGTTTTTCTTTTTCTTGACAGATCAAACCAAGTCCAGAGGCTTCTAAAGAATATTTTGAGAAAGTGCACACATAAACACTCAAAAATGCAGATGAAACTTAGTTACCATATGCTGAAGACGTGAAGTGGCTGTGGTTATGGAAGAATAAAGTTCTCATATGTCCTCATGTTTTAAAATGATAATTAAACGCAGAAATACTTACTGTTTCTCTTGCCTTTTTCTAAAAACATAAGGTAAAAGTCAAGTTGTTTTCCCCTTTAGCTAGTGGACTTCATGAATTTCTGTGATCACAATGTGATAAGTGGGTGGAGAAGTTACCTTCCTCTTTGTTCTTTCACTTAAGCAAAGTGAGAAAACAAACTGGCTTTGGAAGAAAGAAAGCTTCCAAATGCCTTTCTCTAGCAAGAGCCTGAAACCATGCAGGTGGATGATGCAGAAAACAATTCTGATGCAGAGTTCTATTAAGGATTTTTTTTTTCAGGGGATGAAATGAATGTAATGCATACAAGTGTGAGGTCAATGTATGTGCAGCTTAAATCTTGTCTGTGGTCAAAATCCAGTGCAGCTCTACAGGAGCACTAGCAAGCATTACCAGCTTGTGTTTTGTTTGGGAGAAGGTTAGAAATTTGCACCCTGATACTGTTCTTTGTGGAGCTTGATAACAGTCTCCTTCATTTAAAGCCTAGTTTGCTTGAATCTGCCTCCAGAAAATGTAGAGGTCAATTGTAGATTGTAATGTTTAAAGGAACATAGCATACTATCAATAAATCCTAGCTTTGACTTGCAGTAGCTGTAATGCCTTGCTTTCTTTCTGATTTCCCCCACCTGTTGTTTCTCTATTCCGAACAGCTTGGCTCAGTTCGTTGTGTTCGGGGCCTTTATTCGCAGCTTCGTGTGTGGGGGGAGGGGGCTGCAGCCAGAACGATCACAAGCGTTGTGAGGGGAGAGGCAGCCGCCGGCAGACAGGAGGGGTGGGCAGAAGGTAAACCTAAGGGGACCAGCTGGCCAAGGTGAATTAGTCCTCCGATAGGAATCTGATGCAGCGAAGGTGGAAGGAAGGAGAAGCACGCCTAGCATCTCCCAGTGTCTGCTGGTGGAGCGGGGAAGGCCACGTTCAGGGCCTCAGAACTTCCTAACACCTTTACAGCACCAGCGTTTTAGTTCACTTTGGTATAAACCCCCAAGCACAAGTTCTCAAACCCCCATCTCCCGGACCCTACGTGAAGCTGAGCCTCCGCACAGCTTGCTAACAGCACCCCGGCAGCGCTTTCGATCGCAGCTGTGTCCGTGAAGCCCCGCGGCTGGCACGCGCCGTTCTCCGCCTGCCTGCCCCGTCAGCCTTCTTCCTTTCAACTCCGCGCATACACGCGCGGCTCCAAGCTGCGCTCGGAAGCACAACCCGCCTCGGATCGCGCAGCCCCGGCACTCGCGTTGCACGGGGCGGGGCCCGGGCGGAGCGCGCAGCGCACGGACCGTCGGCCGGCAGCGCCTTCCGGTGCCGCGGCGCCATGGACGCCAACCTGCGCTTCTGGAGGGCGGAGGGCGCGGTGAGGCGGGCGGGCGGCGGCGCGCGCGGGGCGGGCGCCCTTAATGGCGCCTCCCTAAAGCGCGCGCCCTTCAGTCTTTTTGGCAGAGGCTGCTGCTCTGGGCGGACGTCTTAGACCCTCTGCACCTCCTCAAGTCCGCGGTGAGTGCTGCGCGGCCGTTCTGCCGGGTGCGGTGCTCCGCGTGTCCTTCCTACGGGGATACGATACCGTCGGGCGACTGCTGCAGTGCGGAGCGTTTGGAGCCTTGGGTTTGGTAGCACGCTGCGTTCTCGCTGCCATCGCTCTGGTGAGGGATGGGTGCACTAGCTCGATGTCACAACTGGTACACTGTACTTTAGGCTATTGAAATCTGAGTTATTTTTTTGTTTGATTTTATGTTCTTGGTTTTTTTTTCCCTCTAATACAGGATGAAATAAAACAAGCACGGTTATTACTGGAAAACAGCGAAAAGACCCAAAGTGAGCCCACACAGAACCAGCAGGTATTTGGGAGCACAGCTGATACAAAATAGAGGTCTTTTTTTTTTTCTGTGTTAAAATAATTGATGTTAGTATAAGATCTACCTGACAAAATACTGAGATTCAGTAACAAGAAAAAGTCTTTACTGCAAAAATGTTTCCAGAATCTGGAAGGAATTTCTTTGGATGACCACTGCCTAATTTCAGTATTATCTGAATCTAATATACAAAGTGCTTACAGAGCACGTTTTGAGTCTTTGGTGTTGTGCTGTCATGCAGAGTGCAGGTTGCTTTGGTTTAGGTCTCATGAATGAGCAGAACATGGGTGGGAAACCTCCTCATAGACGTGCTGGAAGGAAGTGCTGAAGTTGCTTCACTGGAGGAGGCTTGCTTTCATTTCAGAAGGGACTCTGCTGTATTCACGTGGCATTTAGTACCCTGTGTGTCAGAGCCTGAAAGGGGCACTGAAATGTTCTGTGATTCCAGAAAAGCCAGTCTTAACAATAAGTCTTCAGGCTTTTAGCCATGTTTAAGTGATGCTATTTTCTGCTTTAAAATGCCTCCTAGCTTATTTAAAATGTACTTTCTATTCTGTCCTAGTATGTACTTGGCGTTACTAGCAGATGAGATGTGACTAAATTATATTCAGCAAAGTCTGTGGGGAGAAATTTTGGGGAAAAATAATTAAAGAAATGTGAACACATACAACACTGTATGAAAGCAAGTTATTAGAAAAAAAAATGACATAACCAATTTAGAAAGAAGGTTGTAGTCATGCTTTTCTGAAACTTGATCACTAACCTGATTCTCAAATTATTTAGACAAAAGAAGCCTTCCTGCTGAGCCTGGTAAGTTTCCTAATGATTTAGAAACCTGTTTTCTTTCTTATTTAAGTATGGAACAGGTGGTCTAATCTTTTTTTTTCCCTTTTTTTATTCTTCTAAGGCCTGTGTGCATCCTGATACAGGGAAGATAATTCCTTTTCTCTTTAGACCTCCAGGTGAGCTCCCTTCAGAGAAGCATGTAACTGAAGCATCAGCAGGGAATGGCACTTAGTAAATATCCTGTGTGATACCACACAGCAGTACTCTTCTCCACATGGGAAATAAGTGGGCTGTCACTCCTGTTAGTTGCACTCATTATTTTCTGATGACTTATTTATTCCTACGTTCTGCTTGAAAATAAACATCCTTCTATAGGATGAATATATATGAGAATATATGAATATATGAACCATGCACAGCTGTGGCAGCCTTTGTTGCCAATGTCTCAGTTTGAGTAGTCATGCAGTCTGTTGGTCCTACAGTTTCTGAGTGGCTATTGTGAGTGGAGTTCATGGGGACTCCTTTTGGCTGGTAAGCCAAGAGCAGACATTTTGGTTTCTTGAGTGAGGAATGAGAGACAAAGGTTAGAATTGGCTAAGTAAATTAGTTTGCCAAGTATATAGCGAAGATCATTATTATTTTTTTAAATGTATTTATTTTGTGAACAACTGCTTTATTGACAGCTGAAACTAGAGGGGGGGGAAGTTGGGGAAATTTTCTGCTAAAAACCATCGATTTAGACTTACAGCAGTTACTGTTGCTAAAATAAAGGTTTCTTTCTTTTTAGCTTTCCTGCCTGTAACTCTTCCATTGGTGAGTAACAGAAGTACCGGAGCACCACTTGGATTGCATTTCCCAGAGCTAGGGTCTTGAGGAAGGGAATGGGAAGTTTTAGGTTTCTCAGTTGCATTTTCTTTGAGGATGTTTCACAGCTGTAGCTTGGTGAGACCTCAAGAAAGACTGTCATTTATAACTGAAGTTCTTATTCGCTATCTCATTTGGAGAAGGAGTTGGGAAGTAACTACTAAAACGTTGATATGAGATCAGTTACATCCAGTATTTGTACAAATAAAACCTATCAGTTTTAAACAATTCTTTACTTACACCTGCAGTATCTAACTTATTCTGTAAACTTCACAGGCACAAATACCATTTTTATTTTCAGTAGAAAGTCATATCACTCAAATATTTTTTGCACAGTGTTTTAATCACTGTGCATCTGTGCTTTATGTTGGGTAGACCAAGTGAATATGTCACATCTGTTTCAAGAAAGTGTGTTAGCCTAAAATCAAGGTAAATGGCTTCTGGTACTGACTGGAGGCTTTGGCACTGCCACAAATGGCAACACAGCAGTTCACTTCGTGCTCCACTCAACCATTGCTCACCAAAAACTCCTAGATCCATCAATCTAATTTTCTTGTGTGGATTTTCTCTTAGGTCATTTCTTCGTCGCTTCAGCTGCAGGCAAAACAGATTTTCTTATGTCAGGTAATTGCCTCTTTCTACTTTTACAAGTCTTCTTGTCTCTGTTCCAAATTCATTTTTGCTTATAATCTCCCTGCAGTTTGCATTTCACGCGTATACCACAGGATTCACCCTATTAAATGGAAATGGTACCGCAAAGGATAAAGTATGTATTTATTATTATTTTTGGAATCATCTTCATTGTACCAGACCATTTTGAATGTGATTTACAAGTGTACTTATGTAGTAATGTTTCTTCTGTCTTTAGGAGAACTCAATTGAGCAAAAACAAATCTTCCTTGGCCTGGGAGCCGTTTCCTATGCAGCACTTCTAGGTGTATGTATTTGTTTGATCTTTTGTTTCCTGATAATCTCTCCTGAGAAGGAGTAGGCCCTGAGATAACCACACTGCCACGATCCTTCATAATTGTGCTGTAATGCACAAATTACTCTGTGTACACAAATGCAGCAGGTGTCCTGTTTGGGCAATAGGGCAGAATGTGTCACAGGGGCTATGAGTCACAGGTAATTGTTCTCCTTGTTCTGTCTCTGTTCATACTACTGTCCTTTAATTAAAATTATACAATAAAAAGTACTAAACACTGTTACAGATGTTCTTATAGAAAAGTGTGGTCACAAAAACCTTTAGTAACTAGAGAGCATATCTCTTTTGTTGAAATATCAAATCACATCATTTGTGTAGTTTTATAGGCAGTATCTAAGTAGAAAGATTCAGAATTATTTTCCTAGGCTGTTGCACCTTCTTTCTAATAGAAGGTGTCTGTTTCCTCCCAATGCCTTAGGCTTTTCCTTTTATCTTCATGGACCGATACAAGCTGAAGAGTCCAATAACACAACTAATTGTCAAAAGACTTCTACCTGCTCCTCTTTTTGGTGAGTAAAAGCAAACTGTACGTTATGTAGCAGATCTGAAGGCTGTCTGCCTCAGTCTGACAGTGGGATTTTCTTGCCCCTGCATGCATGTGGTCATACTGTTTATTACCCCCCTTATTCTTATCCTACTGCCTTTGCTAGTTACTGTCTTTTCTGTGTGAGTTAACACTCACTGGTCAGTGCAGCGACTTTTATTTGATGCTTGCTGATTGTCAGGTCTAGAACTGTAGAGCAATTTTCTGACTTGCATGTGTGACTGTACAGTTAACAGAATGAATAATGCCAGATAGTATTGAGCTGAGCTATTTTATAGATGGTATAGCTAGAAAGATTATCATGATGGAAAGAGACAATCAACATAAAGGAAAATGCTCACTCCTGTCCTAGGCTCACAGTAGGAAACTCCAAAGGAGTGATCTCCAGAAAGAGGTCTTTTCCCAGTGTGGTGGTCAGCCCTTAGATGGGGTCTGGGAGGGGTGGAGTCTGACTCCACTTCAGCTGACACGGTGCTTTGCCTTCACCTGTGCTCCTGCAGCTGACTCAGTGCTCTCCTCAGGTGATCCAGCAGTGGTTCAAGCCCTGATTCAACAGTTCCCATACAGTGACATACAACTATTCCTGTAAAGCAATACAGAGATGTAGTTGACTTAATCCCTGTATGTATATATTTATACCAGACATTATCCCTGAATCCATCAGGACTGCCAGAAGGGGTGAGTGCAGTAGCACTGGAGCTGGCTGGTGTGTTGTGGCACATAGGTGACACCAGAGTGCAGCACAGCTCCAGCTGTGTGCTGGCATCATTTCTTACTCAGGCTGGGGCTGCTGCTGGCTGTGTAACTGCTGACAGCATAGAGTTATTGCACCAGAATATTATTAATCTTGTAAGGTAATGGCACTCATTTTAACAGATCTTAAAACGTGCTTCCATTTCCTTAAATGTAGAGAGAAATCTGAGGGTTTTTTGTTAGTCCAGCATTTGAAAAGTGCCATGTTTTACACTGATGTCCTTACTGAACAGCTGTGCCAAAAATTAATAAAGAGAGAAATATTCAATTTCAAACAAGGTCAGTTTACAGACTTTGTCCTGTTATGTCTAGAAGAGAAGAGAAAACTGTGTAGGTTGCTAGATCCTATTTGGTATGGCCTTTCTAAGTCACTGTGTTTGCAGTGACTGACTGTGGCATGTTTTCAGACATCTTGTAGTGCTGGATCTGGAGGAGACCAAAAGACTCTCATGTAGGATCCAGCTGAAGCTCTGCCAGATGTGACTGAGGCACACAGTGACATAATGTAACATAGTAGAGCCAGTGTTTCACTAGCACCTTCCCTTCCAAGACAGGAATGCAGTTTTTACCTCAAGTCTTTTTTTCTGTAGGGTCTTCTTTTCCATGCTGTTTTTTGTGCTGACCAGTACAAACCCTATCCACAACAAAATTCCCCGCCCTTTCTCTTAAGAACAGAATATTTCTGCTTTGAGCTGCCTTGTGGAAATTAATGGATCATTGTCCATAATGACAAAGCACCTTCTGGGAATGGTGCCTTTAAAACTTTTTCTCAGGCTTCTGAAACAAGAATTAAGATCTTAGTTAGATTTTATGGGGTGGTCTCTTCCTAAGCAGCCAGGTTATTAATATGTGAACTGTTGAGCTAGAAATATGAAATGTATGCAATTATGGATGTAGTTATCAAGATAGCCTCACTGCATCTTTTAAAGCAAAATCCTTTTTAATTCTGCAGGCTTGATGAGTGCTTTTACTGTGCTAGCAGTGAGAAGCCCAGAATTTGAGAATGGAATTGAAGTGATGGACAGGAATGGCAAGGTTTTAGGAGTGTCACAGAAGGCTGGTGAGAAGGTAGGCAAGGTGTGGGAGGTCTCTCTTGTCTTGCCTTTCATTTCCTGCTGAGAGCTAAACATTATGGTGGGAGTAAATGCAGTTTGCTGTGCTGAACTGAGGAATCCCACATCAGGTACTGAATCTTGGGCTGGATCTCTGGATCCAGTGTGGCATCTGTCTTGTGCCCCCAGGGGTTGGTTGGCAGCTTCCCCATGCCAATATACCAAGCACCAGAGTTAAACCACAAGAACACTAGCACAGGCTTTTCTGCTTTCCACATCGCCTCAGAAGGAGGGAAGACTCCTCAAGTTTCTCCTTCTGATAGGACACCTCAGGGAAAAGCCCTTTATTGTAAATAGTACATGCAAATAGTACATGCATCTTCTGAAGCAGAAATATTGTTTAAAGGCTCTGTCTCCCAAAGGGTAATTTCTTGATCTGCAACGTGATGATGCATTTTATTCTTGAGCTCCTGTTACTGACCATGCTGACTCTATATTTGCTCCCTGCCTTGCTCAACAACATCCACAGAAGCTAAACAAGGAGTCATACTTTGTGTTGTCAGTGATCTTCCTTTTCTATGCTGCTGCATTAGAGGGAAGGAAAAAGCTGGGCGAGCATAAGGATCTGTGAAGAGCTAGAGAGAATATTTCACTCAAGCCAGTGTGTCCAGAAAGTATGACCAGTCAGAAAGAGCTCAGCACAACTTAAAAAATAGCAGATCTGAATTGGAAAACTCAGTACAGCATTGTTAAGGAGTGTCTTAGTCACATATGGAGTATTTCCCACTCCCATGTAGGAGTTTAGTTTCCATTCAAGAAAAAACTCTAACAAATGGTCTTTATCCTTTACTTCCCTGTTGCTTGAAATTGCAGAGTACTAGGCAAAAACTGCTTACAAACATGTGGTATTTTAGGCCATAGAGAGCACTGCTTTAATAACTTTTTTTGTTGCCCTTCCTGAAGGCTGTTAAAGAAACAGCATTGTCAAGAGGAATCTTGTTTGGGACAACATTCTTCCTGCCAGCTGTGCTTATGTACTTTGTGGAAAGGTAAGAGGTACTGCAAAAGAGCTGGGGGTGCTTGGTCAGTGTGTGTTCTGATGTTCAGTTTGGCTGTTATTGCTTGCTCACATTTTTTCGTTCTGGGATGCTAATTGCCTTGGAGGACTAGCTGGGAGGTTCTGTTCAGACAGCAATTCATTTAGGTAAATCAGTGAGCCTTATTATGTCAGCATCCCTGTTTTGATGGTTTGCAGGAGTTGGCTGTATCCATGAGCACATCCTTTGTTCTCCCATTTGTTTGTGCTGTGTCCCAGCACCTCGGATCCACAGCTGTGGCTGGAGCTGCAGTGTCTGGTGTCAAGGCTGTTCTCTGCACATAGCTTAGATTTGACATTTCTAAAGAGATAAAAACTTGATTTTTCAGCTAAAAACTAGACCCCAAGTTGCAAATAGCCATCCATACACTATAAAACATTTTTGTTGTTTTGCAATACATAGAATCTTTATTCATAAGAATAATTCATTGTATGCATTATCGGAGGGTTTTTAGCCTGCCTTGAACTTTTGACAGGAGTTGTCTGTGCTGTGTAAAACTGCAGGTGACTTTGCATTGCCTAAATTAACTCCCTGGCCCCTGTGTTAAGTTAATGGACTTCTATTATCCGAAGACATAAATAAAATATATATATATATATATACTGAGTAACAATGTAGTACAAGGCAAGGTAAGATTGCCAGAAGGAAATACATCTGAAAGGAATGAGGATATTCCAAGGAAAACCTTCACCAAAGTACTGAAATGCTTTAAGACATAAATGCACCTTCTCTTATTTTGTCATTTTGATCTTGCTGCTTATTTCCTTAATCTTATATTGTTACTGAGGGCCTGCAAAATGCTGCATTTGAATACAAAGGAAAGGGAAAGAACAGGAAGTTAGGAATAAGAACATAAAGATATAATCCTTATTTCTTAAGATGTCTCACTGTCAGGTTATTTTTCAAGGCCAAAGAGTTATATTCATCTTTTCACTGTCTTTGACAGAAGGAAAACTGCAAGAACTCCACGTGCTTTGGCTTCAATGAATTTGCTTCTGATTACAACAGTACTGGCAGGAATGTTACCAGCTTCATTAGGCATTTTCCCACAGTGTGGTGAAGTAAGTCATTTCAAATAAATTGGTTCAGGATTATTGTTATACCACATGCTCACTTTGCTGTTCCAGCCAGTGGTCTTAAGGCCACGTAACAAAAATCAGTAGGGTTTAAATTGTTAGTGCATCTCAAAGGGGGCAGCAGAGAGGCTGCCCACGTATTACACAGGGGCTTACGGGACTCGATGTGCCAAGGTTGCATTGTATGTCTTACTTACATGTATGTATCACTTACATTTCATCTGAAAAGTGTAAATATATCAGAATTGCAGAACAATCTGAAGCAAGCAAGGCCAGGAAAGCTGTCTTGCAGATTACACCCAAGGCTCTCCCAGCACTGTTTTTAATCCAGCTGGAGATAGCAAGGGGTGAGATGATAATCTTTGTTTTCAGTAAAAGTCAGCATAAGCTCATCAGAGAAGTAAATCAGCTCAGGTAATGTCCCTTCAGCCTGCCTTACTGAACTGAGAACAGGTTACGCTTCATGGAGGAACCTGCTGTCAGGCTTTAAAGGAAGGAAACCAACCCTTGGAACCTTGGGGGTTGGAAAAGGCCAAATGAGAGAAGAGCTTGGCTTTCCTTCCTGAGTTTCCTCTCCCTTAAAGCACTGTGTGAATATTCTCAGACAATCGCAGACAGGACTCTTACCATTTCTGGTGTTTTTTTCCTGAGCCTAAAAATGCTGGCATCGCATTATTTCTGGGGATTTCTTAATTTGTTGCAGCAACAAGGGTAAACCAGATGTGAGGAGATTTATGAGAAATTACATGCTGGAAATATGGCTGGTTGTTTCTCCTTGAGTATCCTAGTTGCTCAGCCCTTGATGGAAGATCTCCTGAGTGAGCCACCCAAACACAGTTAGCAAAGACAATCTGTTTAGATTGAGGGACTACATCTAGCTTTAAATAAAATGCATTTCCTCTTTTATGTTTGTGTATCTGGAAATGTCAGAGAAGAAGAAAAGAACACCCCACAAAACTAACAGAAAGCCCCATGAGCCCCAAAACAAAGAAACCCAGATTCCATTTTAGTCTTGCTTCTGCATTCAGTGCTCTGGCTAGTGCAAAGCTCAGTACAGTACTGAGGACTTACCAGGATGTGATGGTGCTCATTCTGTTTTCTGTGTATTTCAGATAAAACGTGAAGACCTTGAGGCAGACATTCTGTCATCTACAGAAGAAACAGTATTATTCTACAATAAAGGAATTTAGAGATTGGCTTCAGCAACTTCTAAATGTGGGCTCTGGTTAAAGTCAGTTCTGAATGCCTCAGCAAATCAGTCATGAATTTATGGTGGCACACGGTGCAGGTTTGGTGTATGATGCTGTGGTGTATAAATGAGCAGACTTCACAGAATGGTTTTGCAAGCCCTACCCCACAGACAGGTATGTACACATAATGCTGTAAACATTATTTGTACAACAGAACATTGTTCTAGCACAGCATTCAACTCAGTCTGTGTCTTGTATGCTTCTTCATGTGATTGATTTCTTTAATTAAAGACTGATTAATAAAATTTTATATTAAATACTTGACTGCTGTTGCTGCAGCTTTTGACACGCTGCTTTCCAGGGGCACCTTTGTAAATGGATTCCTAGCTGTAGTCCTTTAGGGAAAGTCAGGCTGGTTCTTCACAGGAAGATTTCTTTTTGCATTTCATTGTATTTAAGAATGCTCACTTCAAGCAATGAGATGTGAGTTAGCCCTTAAAGTGATACTAGACAAGGCACCCTGACAGCAATATCCCTCTGGTTATTAAGTTAAGAACTGTTCAAGAGCTTTAGAATTGGGTTTTTTTTCTACTGAAGCCCAGGGGAGGGGCTGTGGTGTCTGACTTAACAGCAAACAACTAGGAACCTCCACTTCTGCCGGTTGACTGTTGATCCAAACTAAAAAGCTCTTTTGAGATGTAGCATATGGATTACTAGCCTCATGATCTCTGCAACAAGAGCAGATGTTAGTGAACAGAGCTGACAACCCTGGATATAAAAACAGGTGGAATTATACATCCAAGTGGACATGTGAAAAGCAGTGAGCTTGGCAGAGGGCTAATCTGCCTTCACGGCTGGGCTGTGAGATGACCACTGACCCTTGGAGTAGAATTCAAGGATAGCAGCAGACAGACTCATGGAAACTTGAGCTCAGTTATCTATGAGGCAAACAAAGTCTCAGAAATGGGCAATGAGTTATTAGGGAAAACCTCAAGAAAGGCAAGCCTCGCTTAAAAACAACCTAAAACCCTGCTATTTAAGTTTCAGAACTCCACTAAATAAAGTCACTGGAACTCACATTTAATGAAGAGCCACATGCTATTGTTCTAAGTGTGTAACTGAACTTTGTAATTTTTATCAAAGGGGATTATGCATATTAAGTGCTCATAGGAATCTAAGAGGAAAACACATTTCCATGAAAATGAAATCCATTCAGGATTAACTTAATGGAAATTAGACTAAAATGATACCAAAAAGAGTTCAGAAGGGGTAACTAGTTTGCTTGCCTGCTTTTGCTTTCCTGTTGTGTCTGCTGCTGGTGGCCACTGGGTAAGACATTCCTCTGAAAAGACCTTTGCTCTGACACAGTGCAGGTGCTGTTACATGGTTTGATGTCCTGACTCAAAAACTCTTCTCCTGGAGAACAGAATAAATGTCCACAACTGGTAGGAGACGCCGTGGTTGTGATAACCATGGGTGGGGCCATAGCAGAAAAGGCTTTAAGATCATAGAAGCTGTAATTTAAGGCAATCCTAAGGCTCTGCATGACAAGGGTAAGTTATGTATTAAGTAATGTAAAATTATCTCTTAAAGTGATTATTACAAGTAACACCTTCTAAGTTGGTCATAATTTAACTTCCTTAGAGTGCAATGAATGAGTCACTACTGTCCTCTTGCTCAGGGATTATATTTTTTTTTCTTGGTGTGAGGAAACCAATGGATTCCCACTTTACTTAGTCCCTACTGGAAGACAGCAGCACAGAGCAAAGTAAGGAAAAATAGCAGTCCTGGTTTCTTGCAGGAAAACAGTTACTGCTGTGGTTTTGACATAAAACAAAAGCAGGAAGTAGGGTTTTGAGTTCAGCTTTTAGTGCAAATTCTGCCTTTTGAGCCTTCCTCTCTCAGCTGCAGTGAAAAGTCAGGCAAGGAAACAGACTGGAGTAAGAGCACATACTAGGGACCTGAAACTTCAGGGGAGCACACTGTAAAGCTGTTCCAGGAATGTGGTATTGGTACAGTCTGTAAGTTAACAAAGCAAAGAGATGATAAATGTTCATTTACACCTACTGCCTCAGAAATCCCATGAACCCCAAATCCCAAATCCCTTATATTTATGCTTCTGAGTGTAGCACTTGCCTTGTGGGTCATGCTTTTAGGTACATAAAAGCCCATTGGGTCAAGCACACAACAGCAGCTGCACTGGGTCTGGCCAGAGGTCACCACTAACAGCAGCCAAAGGAACATGCAAAAAGATCACATCAGATTCAGCTCTCCCAAGCTGGGAGGACACTAAGGGAAAGGCCTGCCCTGTTCCTTTTCCTTGCATACCACCTCTTGGCCATGGGATATTACACAGAGGCTTAGGAGGAGCAGGCTTACAGCCCAGCTTGCCTCCCACAAGCAATGATGTGTTGGTCTCCTTCAATATCTTTAATTAGTACAGCTACTATCCTACAGTTAAATTCTTTAAAATCCCATTTCTCTATTAATCCTATTTCAATAAGATAGTGAAGGCAAACCCAGAGGGAGTCTCATACTGTTGGTAAACATTAATTGGTATCACAATGAAAACACACTTAAAAACAAAGAACATAAGGCTGGCTAAAGTAAACGTTAGCTCTATGAAGCAAAGCAAAACAACCCACAGTAGAGCAAAGCCTACAAATGTGAGGATAACATTTGTCAACGGAGTTGTCATGGTAACTAGACAAGCTATAAATTCTCTGGCACCCCACTTGGATGTTTTAGGCAAACTGATGCCATTACATCTCTGTGAGTAAGGTTTATGGAATAAGTCTGGTAAGAATGTCTGCTATTACAGCTGCCCATTTTCAAACTGCACCAGCTTCTTACTGTATGCTCAAGCTGCAGTTTGCTGTATTAAACACAACTCTCTTGGGGTTGCTAGACACGTTTACTCCTTCCCTCATTCTCAGAAACATTTCTGTTTCCCTGATCAGAACTTTCTGGAAGATAATTCTGGAAGATAAAGGCAAGCACCTGACATTTAGATTGGTGGCCTGGGTGAGTCAGCTGCTTCCCAAATCAAGGTAGGGAAAGCATGTTGCTGACAAGGCCCTGGCTTCCTTCATCTTGAAACGAAGTCATGATGAGACTGGAATTAAAACCAGCTGTCCCAGACACCTGGTAATCCAAGGGGCAAGCAGGGGACCAAAACGGGACAAGCAGCAGGCATTATGTTTGAAGGACTGAAAAGCAGAGCCAGCTCCCACAGGAAGACCTTCACCTTTGTAACTCGGATTAAAAACATACCAGCACAAGACAAGTCTGCCTCCTGCTTTCAGCACTGCCTGCTGTCTTAAGTGGTAATGTATCAGCAGTGCAACCAGTTTCAGGTGTGCTAAATTACAATAGATTGAAGCTTTCGGCTTCAAGGAAAACAGGAGCCTCAGCACAATATGCTGGCAGTTCCCCACCTGCCCAGCTGGTCATCTTGAAGTGCAGGAATACATAATGAGGCTTCAGTACCATTTTAAAGTAGCTTCAAATAAATAAAATAAATGAAACGTCAGCCACTCCTATGTTCAGAAATACTGAGATCAAAGCGTTTCCTCTGTTGGAGCTGGTGTCCTTGTGGTTATCCTACAAGCCTGTAACATGGCTGCCACACTGCTTTTCCCTGTAGGCCACAGAGGAGGAAGGAAAGAAGTAGGTGAGGAGGGAATCCTGCACTGCTCTGTAGCTGCTTCCTAGCAGGAACACCACACGCTGCACAGTGTGGCTCAGAAAAGCAGTGTCCCCATCTTTGGATTCTCCCCAGAGATTCTAAAGACATCCTGCATTGCTCCTCCTCGGGTTACTCAGCAGTGCACTGCTCTCGTTCAGAACATTCCTCCTGACATTTGCCTGCAGAAGGAAGAGGGAAACCGGTTTATCCCAGGAACCAAAACCACAAGGATGAGAGCATTAGAAATGACACACATTTCACCTTGAAGGACTAATTTAATTAGCAAAACTGCAACCAGAAGGATTGGTTGTTAATCCTGCTCCCCTTTGTAAGCTTCTGGCTTTGTTCCCCATTTACCTTTGTTTCTGCAAATGCAGTGGAGATCTGATGAGATTTTACAGTATGGAAATCACAAGGGCAATGGCTAAGGCAGGGAGTTTCTTTTCTCCCCCCTCACCTGAGGAAGGAACCGTACACTGCAGTTTCCAGGAATCAGAACACCTTGCTTTCAGCCAAGCACTGCACACCTCTGGGAGGCACAGCTCTCAGCACATCAGCAGGAACCAGCACTCACTGTTTCACACTGATCCAAGAACAGAAAGGCAGCGAGACAAGGAGGTCTGAACAAAAAATCTCATTTTGCAGTCTCTGCTTCCAGGAGGAGGAAGTTAAATAGTCATCTGACTGTCCCCAACCAACACCAGCACACCCCAAGGCCTCAGCTGGTGTGCATCCTGGGGAGAGGGAAGTGCAGAATAAGCTGAAACATCTCCCTGACCTTCCACACTGTTGTTTTATTTTAACGTGCTCCCAAGAGGAAACAATTGTTAGAAAATCTAAGCAGAACAGGACTGTTCTCTCAAAGCACTGAAGCTGAGGGAGGCCAATACTCCCCCCCCCCCCCCCCCCCGTGTTAATGAGACAATCAACAGAAGAGAAAACTGTTTGAACTTGCAGCAGTAGTGCATTTTCCTCCCAGGTAGCAGCCTCATTTCCAACCACAGCATTGCATAACCAAGAGCTACAGCTTGTGACTACTCAGGAAGAAATTCATGTAAATTAAAGGCTAGGCTAGTCAGGACTTTTTTTTTTTTAATAGGCATAAGCATGCTATGAGTCCAGTTCTTTAAGTGCAAAATTATAATTCATGTGTCACACAAATGTTAGAATACAAGATCTAAAACTGAGGTCCTCCTGCTTTTAAAAGCAACCATTAAACATGTACTTTGCTGAGCTTTTGGTGGTTGTCTCTAACCCCCACACCACCTTCTTGAGGGCACCTCCCGGGCTTTCCCTTAAAAAGAAACTGAATTTCTCTGCAGTTACAATGTGGCATTGCACTACCTGACAACAGCTCAGGTTTTCCTCAGCAGACTTCAAAGCAGCTCCTGAGGAGAATTTTCAGCAGACTTTTGCAGCTGTTCCAGAAGCCCCAGCACAGAAACAGCAGCGCTGAAGAACCATTAAAAGGAGAAAAATTAACAAAACCAAACCCAGCAGCACACCACGTGAATGGCCAAATGGGGAAAAAGTTGCAGAGCACTTAAAGGTAAACAAAGGCAACTTGTTCTCAGATAAAATGAAGGACACCACCCTCCTACATACAGAATTTAATCTGCAGATAAGTACTTAAAGTAGAATTTTTATACCCCTGAAAATAGGGGATCATTCTGAAGCACTTCCATTTACTGACTGTAATGGCTAGCCACTTTAGATGCCACATTCTTTACCCACACTCCAAAGCAGACCTCAATGTAGCATGATATGTAGCAAATGGACAACCCTTTTCCAAACCAATAATTGCTTTCACACAGGTAGTGATGACCTCTGACAATTTCAAGATAGCAAACTTCCAATTTAGTAATCAATATTTATATTGTTAAATAAGGTTTTAATCGTAAGTACAAAACCTCTAGGTAAAACCACATGCTACAGCCCACCTGTACAAAGGCCAGGAAAAAAAAGGTGATGCTTTTGTTTTAATAACAAAGTGCTACTGCAGAGTTTACTTATTTTTGTGGACATTTCTGAAGAAAGACAGATTGCTTGGTTCAGAGCATTCCCCTACTCAGAATCTGAATTCTTCTCAGAACATTACAAAGCAGATTGTTTCAGGCTGCTCCTTGGGAAAACAGCAAACAAAACATGTGAGTTACAGCTATGCAATCAACCAAGTAGGCATATTTTAGTTTTCTACAAACTGTGCCCTCATTTTCACTATCATTTCACAAGTTTCCATTTACGTTTAGCCTGCACTGAGCACCATCAGGTAGTACTCACACTGCTGCTCAGGCAGTTCCAGGTTGGTGCTCCAACTGCTTGGGGCTGTTTGAACATCTTATGCCCATTTGATTTTAATTCACCTGATTTTCTGTCAAATGGATCAGGAAGGAACAGCCAGGTATCTTCCCAGCTGAGAGCCCCAGCAGCTTTCTTAAATGACTCCAGCTGTAAAGCAGCACTTGTCTGTGGCCTCCTAGGAAGACCCAAATTAAATACAGCAATTTTGTCCTCTTTCCCCTCCACCAGAGGCATGGGACGGAGTGAAAGGGGGAAAATTTGTAAGGCAAGAGTCCAAAAGAGGTGCTTAACTCCCACATGAGCTTTAAAATACCTCTTCCTTTACATAATAAGGCTACCATATCATATTTTCCCAGATATCCTTTTTCTATACTTAGACACTTTCAGGTAGAAAGAAGAGAACTTGTCCATTTATTTGGGATTTCCAGGTTATCAGGTAGTCCAGAGCAAGAGCAGCATCTGACAACCTGACATACCTGGATGCCCAGAATGAGCACCCAGAACAACTCCACGTTCAGCACATCCAAAATGCACTGGCTTTACAGCACACATGCTGCACCCTGTGCTCCAGACACAAGGAGAACAGGTCAGAGCTGTCTGTCATCAGGGATGTGCAAGTAAAATGGTCACTACAACACCTGGCACAGCCTGGATGCATGAGCCCATGCCATGCATATATACACTCACGTTGTAACATGAAATGCAAGAACGATATGTACAAAGTCATAGTTGGGGAAAGAAGACACCAGGAACGTTACCAAATACACCTCTGGATGTTCCAGGTCAAGCTCCAATATTCTGCATTACATCAAGGTAAATATGGCATTCACTCTTACACTTAGTTTTCCCATACAAAAATCAGGTATTCCTATTTGTATGTCCAAGACAGCTTTCGGACTTGGTCCATAGTACTGAAGTGCATCAGAATCAGATTTTAAGCATTTGTTCAGCAGCTGCTAAATGGAAGAGAAAATTTTCTGTAGCTGGTGGAAATCGCTTTTGTTTCAGAGCTTCGGAGTTCAGGGTTGGCTTCTCATTGCCATCAGAAACTTCTGTAAGTGAGGCTAAAGTAGACAAGATTTCTTTTGTCTTCAGAGAAATATCCTTAAAGAACAGAAAAATCGAGCAACCATAAATACAGGATCAGGTATTATAAGTTCTTAATGTTTATTTTAAAAATAAGGAATAAAGAAAAAAATGAGGCAGTTGATTTTAAATAGAGGCCCTATTTAATCTATGGCAAATTTGCAACAGCTCTTCTCTGATGCAGTACTAAAGGAGCAGCTGATAGAACACAGACAATTGAGATCCCTCCCTGGCATAGCTGAGCTCTTTTGACTAAGCTGCTCAGTTCTGAAATGGGTGGTAATCTATTAAATAAGGGAGGAAGTGAGAAAAAAGTCTTAAATCAGGCTTTTACAGCTGAGAAACCACGGATCTGTAGGACTTGCTCAGAGGTATGGACAATACCATTGACAATGTATTGAGCAAAATACACACTGCAGGATAACACCACGAGGTTGATTTTACTGGAAGCCTTAGAAATTGCTGAAGTTCTTCAGCAATGTGGTTACCCGAGAGATAATATAAATCACATAAGTTATCCTTAGAACTATATGAAGAATAAAAACGTTCATTTGTAAGAAAATAGAAGATAAAAGACTTTGACTCTACATGAGCTTGATTCCCAGTAACCACCTTCCTGTTGCTTCCCCCACTCTTGCTGGATTATAACTGGTATACGTAATTTAAAAGACTTTAAAAATAAAATATTAACCTTAATGACTTGGCTGTCTGATTTATCTGGATCTTCTGCAGATTGAACAATCAGTTGCCCAATTTCTTTGTGAAGTTTTCCCATTGTCATCGCCTCTGAACAGGAGAAAAAAGGTCATTTTACATGAACGTGTACTATCCCTGCATTATCTGGAACTGTATATGAACAGCAATGCAAAACAAGGAGTCCTCTTCATCTCTGCCATCTGTAAAGGCAGTAACCTGACACAGCACAGCCACGATGGCACAGGCCAACTGTCCTCCTCTAAGGCAGCCCCAGGCAGACACCAAGGAATAGCAAGGTGATCAGCAGCATATACAAGCTTCCCTTTCAAATAGTTTCCAATCTCTGAGTATTTCAGGCAATGTCTTTCTAAAGATTCACATGATATCCTTGCATTTATCTCCCATGTAATTATTAAACAAACATTTTCAATTCCACATTTGTTGGAAGTGAAAGCATGTCTTTCCAAATTCCAAGTTTCAACAGAAAGACAATCTTCCCTATTACACTTTAAGAATCAGTGTGGAAACCTCCTTGAGGTGCAGTAGTTACTATCAACTCTGAGATAAACCTCAGATACAAAACATTAAGAGCAACCAACCTTTTACTACAGGGGAAACAGTGATCTCACTGTCTGCCAAATTCACATACACATCATAGAGGTCTGGTCTACTGTTCACTTCCGGGTCTGTAAATCCAGCAATGTAACCTGGAGAGCAGAGTTTTGTTAACATTATGGTTTTAGTCTTGCTTAATAAATAAAAACAAATCCAAGAAATAATGGAAACCCCAGTGCTACGTTATCAATTTGGAATGTTAAATGTTTCTACTTTACTACTTAACTTTTTATTTGCAAGTGAAAACCCCCCCCCAACTTCCTTGAAAGGATATCTACTTGAACCCCTTGTCACTAGGTCACTACTAGATTACAATTCAGGAGTGAAAACAGCAGGATTTCTTGTTTATAGCATGCCAGCTGAGCGAGCTTGAAACAACTTTTCTTTGTGAAAGCCACTCAGCTGAAACAAGTGCTCCTGGTAATGATGAAGAAATACTGAAGATGAGTGGTCATCTTGTTCATTATGCTGCATAGAGAAGCCTTGTACCTGCCACACTGTGTCATGCTAACCTCTGCATAAGCAAAGGGCCCCTTCCTGCAGAAAAGAACTGGAAATTCTGACTTCAGAACTGAAGAGAAAAAAACCCTAAAATGGAAGTCACCGGCTGTATGTAAAAGTCTGAAAACAAATAGTTCATCTAAAATGAATTGCTTCCGTGCAACAGCAGGGCTTTTAACTCCCTTGGATCATAACACCAGAAGATCCTCAAAGCTTCTTTTTGTCTGCATTAGGGGCAGGCTGATGGGGATGCACCCAGAAAAACCAAATTAACTAGTTATCTTCAAACATACTTGTTTAATTATCTGCTTTTCATTTTTTTCCTAAAGAAAATTACATGGTTTACCTTGAAACAACAGCACTAGCAGTAATATACCCACTTTTGCCCTAAAGAGCACCGGTGTAAGACATCACAGCAATAAGAAATGAAATTGCTTTGTTCACACTTGATCAATCGAATTGTTACTACCTGTGCAGGCTTTCAAGGCTTCCACTTCCTCTTCATTTAGATGTACATATGAATGAAGAATTGACCAGTCCTGCCGATGCCACACTAAAGCAGGCAAAGTCCTGGGGAAATGAGATCAGTAGCTGACATACAGCAGACTTCTACCTGCACTAAAGCTTCACAATATGAAATGCAACTCATAACTAACACCACTAGGTCTCATTCAGTACACATATGCACCAATAACAGAGGTTTCTGCTAACAGAGCAAGCAGAGTTTATCATTCACTACACAGTCAAACTTATTTGTCTTAACTAAGCACAATGGCTAAAGCCCTCCAAGGGACTTAAGGGGTCTTCAATAAATGCATTTAATTGTATACTGTTTTTTCTCCCCAGAATGAAAACTCAAGATTTGTTTGACTTCTAAGAGTAGGTGGGGAGGGACTGACAAAGTCACACTGTACCTGGTAAATTCCTGGATGGCTTCGATTCTAGGATGGTACACCACAATCCTCTTCTTCAACATCAGTGCTGTATATAAAATAACTGTTTCCATTCCAAACTGAGATACTATATCTAAAAGAGAATGGAAAAACAGAAAATACACACGCTGGTAATTTAATTTGTTTAAAGAAGATCAAGAACAACAATACAGATAACACTTCACACTATTTACTTGATTAGGTTGAACAAAAATAAATCATAATGGAGACTTCTGGAATTAGTTAACCTTTAATGGAACCAGCAAGGTAAGCCTTCCGAGCATCAAAGTCTTTGCTGAGGAAGGATCCATTTTCTTCACTTTGGCAGATCCCCTTTGTAAGGACTGCAATGTAACTCTCCATCATTTTCACAGGACTTCCATACTTCAAGTAGATTCTGTGTGGACAGAAAGAGTGTGGGTTTTTGATTGTAACCAGTACCAGCAGACACATGAATAAAATGACAGTATCACCAAGAGAATTCTTGACAAATAGATTCTCATTTTGGACAGTTGGTTGAGGTTCTAATATACTAAAACAGCAGTCTCTTGACACGCCCACAAGAACTTGTCTTCTACCAAGAACAGCTAACTTGTATTTTGAGAGCACTGTTTTGTAAAGGAACTAAAATTTAATAACAGGAATGTTATTGCACAAAGGCCTAAGCAGGTGTCCAAACTGAGGACTCTTTGCACACACACAAGCTTCATGGAAAACAACTACATTAATAGCAGGAGTTACCATAGTAGAGCATTTAACTAGTTTTTTGTGTACATATGATTAAGAATCCTCCCATACTCCTTGCTAAGTGTTGAAAAAAAATGCAAATCCATGTCCTTAACACTCACTAAAAACAGACAAATCTGTTAGATGTCTTTCAAACAACAGAGACATTATAGCCTAATTTAGGGATTAAGGTAAGTTAACTACCTGCCTTCGATTTTAGCTAGATACAAAATTATATCACATTTTAAACTTATTTACTGTTGGTAAAGCATACTAGGCCTGAAGCTTCTAAAATCTACTACATGAGCTCAAGATAAGCTCAAGTCAAGCACAACTCCAGGGTTTATACCATCTGTTTCAGTTTGTAGGACTGAATCTCCAGCAGATTGTTAGACCAAGTGTTAACACAGCATAACGACATTTAATCTTTTGCCACGCTGAGATCAAAACACATATGTAGCATCACTGAAAGACAGCTTTTATACAGACCTACAGAGTATCCTAGTGAAAGCTGCATATTTCTCTGGGTTGAAGTCTTTGGCTGTCAGAACAACGGAGAAGTGGGTCACCTGGGCAAGGCACACACACAGGAAAAAAAAACAGAGCTTATTTAATGACTATAACAACAGCAATTGTTGCTTATTGAACTTTCTGCAGTACTCAGACAAGATGCTTTAATAAAAATAAAGTGACTGAAAGCAGTAGATCCAGGTTGCTACCTGCAGAGAAGGCTGAGCTAATGGATTTCTGATGTGACTCATCTCCATCAAGCTAGTACACATTCACTTAATGTACTGAGTATGTGTTGCTTTTTTTTAATTTTTTTTTTTTTAATGTCAGGAGACTAGAGAAGAGAAAAGCACTTCCCCATGGTGGGCAGAAAACTAGAATTTGTGGTCAAAGGAGGCTGTGCAGGCAGACAGCACAGACATGTCCAGAAAGAGACTGGAATATCATAGGCAGCAGGCTGGCTAACAGAACAGCTCTTCAACTTCCTGAATTAAACAATCATGGGCTAGGGCAGCACAAGGCTAACTGTCTGCAGACAAGGACCGAACTCACACATCCTTCTTAAATAGCATCTCCTACTGCCTTTGAGACAGATCTAGCTACATTTTTACATTGCTAAGCTTCATAGCTGATAGGAGCTTGGAGCAAGGAAAGGCAAGTTACGTTCTGCTGTAGGTGTTCAGAATTACCACACTGTACTGCTACTTAACAACATAGGATGAAATACAAAAATAGAAGAAACTTATCAAACAACTTAAAGATGTTTATAACAGGGAAGGTACAGAAGATAAAGGAGCAAATTCAGTCTTCTGGTCCTTAACAAAGTGGAAAAGAAAGTACCTAAACAGTGTTACTCTAGGTCACTACGAACGTGATTCTGGTCAATTAGAAAGAGAGTTTGTAGCAAAAGCAGAGTCAGAAGGGCACCTGGGTAGGAGCTGCATCTGAGCACATACCAAACCTCACAACTTATCAGGGCAGCGCACGGCTTAGAGTTAAACAGCAGAGGAAGCACTGCACAAGCCCTCCTCGTGCCCTAGGAGGAGCCCACAGGCCCAGCCCTACCTTTTTCAAGGCTGGAGAGTCTTGAACTTCTACGGTAGTGATGTAGAACCACGTCCTCTTGTACTGCCCAAACACGAAGGTATGAAGCAGCTTGCTCTCATCCGTAAGGCAGCATTTCCGCAGCAACAGAGTCCTCAGCTCAGCCGTCACAGACGGATAACACCAAACCCACAAAGCATCACCGTTGGCGTCTTTTTCTACGGCGGAAAGACGGGCACCGTGAGAACACGCCAAGCAGCAGCAGCGAGGAAGCGACTTCACCGCTCCATCAGAGCCGTTTTCTGCCATCAGACTACAACTCCATCCGACGCATCCAGCGCTCGCGCCGCACGTTGGCCAACGTCCCCCACTCCCGAGCTCACCCCGCCACAGCCCGGGCCTCGTCTCCCCCCCGGCCCCGACCCGAAGCCGCCGAGGGCACGGCGGGGGCCGGGCCGGCCCTTACCGATCAGCCCCACACCCAGCAGCAGCTGCGCCTCCGGCTCTGCCATCTTCCAGCCCCGCTCCCCGCCCCGCCCGCCTTCCGCCCCGCCCCGCCCCGCCCCGCCGCCATTTGCTGGGGCCGCCCTCTGCATCGCTCTGTTCCTTCCTCGTCTGTTATTTTATCCCCCTCGTCTGTCTGAGACTCGGGAGGTGAACCGTGACGCTGTGCCCAAATACTCATTCGCAAAAAGAGCCTCATTAGGGCGGGCGATGCTCGCGAATCTTGTTTTACAGCATATAGGAATGCTTAGACCCCAATGCTATGGAGTGAAGCCATAGTGAGAGCTGCAACAGATCAGGAAGAACAGATTACTCCTGAGATACAGGGTAACAGCAGGAGCACTGCAATCAGAATCACAGGATGGCTTAGCTTGGAAGGGACCTTGAGGATCACCCGGCCCCAACCCCTGCCATGGGCTGGGTGCCCCCCAAGATCAGCTGCCCAGGGCCCCATCCAGCCCGGCCCTGAGCACCTCCAGGGATGGGGCACCCACAGCTCTCTGAGCAGCCCATATCATGGCCTCACTGCTCCAAATAAAGATCTCCTCTCACATTTAATCAAGATCTCACCTCTTTTGGTTTAAAGCTACCTTCCTTTGCCCCATCTCTATCAGGTCACATAAAAAGTTAGCTGGGCTTGTGCTTATAAGCTCACTTCCCTACAGCTGCGGGTGGGCTTCGTGTGCATGAAACTGTGCTTCAGGTGCAGGCAGCATCTGACAGCCTTCTTACGTTAAATTAATCGCACTGATTCAAGGAGAGCACCGGCTCAGCACTACAAACGGCCTAACAAAGGCTGTAGCGAACGAAGCAGCAAGAAACCAGATGAGGTTTAACAAAAGCAAGTAGAGTCTTGCACCTAGGGAGGAATAATTGCATGCAGCAGTACAGGCTGGGGGATGAGCTGCTGGAGAGGAGGTCTGCAGAGAGGGACCTGGGTGTCCTGGTGGATGACAGATTGGCCATGAGCCAGCAGTGTGCCCTTGTGGCCAAAAAGACCAATGGCATTCTGGGGTGCATTAAAAAGAGCGTGGCCAGCAGGTCAAGGGAGGTGATCCTCCCCCTCTACTCTGCCCTGGTGAGGCCTCACCTGGAGTGCTGCATCCAGTTCTGGGCTCCCCAGTGCAAAAAAGACAGGGCTCTCTTGGAAAGAGTCCAGTGGAGGGCCACAAAGATAAAGGGCCTGGAGGATCTCCCCTATGAAGAAAGGCTAAGTGAACTGGGTCTCTTCAGCCTTGAGAAAAGAAGACTGAGAGGGGATCTGATCCAGGTTTATAAATATCTGAGGTGTGGGAGGCAAAGCGGCGAGGCCAGACTCTTTTCAGAAGTGTGTGGAGACAAGACAAGGAGAAACGGCCAGAAACTGCAGCACAGGAGGTTCCACGCGAATGTGTGCAAGAACTTCTTTACGGAGAGGGTGACGGAGCACTGGCACAGGCTGCCCCGGGGGTTGTGGAGTCTCCTTCTCTGGAGATATTCAAGACCCGCCTGGACGCCTACCTGTGCGACCTGGTGTAGGGAGCCTGCTTTGGCAGGGGGGTTGGACTCGATGATCTCTGGAGATCCCTTCCAACCCCTATCATTCTGTGATTCTGTGAAGCTTTTTTTCCCGCCCGAGGAGCACCCCTCAAAAGGCTCAGCCACACTCGCCCCGCCCCCCCAACCTCGCCCCGCCCGCCGGAAGGGACTTCCGCTTCCGGCGACGTCATCGCGCGCAGCGGCAGGCTCCGCCTTTTCCGGCCTCGCGGGCTGCTGCCTGAGCACGGAGCGCGCCGCCGCCGCCGCCCTGTGAGGAGAGCCGAGGCCGCCGCCATCATGCCGGTGTACTTCCAGCGGCCCGAGAACGCCCTGAAGCGGGCGAACGGTCAGTGCGGGCCGCCCCCTTCCCCTCGGCTTCGCCCCCGCGTTTTTGAGCGCTGCCCGCGCCGCTTCTCGCCCCGGGCCTCCCCGCCGCCGGCCCCTCGGTGCGATGCCTCGGCCGCCGCCGCTCTGGCGCCGAGGAGAGGCCGCCCGCCAGCGTTGAGGCGCCGCGAGGAACGGGGCCGGGCCCACCGCCTTATGGCGCCGCGACGCGAGAGGAGGCCCGGGCGGCCGCGAGGAGAGGGCCCGGCTCCGCCTCCTGGCCCCGGTGGGGCCCCCGCGGGCGGAGGCGCAGAGCAGGCCCCGCGCGGTGGGGAGGCGAGGGGACGGACTGCAGCCCTGCACGGCGGCTCATTCCCAGCTCTGCGTCCGGCCCGGCCTCGCTTGCTGCTGGGGAATCAGAAACCGGTGTAGGTCCAGGCGCTGCTTGTCCCTGTTGGCTGCGCGCTTAGCGATTCCAAACCGTGTTAGTGTCTCCGCTGAGAGTACCAGTGATGAAACACCTTCAGCACTGCGCAGGCCGGTTTGCCTCTGTGGCTGCTTGTTGCTGCTGCGCATAAAGCTGCATTGGATGTGTTTTATCAGCTGTCTCCTTTCAGGCTAAATATATGGCTTTGGCACTTTCCTTAACAGTGTCCTATTTTAAGCATGTAGCAAGATGATTTGTACCATTTATTGGTACAGAGTTGCACACTCAGACATCCAGAAATTACAGCTGATGTACGGATCTGGAAATGACAGCTGAAGGGGTGGGTAGTCTGAGAACCACGTGTAATGCGGTGACTTTGTATCCTAAGATCCAAGAAATGTGGAATAAATTCTGAATCTCCTTGATATTTTGAATTTTGAAATGTTTTATAATTCTTACAAATGTAAAACATAAATCAGATCCAGTGTTTCCTAAGCCAGAGCTGAATTTTAGTGTTCTTACTGGGAAAGATGCCTTTATGCTAGTACGCTGTATCGAACACAACAAGCTGTGTCAGGTCTTTGCAGACTGTAGAGGCACTTTCTAACCATGTCCAAGTAAAATAAACAGGGAAATTGTTCTTAAGGTGTATTTTTCAAACACAAGAAATGGTTCTATGTTAAACTGTGACATTTCAAATCTGAACACCTGATGCTGTTTCCACAGTTCTAGTGTTTTATGCATAAAGCTGAACTGAAAATGTGTTTTGTGTTAAAGCTTGTCTGTGACCTCAGTGTACATATAAGTAGGAAGTGCTTGAGTAGTACAGATACATAGTTGTAGAGGAAAGCTCTTTTGTTACAAAGGATAGGTGGAGATCAAAGCCAGCCCTTAGCTGTTAATATCTGGTGCTGCTGAGTAGTCAGAGATGAGAGTTGTGTTATTCCTCGTGTTGAGCCTGCTCTCTGCTGGAGGTGCTGGATGGTGAAGGTCATCTTTTCAGCTTCACAAATAATTTACTTTTTTCAGCTTGAAAGCTCAGCTTAATGCAGGGTTTGGAGTTAACTGCAATTTAGTTGTCAAGATGTGTGAAGTAGTTCCTGTCTGCTTAGAGCTTTTAGTATTTTAAGTGCTGTAATGTGAAAACCAGAAAGAATACAGGTCCCACTGCTCTCCTGGGGCTGATGCTTTTATGTCTGTTCAGTCACAATTCTTTGTTTCCATAACTTGCTGTTTCTGCCATAAGGCACAGAGGCATGGACTGTATTTGACTCTTCATCTTCCTTTTGTATGTGCTTTTACTACAGCATATGTTAAATTAGCCTTAATTATTTGATGTTTTGGCAAGAACTCTGCTTGGCCAGAGTTAATTAAAAGTTTCAGAACAATACAAATTCATGTTGTGCTTTGTCCAGTTAGTTATCGACCACTGAGAGCTGTGCTGGTTGAAGTGGCCTGGCACTGCTGCAAGATTAAACTTGCCTTTCAAGTTCATTTTCATAAACAGAAAGTAATGAAGCTGAGCAGTAAGTGCCTAAAAGCAGCGCCAGGGTAGAATAACAGTGTAAGTGATAGGAGGAAGGGTAGCTTTTTTCAGATTCCCTTAGTGAGTTTAAAATGTTGCTGAATGCTGTCACATTTTAACCTTATTTATCTTGAAGGGGGGACCCTGTGTTTTTCCTCTGGAGGACCTTGGTCATTGTATGCAAGCTTATTGATATAAACTAGGCCCCAAGTGCATGGCACTGTAATCCTTAGATTAACGTCACTGCTGTACTTGAAGTACAACTTTTACTCATGTTTTATTTAAATTCTGACATTCCAGACTTTAGGGCACTGGTTATAATAATAATTCCAATTTGTGAAATATGATGAGGACTGACCAAAATGCTCCTTGTGGTCCTGGAAGCTCGTGTCTGCCTGCCTGGGTCCCTTGAGCAGGTTTCTATTTTTATCCATTCTGCCATTATTTCTTTAGCAACACAGTCATTTCCAAAGTTCTTAATGGAAAGTGCTAATGCCATCCTCCTTCATTTGAGAATAAATGTTTATTTTTAATTGTATTCAGCTTTATTTCCTTTCCCTTTTTTTTTCCTCTTCCACTTTTGTCCCCTCCATTCTCTCTGCAATCCTGTTTGCTTCCCAGTCTTGGCATTCTTTTGTTTTGCTTTTCTGTAGTTAGGAATGCCTTTAGTGTAGGGCCTGTGGTTATGTTGATAGATAGCTGTTCCACTTCAGTATTTGCTCATGGATGGTTTGTCATATTTTGTTCCGAGAAGGACGTATGGGTATATCATAGGATCACAGACTGACTTTGGAAGGGTTGGAAGGGACCTCAAAGCCCATCCATTTCCAACCCCATTGCTGTGGGCAGGGGCACCTCCCACCAGCTCAAGCTGCCCAGGGCCTCATCCAGCTTAGCCTTGGGCCCTTCCAGGAAAGGGACACCCATACCCAGGGCCTCCCACCTTCATAGGCAGGAGCTGCTGTGGTGTTGGGAGATCTTACTGGTTAAGGCAGCTGCTTAAGGAACAAATAAATGAGATGCTGGTTTCAGCAGGAGGTCTGGTTTAACAAATGTCTGAACTGTCTTTTGGACTCTAGTAACTATTAGTATAACAGTTCAGTGAACTGGATATCTATACCTATAGGAATTGAAAATAAACGATAAGTTGGGCAACTGTTCTGAGTAACATTTTAAAAAATTCTTTGGTTTGAGGAGAGGTCTCAAAAAGTCACATTCCTTGAATGGTTTGCATCTTGTTGAATAATACTGGTAGGCTCTGTACTACGTGTATGAAGTGCCTGGTCGTGCCCTTATGAATGGAGAGACTTCTCTGCTATTGTGAAATGTGTGTGCTAATAGCAGGGTCTCTGTTTGCCACCACAGTTGTATCTGCCAGCATTTTTGGTATAGCAACATAAATCAGATCATCAATGGAATTTGATCAGAGCTGATTAAATTCTAAAAGGTTACAGTACCAATTCGTAAAAACATTCATCTTCAGGCTTGCAATTCTGCTAATTAAATTTTCCTTTCAGAATTCCTTGAGGTTGGCAAAAAGCAGCCTGCCCTTGATGTTCTCTATGATGTTATGAAAAGTAAAAAACACCGAACATGGCAAAAAATCCACGAGCCGATTATGCTGAAGTACCTGGAACTCTGTGTGGACCTCCGCAAGAGTCACCTGGCAAAAGAGGGGTTGTACCAGTACAAGAATATCTGCCAGCAGGTATGGCTTCTGAAGACTTCACTGTTCTTGTACTGTCTGTCAGCTAATGTGATCTGAAAGTAACATCAGCCTTGAATTAGGATTCACTCCTGTTTTAGATGTTCCTGTTTTTGTGGCGTTTACTTTTCAAATATTTGCTGCCCATCACTGGAAGAAACATCTTCATGTTCTGCCTTTGATACAGGTGAACATCAAATCTTTAGAGGATGTTGTTCGAGCCTATTTAAAGTTAGCTGAAGAAAAAACAGAAGCAGCTAAGGAAGAGTCCCAGCAGATGGTACTGGACATAGAAGACTTAGATAATATTCAGACTCCAGAAAGGTAGGAGGCCTGCCTTAAAATATGAGCGTTTCATAGGAAAGTATCCTTGCTTTCATGTTTATAGTGCAGTGACACAGAGTTCTAGATTTTCAGCAAATGTTGTTAGAGTATGAATGCATAAAATATACATTGACAACAAGGAAGGCTTTTCCAGTAGCAGGCCTTCACAGTAATTTCCTGTCTTTGTTATTGAGCTGAGGCTTTTGCATTGATCAGGTGTGTGGTATGGTGGAATGAGCAGCGTTAGGAAAGTTTATATATAAATGGCTAGATCTTCTGAAGTTTAAACCTGCAGTTTTATTTTTATGCACTTAGAGTTGTTGTATTTTAACAGTTTTATGGGGGATAATAGTTCTTCTAAATGCCCTCTTGTTAGCATCAGAGATACTGGTGGAACAGGCAAAGAGCTCGGGAATTTATTGACATAATTAGGAACAAAGAAAAGAATAAAAATGGAAGCTGAGAGAGGGAGTAAAGAAGACTCACCGCAATTCCAAGTTGGAAGTACCTGTGTAAAGTAAGTGCAGACTGGATGTTTTACCTGAAAGGATGCCTAGTGGGTGCTATCATGGTGGATTACATAGAAGCTGTCTGTTAACACAGCTGTAAATTACCGTGGATGTGAAAGATAAAAAGGAAGAGAGTTTTGTGTAATTTCAGTTTTGTGAGCTGATGGATGAACCACTGCGTTCTGAGGTTGAGCTACAGAGTTAACTGGTTGCTGGAGCTAGAAAGAAGGAAGCAGCTCAAGGAGAAGACACAATGCTGAGGAACAATAAGGTGTTCTTTGGCAGACCAGTATGCTTCTGTTGTTTGAGCAGTGAGAAAAATAACACGGTACACTTAATTATGTACAGCAAGGTAGTTCTGTGAGTATCTTTGGCAGTGTTGGTACCTAAATTCAGACTTAAAATACAGTGCACCTGGGTTGGAAAGTTATCCTTTATTGACATCCAATTTGTTTGTGGACAAAATTAAAAACAGGAAAAGGTGAACTGAATTGGGGTTACGAATAATAGATAGAGAGAGGATATTTTGAACATGTTTGTTTCTGTAGGTGACATGATAGCAGTCTTCTATGGAGAAAATAGAAATCGTAAGGCACACATTTCTTCTGTGTCATATGTCAACAACAAGTAAGCTCTCTCTGGCAGCACTGCTGCTTGCTAAAAAGAATGTTTCAGCAAGTGGAAAAGTATCTGAGCAGCCAGTGATATTTGAGGCTAACAGAAGGGCAGTGCACTGCTGCCTGGTAAAACAGGGAAGGTGAAAATCCTGGAATTAGTTTCCTTTTGCTTACCTGTGTGAAGGACACTGCCTTCAGAAGTCTTTTACTTATGTAGCCTGTACACATCTGTCAAAATATGAAACAACATCAAGGAAGGAGATTCTGTCCTTTAAAGAAAGAGTCTGAGGGACCCGTTTGAAACTAAGCAACAGTTAATGCTCAGTGGCAAGTAGCTGTTTGATAAGAAAAATCTGTGACAATTGTGAGGAATAAAGCATTTCTTCTTCTTCCATTGTTTTCATCTCTTCTGTTCCCCCTGCCCCACAACTGTAGTGTTCTTCTGAGTGCTGTAAGTGGAGAAGACACCCAGGATCGTACTGACCGCCTGCTTTTGACACCGTGGGTGAAATTTCTGTGGGAATCCTATAGGCAGTGTTTGGATCTTCTCCGTAATAATTCTAGAGTGGAACGCCTGTACCATGATATCGCACAGCAAGGTAGGTGGGACGTGTGGAAGCTTGAAGTGTCATGAGACTTGACACTCCTTATTTATCTTTCACCTCTGCATCCGAGTTGAAAACATTGTTATTCCCTTAAGGCTATGCATGCACATACTCCTCTTAGAATTACAGAGGTTCTTAAATGTTGTGGAGGTTTCTGGACACTAATCTTGTAGCAGGAGAGGCAAGTCAAAATTTGTTTGGATATACTGAGTATTTCTGGTGCTGTGTTTTTACTTTTTCTAACTTATAAAGATTAATCATATCTTCACTTTTTTTTCATCCAGAGTGACAAATGTGTTCTGCTGATGTACGATATGCTGTTAAACTTGAAGAACTAGTGTACAGTAAAAGCTGTTGTGAAAGATGATAAGCTCTCAGTTTTGATACGGAAGTAACTTACTAAAACATTGTCCAGAACATGATAGGAAGCAGTCTAATCTGATTCTTCAGGATGCCATTCTCCAAGAAAAAAACAGTTTCCAAGAATGGATACTTCTGTGTTCATCCTTTTTTTTTTTTCTTAAAAAGTGACAAATAAGTGCAAAAATTAAGAGGGTATTGGGTTTTTAACTCGAGCCAGTTTTTCCTGTTATCTCCAGCTTTTTGAAAGCTTTATTTAACTTTACAATTTCAGATGCTTTGAATTTTTTCCCAAGTTTTATAAAGGCAAAACTTTAATTTATACTATTCAGAGTTTTATTTGCACTTAGTTCTAAATAAAAACTAGAATTGCTTCTTAAATTATAATGCTCCATAGAGATTAAAAGTATTCCCTTTACTCCTTGAGCCTGATGATGTAGAAGCATCTTAATGACTTCTTTGGGGGGTTATGGGGGTAGTGCTTTCCACTGGCTGTAATTCATTATGCGTGGCACTTACATTATACTGTATTTCATATGTCTGTGGACTGTAAGTGAAAGATTCTTTAGGTGCATCAGGGTACATATTTGGATCCCATTTAGGACTACAAGATCACTGTCAGTTAACATTCCTAATTTGTATTGTTCATTCGTGCAGCTTTTAAGTTCTGCCTGCAGTACACGCGCAAAGCGGAGTTCCGTAAGCTCTGTGATAACCTGCGAATGCATCTGGGGCAGATCCAGCGTCACCATAACCAGAGCACAGCGATCAACCTCAACAACCCTGACAGCCAGTCCATGCACCTGGAGACCAGGCTCGTGCAGCTTGACAGTGCTATTAGCATGGAGCTGTGGCAGGTATGCAGCTGGCTTCCTGCAGTCACACTGTAGTCTTCTGCCTTTCCACGTGTGTATTCAGTGCTTTAATCTGGTGTTGCTTGAATTGCTCTTTTTGTATAGCATTTCAAACCAAACTTGTAGTGGTTAATGGTGAAATGGTTGGAGTTGTGAAAGTGAGAAGTTGACTGATGTCTTCAACTCTTAACGTGTGCATTCTCATGAGCTAGATCACTGGAAAGGGGTAGGTAAATGTTAAGCCCTGTAGTTGTGCTCTGGCCCTGGGACTTCCTGACTGAAGCCTGTTAGTGTCTGGCCACTGAGGGCACTTTCAAAGCAAGTGTATCAGAGGAGTGCTTTGGTTTTGAAAACTTGGTAATGTTAAATTTCTTAAAGAGATGGAGATGTTACATCTCTGAAGTTGGAGTATGCACTCTTATGCTGATCCCTTTTAGGTATGGAAGTAACTGTATAGAAGCCATTTCCAGGGGTGTGTGTGTATGTTTTTATATAGATTTCTTAATTTTAGGAGAGCTCAACCCATTTTAAGTACAAACATGGTATATATGAAAAAAGGTAAGAGGAGTAAGTAATTGAATTGGTAGATTGGTAAAAATAGTTTTTTTAGTTATTCAGTTTTTGTATTATTTGTTGTATAATATATATTTTTATATTTTTATTATTTGTTATATAGCTGTTCAGTTTTTTTATTATTTGTAGATTAAAAATCGGAATAAATGGATAAATTACTCAGAATTAAATGATCCTTAATTACCAGATTCTAGCAGATAAAAGTTAATGAATTTTCAGTATGCCCAAATAATTTCTTTATTTAAAAAAGGAGCATTTAATTTCATTTGTCAAAACTGGAGATCACAGATTTCAGTGGGATTAAATATATTAAAGTCTTCTACCCATCAGTGATTGTTTCTTCCCTTATTTTTTGGGGGGAGGTGGGAAAAAACTTCTTAAAGTACTGTATTTCTTTCTTCAGGAAGCTTTCAAAGCAGTGGAAGATATTCATGGGCTTTTTGCGCTGTCTAAGAAGCCACCCAAACCACAGCTGATGGCAAATTACTATCACAAAGTTTCCACTGTCTTCTGGAAGTCAGGAAATGCTCTTTTTCATGCATCCACACTTCACCGCCTTTATCACTTATCGAGAGAAATGCGGAAGAATCTCACACAAGAAGAGATGCAGAGGTGGGGAGAGAGATTTAACATGATCTTGCATTCTATTTTTTAACTTCAGAGGTTCAAAAATAAACTAAATTGTACCCCAAAAGGAGCAGGTGGCGAGCATGGCTATGAGCAGCTTTGCTTGAAGTGCCAGTACTAACTGTAGCTCCAAAAGAGACCTAGAGAAAAAGGATATTTTATAAAACTACAGTAAAGTAAGTGATGTGAATACCAGGATCACCTTATTTAAGCATTGTTCTTTGTTATTGACTGGGAATCTGAACAAGTTAACAAGTATCTGTTTTTTGCTTTCATTTTCTATTCTGAGTGGTGATACTTCACTTGACAAGATTTCCTTATTGCCAGCATGAACTTTTTCTTAGTATATTCAAGTGTGAATAGCCAAACAACCATATATATATATATATATATTTTTTTTTTTTTGTGGATAATGTGTTATCTGACAAGGGTTTTGAGGCATGTGGAATCATTGGCTGCATGAAACTGAAGCTCATCTACAGGCCTTTATAGATGGGAGTATGGATGGTGGGAATAAATACTGCATGACATTCTTATATTCTTGCTTATCTGGGTACTGAGATCATAATTTCAATATTCAGTGTTATTTGTGTGTACCAGTAAAAGGTATATTTAGCAATAAATGTTAAAACTCATGGCCATCAGAATTACTTGGATTTAGAGTAAAATAAGATTGAAAATGTGCTGCTTTCTTCTATTTTCATTATTTTGTAGTATTTTGATATTTACAGAGATGGCTTATTTATTTTTGGTGTGTGTATATATATGTATATCCCCACGTGTATACGTAATGAAAATGTGTTATCAGAATCTTCCCTCTCATTACTGAAGAGCATTGCATGCTGTATTCGTATTGCACAGCTGTTGTCCTTTCTGTTATTACTGTCAGTTTTACAGTTTTGTATTGCGAATACTACTCATCCCTATTTTTGAATTACCATGTGTATGAGAAAGAAATAAACAGCATTCTCTTGCAGTTCACCCCTTGTGGTTATCCTTTGTCAACAGGATGTCTACTCGAGTCCTTTTGGCCACGCTCTCAATTCCTATTACTCCTGAGAGAACTGATATTGCTCGCCTCCTGGATATGGATGGCATCATTGTCGAGAAGCAGCGACGTCTGGCAACCCTGTTGGGTCTGCAGGCTCCCCCTACACGTGCTAGTCTTATTAATGATATGGTATGTCATGGTGCTTCTCTGAGGAGCTTTTAAGCTCTTAACTCCTCTTTTTGTTCTGTTTTCATCCCAGAAGTGCTGCACTTAGTTTAAGGGATGACAGTTTCAAAAATAAAGCAGCTTTATGATTAGTTGTATTACTGATGGTACAGCATTAACATTTCAGGATCACAAGAGGGACAGTTTTTAGTTTGGATGTGGGCATAGATCCTTGTAGTAGGGCTGTAGGTCTTTGTGTGTTAGAAATGAAAAGTTGAGGGTGGTACTGCAGTATAGATGCTTATCTCGTTGGTATGTTTTTTGTCTACTTTTTCATCTTTCAGTGTGGATACTGTGTCACTGTAATAAAGAGTGTTTTAATTAAAAAAAATCAACAGATTGTATTAAAAGGTACACGTGATACCTGTTGAACTAAGTGACTGTAAAATGCTTAAAGCATTACTATCTTTTAATACTGTATTTATTTTGAGATATTTTTGTTATTGTGCATTGTAGGTGAGGTTCAACGTAGTACAATATGTTGTTCCTGAAGTAAAGGAGCTCTACAATTGGCTTGAAGTTGACTTCCACCCACTCAAGTTATGTAGCCGTGTCAGCAAGGTAGGTTTTATATTTTTGTCTAGAGTGGAAAAAATTTCTTCACATTTCAAGGGTGCTCTGCAAAGTGCAGTTTTGGGAATGTATTAGAAAATCTTGTGGATGGAAATGATACTGGGTTAAACTTTGTTTAAAAATGAAGGTGTGAGGAAACTGTATGTGTGAACATGCATGTGTGCCTGCAAGTGGACTATGTGGGAAGTGGAAAAATAATACCATAGTCTGTTTTTACTATTTAAATGTAATGTACTGGGACATAGAACTGTGTGAGATCCCTTTAACTGCATTAATGTAAATCCTTCAATAAAAGAAGCACGTCACGTTCTTTTTCTTTAATAGTAGGAACAAAGATATTTGAAGTGCTAAAAAGAACTTGAAGGTAAATTAGCAGTGTGGTAATGTTACCAGACTGTCAGTCACCTTCATACAAAAAGTCTTAGCTATCATAAAAGTGTTCTGACCAAAAGATTGACTTCAGTAAAACCAGTATCTAGACAGAAATGCTATTGTTTCCTGTAAAACCAAAAGTATTTCAGGGTCATCCTTCGTACTTTAACTTTGAAGTTTCAAGGGTTGATGCAGATAAAGTAACTTTTCAGAATTTTGATAGGTACTGAACTGGGTGAAAGATCAAGCTGAAAAGGAGCCTGAACTGCAGCTGTATGTTCCTCACCTGCAAAACAATACCATTCTTCGCCTTTTGCAGCAGGTATGAATAAGGAAAAGATGTGTTTGTAAGTAAATGCAAGTTAGAAAATGCTCTGAAAGAGCACCAACTTGGAAACTATGCTGAAGTAATTTTTTTCCATCAACTGGTAGAAGACCATTATTATTTTGGAATACTTTTACCAGTGTATAATCCATATCTGCAGGTTTGTATATTGTTTAGGTACAGCCAAATTAGCTGTACTTAATGGTGGTTGAATACAGTGGTGCAATATTTGCCTAGATTTTCTCCTTGAGGATCTGTGAAGTTTTATTTAAGATAATCCATCGTGTCTTAACATCTTTTTGGATAACATTTGTGTGGTTATTGTTTTTTTTTTTCCATGTTTTATAGAATGCACATTTCATTGACCTGCTTTCATTGCAAGTGATGAGCAGTGTTATTTCTGATGTGCTAAATAAATATTTGAAGGCTAATTAGCAGCTTAGCTGTACATTGTTACTGCTGCCAGTCTCCTTCATACAGAGAAGCCATTTAATAATGGCATTTACATTTGATTCTGTACAGAAATAAAGTCCTAGAAGAGTATTTGCAATTGTATCAACACTCATACCTTAATTTATTGATGATTTAATAGGTTACCAGCTTTTATTTCTGATCTCTTTTTAATGAGGAAAAATACCTAATGCTTGTTTTTGTGTAAAGGTGGCCCAGATTTATCAAAGCATTGAATTTTCTCGCCTGGCTACCCTGGTTCCTTTTGTTGATGCTTTCCAGCTGGAACGGAGCATTGTTGATGCAGCCAGACATTGTGACTTACAAGTAAGTGCTGTCAAAAGACACTGAAGTGGTGTATGAATCTGTAGGTTGGATGTGTTGAATGGATGACATCCTGTAATAAAACGTTTTAAGCTGGTGAAGAGATGCAAATAGTTTTTTGTTCAGATTGTCCATTTAGGTTTTATCTTAAGCTAATTCATTGCTTATAGCACAACTTCAGCAGACATTTTAGATGAACTGAAACTGTCTTGTTTCAATAGGTTCTCATTTCCTGCTTTACTAAAGTGGAGAAAGAAAGAATTATTGGAAGTTCAAGATCTTACAGTGACTGGTTTTGTTTTTTTTTTTAATTTTTTTTTAATTTTTTTTGAAGGGGGGTTGTGATGAGGAGGGGGTGGGCCTCTTCTCCCAGATAAGTAATGACAGGACGAGAGGGAATGGCCACAAGTTGCGCCGGGGAAGATTTAGATTAGATTTGAGGAAACATTTTTTCTCTGAAAGAGTGGTCAGGCACTGGAATGGCCTGCCTAGGGAGGTGGTTGAGGCACCATCCCTAGCGCTGTTCAAGAAGCGTTTAGATGAGGTGCTAAGGGATTTGGTTTAGTAGTTTAGTGGGTAGGGATGGTGATAGGAGGATGGTTGGACTAGATCTTGTAGGTCCTTTCCAACCTAATGTATCTATGAATCTATGAATCTATAAATAAAACAGAGAAATAAAGCAAGATTCTTTTCAGTGCTCTTTTTCTTCTTCTGTTTGATTCTTACTTAGAGCTCTTTTTGGCCTGCGTTGGTCATGAGCACAGCAACATGGAAATGATTTAAAAGCAGTTAATAATACAGTCCTTTTTTTTGTTTTTTGTTTTCTGTTTTTTTTTTTTTTTGCAAAGGTTCGCCTTGACCATACTACCCGAACACTGAGTTTTGGCTCGGATTTGAACTACAGCACTAGAGAGGATGCTCCACTGGGCCCTCAGCTTCAAAGCATGCCTTCCGAGCAAATTAGGAATCAGTTGACTGCTATGTCCTCAGCTCTAGCCAAGGCTCTTGCAGTCATTAAGCCCCCTCACTTACTGGTAAGTAATCCTAAATTTCCTGAGAATGCTGACAAATCCTAACACTTCTCCTAAATGTTATATTTAAAGGTTGTACTTGCACAGCCCTGTGTTAGTTCTTGCTTTTCTGGTAAACTGCTCTTTCCAGTGAGCTGCTTTCAGTTCAGTACTAGCAGTACAGTTGCCCCTTCTCAGAAACAGTGTATCCTTGAGATGCTAATATATGCATGTGAATTGTAACATGAGGGCAGCTATTAATGACAGAGCATCCTTCTGTTAGGTACTAACCTCTTCTAATAGATCTACATTTTTTGCTTTGGCAAAATAAACTTGTTTTGAATTTGTATTACTGTACTTGAACGTCACACCATAAGTTGCTTGAGTTGCCTTTCCTTGACATCAGAAAGTTGCTAAACTGTCTGATGGTTAATGTGGCAATGCAAAGGTACAAGTAGACTTTCTTTTTCTTGTACATGTGTATTTGTGCTTGTGAAGAAGAACAAATCATTCCTAAATGCACTCAGCTAGTCGGTTTGATTGTTACAAAATAACGTAAAGATGTTTGAAGGAGGCCTGAATTGAAACTGCTGATTTTGTGTGTATCAAGTTTAGAATACGCTGTGTAGTAATTTAGCCACAGATAGGTCTGCAGAACTAAGACTTGTTAAAAAATATTGCATGCATTTTTGAAAATGCAAGAGCCTGCTTTCTTTATTCTTTGGCAAAAGTGTTGTGAAGAACCTGTAATGTGACTTCTGAGTGGAATCTGACAGCACGAACAAAAGCTCCCACCACTGAAGGACTGACTTATCTTTGTCTCTCACTGGGACTGCTGGCTTCAAGGTCAGACTCACTGATGAGCTCGCATTTCAGGTTCTCCAGAGCCCTGTAGGAGCCAGGTGTAAATCACACTGTGGGATTTCCAGCATGCTTTGATTGTGGCAAGTTTAAAACTTCACTTCTTTTAAAGGAGCGGTAATTTTTTTGGGTGCTGTGTGTTTAAGAAAGAAAGATTTTTGTAGCAAATACGTAAAAAACCCTTTTCCATATTGAAAAGAAGACTGAGAGCAAGGTGTTCATGGTAGGTGCTTTATCCAAATTGGAAATAGTAACTTATATTCCTAAAATAACTGTGCAAAGCAGGACTGTATCTTGACACTTAATACCAGCTTACTTATGTTAGCTTGAACGTACAGTAACTGTTAATAGTGCTTATTTCCATGTAAATTTTCCCATAGGAAGGGTTTTATTTGAACAAATTGTTGGTTTAAAGGAAGAAATATGCTTTATTTGTACATTTACAGATAGAAATGACACGTAGTCTTTTACAACGTAGACTCCATCAGTATAATTATCTGAATAAGATGTAAATACTAGTAATTATCTGTGTAAAATGTGAGTACATGATAGGTTTAATACTGACCTGTGGGATTAGGGAAGCTGCAGAACAAATGGATATCATTTTTTCTTTGCTGTTCACATAAGGACCTCTCACTCTTCAAGGGTTTAGAAAGATCTAATTTTTTGTCAAATTTATTACAATTCCTCAAGTTTTTCAATTTTGTGTTTCTGGTACTCTCATCTATTTTTAAATGCAACAAAGTATGGATGTTCTGGTGTTTTTATTTAATGCCCTGAAAGTGGGAGATTGCTAAAAATACCTCAGAACTAGCTCACATTTCACGAGCAGTTTGACTTGGTGCTTGCTGTGAGTCATTAGCTTGGCTGCTTCCTGGAGTGATTGAGATGGGCAGCTCCCTCAGCTGGCATGGCCATACCTCTTCATGTGTAGAGTGTGAATCTCCACAAACAACCGTGTAAATATTCTGAAGGAGAGTTTGTGGGGTGGCCAGAAGGATGCTTAAAGAACAGTCTACATGCAATTGAGTGCTTCTCATAACTGAATTAAAATGACTGGATTCAGATTTTTTTTTTCATAAGACTGCACTTTGTGTTAATTTTGATTCTTCTCTCCTACATTTGAATGTTGAAAAAAAACAACCCTCAACATGAAAAAACAACGGAGCTCTTGTCGAAAAACAATATGTGTGGTGCTGTACTTGCTAACATATATGTAGAGAGAAACAAGATTGATTCCCTAAATAACTTTGAGATATAGACTCCTAATTATCACTAACATCTCTGTGCAGCATTTTTGGACAAAGTGTGAACATGCCATGCCTAAAGTAGATGTGCTGCAGAATATTGTTGATATAAGCAATTTTTAGCTCCATTTGCATGTGGTTCTGTTGAATTGATGCTACCTTGTATGCCACGTGGATGTGTGATTGCATTTAAGGTCACAGTTGCATTTCCATCCAGCTGGCAGATTCGGGAGTAAAACTAAGTTTGAGATTTCTTTGGGGAGTATTTGTTACGCTTTCTGCCTTTTTAAAGAGATGCTACATACATCGTTGTCTTATTCTTATTTTACATTCAGCAAGAGAAGGAAGAACAGCATCAGCTAGCAGTTACTGCCTTCTTAAAGAATTCAAGGAAGGAACATCAGCGTATTCTTGCACGTCGTCAAACTATAGAAGAAAGAAAAGAGCGCCTTGAAAGTTTGAACATTCAGCGTGAAAAAGAAGAACTGGAGCAGCGTGAAGCAGAGCTGCAGAAAGTCCGGAAAGCTGAGGAAGAGAGGCTGCGCCAGGAGGCAAAGGAACGAGAGAAGGAGCGTATCCTGCAAGAGCACGAGCAGATCAAGAAGAAGACCGTTCGGGAGCGCTTGGAGCAGATTAAGAAGACCGAATTAGGAGCCAAAGCATTTAAAGATATTGATATTGAGGTAGAAAGCTTATTATTGAAACATCAAAGAGTGTTTTGTGCTTTTAAAACGATACTGATAGGCTGCCTGAATTTCTTGTTCTTTATTGCTTTTGTACTGTAACTGGTCTTAGAAACAGTCTCTTAGAAAAGAGACTGCCAGTTTGGCACCTAAATATTAATTTGCTCAGCAGCGTAAGTAACCCTTAATACTGAATTTCGATAGGATCTGTTTTGCCTGGAGTCAAGTCCAGCTGTTGTCTTAAGCCCCATTTTGCTCAAACAGTAACTAATCTATGAAAGACATTCAGGTTGCATTTTGTTGTGCAGAGACTGTTGACAGAGGCTAAAATCAACAAATTCACGTTTGTGACAGAAATACTGTTTGCTTCATTTTGTATTGATAACTGTACTTGGCTGCAGGATCTTGAAGAATTGGATCCGGACTTCATTATGGCTAAACAAGTGGAACAGCTGGAGAAAGAAAAGAAGGAACTTCAGGAACGACTGAAGAATCAGGAGAAAAAGGTACGAAGAAGTTAAGAGTGCTAAGCTATGTTTATACAACACATGTTAGTGGTTGTGAACTGTGTGTTCACATGTAAAATATATGGATATTCAAAATGTTGTGTATAAAGCTAACAAAAGAAAGTGAATGTATGATAAACCAAGAGAGCTCCTAGTATCGATGGGCAAATCTATTATAACTATTTGAGTTAATTTGGAACTTGGCTCTTAAGCTATGTGTGAACTGGGTCTTAGTTGGGAAGACTTGAAAACGTCTTCAGAGAAGATTAAATGCTCAGAGAAGGGGAGGCTTGTAGATGACCTAAATTAATTAACTGTATTAGTCCTCACTAAAGAGGAAATTCCATTGCTAGAGTTCATCTAGACTGCAGAAGCGAATCTACCTGAAACTTGCCTGACTGCAAGTGTGAGGGATGTGCTGTCAGAGTAAATAAAAGTGTATGACGGGGGCAAAGGTGAAACCATGTTTTTGTGATTGAGGCAGAGTTTATATGATCCCATTGGCAGTTCAGTTCACCTAAAACCAACTTGTTTGAAAGTTGCAAGTACTTTCTCATGAGAGGGAACAGAGAGAGAGAGAGGCTGTTCTTTCTTTCTGATCACTAGTGGGATGCGAGGCAGTGTCTTACAGCTTCATCAGGGAAGATCAGGTTGGATATTAAGAAGAGGTTCTTTGTTGAGAGGGTGATCAAGCACTAGAACAGGCTCCCAGGAGGGAGGGAGGGGGTATGGACTGTGTTCTTTCATGCGAATGCATTTAGTTGCTGGTGATAGTCATGTGTTTGTTTAGGTGGGGTTTTGATCCGGTCCAACAATGTTATATAATAATTATATCTATATTGAAGAAATTAGGATTTTCTCTGGAGGATGTTGAAGAGTGTGTATTCTGTGTTTGGCCTTTGCATTATGATGTTCTATGGGTGTGTTGTCTTCATTTAGATCGACTATTTTGAACGAGCAAAGCGCTTAGAAGAAATTCCTTTAATAAAGACCGCATATGAGGAGCAAAGAGTGCGTGATATGGAGCTGTGGGAGCAACAGGAGGAGGAAAGGGTAAGAACTTTGATTCACGTGACAAAATCCATCAGCTGTGAATGAAAAATAGCAGGATTTTTTTCTTCCTGGCTTCAGGAAGAGAAGGGAAAAGATTGGTGTGAAAAACTGTTAATTTTCTGAGTTTCTTGTGCAGTTACACAGCAGCATCTTTTGACTGGGACCTGAAAGCAAATGTCCTTTGAGTTGCAGCTGAGGTAGAACGAATGCAAATCTGTAGTAAGCTCATACTTCATATTATTTTTTATCTCTTTAGATCACCACTTTGCAGCTGGAGCGTGAGAAAGCCCTTGAGCATAAGAACAGGCTCTCGAGGATGCTGGAGGATAGAGATTTATTTGAAGCCAGGCTCAAAGCATTGCGACGCACGGTGTATGAGGTATGCAGGAGATGATACTGTAATAAAATATTTCTCTGAAGTAAGGAAATCCACTGTGTGATTCTGTGATTCTTCATGAAAATTGCAAATGAGAATCTACGATGGTTCAAAATGATAAAATAGTTTATTTACTGCTATGATTAAAAACAGATATTTGAGCACCCATTCCTAGGTACTCATAAAATGCTTGTCACTTCTATATTTGCTTCTATCAAATTTGCTGCAGGAGAAGGTTGAAATGGTAAACAGAAACTCAGTTGATTTTTAGCTGAGCGAATTTAATACGTTGCAGTTGATTGGTGTTTCTCTGCAGCTTTATTTATCAACCTGTGTTTGTGTTCAGCTCTTAAACATTAAAGTACTGGTAGTTTCATGTGTTTCCTTTTGTATTTCAGGATAAACTCAAACAGTTCCAGGAGAGGCTGGCAGAAGAGAGGCGCAGTCGTTTGGAGGAACGCAAGAAGCAACGCAAAGAAGAAAGACGCATTACATATTACAGAGAGAAGGAGGAAGAAGAGCAAAGATTACGAGAAGAACAACTGCTTAAAGGTATAATTGAGAATGTGATTGCCTCTTGGATGAAGGTTTTTGTATCTGAGTGCATAATCATGCAACGCTAAAAGAATAATAATACCGAAATCCTGAGTATCATTTACAGCACTACTAGCTTTGATCTCTTCTAAAAAAGGAATCCCCTACTGCACTTGATGTAGTTACTGATGTTCAGGCTGGCACGTATGCGGCCTGTACATCTAACTAACCTTTCTTCTCTTCTTAGCTAGCAGCTATTGTTCAAGGTGTCAGGTTAATGAGTGTGTCAAGGATTCTTTTCCTACTCGTTTGGAATTAGGATGCTTCCAGAAAACCTATTCTGTGGTTAAGCATGTTCTGTGAAATGCTTAGCTGGGTGGAGATATATATTCAAGAAGACAAAGGAGAGGGATTGTATTTTCATAAGTCCTCTCTGTGTACAGCAAATCAGAGTAATGTGTTCTATTTATCCAACTGAAGAGCGTGAGGAGAAGGAGCGCATTGAGCGTGAGAAACGTGAGCAGGAGCAGCGGGAATACCAGGAACGTGTCAAGAAGCTAGAAGAACTGGAAAAGAAGAAACGTCAAAGGGAAATGGAGATAGAAGAAAGAGAGCGCCGTCGAGAAGAAGAACGGAGAGGTCTGGATGACCCATTTTCAAGAAAGGTAGGTAAATACTTGCAGGTTTGATTTTCTGCTTGGCTGCTCTTTTTTTTTTTTCCCTGTAGTTCATTTGGAAAAAGTTGACGTGTAAAATAAGTGGTTTAAATTATTAAGTTATAGTGTGTTTAATTTGATAGTTAAATTATTGTCACTTATTTTCATCTATCGGGATCTTGAAACTGTAGTTTTGTAGTAAAGTTGAGCAGAGATCACCAAGCTGTTCAAAATGAATAAAGATGAAAAAGAATATTGAATATAAATTAACAGGAAACAGGAGGGTTATGTTTGGAGCGTGTGTAATGACTCGTGCAAGTCACAGATTAAATATTGGAGGAAAATTCCTGTCTAAACAGAAAAGTTTAGCTTTCTGTTTTGTAAGAATTACACAATGAAATACAAACAAGAGGTGTGTGTAACTTCCCTTTTATAAGTGTAGGTATTGGGGAACATCATTATACCAATCCATCAGGATACAAAGCAGAAATTAGTTCACAAATAAAATGCTTATGATTTTACAAATGTAACGAGCCTTCTGAACTTCCACTTCTTCCAACCTTAACAATAAGGGAACTTGGATTAAATTCCATCCACCATAGCCGTTGTCCTTGTTTAAAGAATGCTTCACTTCACTGGTATTTTTCCACGTAAGAAGTATTCTTAGGCACAGGCACTTGACTGTATGGAAAAACTGACACGGATTCTAAGAAAGATTCCCATACCACATGAAAAATGCCATTTGTAGTTCCTGCAGTTCTTTCTTTGTTCATTCTGCTTTCTTGGGATCCTTTATACAAGAAAACTATAAAAAGTATTTAAATAGGTACTTAGACTAGTGGATATGTTAAGATGTAACCTGACCTGTTTATTTCTCTGTATGGCATTGTAAACTTTGCCACAAATTAAAACATGTTTGAAAGGGTGGTATCAAACCTTTTGTAAGTATGTCTGATTATGTGAAATCAGTTGTTATACATGGCTTATCTACTTTGTTTCGTATGGTGGAATTCAGGAGTAAGTGACTGCATTAGAAGTAGTGTAGTTTGATTTTGTACAGCAATTGGGAGAGGCATTTAACCTTTATTTAAATAAAAAAAAAAAGAGTATGTTGCTCTGCCCTCTTTCTAAGCAACACGAGTGAATCAAAATACCTTAACTGTATTGTGCATTAAGATCTTGTGGTAAATGCTGTGTAAACTCAGTATGAAATGGTCTGTGCTACAGAGAACTTGTGAGTTATTCAGTCACATTTTCTGATCTGGTTAGAAAGCTCAAAACCGAAGAGATTATGTATTCACTCCCACTATGGTTATGCTGCAGGAAAGTGAAATTTCTAGAACATCTTTGTGTGTTAGGTCCCTTCCTGTTGTTCACACTAAGTTTATGAACAAAGAGTATTTACCCTTCCTGTGTCCTCCTACCGTGTTAGTAAAGTGTGTGGCACAAAGAGATCCTAAACCGCCATGAACAGTGAAGTTCAGTTAGTCAAACTCCTGGTAGGTATTCTCTACAGTGTAACAAGTGACATTTTTAAAGGCACATTATGCTGTGGAAGACAACTTGCATGCTGGAAATCTTTATTTTAAAGTATTCAAGAGGATATTCCCACTTCCCTTTGACATGCAGGAATCTCGTTGGGGTGACAGGGGGGAGTCTGAAAGCTCCTGGAGAAGAGGTGGCGAGACGGAATCTGAATGGCGACGAGCACCAGTGGAAAGGTGATGACTGGGCTCAGTACAAGTGGGCTCTCTTTTTTTAAAGCTGCACTAGCAATAATATCTCACGCCTTTATATTTCTCTGAGTTTCCTTCTAACTACTTTTAAGAATCTCAAAATGAGAGATTTTGTTTCGCAACTGCATTCAGATAATGTTCCTTTTCTGTTTAGGTTAGATACGTGAAGGCTGGCTGATGCCTTCTACATCTGATCAACTTACATGGGTTCTTTTCTAAGTAATAATTTTCTGGCCTGCTCAAACATTGGTGGCAATTGCATAAGTACAGACCGGGGAAAGATGATGAACAAAAGCAGAGTTTCTAGAGACATGAAATTTCCATTTAGATAACTGACAATAATTGTGAGAAAGAAAGTCAAAGTCAAGTGTCTTGAAAGCTATTGAAGTCCCAGAATAGCTCACAGAGCAGAAAATGTATGCTATCAACTAAAACTTAAGTTCTGAAAGACTGTTGAACAGAGAGGGATTTCTGTAGGAAGAATCTTCTAAAGGTACTTTGCACCTTTATTTTAAAAGTGCTTGATCGTGTGTGTACTTTTAGATGTTTGGGGTATTTTCAGTCATAATGAAGACAGTAAAGTTGTAGAAAGTAGGATCTTTAGAACTTGTCCATCCCTCTGCTTCTCAACAGGATGAGTTGTGCTTAAAATATTTCTGAAGAAACATGTCTAGTTGTTAAACGCCTGTGTTAATGGAAATACCACTGCTTGTTCTAATTGGCAGTATGTTTTATTGCTTAATTACCCTTACGAACAGATATTTGTGAATGTCTAACCTTAATTTCCAGTGCAGCAATTTAAATCCATTATAGCTTACTCTGTCTGTGGAAGCAAATCAATTTACTGTTTCCCTCTAGTACTAATTTTTTTAATGTCGTAGAATAAGATCTCTTGATAAACAAAGTAGTGTCTCAAGCTTTCTTTAAAAGCTGTGTTGCTCTTCTCAGTAGTGATCCACTTTCACTTGAGTTGCAACATCAAAAATGGCATGAAACTTTCAGGTGAAGCATTTTACTTACATATTGCAGAAGTGTTTAATGCATGTTTAGATGCTTCAGATTTAATGCATTGACTTGCAGCTAAAAAAGTCTGGCAGGCAGTGATTTCTCATGGAGCAGGTCTGACATGCATGTAGAATTAAGACACAAATCCTCACAGTTACATAGCAGCCCATTGTCTTGTGCAGCAATTCCCAGAGTACAGGATTCCAGGTGATTGGCATGTTCCAGTGCTCTCAATCTTTTCCTTACCATGACTCCCATGGGCATTAAGCTAAATAACTTGTCCAGGGAAGTGACAAGGTAGAAGGCTCTAACTACTGTTCAGTAATATCTGATTCTTTCAGTATTACAAAGGCAAGCATGTTCTAAAGATGAGCTGATGACTCAGTAAGCCCGGTGGAAACTCACCAGTGCTTTTTATTCCTCCTGCAAACTTGGAAGCAGAATCCCTTTGTCCTCTTAGTCTGCCAGAGCCTGCACCCTGCTTGCAGTTGGGCAGCAGTTGCCCAGTTGTGTGTGCTTGTCACCAATCTGTTGAGATGAAACTGTGCCATAATATGTGAAACAGGCATGAGATTTTAGAGTTGATGTGTTTGTGAAGATGGGGATATTTCATGATTGTGGTTTGTTTTTAATAAGGGTTTTTTGAGATACGGAGTTTGTCAAATTAGGCTTGATAGAGAAGCAAAACCACCTTCTGTGTTGTCTTGCAGTAGATGACCAAAGGAGACTACTAAGCAGCTGTAATGTTTAAAAGGAGAATAAATTGTTCAGTATTTACTGAATGTAGGGGAGCTGACCCATCACTGTTGTATAGCACTTAAGGCAATTAGACCCTATGCATTTGAAAACTGCAAGCTCTGTAAATGTACTTGCAACCATACATCAGGTGTTCAAGAAGTGGTTTTGATGGGAGTCAGCAATCCTGTCTTTATAGGTGAAAGGTTCTTAGATGTCAGTTTCTACTCGCTTATTCCTTGTGGTTTTATAGAGACTGGCGTCGAGGAGAAGCAAGAGATGATGAAAGGCCTTTCCGGAGAGGAGATGATCTGCCCCGGCGAAGTGACGATCTGCCTCGGCGAGGGGATGATCTGCCCCGACGAGGTCCTGCAGAGGAAAAGGAACGGCCTTCTGTGGAATCAAGTGAGGACAGGCCACCTCGGCGAGAAGGGGATGAAGACAGACCACCTCGGCGTGAAGGGGACGAGGACAGGCCACTCAGACGTGGTTTGGATGAGGACAGGCCTCCCAGGCGTGGGTTGGATGATGATAGAGGGAGCTGGAGGGCTGCAGATGACGACAGGGGTCCCAGGCGTGCACTGGATGATGACAGGCCACCCAGGCGTGCACTGGATGATGACAGGCCACCCAGGCGTGCACTGGATGATGACAGGCCACCCAGACGAGCTTTGGATGATGACAGACCACCCAGACGTGCACTGGATGACGATAGAGGCAGTTGGCGTGCAGCAGATGACGACAGAGGACCCAGGCGTGGGCTGGATGATGACAGGCCACCCAGGCGTGCACTGGATGATGACAGGCCACCCAGGCGTGCACTGGATGATGACAGGCCACCCAGACGTGCACTGGATGATGACAGGCCACCCAGACGTGCACTGGATGATGACAGGGGCAGTTGGCGTGCTGCAGATGACGACAGGGGTCCCAGGCGTGGGCTGGATGACGACAGGGGACCGTGGCGTAATGCAGATGATGACAGGCTCTCCAGACGAGATGATGACAGGGGGCCATGGCGTAGCAGTGAAGATTCAAGGCCAGGTCCTTGGAGACCATTTGGTAAACCAGGTAAAGCAGAATTATGTAATATTTTTTCCTCTAAAGCATGGTTAAACCAGCAGGTAATGGATGTGATACATTCGACATCAGAGATGGGAGAATCATCGCTGAAAATTTGATTCTGCTAATATGGACACTCCTTTACTTGGGCTAATTAATCCTTTTCATTTGGTTCAGATAAACAAACTATACATGACCTAAATTAGCAGTATTTATTATCTGCCTGGATTATGTCTTAAGGTCACACAGTGTTGGTAGCATTTACTTACATGCAAAAACAAGATATACAGGTTTAATGCTTTGACAGGAGGAATGTTTTCACTAGTTGAGTGTACCTTGGTCTCTTTCCCCACCCAATCTGAAATTAATCTGCCAGGGAAGATTTTGATGCTTCATTGCATCACTCAAGTGGGTCTGGTTTGGGTAAGTTATTCTTCTTTATTCCTAGATATAAAAATACTCCTGTTTTTATCATACTATTTGTGGAACATCCTCCATTGAGTAGGATTTTAGACTAGATGACCTTCTGAGGTCCCTTCCAACCTGAATTATCCTATGATCCTATTCCTATGTGATTTGCTTCCAATCCAGAGTAGTGGTGTTGTGACTGTTAATTTGCTTCTGATTGTACTTGAAACTGTTGCTGGGTTTCCTTTGTATACATTTGTGTTTTTATTATATTTTTGTTTTATATTTTTACAGACGTCACCTCAACTCTTTAGACATTAATTCTGTAATTGAAACCAGTACCAAAATTATCACAAGTCATTCTGTTTGGACTCCAGTAGCTGTTTCCTATAAAAAAAAAAATCCAAACCACGTGACAGAACAGTTTATGGGAGAGAAGTAAATGCATCTTTGTCTCTAGAGGGATTAGAAGTTACTCATAAATTCCTTCGACTGCTTGTTGCTTGCAGGGGGATGGAGAGAGCGTGAGAAGGCCCGTGAGGACAGCTGGGGGCCTCCCCGAGACTCCAGGCCTCCTGGAGACCGCGAGTGGGATAGAGACAAAGATCGTGATGAAAACGAGAAGGACCGGGAATTTGATAGAGACAGGGATTTCGATCGAGACGATCGGTTCAGGCGTCCCAGGTTTGAGTCCTTTGTTAAGAAATGACATCACATAGTGAAATGAACAGTGGTTGGTGTGTAAGAAATAGTTTTTTAAGGTAATAAATGGGTAACGGCCTAGTGGTTAAACATAAATCATTAACGTGTCGTCTTGGTTTTCGTTTGGAATGGCAATAGGGATGATGCTGGTTGGAGAAGGGGACCAGCTGAGGAAACATCTAGCTGGAGGGATTCAAGTCGTCGTGAAGAATGGGACAGAGGTGGCCGTGACATGAGAGATCGCCGCACTGATGACAGAGAGCCACCACTCAGAAGAGGACCTCCCCTCAGATCTGACCGTGAAGAACGTATGTTTATTTTATTGTTCCTAAAGGCTTGCAGTTGTTACAGATCCTCCACATCACTCTGGCAGTGCCAGGACATGATAAAACAGGATTAGGTTATTTTTTTCAGCCACTTCTAAACACCCTTTATGTAACAACATAATACAAAGAAGCAGGAGCGTAATTGAGAAATTTTCCATGGATCTTATTTTTAATTGTACTCTTTCTATCATAGTAGCAGTTCAGATCTGCAGTAGGATAACACCAAGTCTGCAGTTGTCGCTGTAGCATTACATTTGAGGTGAATGAATTTTTTTTGTAGTTCAGTTATCAAGAGAGGTGTCCCAGAAAGTAATTTCTGGCTCATTTCTCAAAACTGAGAGAAATATTTGCAAATAAGGCCTTACGGGTTTCACACTACTAGTGGTATTTGTTTTTGATGAATAACCTACTTCAACTGTGTACACTAGTGAGTTTTAATTATGTACATTCATTTATACTTTGCTGTCTCCTAAAAAAAAAAGCCAACAAAAACAGTAAAAGCAAAGACATGTAGCCTGAGATACCACATCTCCCCATTCTGGAGTTCTCTTGTTCAGAATTCCATTTAGTTTCTGGTGCTCCCTGAACTTGGGTGCTGTCACACAGCTCAGAGCAAACTGAAACAGAACACACCTTGCAGGACTTCAGGAGGAAAGGTTGAGGGCTCCCGGTGTGGGGAGATAGGTGTGCGTGTGTGTGAGTTGGACTGGATGATCTTGTAGGTCTTTTCCAACCTCAGTGATTCTGTGATCCCAAGAACTGCTTTATTGTTTGACCATCTGACTTGGTATTTGACACTGTTTAGTTCATTCATAGCTGGGGTATAATTCTTAAGCTCATTTTGGTGGAAATGAACAGTTCTTCACATAGTGAAGAATGCTGAAGACTAGGATCAAGGGAGTTGTGTAATCCAGTGTCACATCTACCTCTGACTTCAGTAATGCTGAACAGCAAAGGGTTGTTGATTTATTGAACACCTAAGTATCTTCCAGTTGTTTCCAAGAGATGCCTTTGTGCTTTTAATTCTGATAATATAAGGATATATTCTACACTGTAAAACCAGGTACACCACTAGAACATTCTTATTGCAGTTACTGTGTTTTAAAAATGACACTTCACTTGCTGACAGCAGTTGTGAATCTCTAAGAGGCGTGAGTAGTTCCTGTCCATTACTTCATTACAAAATTAAGCTGTGCATTTGGCTGTCGTCTTTGTGTTAGCTCTTGGCAAGACTAAGAATCAGTAAATCAGACTGTCAGTGCTAGGCTTGTTTGTTTAAACTCTTGCAGGCTGCTGGTTGGACATGACAAGAGGTGGTTTTAATGCCTTCTGTGTTTGTAGCAAGCTCATGGCGGCGTGCGGATGATAGGAGAGAAGAACGTGGGGAAGAACGCGACACAGCTCGGCGATCAGCTCCTGCCCCTGCTGCTCCTCCAGCTTCTGCTCCCCCATCAGCATCAAAAGATCGAGAAAGAGATGGGGAGAAGGAGAAGGGTTCCTGGAAAACAGAAAAGGAGCGTGAGCCCATTCGTCGTACTAAAAATGAGACAGATGAGGAAGGGTGGACCACTGTACGACGCTAAGTGAATATCAAAACAGTTTAACCAATGTTTTAGCTTTGATTTGATCGAATCCACAGATTATATTTGTGCTTATAAACATTCTGAATGGGAATTCTTTAACAAATGTTTTGAGATAACACGAAAGCATGAGCTTGAATTACTTACTCATATAGATTGATCGTGCACAAAACTCACAGCAGAAGGTTGGAAATTGAATGCCAGTTTTTGAAATTTCAGATGATGCTTATTTCATGGATCATTTGTTGCTAAAATAAAACGCAGCAGGCCGTCTTGAGTAATGCCTCTATTTCACACCAGAAACAAGCTGACCTTTATATGTTTAGTCTGTCTTAATTTGGAATGGGGTATTATTGCTGAACACGCATTTGAAATCACCTCGGTTCACACAGTGGAATTAGTGAAAAAGCAGAGCTGGATCAATTTCCATAGTTTGCCAAAAAATGAGAAAGGGAAAAAAAAAATATTTCCCCACCCCCCCTCTTTTTACAGTCTTTGAGGGCAGGCAGTTTGGGAGATGCTTTACCATCTAAGTTCAGTAAGTTGTCTAAATCTGAATTGAATACAAACAACATTATAAGCATTAGCTACACTGGGATCTTCTCTGTAGATTAACTTGAATACATGAAGCCTACGAAGCCATGTTGCAGTCAATGTTCCAGTAATGTATACTGCTGCAGTGTGCAATCACACAACTCCAAGCTTTTACAATTTAAGTGTTTGGGTAAGCATATTGCTATGTATTTTCTGTTGCAGTAGCACAACTGCTTTTCCATTACTGGATGATTCATGCCTTTCAAGGATTTATAAATATTGTCATATTTAAAATGTGTGGTTTTGGAGAAGTTGTTGAATTTTCCCCCAATTCTTTGTCTTCAGGGTAAATTTTTTCCCTTTCCAAAAAAACCAAAAGTGATTTGTAGTAATGGCTGTGTTGACTTTGATTTTGGGATGCAGAATAACAATTAACTATGTGGTCATACTGAAGCCAACACAGAACTTGCTGCTGTGTGTTTCTTCAATGATAAATAAACAACTTAAGGAACTAGCTTCTACAGTGTGGTGACTTTTTAGTAACTTCCTGCAGTGTACTTTGATGTAGAACAGCTGTTAGTGTTTGTGTGCACACCTGTTTCTGTACTGTTTGAAGGAGAATCTAAGAACACTTAGGGAGAAACTAGCCTGAGTTAAAGCTTGTTTAATTCTACTGTTGTAATGCTTTTCTTTTGCTCCTATTCCTTTCTCAGGAAAACTCTGCTCTTAAGTCATCTGAGCTGAGGGCCAGGTGATGGCACCTTTGGAGCTTTTCACTTCGTTTTGCCAAGTTCCTGGATTCCCTCATAGTTACAGTGTTTTCTGAAGAAAAAAATCAATGATTGTACACTGCCATAAAGGATGGCAGCAGAGAATGTCATCTACCTCACCTCCTGGATTTGGGGTGGCAGGCTGTGGCTGCTGTTCAGGCACTTGCTGTACTTGCAGCAGAATAGTGCCTGTTCCATGGGATCCTGGGAGGGCTCTGGTCCCACTCCTTGCTCTCACATCAGATTGGGTTACTCTGAACCAGACTTAGCCAGGCTGGTCTTGAAAAGCTCCAAGGAATGCTTGATTGCTCCCACAGTGAAAAAGCTTCAATACCTTTTCAGCCCCTACCTCTCATCTCGCTGCCCCCACAGTGCTGTAAGAAGCCTGGCTTTACAACTGCCTTGAGGTACTGGCTGGCAGCACCCCTTCAACTTTTCTCTGCCCTTCCCCACGGGCTCCAGCCCCTGTGGACTAGCTGGTGCTGCTGAACTTCCTCCAGTTTGTCAAGGGTTTCCCTGTGCTGGCAGCAAACCAGAGGCAGTAGCCAAGGTGAGGTCTCTTGTGTGCTGAAGGGAGATGCTCCAGTAACTTTTGGATTCTTTCTCTAACTACCTAACTTAGGTACAAGGATATTGCGACATCATCTGCACTGCCATTTCTCAAATGGTCTTTTTGGCCTTATTTGAACTTCAGTGCTACAATTGCTTTTTTCCAGTCATCAGAAAGTTAGGAAAAGTGATTATACCTTCAATTATGTATGTTAAATTTTATCTGTAGCTCCATTTATCCCCATTTAAATATGGCTGTGACAGCCATTGCACCAGATGAAACTGTTCAGAGCCTGCATTCTTAACTTTTTAAATGCAAAGTGCTGTATACATTGGCAACACTATTAAATGCTCAGCATCAGGCAGCTTGAGAAACATCTGAAAGACGTGAGCTACACAGACGTGTCTGGGTATTTATTTCACTGCTTGATCTTTTTAGAGAACCACAGTGGTCAGACATCTCATCTGACCAAATCCAGCAGCTGAACTCTGCACCTACTGCTGGCAGGGACCTGTCAGCATCCTCACAGGAAGGAGGAGTTCAGCTGGTGTGCTGCTGGGAGAGAGACCCTTTGTTTTCTCTGCTACTGAAGGGTCACAGAAGTACACAGAACAGCAAGTTTTCTTCTTGCAACTGTAAACCCTCAGAGTTATGCTGTAAGTGAAATTCATGTTCAAAGCCCACCTGTTACTCAGGCACAAGTCTGCAGACTAAATGACAATAGCATCAATGTGGTCTGCTGGCAGATGAATCTGCATGCTGTTTAGGATTTAAGGTTACTACCACAAGCTGTGCATAAGCATCATCTACCATAACAGACTTGTGACCACGACGAGGTGTGTCTGCCTGCTCGGTGCTGCAGAGTGTGCTGGTGCACAGGAAACGGCAGGAGGAGCTCAGCCTCAAGTAGGCTGCTCCCCTCCCACCCGCAGCTGCTCTCTCCAGCCACTGCTGCCTTACCTGCTGGGGCTCAACTCCCAGCCCCGACGCTGCGCAGTGGAGCTACACAGGGAGAGCAGGAGGACTCGGAGTGCACGCAGCAGGAGCCACAACCACAGGAGCAGCTTTCTTCTCACCCAGGTTTGAGGGCAGAGTCAGGCACTGCACAAGGACAGAGCCAGCATCCGAGGCAAGGAGATGCTCTGCTGTCTTCACAAGCTCCCAGGCAGTGCAATGGGGCAGTTGCTATGGGGCAGCTTGATCTACAGACCATGGGAGGCAGATGTATTGCAGCCCTCTCAGAAAGCATCTGAGAACTTTCCTCACATCTTTCTTGCTTTTGTGTCCATAAACAGTCAACTGAATTGCAACACGTACACTGATCTTCAATACTGCCACAAGAACAAAGATACAGATTTTTTTCCTCAGCATTAACACTGGAGCTCGATCCCAGTCTGCGGTGGAGACAGACACCACAGAATCAAACACACCTCAGTTCTACCAGCTGAGCACCTCAGGGCAAGCTCCGTATAAGCAGAGACAGCAAAGGGCTGGAACCTAGCACAACCAGCAGGCAGCAACCCACAGGCAGCTCCGTACAGCCACGGCGAGGTGTTATTTAATGCAGTCCCCTTTACATTTGCTAATTAGACCTAATGCTGGAGCAATCTGATGAAGACTGAAGAGGGCGCTTCCCATTCACAACCCTGTTCTCAGCTGCAGGAGCCAGCAGCAGTTATGCATAGTGATTCTCGGCCCCCCCCAGCCCACCCTGCACGTCCTGACTCCGCTCTTACCCCGCTGGGCAGTTGCCAAGAGGAACTCTTCTGGCTCGCCCAGCTCCCCTTCCCATCAGGACCCGTTGCTATCCTCCATGTGACTCAGAATAAAGCCACGTTCAGGGGACCAGTTCTGCACTGCCTCCTGGCTCCAGGGGGCTGCAAAGCGACCCACAGGTCTGCTGCAGCTCCTCCTGCCATAAACTGCAATAAATACCATTTCCCCACCTCTTGAGAGCGACGCACCCCCGCGGTAGCACTCAGCGCTTCCCCGGAGCTATGTCCTGTGTATACGCGAAAGCTACTCGGGAACCACACGGGTGGATCCACCCCCCCCCCTCGCAATAAAGCCACCCCTTTCGACAGCTCGAAGCCGCCCAGCACGAACGCACCAGGGGCCGCTACCCGTCCCACCCCACGCAGGAAGGGCTCTCACCGCGCGGCCCCGCCAGCCCTCCGCCGCTCCCTCCTCCCAGTGCCCCAAAGCAGCGGAGCCGACCACCGAGCGAGAAACCCTAACGGTTCTGAGACGGGCGAGGGAGCGGCCCGGACCCCATCAGTCGCCGTCGGGCAGCGGGCGGCAGCAGCCCCGGTCCGTGGGGGCAGCAGGGGGCGACACCGCCCGCTCCGAGCGTCGCCCCCGTGGGAACTCGCGGAAGATCCCATTTTCTTAAAAACCACATATATATATATATTTCTTACAAGAAACACGTACAGGGCGTCCGCTCCGCGCCGAAGCCGCCCGCCAGTCCCCGCGCGCCCCGTTCCTAGCGGGCCTTCTTGCCCAGCGCGGTCCGGGCGTGCCGGAGCTGTTTGGCCGCCTGCATTTTGGACAGCGGGCAGTACTTGATGGTGTGGGCATTGTCCCCGCTGGCGCCGCACAGGGGACAGGTGTAGCGGCGCAGCACCGGGCACAGCACGCGGCCGTCGGGTCCCTTCAGGATGTGCGTGGTGTACAGGGCCACCGCCTCCTTGTTGTTCCGGCAGAAGACGCACACCTGCAGCTCGGGCTTCAGCAGGCGCCCCGCGGCCCGCGGGTGGGCGGGCAGCCGGCCCGCCACCACCACGCCCGCGCCCCACGCGTGGGCAGAGCCGTCCCGGCCCGCGTGCTCCCCCGAGCAGTCAAAGAGCACCGTGGCGGGGCCGCCGCGCCCGGGGAAGGGGCTGAAGTCGGCGAAGCGCTCCTCCAGCAGCCCCTCGCCGTGGTGGTGGTGGTGGTGGTGATGATGCCCGCACAGCTCCAGCTCGTGCAAGTCCAGCGCGCCCTCGAAGTACGGCCCCGCCGGCTCTTCCTCCTCCTCCTCTTCCTCCTCCTCCTCCTCCTCGGCCGCCGCCACCACCACGGCGGGCGGTTCGGCGCCGAAGCCCTTTCCGGGGCGCACGGCCTTGGTGATGAGCGTGGCCAGCCCCAGGTAATCGTTCCACGAGTTGAACACGTTCCCGCAGGCGCTGTGGCTCCGGCCGCCGTAACGGGAGCCCGGCAGGCGCTCCACGGGCGCGAGGTGCCGGTGCGGCTCCAACTTGCCGCCGGGAAAGGCCTCCATGGGGGGCGGTCGTCCGGGATGCGCCCGCCGCACCCCCCTCCCCCCACCCCGCGCCGGACCGCGGCACCGCCGCTCCCAACGCCGTCCCCGCTTTCCTCGGGGGCGCGCGGCTGCGCGACGCCCTTTAAATAGGGGCGGTGGCGGGAAAGGGGGGAGGCGCCCGCCGTGATCCCATTGGCCATCGGCCAGAGACCCCTCCCGCTCATTGGCTGTTGGGGGCGGGGAGGGGCGTGGCCAGAGAAGGGGGCCGCGCGGCGGCGCAGGTGGCCAGGCACGTGCGCGGGGGGGGGCGGGGCGTCCCTGGGGGGTGGGTGTCATTGTCCAAACTGTAGCGATGAAGAATGTGTTGACGTCCAAAATGATCAATCGGTAGTACCCCCAAAACATCCTTACTACTGAAACAACTGTATCCGAAAAATTACTGTCGTCACCCCAAACTCTTGTTAGTACCCCAAAGGTGACCAGTATCCCAAAAGGCATTAATAGTACCCCTGTAAAATATTGCTGGTGCCTAAAAAACCTGTTGTTAGCACCCAAAAAGCCATTGGCAGCACCAGAAGAGCTGTTCTTAGTACTCCACAAACTCTTGTTAGTACCCAAGAAGCTGCTGGGGAGGGTTTAGTGTCAGCACTGCTGATGCACTGTGCACGGTACATGGGATCCCACCTGGATGGGTGGGTGCTGTCCCAGTGCAGAACTACAGCATGATTCAGGTTAGGAGGACCTCAAAGCCCACCCAGCCCCAACCCACTGCTGCCCCCCTGACCCTGAGCACCTCCAGGGCTGGGGCACCCACAGCTCTCTGGGCATCCCATGTCAGGGCCTCACTGCCCCCTGGGAATTTCCTCTTTAAGTTTGAAATGCATGGGGTGTTTCTGCTCCACATCTTTGTGAGCATATGGCAAAGTGTGGCTGCAAATCTGGGCACTGAATGAGATGGACAGTCCAAGTAGAATGTGATCCTGTAGGCAAAGTGCCTGCTGTAGCAGAAAGTTACATGGACGACCTAAATACAGCTCTGCATTTCACTTCCCAGCAGTGACTCCCTTTTCCCTATCTCCAGCTGATCATTTTACAGCAGCTGTGTTGGCTGTGGGTGGTTACAGCAGCAGGACTGCACTTCTCACCCTTTCTTCAGTCCTTCAGCAAACACAAATGAGCTATGGAGGAGCTGGGGGGGGGCTGAAGGCAGGAGGAGAGCTGAGGCTCATCCTTTTGGGCTCTGCTCCTAGCACAGCAGTAGGGGTTCACACCCAATGGCAGTGAGCCCAAAAAAATTGTGTGTGCAGTTGATGAGAAGATCAGTTTTTATGAAAACCCAGCAGGTGCCTGGGTCCCACTGCCACGGGCTGCGGGTGCGGGCTGCTGCCAGTGCCCAATGTCAGGGCCACCTCACTCCTCTTATAGTGCCAGGGTAGTGATGAATGTGGACAAACACGTGTTTGTGCACGCAGCTGACAGCCTCACCTGCAGTTTTTCTCAGAGTTGTAGGATCCTCTCAGGTTTCAGAGGGCTGCAGCATTTCTGAAGCACAGAGATGTGGTGTTGCCTTGTGACACGGGGTAAAATCCTTTCTGGTCGGTATCAGTGATGAAACTGTTTCTCCCTTAGGGATGGAGGCCAACAGCCTCTGCACTGCCCGCACTTTGCTGCTCTTGTGCGAGGTCATGGACATTGGAGGCAGATAGGAAAAAGCAGAGGTTTTCAGTTTTGGAAAAGTCTTTGGTTTCATTGAGAAGAGTATTTCTCATAAAATCTTGGCTAGACGCTCTACATTCCTTTGTGTATTCTGCCTCTCCAAAAATGACTGCTCCAGGATACGCTTGAGAGAGCTCAATGCTCACACGAGGTTTTATTGCTCTGGGTTTCTGAATTGGTTTTGGGACTGAATTAGCAAATGATAGTGCATATTTCTAATAACAGCAAGGATTTCGGCTGAATTTCTGAGCTCTGCCTGCCTGATTAAATCCAACGAGGGCTCCTGCTAAGCTCCGAGGCAGAGCAGCCATCCCAAAGGCTGTAGGATGACCACTGACTCTGCTCTGGAGGCTGTTTTATTGTGTGAAGTGTTACCAAGCAGAAGATGTATATACGAACTGATCCAAGTGAGTGTCATATACACACTCAGTGCAGTAGATAAATTCCTGATAGATTAATTTCACATCGTGAGGGTAATGGTATTTCTCCTGACAACTTGATTAAATTTGCGAGAGAACTCCTAGTGAAAAAAAGGCATTTTGTTTTTTGTCAGACTGATAAGTGTGATGTAACTGTTAGAGAAAAGCAACCAAAAAATCAGGCTTGCACATGGAAGCCAGTGCTCTTGTCTTCTGTTTTGTTGTTTTGTAAAAGGAGTAATCAGAGGGTTTCCCATTGTTTTGATTGCCTGGATGTGCTTGTTTCCTTCATCTGAGATTGAAGTGTTTAGTGAAGTAGTTTTGTTACTCACATACATTAACTATGTGGTAAGGACCAGATGGTTTCTAAGTGTCCCTTCCAACTCAAATGTTTCTATGATTCCATGATACAATTGCCCAAGACAACTCCTCTTCATCCAATGCAGCATAGACAAAAAGTTGGACACCCGTGGTCTAAATATTTTGTAATGCTGATATCTGTGGGATTTTTATCTTCAAGGACTCATGGTAAACTTCAAGACCTAAAACTTTAGGAAAAGGAGACTTAGACAAGCTGTGGATGCCCCACCCCTGGAAGCCAGGATGGATGAAGCCCTGGGCAGCCTGATCTGGTGGGGGTAACTAACCCACAGCAGTGGATTGGAACGAAATGAACGTTAAGGTCCCTTCCAGCCTAAGCCATCCTATGATTCTGTGGGACAAGCAAGGTGCCTGGTGAGGTGGGGACCTCCTGCATGCATGTCTCTGTGCACAGAGCAGGCACTCAGGCACTCTGCAGCCCCCAGGAGCCTGTGTTGGGTTTCTATATTCTTGTGCTCCTGTAGCTCACAAATCCCATTTGGAGTCTGACCCTGAGAGCACGGCTTCATTTGTGTTCTCAGTAAGAACCGTTTTGTTCAAGCCTTAGGGTGCTTCTGATTTTTTTTCCTTCCTGAAGGAATAAACCACTAATTATACATGGAAACTGTACCTCAAAGATCCATCTTAATAATATAATTGTAGTAGCAAAGCAACTGGTATTATTATGTGCATGGTTGCACTTTTCTGCCATTAACCAGCTTTTCTTGGTTAATGAAGTTAGTAAAACCTAGAATGTGCTTTGCTGGAATATATCCAGTGGAATCTCATTATCACCTACAAGCCTTTATAATTGGGATGATAATGTGCAAAGCGTTGTATTGCTGATAAATGAGATACAATTAAGAGAGGGCAAAGTTCTGCTCTTGGACACGCGTGACAGATCCTGGGGCTTTGCTGTGTGTCATTGAGTGCCTGCAGCCCCGTGTCCACCTGAGGTCATGTTTCAAGGCAGACGAGGTGCACTTGGAGCAAGGCAGCAGCAAGGCTACTGAGAGCTGTGACTCCTCAGGAGAGGTGCAAAGAATTGATGCTGTCAAGGCAGGAGGAGGCTGCAGCAAGGCATGAAGATGGTCTCAAGTGCCTTCAAAGAAAGGCATAATCTGCCCTGCAGAATCTTGTTGGATAGGACACCAAGGAATGGGTTGAAAGCACTGTGAAAGTGTTTTACTTCAGGTATTATGGAAACACAGGAAGGAGAATTAAGGACTAGTTTAGATTGCTTGGACCAAGGTGTGCCAAAAGGGTCTTTGGCAGGCACCAGGAGAGGCAAGACAGGAAGAGCTGAGCTGGTGAGTCAATGGATCTGTGCTGAGTGTCATATGAGGCTGTGATTCTGGGAGCCAAATGGCTGGTGCCCCCACAAGGACGTTCTGGTTCAGGGCGCGTGCAGGTGAGAAGCTATCAGTACAGAGGCCAAGATATACCCAGTGCTTGCATAAGCAGAGATCGGATCTGCCAGTTATCTGTGGTCAGGCTTGCACTTACATGCCTTATATGCCTCAAAAAATGATCAGAATTGCCAGTGCGAGAAACAGAGACACACAAAGTCACAAAAGAGCACTGTTTTCACAAGGCTTCTTCTTTTTGTATTTGTTTAGATTCCAGCACACATTTTTTATGAAAAATAAAAACAAACAACAAAACAAAACATTTGAACATCATTCAGAAGAACCTGTAATGAAGAATCAATCTGTTTGCTCCAGCTCTGGCTTTGGGAATAAACTTGTTATTTGCACAGTTGAACATCTGCCTCATCTTTCTAGTCAGATCTTGTCTATCTTCAGCATTAGGGTTTAGAGTTAGCATTAGGTTCCTATGCTAACTCAAGACTCTGATCTCTATATTGCATCCTCCCTGTAAACACCAGAGGTCTTTGACCAAACCTTCCCTTAACCTCCTCTCTTTGTAAGATAAATAGATTGAGCTCCTTGATCTGTAATGATTGTTTTCCCATCCTTCACATTCTGAACTCTCTGACAATTGCCAACATCCTTCATGAACGGTAAGCTTTAGCATTAACACAGCCCTCCAGCATGAATGGCACCAGGAATGCCGGGAGCATAGGTATATCTACATGTTTTGCTATGGTACTATGCTCAAATATTGTGTGTGAGTAAAAATAGGTTCAAACCAAAGATACATCTGGCTTGGCATCTTGTTTCTGACAGGAGCTTGTAGTGTGCAGATACTGAAGGGTGATATTTCCCTTCAAAGCCCCCTCCTTATCATTTGCCAACTTAAAAAAGATAAAGGCACAAACTGAAATTCCATGCAAAGCTTTTGGTATTTTCATGTTTCTGGTGTTTTAGTCGTGTCTTATGCCTGTAGCTTTTCAGCATTTGTATTGTGTGCTTCCCAAGGAGTTAAACTGTGAACCAGAAGATCCGTATCTCTGGTAAGGTTCTGGGAAAGGATAATTTTAGCTCCCTGTGGGGCCCTGAAAGGCAGGATGAGAGCCATGTCAGGCATGTCCCTGCTCCCTGGGAAGGCAGTTCAGCAGCAGGATGGCTCAGCAGAGGCTGCCCTTCACTCTAAAAACACCATGGGAGGGCACGCAGGGCCCTGCCAGGCAGAGTTAACACAGTATTCTTAACCCTGGTATCTGTGATGGTCATGTTTGTGCCTGACTGATCAGTCTGGCTATATCATCAACAGTTCCCATGCCACAGCCCTGTTTCTTGCACATATCAGCCAGTTTTCATGTTACCTGGGGTGCACCAGGTTAGTTTTGCACTGCTCTGGTTTCTCAGTTGGTGAAGTGTACTAACTTCAGTGCCTTTTAGCACTTTGTTGCATTGATATTGGATCAGATGCCATTGCAATTCATCATCTTGCAGTTAAAGGACATTGAGCTAATTCAGTAAGACGTGCTTTCCATAAACATACACCTGGTGCTTATGCACTGCTGTCTTACCACAAGATTTCCTAAGGTACAATCAGTGCTAGATGGAGAAATGGTTATGTTTGAGTTTCAAGACTATGTTGGTATGTCAAAACCAAAGATATACTTGGTCGTGGTGGGCAAAACTGGTGATGAGGAAATGAGTTTGACTGCTGGGGAGGGAGCTGAGCAGAAGCCATTGCTTTAAATCACTAAGAGCAGAGCCAGGGGAGGCCAGCAAGAGCACAGAGATGAGACACGGAGAAGGACTGGTTTCAAAATGTTTAAATGCTGTTTCCTGAACAGGCAGAAAAATTGATGTTGTAGGCCAATTTTCAGATGCAAATGCATATGCAGAAATGTAAATGCACATTTCAAGTGTGACCTCAGATCCTGCTCTTTTCAAAAGTCAAGTTCATGAAATTCTGATCCCACTGAAAGTAATAGGAAAACTCCAAATTTCACCTTTATTTATTATAATCATTTATCATTTATTAAAATCGTATCATTAAGGTAATTGAGACATGAAGTGCTGTACTGACAACGTGTTTCATTTTTGTTGTCTCACTATGCAAGTTTAAGGGCTGAAAATGACAAAATCATAATTATAACTTCACACTGCTGAAGAAGAGTGCCATACATGCTGCTGGTGTTTGCTCTGGTAGAAGGGAGAGAGGAGGGGAACCCACCAAGGTGAGGGCTCTCTCTTGGCATTTTATTGCTTACTTTGTTTTGTTTTGTTTTGTTTTTTATATGAATATCTATTTGTCACTGGTTTTCTAGTGATTTCAGTTCTTGGCACCTAACACTTTATTCCTAAAAGCAGCTGAGGAAAGCAGAAATACTAGTCCACAGAAATGTTTAGTTGTGGGAAGATTCCTCTGCCCTGCAGACTTCTGGAGGGGTCACCTTGATTTTCTTGTCAGCTTTGTCTTGGTACCAAATAATTATAGCTTCTGAGAGTAACATGAACACTCTTTCCATTAGAAAAAGAAGAGAATGTGAATAAACACCACTATTTCCAAAGGTAATAAACAGCTTTCCTCTAAATTTAACACCCAAATGTCATAACAACTGATAGCTACTGAAAGCTAATATTATTAAACTAATTTATGCAAGGCTGTAAAATAACAATGATAATAAAAAAAAACAACAAAACAAAACAGTGTAGAGATTTGGTTGAATTTTTCTTTAAATTTACAACACTCTTGAGAACCCAGGTACATATTAAATGTGTATTGTAACCTAACTATATCCCTTTGAAAACAATATACTTGCAAGCTTTTGCTGAAATTAAAGTGTTTAATACATCTGGAGAATTAGAGAGGTTCCATTCAACTGAAAACGAAAGGTGAAGTGAAACCTCTTCTAGGACAGTGTTGTTCCTCACTAAAGGAGTTTTAACAACTGCCAGGAACCCTTATTCTTGACATTACCTGTGGACAAAGTAGCTGTTTTGTCACTTCAGCTTCTAGCAATGCCACAAAGCATCACAACACTGGAATGGAAACATGCTCAATACACTTTCAAATATAATAATAATACATGAGCGTCTCTGTTTTGATAGAATGAAGCAAGTAGGAATGTAATTAATGGTTCTTAAATGCTATCTTGTTGCTCAGACTCCTGTGCTTGCAGTTATGGAGCCTTTCACTTCCACTAAACCAGCTTTGCTGGTGAGACCAAATGACAGCTGTTGATATTTTAATACGTAAAGGATCTGTGTGAATTCCAGAATTGAACAGCAGACTGTGTAGGATTGTATAAGAGGTGGTGATTGTCTTCCTCTGCACTGAATCTTTGGGTATCATTAAGTACTGCCTGAAATGTCATCTCAGGGCAGGTTTTGTATCCCTGCTCGCTAGCAGCAGTGCCTGTGCTGCAGAGAGCTGCATCTAATGGAATGCCTACTTGAACGAGATTGTGTGCTTCATAAAACAGTCCTCACAGTAAGAGAAGATACCTTGGGGTAGATCTTTTGCGTGTTAAATATGGACTTTTTCGTGTGACGTTTTTTTATATCCTTGGAAAACAGCAACGGTATTTTCCTGGTTGTGCTCCTGTTGTTTTCCTTCGCTGATTGCTAACTTGCTAGGAGGAGATCAGGCATATTTTTATCTTACTGTAACAAAATGAGTTCCATGGAAACGGCAGCAGGGGGAAGCCCGCTGAGCAGCTGGAGGTCAGAAATCAGCCCAGGTTTAGAAATGAAGAGAAGCAGCATGCTGGGGCATGGCTGCCTGCATTCCCTGCTCCACGGCTGGTCACTTCAGCCTGAGGCAGGCTGGCTTAAGGCGAACTTTCTGCAAATGGTGACATTCAGTTAAGGCACCTGTAGTCTGACACACAAAGGCTGGACCTGCCTCCCCCATGCTCCAGCTGCCATCTCCTCCTCAGCCACATTGCTTTATTGGCTTCACCGATTTCTAGTTAGCTTCTCACTTTGTCTTGTTTATTTGTGGCTTTCTCCTGGCAACAGTGGAGAGAAAATTTTATTTTGTTGCAGTTGGTTGTGTTTGTGCTTTTATTTTTTTCTGTGGCAAATCTGATAAAAGTGACACAGACTGTCAGGAGAAGTGATGTCATTGACAGAGCCCTCATCAGACTGGAGAGGAACAGTTTGCAAGGCTCTCTGTTGTAAAGAAATCCTTGTGGCTGTGGTTCAGCATCTGTAGTGTAAGCGCAGTGCCCTACTCTGTATATGTGCAAAGCACGAGGGAAAATAGGAAGAAGACACTTCTGTTGTGTCAGTATGCAAGCACCTCAGACTCTTCAGTATATATTTCCTCCTCATGGTAAAAGGGTCAAAGACATGCATATATGTCCAGCAGAAAGCCCGTGGGAGGGAGGAATTAAAGCCTGGCCACATCTGCTCAACCATGGGTTAAGTCCCCGGAGCACTGGGACTTCTCTCAGCCTTCTCCCGAGGCTATAATTTCATTCTCATTATGATCATTCAAGATAATAACCTCGCTGGAGACTCATATGGTAAGATGGGAATTGACAAGATTGTGGTTGGATCTGGTTGTTTTGTAAGGAGCAGAACTGTCAACAAACTTTATTGAAGAGGAGAGTGTAGATTTATAGTGTGTAAGTTCAGCACTGAGGTGGGTAGGCAGTGCGGGGTGGATGCAGGCTGGGGGCATCATGGCAGGGAGCAGTGATCCTCAGACTGGGGAGGATTCAAAGGAGAGATGGTGAAGAATAGGTGACTGTACATTTTCTAGCTCTCAGGGTCTCCCAAGAATTTCCACAGTCCCCAGGCATACACCTGTCTTTAACCCGCAGACAGAATTGTAGAGGAGGGGACTGACTCTCACCCTTTCCCAGCTCCTTTCCTGCTCTTCCCAGCGTCCCATTGAGCCAATGTGAATCACGGAATGACTGAAAGGACGTTGTCCCATCCACCCCATCCCCAAGCAGGGGTGGCTTGAGCAGGCTGCTCAGGAGTGAAGAGCCCTTTGCTCCTCTGTGCAAGATGTCAGTGCTCAGTAGGGAGTGCAAAGACTGCCTGTCCCCTGGGCTCTGCGTGGGTGCAGCATGCTTGTTGCCATCATCCCACGCTATGTAGCAGCTGCTGCACTTACTGTCTCTGCCTGCCTGATGCCTTCCAGGCAGCCTGTAGTTGGGCAAGGCAGCAGAGAGGAGGGAAACAATGAAGCTACGTTTGCTGCAGGTGCTGCAGGAAGAACCCAAAGCCCACTGTGATCCAGCTATTACATGCAGGCTTTAAAAGCTAGCACAGCAGGGCTCGCTCCTTTTTACTCTTTACATCTCACAAGCATTACAGTGCCATTCATTCCACTAACACCTGAACCCATTGCATCCTCCTGTGAGAAAGAGCATTTTTATCTCCTTTTATGGTAGGAGACTCCTAAGGTGGAAAGTAGTTAGAGAATCTGTTCATAGTCACCCACTAGGGCTATAAAAAGAGCCAGAAATAGGTTTGTTTCCCTTGTCTTGGACCTTAATCACAGAAAAATCCTTCCACTGTAGTGAAGCAAGTCACATTGGGCTGCAGCTTTTGTGACTCTGTGCATTAGCGCTGTAGTTCATAGACCTCTCTCATTAAATGGTCACATGCTGCAGATTGAATGCCAGGCTGACCTTCCAGCCTTTGCTTGAAGGCTGGAAAGGCAAAATGTTGGCACTGAAAAACTCAGCTTTCATTAGGCACTGCCTGAAATCAGCTAATCTTATTTGACTAAACATAGAAATAGCAATACTGTAAACAGAAGAGTTTGGTGCTTGGGTTAGCAGAGGGGTATGACAACATCAGAGACTGTCCTGGCTCTGCTGAAGCCAGCAGCAGCCTCCCACTAGCTCAGCTTTTGGGAAACTATTTAAGCAAAGCCAAGAGAGAGCTGAAATTGCCAAGCACACAGCTGGTAAACAAGCCCATCTGGAAACAGTAAATGAATGAAATACACTTGACCTCTGCTATCTCCAGGGAACTTTGCCATCTCCAGGTAACAGGAGTTTAGGTGTCAACTGCCAAAGCTGGGAGGTAAAGGTAAGGGATGAGCTGGTCCATAAAAATTCCTTCTCATGTTACTTTCAATAGCAAGTGAGCAATGTGCTTTCCCTCCCTAGTTCCCCGAGCTAGCACATCTTCACAGGGTGGTTTGCGTTCTCCCTTTTCAAGACCAGCTGTGTGGATCTGTTTTAGCACTGCTTTGGGAACCTGTACTCATGGTTTTATCTACTTTGTGTCTATTTCTTTATGCCAGAAACTGTCTTTCTGCTCGGTTTGTCAGCAGCACCTAGCACAGCACTCAGGAGCTGTCACATCCTGAGTGGTAAACAGTGATAACAATCTCTGCTCCTCGCCAGTAGCTGCAAGGAGGTTGTGTCCCATCAGCACAGGAGATCTTTGCAACACTGCACACACCTGTGCTTACAGGGTACAGGGAGGGTCAGAGCTCTCTGAGTATCATCTACCTAGCAGCATGGTTTTTGTTTTACATTGGCTCATTTACAGTCAGACTCAGACCTCCCTGCAATAAGGGATATTTGTCTTGAGGTTTCTTTGCTCCCCAACGTGCTGGTGGAGCTGGCTGTGGTCACTCTGTTCATAACACAGCAGCAGATCAGGATGTGCAGCTCAGGGATCCTGAGCACAGCTGCGGTGTATGGATGCAGGACTGATGTGTTACCAGGATTCTAATTAAGTTTGGGTGCAGAGAAAAATAACTCAAGTGTGAAAGGAACACGTCTTAAAATGAGCATTTTGCTAAATGGATTTGCTCCTCTGATTCACTGCTCCAGTGCAGGATTTCAGCCTTCCCTGAGCAGCTCATTGTTCACTCATTTTTTTCCTCTATTAATAAATATGCACAAGCACTTAAATGGAATAATGTGTCTTGTGGGGAAAAGACAAAAAAAAAAAAAAGGCAACACAACAACAACTTGATGTCCCACTGTGGAAAAAAAGCTGTGCAGAGAAAAAGAAAAAAGAGCTTGCTGATTTCTGTTTGTTGAAATGAATTTGTCACTTATGCTTAGCCTGGGGCTTTGCTGCATGGGGCAAGAGATGTTTAACTGCTGCTCTTGTTTAAAGTACACTGTTATGTCAGTATTTAACAGGAGAACTGACTCGGGATCAGGCTCATAACACGCATAGTGAACAGTGGATGAGAAAGTAATTTTGGAGCAGGCTGTCGTTTGGAATGAGCAGGGGATGTGACATTATAAAGAAGTCTATTTCAGAGGTCTTTGTTCCTTTAGGGGACGTTTTATCTTCTTGAACAATTCTGTAACATGAGCAATCATTTGAGGATGTGACTTGGGGGTTCCCTCCTCTTTTCTCCCTGCAATGCTCCTTGGATGTTACATGTTTGCCAGGATTTCTTTTTCATGCTGGAAGGAATCTCACAGCAGTTCTGAAGATACCTCACCCTAGGGAGACATTACAGGAAGCTTTCACCTGGGCAGATAACAGCTCTCAAAGGAATGATCTCCTCAGAGCTCCTGGGTAGAGGTCATACTTAGTACTAACAGTGGTTTATGGTGACTACTGGTGCTTTTGAGGATTTTTCCTGTGAAGCTGTGTTGTTTCCTGGTGTGTGCATGTGTCTTTGTCTGCAGTAGGCAGAGGGACAGCCCCTGAACTGTTCTCACTGCCAATGCGAGCCATGGGGCACCCATGGCTTATGTTCTGAACACCCTGTGCTGTCCTCCACCTCACAGCTCTCATTGCTGTGGGTCTCCCATGCCAAGAAAATGTGCTCCAGCCTGCAGCTTCTCCATCACTGCTTGACTTATCTTTCTGCTGCCTTCCTAGGGAGGTGTGCAAGAGCCTTTGGCCATCAGGGTGAGCAGGTTCATCCTCAGACTGCCAGGAGAAGCAGGCTGGCTCTCTGGGGTCCCCTTGCAAGGGGGAAAGCAAAGGATGTTTGAACAAGTCCAGTACCTTAATAAGCCAGGCTGTCCCACATAGCAGGAGCAAAAATGGGACAGCCAGCTTGCTGATAATTTCACACAGGTCCAGGGAGATTTTTTTTCCAGGAAGGGTGTTATCATTATTTTGCATCCAAAAGTGCCTAAAATTAGTGTTTGTCAGAATCAAGCTACCCACTGTGCTATCTCCATGATCTGGATGACAGCCAAGGAAGTCCGGGTGTGCCCAGCACCCTGTGCACTCAGCAGAGCCCCGGTTCCCTCCTGGATGTACATTACCCCCAGTGCCTGTGCTGAGGTCCAGTCCTGCAAGGAGCCAGGCACGCTAAGCCAAGCAACAGAGCATTCAGCCAATGCGTTTGCTTACATGCTTAAACACTTCGTTAAGTTCTTTGCTTAATTAGGCCAGACTGTGTTGTTCCTTGTGGGATTGAGCACAAAGTGAAGCACGCTAGGTTAGAACTAATATTTTGAAGCTAAAAGCTAAAAATGAAGCACTTAGCCCCCAGTTCTGCAAATAATTAAGCACATGGGTAATTAGTGATTTCATTCATTCATCAGTGATGTTGACTTCAGTAGGGCCATGTGATACTGGTAGTTGCTCAAGTGTGTAAGCATATGCAAGGTTGGGGCCCTGGGTTAAAAGAGCTCAGAGGATGGGGAGATGGATATTTGTACAGTGCCTCACACACGGGGTCTGCAAGGCCTGTCACAAGTCCCTGGGTAGCACGAGAAGAATAGTAATGCCATATTTAAGTACTTCTGACTGTTAATGATTTTAAACACCGGCCTTCCCAACTGAAACGTGGCTCAGGTTTTCTGTGTCAAGCAAAGTCATGCGTTGCTCGTTGGACTAGATAATTTTAGGGCTCTTTCCAACCTTAGTGATTCTATGATTCAAAGAGCTACCACCAACCCCTTTGTTAGTAGTGCTAAAGAAACCGCGTATATTATCTGCACAAGAAATCCTGTGGCCTTGTGTCCACCTGGGCTATTCTTTTCCTAAATGTGAATGTTAAAGTGCTGCCCCTAATCTAGAAGGAACAAACTTGAGTTGTAGATTTTGTCTCAACAAGTCGTAGAGAAGCAGTTTTGCTGCTGTTCTTTTGCCCCTTTGCTTTTCCCTGGGTATATTTTGTTTTGTTCAGCTTCTTTGTTTTCACTCTTTTTAAAACAGACTCAGACTTTATCTGCTAGGAAAGGCTCAGTTCCTGGTGTCTTTTTGTTCCCTTGTAGATGATTTGACAGTGATGTTTATGGAGCTTATGATTCAGGGAAAAAAAAAACAACAAACGAATAGAGGACAGAATAGAAACAAAATGCACTGAGCTCACCCAGGAGAGCCTTGCCATTCCAGGAAGCAGCTGTTAATGATGCCTTTGATAATGTGCCCCACTGATGGGACCGTTACATGATTTCTTTTCTGCATCCAGACGGCAGTGTTTTTAAGCTGATTGTATGTGCCCTCGGGGGGAGTTACAATTCCATGTTTTCAAACAGAGCCACCACGAAGCACCTTGTGTCACAAACAAGGCTCATTAGCATAGCTCAGCAATTAAACCCAGCTCGGTCTGCTGTCCTGAGATAAAGAACTCCCAGTTTATGGCCCGGTTGACTTTTGCTGGAGATGAATGGGCTGACAGCTTGGAGTGGTGACGTTTTGTCTCAGGAGTGCAGCTGTTCACAAGGGTGATCTCTCAGAATGTGACTTTTCCACAGACTAACCCAGGGTATTAGCACTAACTAATTACAGGGAAAAGCCAGGGTGATGCTTTTCTGGGAGTGGGAACATCACAGGCCCCAAACAGCTGGGTTGTGCTCATGCCTTTCTGTCTTTGAAAACAACAGCTCTGCTGGAGGAGAGCTCCCCATCTGGCAATCTCTTCTAATTCGTATAATAAATGCAAATGGTATATTTACTTTATTTATTTTTGACCAGTCTTTAATGGAGTTTAGAAGGGACTGGATGCATGTAGCAAGATGTGTGTCTTCTCTTCAGAAGAAATTTGCGTTGTTGCATTTTATGAGTGATATTGTATTACAGGAGCTGTTTCCAAGCTAGTGTGTTTTCAATTTTGTGAGCATCGTTTTTAGGAAAGAACTTTTCCCATGTTTACTTTTCAATTCATTGACTTTTTGATGTCTGATTTTCCATCCTTTGGGTTGAGCTTGTATAGGAAAATTTAATGGTTTTAGGTACTGTTTTTTCCTAATTAAATGCTGCTAATCCTTGTACTGTATTGTTTGCTGCTCCTAAACACAAAGTGACTTGATTCCCTAAAGCAACTCAAACACAGGGATTCTTCATGTAAAATAGATGATAGAGTATGCTCTGCAGGACTCGACAGAAGGAAACAGAAAGGACTTTCTGGTTAAGCAGTGTAACATTTGTCAGTGCAGGAGCTCAGGGAGAAGTCCCAGCACCTGTCAGAGATCAGGTCTGCCTCAGGTGGGAGTTTGGGTTGCAGAGATGTGGGCACCCAGGGCTGTGCCCTTTAGACAAATACAGTAGTAAATCAGAACTGAAGGCTTGTCATCAACATCTGCTTTATAACAGCCACAGATCCAGGTGGACTGCTTACATCCATTACTGAGGATCAAAAGTGCAAGAGAACTGCACTTAACAGATACTTTAAGTTTTGATCTGCTAGTAATAATGACAGTTGGATTGCTGCAGGAGTGCACTAGGTAAATGTGTAGGGTATAAGTGAGCTTGGAAATATGTTCTGCAGCTTGTTCCAGGAGATTGTGGATGGCGCTTGGGGTTTCTGAAATGTTAAATGTGAACCTTTGTTGCCTGAGACCCCTTGGGAAGGGGTGGGTGAGGTGGGGTTGTGTGTATAATATGTATATGAATTTGGGTGAGGTAAGCAAGAAATGAAAGAGTTAATGAACTGAAGGAACATTGTTTCAGCCTTCTGCAGCCTCTGGTGTAACACCACCTGGAGACCTCCTCTCTCCACCATGACAACCTGGTGGTCAGAGCTGGACTCCTTTGTCTCTGAAAGGTATTTCTTGTATTTCTTAGCAGCTGTGATGAACTGTACTATCTCTGTTGGGATGCTCTCTGTGTAGATACACAAGTCAGACTCAAAGCTTTGCTGTCTGGTTTTGGCAAAGAACAAAGATCCAGTAGTAAAAAGCTGAAGATCTGGGAGGTCAGCATAGCTGGGACATCAGATACTCAGTGTGCACGTGTACTGACACTTCCCAGGAAAGTTGTGCTGTTTGCGGGAGAGGGTCTTGGGGCCAAAATGTTTCTCTAACTGCCTTCTCTCCATCTTAGAAAATGAATTCTTTTGTGCTATAAATGTCTGTGGGAGCCCTTTTGTTGTTTTATTAAAAAAGCCTTTTCTGCAAGCATGTGGATCCCCACAGAGCTAATTTAAGGCCATTAACAATAGACTCACTTTACTTAATTACCCTTTGTAGAATCATCCTAGGATTCCCAGGTGTCCTTGGGCCACAAGTCGAAAACTATCTATGCATTGAAGGATAAGGTGTCTGATGGTGGTGGATAGGGACATGGGACACAGTCTCTGAATCAGGGAGGACCTCCTGGTTCTTGTTGTGAGGTAATCCCTCTTGTTGTGAGGTAATCCCTCTCATTTACTCCAGTTTGTAACTTTTTAGGAAAAATGATATCAACAGCCAGTGGTTCATCCACAGCCTCAGTGGTCTCAAGTATGATTTGGAACTGTTTGTTGCAGATGACACTGGTTTTGAACCTGGACCAAGCAGTGAGCCAGTGAGGTACCTCATAGTGAGGATGAGAACATGAGATACTAGTCTTTCTATATTTGCTACCGAATAAATGCCAGCATGGGGTCTGGTATGTGTAAGTCCTTAAGATCAACTTGTATTGAATGCTTTGGAGCCAACATAAATTCTGGTTAGTGTGTGTGGCTACTTTGAAATGTCACTGCTGGCTTGGCAGCAGTGATTCAAAGATGCTTCTGGCTGAATGGTTATGGGGAGAGGGTAAGCTGTCTATGCTGGTGGGTAACTATATGGTGTATCTCTTCCCAAGCACGCAGGTTGCACCAGTTTCTTAATCTTTCCATAGCTGCCACAGCTGCTGGTAAGTGCCCTAGCAGCCCTTAGCTCTGTGTGCATGTACATGTCCACCTTGTAGAGAATTTCCTCTTATTGTCTAATCTGAATCTGCCTTCTTTTCTTTTAAAGCTATTACTCCTTTTCCTTTCACTATACTCCCTGACATGTAAACTCAAGGTAGGGCAGGAGAATATTGTATTTTCACAGCAAATACAGGTCGTGTTTATTGTTGTTTTTACTTCATGCTGCAAAGTATGTACAGCCTGGCAGAGATGTTTCAGGAATTAACAAAGAGCAAAACGGAGACTAGCAAAGCAAGTGGCCTAAGCAAACTCTGTTGAATGCACATTTTTCTTCATTATTTTCTCATTGGAGCATGATGATATCTGATGGAGCATTATGGATGGGGAGAAGGAAAGAAGTGTTAGCAAAGCCTAAAATCAACACACTATTGCCCTGATTAATGAGGCAAAAAGGAAATTCTGGCTGTGGCAGCAGTGAAGTCCAACAAGAGAGCACAGGGTTTAAGCTTGCATGAGTGGAGCTTGAAGAAGGAACTTTACTGGGTGAAACGTAAAACCTTTTGCTTTGATTTTTCCCCACCTTCTTAACTGTCTAGAAAATGAGCATTCACATGGGCATACAACTCGCACCTACCCACTGCATGGATGGCTGTGGTTTTGATCCAAAGATCTTCCTGGTCTTTGGAAGATGAGGAAGACAAGTGATCAGCCTCTTGACTCCACCTTTTAGACGTCTGGTAGGAACTGGAGACAGGCTTGCTATCTCACACACAAGATGGAAATACATACTTTTGCAAACTGTATTTTTGAAGAGGTCTTGACCATTTTAAAGTGATTGTGAAATCATAAAATGGTGAGTGAAGGCTAAGTTGCTATACCCCTATGGCACTAATTTCTTGATTGCATTTTTGGTGGTTATGGTCAAATATTCATTTGAGTATCCCAAACAAAACTGTGGATAAAAGGGCTTCCACAGACATTTACAGCACAAAAGAATTTAATTTCTAGGCCGGAGAGAAGTAAAAGAGCAAACTGCACTTTCTGATGTTTTTTCCTACAAGAAAACAGAGTAAAGGGCATCTATGTGACTGTTATCAAATACTGATGAGCTGAGCTTTTAGTGCTAGCCATCTGAGGAGAAGATGTTAGCAAACACAGGGGTGTTACCAACAGTCTTGAATTTCATATTCCTTTACAATGAGAAGATCAAAGAGCTGTGGTTTGGAAGCAGCTAGAAGCCTGTCATGGGTCATTAGTAGCAAACAACAACCCTATATCCAGGTGAAAATGGCTTTTGTGTGGTTTGGTGTGTAGTTTTAGGATGGGAATCTCCAAATGCCCAAGGATTAGGCACATAATACACAAGTCCTTCGTGAATTTGACTGAGTGCTCTGCTGCCAGTGGAATTTGCCACTTTAGGTTATGTTTCCCAAAATGGGTAAGGAAGAAAGGTGTTCTGTTAGGACTCAGCAGGATGGATTAGAATGCCCAAAGGCATAGTGAGCTGGGCTTGGCACCTCCAGCTCAAAGGCAGGTGCTTAGATTGGGATCACACCTGCTTTGAGTTTATAGGAATGAACTGAATCATGGAGCTGGAAAGGGTAGAGCCAGTCAAAGAGCCCTAGGAGGAGAGAAGAAGGCACGTAGCCAGTAGTGAGTCATGAGGAACCAAACAGCCCCACCAGTTCTGTCTGCCTTGGCTCACGCCTTCCTGCACGTGGACTGAGCTTCAAGTAAAAATAAACACAACTGTTGTATGTACCTGTAGAGGAAATGCTAAGTCAGGGCTTGAACCTGTGATTGAGCACCTGGTGGGAAGGCAAGGCCAACCCAGAGGAGCTCAGGTGCATGCAATGCAGCTGAGTGACTGGAAGAGGTGGAGCCAGGATCCACTCTGTTCCAGAGGGGGTTTTAAGGGTTGGCAGTGGAGGGAAGAGTATTTCTCTAGAGATCCTTGCATACCTGAGGCCTCCTGAAGGTAAGCAGCTTTTTCCCTTTATTTCTGTCCTTGTAGCTGTTGCATTTGAGTTGAGCCGTGTTTTCTACTGGGTTATAGCATTACAATATCAATACAATTACTCATTTTCTAAAGTCTCTCTTGATTTCTGTGTGTTTATAAAGTCTCATTTTGAACCTGTGTGTCCTCTTGTTGTTTGCAGCTATGGGGTTATAAATGTTGATCGTACATTGAAATCTTCTGGAGGGCCTGGTCTTGAAAGCCAGGCTTTCTGGAAGATTTCAATGCTTAAGTTGCCCCTGGTAGGATGCTAGAAAGTGCTCAGTGCTAAGTCTGAGCTGTACTGTTATTAGATCTGCAGGTGCTGACATGGCTTTCTAATGGGAGTAAAAATAACTTGAGCAGAAATTGTGCTTTTGTTAAGCTACTGCTATGTATTAGAGTGCTCAAATTCTATAAATAGATGTCATTTTGCCCTAGGAATAGTCTGGTATTTTATTAATGCTATCTCTTTACTAGCACCTATTATCTATTTTGTAGTACTTATCTGCAGAAAGCTCAAACTCTATGCCAATCTCATCTTTCAAGTGTCTGTAGAAGCATTGACAGTTATTATTATTTTTAATGGGCATCCTTTGGTTTCATTTTGACTTTTTTTTCCTCCACTGGCTTGCACTGGTACAGAAAATAACAGCTGAATTACATTTGGTTTCCCCTGCTTCCTTTCTCTGTGAGATGAGGTTACAACGACCTCATCTACCTAAATCAATAATCTGCACCCAAATCTAATAAAGATCTAGCAGAGTCTGTAAAATAGCATGCAGCCCAGATGGAAAGGGAGGTCCTAATGGCCAATCCACTCATTAGCTATTTATCAACCATTAACGATGAGAATAGGAGTGGTGTGAGGACACAAGGACTCAACTGCAAGAAAGCAGAGAACCTTCCTGAATAAGAGGAGGAGACGAAGACTATAATGCATTAATTTGCAAATGGCTGTGTCTATGGCTAGAGAGAGGGAAGTGCCTAGAAAAGGGAATTCCCAGGGACTTTTACTTGCAGAATCCTGGGTTTTCCTGAAGGAAATTTGTCTTCAAGCTGCTGTATGAGAGAACATAGAAAAGAGCTGGAATACATTTAGCTTCCTGCTGCGTGACCCTGCATCCCTTCACAGATATAAAGGCACTGAACCAAAAGACAACGTTTCCTAAACTTAAGTACTCTGAGTGTATATCTGTGTATCTTCAGTTTAAGAGAAATTGCTTATCTGCTCACAGCCTGGTTTCTTAATCTGTAGCAAATTTAGGAAAAAAACAACCCTGCAATTTCCCAATTACTTGCCTCAGTACAAAGACTTTCCCTTCACATACCTCTCCTTCATGTGTGAACTGGCCATATAATTATTTTTTCTTCACCAAACTGCCAAAGATCAGAATTAGGCAGGCAGCTAGAGTGACAGAAGAAAAATAATCTTTCATCACTGTTTTTTAAACAGAAACTGGCTCTGTGACAAAATGGGACCTTTTAATGCTGTTAACAACTTATCATTTTGTATCTGAAAATGAAAGCCACTTTTTTAAAAATTATTTTTACTTTAAATGACAGCACTGTTTTAGTGGTGAAGCCCTTCTATGCAGATCTGAAGCATTCACTTATTTTGTAGAAGTGTTAATATCTGATGGAGATGGGAAATGCTTTTCTGAAAACTGGAGCAACTGAACAACAGGAATCCAGCATCTCTTGAATCTGTGGTATGAACAAATGCAACAGTGTTCCATGAAATAATATTTCAGATTCCAACAATGCAGAACAGAGCAGTGATTCCAAAGAAAACAGGAAATAAAAATAATTAGTTGAACATGAGGAAGAATCCCAAACATTACTGAAATACCAAAAGTTTTATGAAACAGTGGCTGAAAAGTTGTCTTAGCTCTTCTTTGGGTACTGTTTGAATCTTGCTTTGCAGTTGAAGTGAAAATCAGTGAGTTTGTATTCTCTCTGGTGAATGCTGACTTTGGTTTCATCAGTTAAATAGTTGCAATCTGTTAAATAATTTTCCTATTCCCTGGTTTCTTTACTATGCTGTGTTTCCTGCTCCATACAGCCCACTGGGATGGCCAGTGGGAGCACAGCTGCAGCCAGGGGCTGGTTTACAGGGCAGATAAGGGGCACTGAGTCCTTCTTCCCTTTCACAGCATATCCTGCACTCTCACTGCTGTGTGTGGGGAGGAGGGTGTCAGCAGTGCTGGCCCTTGCTAAGAACGGAGGCAGCTGTGTGGCATTTTTCAAGATGGTTTGAGGAATCTGCTGTGTTCTCTGCCAGTTTGCTCTGACTTTAAAATCTGAGCCATGTTTTCTATTTGAAGTTGTCTGGCTTTAGCTCCCAGCCACGAGTTCTTGTTAAGCCTTTCTCTGCTAGATTAAAGAGCCCTTTATGACTGGTATTTTCTCTCCATGGAGGTGCTTAATACCCTGTAATCAAGTCACCCTTGGTCTTCTCTTTGATAAGCTAAGCAAATCCTGCCCATCCAATTTCTCACTGGAAGCAGCTCCTTGTCAGCAGCCTTTAAACCACTTTGGTGGCTGTTTTCTTCCCAGACTGATATTTCAGTCTCTTCTAAGATCACGTGGTTTCCTCAGATGTGCATGGTTTCTTTCTATTAGTCCCACTAGCACTGCAGAGAAACACATCCCCTCAGCACTCGCTGAGCTGTCTGACTGCCGAGGTGCCAAAGGGCACAGTTTTCCTGCATAGTGCTGCACGGCATTACCTCCAATCCTTGTCCCTTTCTGTACAGCTGTAATAAAAAGGTTTTTATTAAAGGACCTGGCTTAGGGATGAGTCATTTAACTGTAAGATTTCCTGTATTTTTCCAGTGCAGCAAGCTGTTCTGCCCAGCCATTAGGTTTCGTTTTTGCTTTTCTGACTTTTTCCTGTTCTGCTTCATTATATTGGTCTCCCCCATGTGCCAATACTGTGTTTGGGTTTTCTAAAGAAGAGATGATGACCGTAGTCATTCATCTGGGATTGCTGTGGAACATCTTTTAAGGAGAGACTATAGCAAGGGAGAGGTTCCTGCAAGGATGGCTAGATGTGCTTAATCACTGGATGCTGGGGGAGAGGCTTGGCAGCCATACCATGACATGGGATTACAAGTATTAGTTAAACTGTCCTGAGATTTCACAGGCAGCAGGTCTCCAAGGGGTGCTTGGTGAGAAAGTACACCATGGTGTGCTGTGCAACATTCTGCTCTTGTGTCCTTGTAAAATATGTCATCTTTTGTGACTTAGTGCAGTTCATGCTGATGATGTCTGCTTTGAGACTAGCAGGGTTTGAACTCCTCACAGAAGAGGTTTGGGGTAAGTAAGTGTATCCACTTCATTTGGGAAATGCACTCATGCTTGCATGATGAATTTTCGTCAACTGTGCTTGTCCTTAAGAGCAGGGAAGTTTATTTTTTCTGGAGTAGTAAGTCAACAGGCTATGATTAAAGATTTAAGAACGTCCTTAATTTGCCAGTCCAAAATCTGATTTACTGAAATATCCCTAACTAGCAGGCAGCTGAATCACATTCTGTCTTTCTCTTGTGTGCAGTGGCACAGAAGACCAGGGGCATCATACTCAAAGGTTTCCAATGCTGCTGAGTTTGTATATCACTGAAAGACATGAGTGGCTGATCCCTCCTTCTTTCAGAGGAAGATTTGGATTTTTCATTACATAGCTCTAGACCTGTATTTTTCCATTCACTATTAGCTACTGCTGTTCTCTTTTTGTTTCCAAAAAGGGGAAAAAAATACAGATGGCTCTGGTGCTGTTTACCCCAGGAAACATTTTGAGCATTCAGTAATAAAACTGGAGGAAATCCTTCACTTCCTTTATGCCTCCTAGCAGGTAACCACATCAATATGAAGTGAGGATGTTTTTGGGTACTGACCCAGTGTCACCAATGAGAACACAACCATAAATACTTTCAAGATGCAGCCTTGAATTGAGCTGGTAGATGAGGAAAAGCCACTTCTGTTTTGGAAAGGAATTCTTTCCTTCTGCAACCACTTTCTAAATTGCATTGACATTATGCAATTAACATACAAAAGCTTTTGTATCCGCAGGATCGTTTTTCATGTCAATAAACACATTCCTTTGCTTTTCAGTGCAATGTTTAATAATTCTCATTTCCCACAGTGGAAAGGAGCCCTAGTACTTTTATTTGTATTACACAAATTACATGAAAGAAACAAAGCCGTATCTGATCATAGTTATTAAATTAAGGATATTTGCATGAATCTTTATTTCCTAATCTCGTTTGCTGTTGGTAAACAGCGTGTTATCAAGGTTTAGCAACGTGTTTGGTTTCTAGCTAGGTTTTTGCTTTCTCCCTGTCCTTTTTAAAGCTCGTTTGGCAGGCAAAGGCTGCTTCTTCTAAGCTACCTGTTAAATGCATTTACTGAGAGAAATGATATTCAAGAAAAGGGAGGCCTGGTCTTACAGACTGGGAGGTATTTGAAATATCTGAAATATCCATGCAACTTGTGTGCCTGGGGAAGGCTGCTCTGGTCCACAGCTTGCTTTCTAGGCACTATGAGACCTAAGAAAGTGGAAGGGATGGATCTGGTGGGAAATGAATACCCAAAATATAAACTCAAGCACTGGAGTGGGCCAACCTGTGCCTTGTGTGATGTTTGAGTTTTCTTCCTGCTCTCCAACATGGAACTGTATGGTGAAAGATGATGTCTTTTCTCACACAGGCTCTGCTTTGAGCTAAATCAGGGCTAGAGAATGAAAGAGGTGAGGCTGACATTGTGGGTTTAGATGGCCTTTAGTATGTGAGATCATCACTCTGCTTTTATCCCCCTTTGATCAGCATGAGGCAAAACTGAAACCTTTGTTTTGCCATGGTAGAGTCTAACTGGTGGAGGGTACAGAGCCAGGCATTTAACTTGAAAATGAGTTTACTGCAATAATGTTATTATGCTTTATTGGCCAAGCATTTCCATGACTGGTGGTGAAAGAGAATTATTGGGAAACTGGGATGGATGTGTGGTATGTCACTTTGAATCATATCCTGTGTGTGTGGAACATGTGAGCCCCAATTAGGGGACCCACCAGGCAGAGGGGTCTGTCTGTAGTTTCTGCACTATTGTCTGCATGGGAGCTGAGGTCTGTGGTGATGAAATATTTCAGTGGGAAGCTACAAAGCTGTATTAGAGGAAATGCTTTCAACATAGCTATATCAAGATGTATGGCATTTTATTTCTGCCTGTGTTTCATACCTCTGAGCTCTTCTTAGCTAACTGAGTCATTAGACAAAGCTATGTTGCTTTGTGATTTACTTATTGAAGGACTGTGACTTAAATACTAATGGAACAATATCTTCCTTCATATGAACTTATAATCTGTTGGATGTGCATTCAGCCTCTGTCATGGCTTGAGCTCCCAGAGAGGTGTGCCACTGCTTTACAGCCCTCACCCTCCTGTTGTGCACAGGCAGATGCAAAGCATTTGCACAATTATTGCAATGTCCTATTCTTCTTGCAGCCACAGTTAGCTGGGAAACAAAATGAGTTTGCTACAGCATCAATAAAGCATGCTGTCAGCAAGACATGTAGGCTACCTGCAGGATGAATTCAATTTACAGGTGTCAGTGAGTATGCTTTGTGTTTTTTTTCACACAAAATGTGTTTCCAAGATTGATTGTGTTTGTGTTACAGAATCCTGTTTCCATTTCTGGCATATTTTGAGACTTATGGAAGTGGGAGATACGAACTGGAAGGTTTGGTAGAATGGTTTTCAGCCAAGAGCTATAGGACTAGAAAAGATTGCCTGTGTTTATCTTTAGGTCCTAGTGCTTGCACTAGGGATGATTTCAGACCTTGTTAATCATAGGAAGATGTTTTGGTATATTTGTATGAATATACCAAAATATTTCTCATCAAAACCACATAAATGACTTTTTCCAAGCTCCAGTGACTTTAGTTGCACTGTACGTGTGATCATTGTATACAAGTTCTGGTGCAGTCACCATAAGACATGTGTCCTGATCCTCTGCGATGGTGCCATGGGAGTGCAAGGACCTAAGCCAGCATGGGGCAGGAGCAGGGAGCTGGGGAGGCATTGCTCTGCAGTAAGTAATGCTTTGTTTCTCATTTCAAATTTTTTCACTCAGTGCCAGAAGTGATTCTCTCAGGTATTGTCATTGCAACAGTGCCTATTTTCATCTTTGCTGGTGAAGCAGAGGCATGTGCCTCCCACTGACCTTTCTGGTGAAAGGAGGAAGAAGAGTGACTGAAAATCAAGTCCCTTTCACTCAGATACCTAGAATATGGGTGAAATGCTGCACTTTAGGTAGCACAAACAGAGCTAAGGGTTAAGATGTTTTTATCCTCACAAATCATGTTTAATGAATAACATTTGTGCTCTTGTTCCTTCTGTGCTAGACCTCCTCCTTAAGGCTGCCAGTACTTCTGGCCTTGGGCTCGTGCTGCCTGTGTTCAGCTCCAAACCTGTATTTGTGGCAAGAAGTCACGTGTCTCCCAGGTGACATCTTGGTCACATCTATGTTTAAGTAGATTATCAGTTTCTTTCATTGAGTTTCTATTTTCAGAAAAATAAAAGGAGGCTCTTAAAGGAGTTGGCTGCTAAGATCTGTTTGTGCTTGTGTATCAAGTACTTATTTTACTTCTAGCTATAAACACTTTAATGTTTTTGAATTACTGCTCAGTCTCATTTGGTTTGGTTGTGACCTTGAGCCATACGTTTCCAGGACTCTTGCTAATGGACCTTTTAAATGATGACCATAAAATACATCAGACCCTTTGATAAGGAGACTGCTGCTACACTGTGTATTATTTTAGTGTTATTCTACGAAATAACCATTATAACATCGTTATTTTTTTTTACTCGGGTTTTATTTTGTCACACCAACATTACAACAATCTACATTTAAAATATTTCCTCATTTGTGCAAAGCACATTTCTCTGCCAGGGGTAATGAAATGACCAAGCAGTGACCCTCATTTTTATGTTTCTCCTACTGTGAAGAGGAATTGAAGATGAAATGTAGAAGCTAATAGCTGTGTAGCCCTAGTGAATCTAGCAAATCTAAAGAGCCCAGCCATGGGATACATTTAAATATTAAAACAGTCCTTATGTGCTCTGAACAATATTTGATGCAGCTCTCAGTATGCTTTAATCTGGCTAAATGGTTATTGTGTTATGTGTCCTAGCTGTAAAACTGTCTGGCTCTTTTGTGGTCAGGATGCCTTTCCCCAGTGCAATTTAGATTGTATGTGGATAAACATAAAGGGCCAATCTCCAAAATGGATCTTGCTCCATGCATCATGAATCTGTACTGTTCACTTTTATTTAATATGTTCCTGATATGTATCATGTGACAATTATCTATAGGGTACGGGGGTGCTGTATTTTTTTGAGGGGGGGAAGAGAGGAACTTGGCACAGCTCAATCCTGTAAAGAGAGTGGTATCTGGCACTGTGCTTGCTCCCTTACCTCTGTCTGACTGCAGTGGGAGCTGAGTGTTGGCTTGGTTGAGATGTTCTCTTGCCAGACTCATTGCTGAAAACCAGATTTTATTATTATTATTTTTTGGTTGGATTCCTCTGTTCCCTGTGTGATTTGTGTCTTTTGTGGGGGCTACTTGAGGCTCACAAAGGTGAAGATGTGTTGGTTTTTTTTTTTTGTAGCCTTTCTATCAGAGTTCTCTGGTGTCAATTAATGACTGAGCTTAGATTGTCATCTCCTGGAAGGGCAGGGATTTTTTTGCCTCCTTTCTTGCTTCCTGATTTGTGAGATGTGTGGAAAATCCTTTGCTGTTTCTCTCTGTCACAGATGTGATTGAAATAAGCCAGTGACCCCGAAAGTGAGAAGGATGCATGTAGAGCCTTATTACTCTCTATTTCTGTAGGAAAGCAGGCTAAATATAGAAAATAATTTTTTCTCCCTTCCCCTCCCCACTCCTCTCCAGATTATTCTAATGAAAAACCCACCACATCTCTCTGTCCTACCCCTGAAGGAAATTCCAGTCCCATACAGAGTGACTGTGGTTGTGCCAATGGGAGAGAACACATCATAACCTCTGGGAATGGGGTTTCTGAATTATCCTGAAGTCTTGAGCTGAAATTACTTCAGTGATCTTTTTCTAATCCCAGGTGGGCAGTGATCCATATTGTAAACCCTTCACATGTAATTTGACACAATTAGCAGGTTTTGCTTCTGAGACCATTTTGTGGTGGGGAGGGAGAGCTGAGATGTTACCTGTGGTTGGGGCCAGGTGAACCAGCCCTGTGGGGAAGCTGATGTTGCCCAGCCCACCTGAGGCTAGGTCTGTGCTGATTGAAGAAAGTCTAGTTCATTTGCTGCCAAAGGGAACATTTCCTTGCTTGTATTCTGACTGTAAATAAGAATATTACACACAACCCCAGTATAGGTTTCTTCTGGATTCAGAGTTACTTTTGGTCTATCTTGTTTTCCTCAAAGCAATTTCCTGATCCTTACCATTGACCTTCCTATTAGTAAGTCGAATGATCTTTGTCAGTATGACTCTTTTATGATCTTGCTAATGAACTTTCCATTTTATGCTTCTTGTCTGATTAGTAATGCCAGAGATTTAACCAAGCAGAGATAATTCATTAGCCTGAGCTGTAGCTCTGAGGGCACGGTGTCACACCCTCCCTTCCTGCTCCTCTTGCCCCGTTAGTTGCTCTGTGCTCTGACATCTCCTCCATTTCATTATATTTTTTTCTGAGGGAAAATGCAGAAGCCTTCTGCCTAATGCATGTATTGGTCATTCTTGACTCATTGGCAGTAAAATTTATTGGCTCATTTTGGAAATTCTTAGCTTTTCTTTTGTTTGAAGAAGATTCATGCAAATCAGTGGAAAGAGTCATTCACAGATTCTGAGCTGCAGTGGGAAAATATAATTGCAGCTTTTGGTAACACCTGGTATCACTTATGATATGGCTCTTTTTTTGACACTTTTGATTTTCAATTTTTGCATTTCTGAAATTTAAGATCTATCTCTACATCTGTTACTGAGTCAGTTGTTGAACTCAGTACAGTGCAGAGAAGAAAACAGATTACACTCTCTCTATGGAAGCAACTCTACTCATAACTCAATGTATTGGTTTGATTTGTGCTTCTTGTTTGCTGACCTCAGATGTCCTCTTTCTCTCAGTTTCCTAGTGCTGGGAAGTAGATGCTTGGTGCTGCTTCACTGGGTTAGTGGACCACTGCCTGGCCGTACTCTTCAGCTTACTGTACCAGTTGCATGTTGGAAGCTGGGTTCTGCCAAGTAGGCTTGTAAGTGGGCAGCAGCTGTTCTGACTGAGGGTCAAAACCATTAAAAGGGAGACTTGCTAGGGTGAAACTGGCTGCTAGAGAGAGCAGGGCTGGAGGGTGTTAAAATCTGCAGTAGCCAGGTGAGATCTTGCTGATACAGTACCTTTCTTTGGATCTCTTTATCAGCTTTTACACAATGTCATCAACTTAATAATCACTGAAAATTGGGTAGGTTCATTACATTCACTCATGTAGTACCGTATAAGTATTTCAATTATGATTTTAAAATTATTTCCTCACACAGTGGGTGTAAACCTGTATTCCTTGTGTACTCAAAGCTGCCATTGTTAGTCTGTCAGTGACATTGTCAGTGCAGCAGAAGAAGAAGCAGGGAGATACTGTGCAGAATCTCCTTTGTTTATAGCTCCACAGAAGTCATACCTCTTGCAGAATGTCTCCTGCTTTGGGTTTTCCTTTCCATTTTCATTGTGCTGATGCTAGAAGGACATGCCAGGCAGAACATGTCAGAATTTCTTTGTTTTCCAACTACCTAATATGTGCCCTTCTTACATTGGCTGCTGTTGCTACAGAGGGTAGGCAAGATCTAATTAAAGACAAGGAGGCCTGGATCTGCATATGCTGCATGTGTTTGGGGACTGTCTGGCTCGAAGGAGTAATAATTGGCTACAGGGCCTTTCACCTCTGTGGCATGGCTTTGAATACAGATCAGCGTAGACAGTGACTTCTAATGTCATTACTGTGTGACAGCTGTTTTCCATGTGAAATTAGCTGGTAGTCTTAGCGCTGTTTATATAGGAAACCAATATCAATAATTACTGCATCAAATGGTGCTGGTAGCACCCTTTAAAAATGGTTATATTCATTCAACTAAATTCATTAAAACATACTTCAAGTGTACATATTGGCAATGCTGAAATCAATATAACTCCACTCAGCTCTGTAGTTTTTTTTTTAATACAAATACATGCTGGTGGTGAGTACAGGAAGATGTAGTAGTAACATCTAGCTGAAAAACTCTAATAGCTCTCTGATACTCCTTTTGGGGTCTCATTTGTTACATAGAACAAATGAGCTCATAACACATTTGGGGTTAGACTGTGTGACTATGCCCTAAACATGCAAAAATCACAGTGGAAAGGCAGCATCCCCAGAAAAGGTCAGGGTAGTTCAGGGAAAAGTCCTTCTTGATAAATGACTCCTACTTCTATGCTGAGAGCTGTAAGTAGAGATATCTCTTATTAGACTGGCTCATGTAGCTGGATGAGACAGATAAGCTCTTGGGCACATGGATTCTTTTATTTTTCCTTTTTTCCCCCTTTCTTTTTGTTCCAGCCCTAGATTACATCAGCAGCCCAGCTAAATAAGAGCCTTTGCACTTAGCAGCTACAGCTGGCAATGTCCCAGGAGGCACTGTACGTGCCTTCCTGATTTATGCCATCTGAAGTAGGGGCTGTGGTCTGACTCTGTTGGGGGAGGAAAAAAAAAAACCCATGAGAGGCACCAAGAAAGTGGTGGTTGAAGGTTGACCTCAAGTTCCAGACTTGATTTCTCTGAAAGGCAACAGAGTTCTGTTCTCCATTGCAACATTAATAATAGCATTAGTACAGCTGTGAACTGTTGCCTCATTCCCTGACCTGGAAGGGAAGCAAAAGACAAGGCTGGGAGTTTTTAAGTGGATGTGTTGGTGCTGGAGGAAAATGGCCATCAAAGCTAAAACCTCCTGTGGAAATGTGTATTTAAAAAAGAACTTTTTACTGCATGTTCCTTCAAGACTAGATGGACAAGCTTCTCTGACAGAAGAGCCCATGCTTTTGCTGGTAACTGCCAGGGTGGGAATCCTGAGCCTGACTTATTGCTCTTCCTTGCTTAGTATCATGCATTTCTGCAAAGAATAGCAACCACAGTAGATGCTTGTTGAGAAAGATGCTGCTTTGCCTCTGAGGGATGAAAAGAAATACCTGACGTGCTGATGTTTTTCATGATGTGGAGTTCTTTTCTCAAGTCCTGTTCAAAGTGATGAAGGAGAATGTTCTCAGTGACTGTTCCATGCTTGCAATCTGTATCGATCCTGTAGATTTGCATGCCTTCTCAAAAAATCTTGTAGTAAGCTCATGAACTATTATGCTACCTTACATTAGGGGAAAAAAGGATTAGAAGTCCTGTAATTCTGCAGTCCCCCGTAATATACAAAGCTCCTCCTACTAGGTAAGGAAGCCATTATTCATTAACAAATTAAACATGTGAAAGTGTGAGGTCTTTTATTAACAGACAGGGTGCTATCTGCTAGGGGAGAGAGCCTCCAGGCTATTGCAGAAGAGAATAATTTGCAAGAATTGAAGGATGATTCTGGGAGGGCACAGTAATAAAGACATTGCAGTCTTTCATTACAATGATGAGAAGAGTGTCTTCTCAGACCCAACTTCTTTGGGGGTTTCATAGAGTAGTTCTAGAGTAGGTTAAAGGGGTATCAGCCAGGAGCAATGTAGCTGAAGTACATGGGCTTCCTAGGGGCAAAGTTATTCTGAGGTCTGCCCTAGATCTCACTTCTGTAATTCTTCGTTATGCTCCAGTTCTTTGCACTACCCATGGCTGTGACCCCTGTGCTGCTGTGCATCTGAACCTTTTATCCTTTATGAAGCCTGGTTGACAGGGACCCCAAAAGTGAGGTAGCCAGGTGTTAGAGTAGGTTGAGAGAGAACTGTAGAGTTGATTTGGACTTCAAAATGTCTAATTTATAGGTGGAGTGCATACCTAATTAATGAATGGGGAGTGGCAGTCACTGAGCATCCAGGAATGGGAAAAATGTCTTGTTGGGGAAAATTTAGTGATGAGAGTTGGAAGAAGAAACCTGGAAATCTGCAGAAACACTGTCTCAGTAGGGTGGTACCCTTGTTCATTACTGCATCATGATAGAAGTAGCCTGTCCTACTCCAGATGTGTTTGAAGGTATAAAACTTCTTTCTGCGTGGAAAAGCTATTCCCTTACAAATGGCATTTCATCAGCCATGGGGTCACATCAGAAACAATAATCAATGTATTGCTGATGTGGCCAGTGCACATAGGTGAACCCTTTCACGTTAGCAGGATTCTTCTTGTGAAGCTTTAATACAAAAAGCATTATCATTAATGAAAGAGTTCTTGATGTGCTTGGTGTTCAGGGGCAGTAGAAGTTTAAAGACAGCTTTGACTAACATTCCTGTTGTGTCTGTCAGCTTCAAGCTCATCTTGGTTTTTCACAGGCATTGATTTAATACTATAGTTCTTCTACTATAGTCTTTCAGTGTAGCAGTAATACAGTAAAGCAGGAAGTCACTCCTACTGCAAGCCATCACTCTTTGGGTGTTGGTTGGTTTGCTCACATTCACTCATTTATGATACTGCTTTAACTCATTACCCTGCTGGAAGACAAGATCAGGTCTACTGCAGTTGACTATGATTTTTTTGAGAAGCCTCTGTCTCATGTTTCTGCAGAATGGGTTAGGAATCTCCTTGGTGAAGGGAACAATTTCCAAACTTCTACTGATCCATTTTTTTTCTTTAATTTAATTAGCTCTTGGACTGCAGGATAAATGGACATTGCATACAGGTAAATGGTGCAGCAAATTCAGTCACATGTGGAGTAGTGGCATACATGAGCTGCATACATATTTCACCCTCAGGTGCCATCTGAGCACTGAGTGGGTAAATGTAGGTTGCAGTGTTTCATACATCTGAGACTCTGCTGGTTTTTGCAGCAGAACCTGGCCACATTGTTTGATTTCTGCCACTTGCCTCATGCCCGCTGCATCACTGATTGACAGCACTGTTAAGCAACTGGGAATAGAAAGCTATCTCCCACTGTTTTTTTAGCCTTGCAGAAGTGGTGAGATGCGCAAAGGTAGGAACAATGACTGGCAGTCTCAAGTGAATAGTATCTTTGTTTCTAGTCTGGAGTGCTCTTCTAGCTGTCTGGCATCTCTCACAGAGCTGGTTACATTGCAGAGAAAAAATAGGTGGATGCTTGCCTGAGCTGTGGGGCTAAGAGTTCACCTACAAACTAATGGCATTTCAGCTGTCTGACTCTTTGCAGCAGGTGGTTTACTTTAAGAAGGTGATTGTATCAGCTAGCTTGAATTTTAAGTGCTCTTATTGAGATCTGTTACTTTAGGAATAATTTACTAATACAATTTCTTGAATAATTTTTCTCCCCTGCTTGAAACTTTCATTTATTATGATGGGGTAGCCAAACCCCAGTTCTGTTACAGGCATGGGGTGATGCAGAAATACAGCTGGTAGTTCCTGCCCTCAGGCCACTCCTGGGTGAGACTGATGGTGACCAGGCTGCTGACTTCTGTGTGAATGTATGGGAGTGACACAGGCACTGTTATCTCCAAGTCCATATCCGATTTCCTCATCCAGGAGCTGCATATTTTCTAGGTCCCTTAGAGTAGGCCAGGAAGGTTCACAACTGAAGGTGAAAGTCCTGAAGTGTTTGAGGTTTCAGCTCTTTGATCCTTGTTATCCAGAGCGTCATCACATCTCACCTTAGAGACAGAGAGGGAGAGAATAGGCTGCCAGGAGAGAGGTGTGGAACATTTCATTCTCTAGCTTGGGTAAACATTAGCTTCTGTGGGAGTAGTTTTATTTCTGGATTTGTTATGCTTGGTTTGTCTTGCTGGTTTTAAATATTTGTATAAGTGACTAGAGCTATGCAAACTGTGGCTGAAAGAAATGTGAAGCTGAGGACAAGAATTAACTGGAGGTACCAACATTTATCAGTGTTCTAACTAAAAATATGATGGGAATATGAAGAAATGTGGGAGGAGCTCAAGGGAGAAATTACTTTCCTCTGACCTGGGAAGGCAAGTGTCCAGGGAATTTATTAGTCTGACACAGAAGCTAGAAGTGAAAGCTTATGTTTACTTAGGTTTATAATTTACAATGTCTTTCAAAGCACTCATTTATTTGTGTTTAGACAAACCAGTAGGTATGGAGAATACTTCTGAAGTTACTGATCAGACATGTTGGCTTCTGCAGCTGTTCTTATTATCAATATTTACCTTGACTTTTTTGGGGGGTTGGGGGAGGGGTTAGAGAGATATATAAAATCCATGGTATCATCTGAACAGTTGTGAAGATGTGGTCAGTGCAATCTCTGTCCATAACCCAGCCCTGAGTGGCATTACAAATGATCATTCCCATTTACAAGAAGTGGCACAGGTTAAAACCTCTCCTGCAGTGGCATGTTAGAGCAGTTTTGTAGTGATTAAAAATACTTAAGCTTGGTGTGTGCCACCCTACCAAACACGTAGCTTCCTATCATGTGTATCAAATCACAGGGTTATATTTGCAAGTGTCATACCTCCACGTGAAAACAAGTTAGATACCTTTTAAATGAATGGATTATTTCCTGTCGGCTGCTGCAGTGGAAGGCAGTGCTTATTGAGGAAAAAAACATAATACTGCCAAATGGAATACCCTGAAAAACAGAGAGCTCTCAATATGCAGAAAATAGCAGTGGGGGGGGGGGACAGTTGCTCAGAGTGCAAGTATCCCACATCCTATGTTTGGGGAGTTGAAATAAATGACCTTTAAAGGTCCCTTTCAGCTCAAACAATTCTGTAATTCTTCCTGTTACTACTGTAACACCAATGGCTCTTCTCAGATTTTTCTTCCAATTCTAAGAGGGGAGATAACATTCAACTGCTGCTATTTTGAGGCACTGTAGAAGTGAAACTCTCTCTGCTTTGTTCCTAGTTCCTCGGGCTGTCTGAATCTCTATTTTGATATTACTCTTGGTTTTGGTTGAGTGGTTTCTCTCCAGACTGTTCAATGATTACTTTGATTACAGGTGAACTGAAATCCCCCTCTAGTCGGAAATGTTCCCTATTGTTTCATGAATGTTTAAAGGAATTAAAGTATTCTGCCAAATAAAGAAATGCTGAGCAGATTGCCACCCCCTTGTTGCAGCGTGTGGCTCTTGGAGCTCCAGGGGGAACCTCAGCTCACACCCCCAGCTCCCCGAAGTATTCACATTGTAAACTGCTGCAGACACTTCTGTGAGCTGACAAAAGCAAATCCTGCTGAAACTTGCAGCGTATGAAGGAAAGAGATTTTTCCATCTCTGCTCTTGCAAAGCAGAATGCCTCCTGCCTTCCTGTCTCAATCGATGAGCTGGGCTTTATTCACTGGCACATGTGCAGACACTCCTCCGAGGAAAACATGCAGGTTTCAGGAAACAATGCTTGACAAAAAGAGCAATATCTTTTTGTCTCTCTCTTTCAAATGAATTTGTGAGCATAAGGAGAAAATGCCTTCAGGAGGTTTAAAAATAGTTCTCATAACTGGATTTTTTGTTCATATTTCCACATCACCTTATCTTCTCTTACTTCCATGCTTGTTTTTTAAAGTGCAACTGGAAAAAAATAGCAGGAGTAGTGAGTGTTATCTGAGAACAATTCAGCATGATAGCATTGTTGTCTAGCAGGATTTGAAAATGGTATCTTGGAAAATCCTGATATTTTGTGTTTTTTTGCTTCTTGTTCTGGCAAACAGCTTGCTCGAGATCAGTGCTATAGTTATGATTGGAGTGTAACTGGCATTATTCCACAGTTTTCTCTTTCATGTAGCACGTCGTGCTAATCACAATGTATTCCATTTTTCAATAAAAGGTCAACAGTGCACTGTTTGTGCAGAATGTGCAATTTAAACTTCATGTCTGTCATTAGAGAGAATCTAGGTTTGCTGTATCAAGTGAGGTTGTCATAGAAACTAGACCTGAGATCTCTGTTTACAGCCTTTGGAGAATAAACACTTTGCATTTATTTCACTGAAAAATAGGTGAACAATTAAATAAGGTTTGAAAACAAAACCATAATGACCCAGGGAGGGATGTAATTCATCAAAAATCAATATATGTTATGCACCTGGTAAACTCCAAGCATTCAAGCAGTTGACTGACAGCAGTAGAGAAGTATTTCCCGGGGGAGTAAGGGAGTAACTAGCTAGTGTATCACGGTGCCTGGAGTCGAATTAATTTAAATTTGCTAATAAGTTTTGTTTCAGGAATTACAGTGTTGAGGAATATTTAAGTTCTGCTTGATGTCAGGTTAAGTTTTCTTTTTGCGCTGGCGCTATAGATGTTTTTCATAGCACTGGGAGATATTTTAGGGTGTGGGGTGTAACATTCCTTATCTTCCTGTCATAACAAAACTTTTCCTTGTGGATTGCATCAAGTTTTATGGGTATTCTAAAAATATCCTTGGTATCTGCAGCTTCATTAGTGAGCCAAAGGGCTTCAGCTTCAAACTTAACACCAGGGCTTGAGCTTACTCTTTTTGTGATGTGCTATAAATTTGTAGAGCTTGCCTGTGTCAGGCAGTGGTATTTAGTAATATTTCAGAAAGGGACTGGAGAAATACGTGGACAAAGATGGCTTTTATTTTTATAGTACAGTAAAAGTACTGAGGAATCAGTTGCTTCTCCTTGGGGCATAATCTCTTTTCCATGTGAGTGTTCATGTAGGGATTTTGTCAATGACAGAGCTTTACTCTACTGATAAGATGAATCATGCAGATGGTGTGCCTTCTGAAGCACCTCAATACTGCCTGATGTCCACAAGCACAATCTCTTAAAAATATTGATGAACAGACTTCCTCTTCCTTGGCCACAAAGGTACATCACAAACAGAAGGCTGTGGTCAGCTTCTGAGATCAAGGTGGAGCAAAAAAACTAAGTTAATATGGAAAGTTGGCAAAACCTGCAGCTACGAAAAGCTGAAGGGGAGAAAGAATATTTTACTTCTGTGTCAAAGTGAACACATCTCTCTGCAAAAACATCACCTGGGTTCTTCCAGGTGGGAGGTATCCAAGCTCCTCTTCTTGTGAGGTAGGACAAGCTTGTGAAACCTGTTGCTTTCAGCTCTGTTTGCTGCAGTGAACTCATCTCCATTCTTGCCAGCAGTAAGTGTTCTGTTAAGTCAATTTTATCACTGTCAAGTGGTTCTGTTAGTAATCAAGGCTGTCCTGATGTCCCATTCTCCCGCAAAACCAAGGGACAGTTCTGCAAAGAGTCACCTGCACTGTTATGCTTCTGGATGTGGCCTTTTGAGAGTACAGAATACCCAGTGTTCAAGCCCTGAAATGGCAATGACAACAAATACAGGCTGATGGTTCTGGTGGTTGTAAGGCTTCAGCTGTGAGCAAGGCCCTTCTATTTCATTATTTTTTTTGTATGTGCTTTCTGACCAATACAAAGCTGCTCATGTAGTTCTGTAAACACAGCTTCTCTACCTTTCCAGAGCAGAAAATCTTTCTATGCTTGATGTGTTTGCTCAGCAGCACAAACTTCCCTTCTAATTGTCTGCTCTATTTCTGGTTACTGCAGCAGTAACACAGAATGTCTGTGAATCAAGCCCTGCCTTGTTGAACTGCCATTAGGACAGTCTTTATGATAGAGTACGTGCCCTAACATGGGCCTTGAAAAGCACTTTCTGTTACGCCTGTGCTGATGCTGAGGTTCACAGCCCTGCACTTGGGTGACTGGAATCACATCAGTTAAAAGAATGAGGAACTCGTTACCCATAATAAATTGTTTATTCTGGTCTTAAGCTTCCCTCAGAAGTTTGTCTGTAACTGTGCCACATTAGCACAGGGCCTTGAGTCTGTGGTCACCTTCAAACAGAAAAGCAAAAGCAATGACAGGGGCTCACAGTGTGTACACTTGACTGAACAGCCTGAAAGGCTTGGGAAAACCCTGGGGACATCTGCCAATGCTTGCTGGCTTGGAGCTAAGCTGTCAGCTAAGCTGAGCAGAGTGTGTGTAGTGCTGGAGCTGTGAATGGGGAGGGGTTCCCCACCTTTTCTTGTGTCATGTTTTAATGTATTCCGCTTGTAATGCTTAAATTACTGCATGTCACAAGAGCTTAGGTTGATGGGCATGTGGCAAACAGTTCTGTTGAGGTGGGAAACCCTTGTTCAAAAGGAATTGCCCTGCAGCTACTGACTGCCCTTCTCTTCAGCCTGGCCTCATCTTGTACTGCAGCAGGAGGGTAGTGATCTGAGCTGGATGGGGGGCAGAACAGGTAGATCTGCAGAGAGCAGAGCATAGTGTCACCCTATGACTGTGGTGGAGGAGCCTTGCAGCCATGCCTGGGCTTTTGCCTTTTATGGGTTCCTGCCGTGTATTTTTGCTTCCAGATGTCAAGCTTCTTGCATCCTGTTCTTCATACTGTTCTTAGGGGAATACCTGCTGTTGCTGCTCTGATCTCTCAGGTTGTGCCAGTTCTGTTCAGTGATGAAGCTGCTGTCTCTGCTTAGGAAGCATTTTTTCCTGCTTCCACATCCATTTGCACTTGGCTTGTGCCGTTCTGAGTACGCTAAGTGATTTGTAGCCTGGGCCATGCTTCTTGTTTATGTGGCAGTTATGAGATCTGAGGTAGTTTTGCAGTTATGAGTGGTTTTTTTAAAGTCCAGAGCAAGCTTTTTTCACAGAATGAAAAATGAAAAGGTGTTACAGCTTCTTCATCTGCACTCTTCTTCAGTTCTTTTGAGAAGGCCAAGGGATCTTTTAAGAGATACTATGACTTATCCTCTTGGTAGAAATGTTTCCTCATGGAGGCAGACTCTCAGCAAGTGCCCTTGTGCTGGCAGTTGTCACCTCCTGTCTTGCTGCTGTTCAGGTCACTGATGTGCATGGAAACACCGATGGAGCAATCATAACAAAACTCTTTGAAGCCTCTGCTTGAAATTTTTGTTATGGATGGACTCTGTCTTTCCTTGGAAGGTGAGAGAGAGCAGGATTGGGCTGGTTTGGCTGGGTGTGGTACTTGGAGCAGATAGGCACAGCCTGAAGCACTGCCTGTGAATGTCAAGGCTGTGGCTGTTGCATCATGGTAACAGCTTAAGTACCCTCAGCATCCAAATCTTCCCAGAAGACAGTGGTGCCTGTGACAATGGGATGATTAGCTGCTCTGTGAGGAGCCAAGGTTAATCCGTAGAGACCGTATGCTCACACATGGCAATGTGTTATGTGTCATGTTCACTGCACCCACTCCTCTGTGACCTCCTGATCTTCCTCTCTCTCCCCATGCACACTGGGGATGCATGGCTTTCTGTGAGTCCACGTGGTAACTACCTCTGCTTCCCCTCCAATGGTCACTGTGGGAAAAATAAAAATAAAAACTCAGTGGTTACTGTTGACTTCCCTTAGTTCTTAGGTATTTGATTCAGTTGCTCTAAAGTGTAGTAAGATATTTGAACCTTGTTTTACAACTTTTTTAGTTTGCTGACTGCAAGTGGCACATCCTGAACACCTGAACTGAAGCTTATTTTGATGGGATTGAAGACAGAAAGTGAAGTGGCAGCTGAAAGTTATGAGTTTAGTTTACTGGAATTTTTGTCAGTTCAGAGAAAATCTCTGAATATGGAAGGACTAGGATATAACACTACACTTGTCTGCCTCAGGCTCAAAGGTTTTAGTGAGTTCTAATTTCTGATTGTCTCTTTTTCCATGTTTTGAATTTAAAGGAAGAAGCAATACATGTGGAGATGTTCAGTTTGTTGTAAGGATTATTCTTCAAGGGAAGATAATTCAGAACAATCAGTGCTTGGCAAAATTGGCATCTATAAACAGAGCTTATGTACAGAGCTCAGCAGTTAAATAGTTCAGTCCCCAGCTTGGGTCAGTGGATTGTTTTATTTTTATTTTTATTTTTTTACAGTCAATGCTGGCAGGAAGCAATGGGGGAGGAGAGGGCAGAGGCTGCTGCTAATGTTTTTAATTTCTCATTTACTATCAGGCAGCACCATATGGAGCAGACTGGATCATATGGAGGAAAGAGGGATGGATGGCATTTTTTCCCTTGAGCTTCTTGTAGAAGTCAGGGAAAGTGAATTCTCTGCAGGTAGCTTGAGCTTTGCCAGGAAAGTGGCTTTCATCATTGCTAAAGGGATGAGGATGCTTTTCTGACTCAAATGCCACTATTTTTTGTAATGTCAGTGCTTTATTTTCTTACAATGCTCAGAAATATGCTAGGCAGTCGTCACAAACACATTACTACTTTGGGGACTCTGTAGGATGCCCAGAAATCTGAATGTCTCTAAAGGAAACACTGCTGCTTTGACTGATTGTGCAGTGATGCTTTTCCTGACAGCTGTATCTCAATCTCTGACTGCCAGCAGACCTGTGGTGAATAGAGATGCTTTCCACTGCTCAGCTGATTCTCTTCTAATGTCTCTTCCTCCCACAGGTTGCATCATCCTCCTTCTAGTGATCGCTCAAAGGCAAAAGCTTTACGCATGCTTAAAAGCCAAGCCGTCTGAAAATGGGGAGAGATGGGACAAGAGTTTGACAGAAAAGTGATGCCCTCTATGAGGAGCATCTCACAGTGTAACTTCTGCACAGAGTATGTTTGAGGTCCAGTGTGAGCCATCAGCTCCTCTCTAGCACTAGGAAAAAGATGCAAATCTGAGTGGAGGCTTGGGACCATCTTGATAAAGCAGCCCTTGAGAGCTGCTTTGGAGCTACGACATCTAGAACCTAATACTGTGTCTAGTCTGTGTGAATTAGACTGCTTTATGTTAGGGGGAATCAACAGCTTGAGGTTTCTCTAGTGCTTGGGCAACGAGACTTAACGTTGCATGCATTCAGGTGTGGGACAGAGAGCTCCATCTCTCAGTGCCTGTACTGGCAGGGTGCCCCTCCAGCTTTGAAAGCAGCTAATGCTGTTGGCATGGCCGCTTCAGCTCTTCTCCATCCTCATGCACCCCCAGCTGAGCATGTGCAAATTTAAACGATTTAGAAAGCATTATTTGCCAACTTCTCCTTTAGAAGGGGCTGGTCTGTCTTCTATCTTATTCCTTGGGCTGAGGTCATGGTTTAGTTGCTGCATGGCTGTGATCTCAGGACTCCAGATCTTAAATATGTTTTAGGACTACTTCTCTTATCCATAGTGGATTTGTAATGTGGTTAGGCATTCACTGACTTCATTCTTCTTCTCTGAGTTGAGGATAGCTCAAAAATACTCTCAGCCTTCTGATATGAGCCTGGTATATGCTCCCTTGACAAAAGATGTGTGCACACATCTTTTGTCAATGTTTGTCTTGGTATGATTTTTGAAATAGGGAGGTACTTGATTTCTAACAACTGGTCTTCTGCTGGAAGATTTACCTTCATCTGTTTTCTTTCTTTAAAGGAACTTGAAAAGCCTTCAGCGAGCAGTGATAGAGGAGCTGGGAGAATGAGCACGGGAAATACAGGAAGCAGAGTGGCATGGCTCAGAGCCTGCCCTGGCTGGTTCTGCAGTGCCTTGAACAAGACACAGTCGTTCTCTGTTATATGGCTGGGACTCTCTTTAGCAGAGCCTGACACGTGCCTTGATTGTAGTTGGAGCACAAGTCTTGTGAGGAGCATCTAAGGGAACTGGGATGATCCAGTCTGGAGAAGAAGAGGTTCAGGGGAGACTGTATTGCACTCTGCAACTGCCTGGAGGGAAGTTATAGTGAGGTGGAAGACATCCTGCCAGAAAGCAATGACAGAATAAATGTAATGGCTTTAAGTTGCACCAGGAAAGATTCAGGCTGGATGTTAAGAAAAATTTCTTCTTAGAAAGAGTAGTGATGCATTGGAACAAGCTACCTGGGGGAGTGATGGAGTCACTGTCCCTGGAGAGAAGGTGTTCAAGAAATGTGGGCATGTGGCACTAAGGGATGTTGTTCGTAGGGAAGGACTGGGGATTGACTTGTTGATCTTAGTTGTCCTGTCTGATCTCAATGATTCTGTAACTCTATGATTTGAGGCTTCTCTGGCTCCCCTCTATGGTGGTTGCCTGCCTGTGTTTATGCATTAGACCCTGGACTTGGTACTAAGGAATTTCTTTATATTTGGTAAGAGAAGTATGTACAGAGGAAACTGCCTCCTGATCAAAGTAGTAGATGAGGACTCAGCATTCCTGATTTTCCTTCCCTTTGAGCTGTCAAGTACCATGTTGGGTTTTCTATGCTCATACTGAAAAATGGGCACAGCACCTGAGTTAAAGCAGAATGATGGGTAGTTGAGGGTCTTACTCAGGTGTCACACACCTTGGTACCTGACATGCAAGTTTGTGAAGGTGAGGGAGATCTGAGCTGAGTCTGAGCATTTACCAGTGGAAATCTATTAAATCTGCTGGTATGTGTTTAGCTCCAACTCTCAAACTTCCTAATTTGTGCAGAAGAAAGGCTTCCTTAGGCTTGTTGCTGGCTTCCCCCCATCCGCAGGCATCAGGCACAGCTCATGGCCACAGGGAACAGACAGTGAGGGTGGGGGAAGGAGACTGGAATGAGGCCTTCAAGCAACTGGTGAGAAGGGAGGAAGACGACCTTGAACTAAAGGGGTCTTTATCCTATTTCTTAGCTGAACCTCCCTAGATCAGGTCTGACTGCAAATGATTCCCTTCTGCTGGTTGCTCAATGACCTGTGTGAAATGCAGCTGACAGATTTAGCTGTGATGTTGCCAAGTCTTCAGGCTCCCTGTGAGTAACACAGTTCTGGCCCCTGCTGTGCAGAGCCTCTCTTGCTGCAGTGTGAGGGACTGCTTGCTTTCCATGATATTTTGGGGGTGGAATACAGTTTTCTTTTTACCCCACACATGATTCATGGCTGAGAGAAATACGTTGCCACAAGCTCGTGGGCTAAGTTTAGGCTGTTGTTTGCTGCGTGCATCTCATGAGACTGCTTTCGTACAACTTATGTTAACTCCCATTCTTCGTTAAAGTCAGCACTGTATTTTTTTGCATGATGTTGAGCAGCTTGGTTATAAACCTGAAACAGCACATGGTGAAATTTCCTTTGAAATAGATAGGAAAAACTTGAGTGATTCTCTGCTTTAGGCTCACCGTTTGCTGGTAATTTTCCAGTGGGCATCACCCAGTGGGATGCACATACAGGAGAAATTCAGTTTTGGATCCCATCGGGTGCTACCACAGGGGGAGCGTGGTACTGAAATGGGACTCTGGGTAATGCTGGCACAGTGGCTTTACTGTGGTGCTTTCTGTATTTCATGTGGAAGTATGGAAAGGCTGGGTCTTTAGGGCTGTCTTTGTAGGAAATAGGCTTCTTGTGCACCTTGGAACTTAAGATGTGCTTGGATAGGATCTGGAAAATGAATATATATGTATTTTTTAAGGCAGAAAGAAGCTTTCTGCTTAGGACGAGTTTTGGCTTGGAGGCAAAGCACGAGGCGTGTCTGAGGCATTGCCAAGGAGCCTCGGTGGTGTTCAGGGCTGCCTTTCCCTCTGAGCTCTGTTGGTTCAGTTACATTCAGATGTTCCCATTCAGGGGATGTTTACCCTAATACAAAGTGAATTAGCATCTTATTTCCAATTCTTTCTTCCAGCACTGCTGTCTATGTCATTCCCCTGAGACATGTATGTGACCTCCAATGTTATCCAATCGTTCTGTTAGGCAACGCGTCCTTGCTGCATTTTGCTACAGACCAAGTTTGTCAAGACTTTCCTTAGTTGTTAGGCACTCGCTATAGCTAAGACACTGATATGAACAAAAGTCCTATCACAAGGTGTGCAGAGTGCTTCGCTGCAATGTGTGGGCACAGCTTGCTCAATGCTCTGCGAGTTTCAGACTGCTGTGGGTAAGGAAGTGAAGATGGCAGACCACTGAAGCAGTAGAAAGAGCAACAGGGTTCAGAGAGGTTAAGCACACTGGCTTTACAACATGTTTGGAAGGTCTCTGTCAGAAGAGGTGGCTGAAGAGATATTCAGGTCCCAGTGGGCAGCCGGGGAGTCCAACCCTATGAAGCACTGCGGGCTCTGGATGGAGCCCCACATTGCCACATTCTGGTTGACTTCTTCCTCTTCCTAGGCAGCTGTCACAAAGTGAGCTGAATGGACAGCATTTTTTCCACAGATGTTTCTATATTGACTGCTTAATTTAGCAGTTGCTTTGGCAGTTCCTCAGCGCCCAAAGCTGCCAAAAGAACCCTCTGCGTGGGAGAGGGGAAAACAAGCAGGTCAAAAGCTTCATTAGGATATGAGTCCATCAGTCATGAGCCAGGGGAAAAGAGAAAGCCCGTTGCTTTCCTGGGGCTCTGTAGCAGGTTTTCCTGCCTTGTATCCTTTGCTTTTGCCTCACCTTGGAGTTGTTTCTGTTGACCCCAGTGTAGCTGTCATGCAAACATAAATTGGATGAGAGCTAATTAACTGTCAAAACCCAGGGCTAAAGACAATAAACCCCTGCTTCACCTCCTGGTGGGTTTTAGTCTTTTCTCTTTGATGTGACAGCTTGTCCTCCGTTCCTCTTGCAAACAACTCACCATTGCAGAGGAAATGCAATACAGCGAGGCAATCACTTATTGCCAGTGACAGCAAATAAACATGAAAAATGAGTTTTGAAATACTAAAGGACAATGATCAGAAGGGTTTCTTCTTTCATCCTAAATCATGATGTTTAGCACTCTGCTGTAGTACTATAAGTTATTTATAAATGTCTTGGCTTGTTTTTATACAAAGATAAATAACATTTTTAATCAGATGATAAATGTACGTGCCCTGTATGTGTGTGTGGGGGGGAAAATGGGGGAAAATCCATCCCAGCCTCAGTGTAACATACAGATATTGGTGAAGTGCCTCCCATAAACGGAAATATTACTGCATGCTGTTTGCTTCTGGGCATGTATAAACCAAACCTGTTTATATTACAGGAAAGCTAATCACAATTCCTGATGTAACAATGTTTTTGTCAGAAAATGCAGTTTCATCAAAATCAGAATGCAATTGACGCTTGTCTATAAGATACGATATTTTCAACAGATGAACATTTTTGTTTTGTTCTAAGATAGAATCCTTGTTTCAGTATTTGCTTGGATTCTTTGCACAAAATGTTGATATACTTTAAGAGGATTTAATTTCTTACATTGCTTCAATGCTCTCTAACAGTGTTTAAATGTATCAGTATAGATGGATCCAAAACAGGAGTTTCTTGGTTTGTCACTTCATGAAAAAATTCAGGTTCTTTTTCAGCTCTGACTCAGAGTAGAGACATGCCATAATGTCAGTTTCTCATATGATAGAAACTGTTTCTTACTCTGTTCCAATTATAGCATTTGATTTTTTTGAAATTCAAAGGAGCAGAGAGGAAGAAGGCAGAAACATGTGTTAACGCTTTTTTTTCCTTCCCTATATGTATATATGTACACACATCAGCCTCAGAAAACTCAGCATTTTCCAATGTTGGAACTGGAAACCTGGCATGTTATTATTTAATTACTAGTGTAGGCACATTCCTTGCTGGGCCCTCTGTGGCTGTGTTTCATCTGGGAATGTCCCCACACGTGAATGCTGGGCTCTGGGTACAACTGCTGGATCCCAGTGAAGCAGTATTTCCTGGATTCTCACTTCTGCTACTCAGGAAGGTCTGAGGTCCTTCTGCTGATTGAATATTCAGAAGGAATGGAAACTGCTGTACTCTGTAGGCTCTGGAGTACCCTGCTGTCTTTGGTGACTTGGGATTCCCCATGCTTGGGTCTCCTGTGGCTCTACCTGGGCCATGCAGCCTCAGTGCCTCTCTCCAGCTTTCTGTGAAAATCTCAGAGCAGAGAGATTGAGTGGGAATCAAAGTATAACTGAGTTTGCAAAACCATACTCACTACTGTTAAATGAAGTTGACAGTAGAAAAATGAAGACATAGACAACCTCTCCCAAACAGCAAATGATGTACCTCTGTGGAAGGAGCATTTTGTTAAACACCGTTCCTAAATCTTCCACGTACTGTTGAAGGGTGTGAGCATGCTTGTGCGTGACTGATTTTTCTTTACCAAAAGAGAGATTCTTTTACTTAACTACAGGACTTTGGCATCAAGTTTTACTCCAAGAAGCAAATAATATCATCAACAGTAGCAAGCCAGCCAGAATAGGAACTTGTTCGTATTTTCTTTTCCACTTTTTCATGTAACGCTATAGTAAATTTGGGGCAGCTCTGCTGAGTTCACTGTGCAGTGACTTGATTTATACAGGTGGGAAGAAAAATTGATTTGACCCATTGTGTTGGGATTTTTGACTGATTTATCCATCAGGCAGGTAGCTGAATACAGCAATTTGCTCATCTGGACTACCACCAGAAATGGATGCCCGAAGTAAATAATGACACTGGGGAAGCAACAAGATGGGAGAGAGAAGCTTCCTGAGCATGTTCTGTTGTGTCTCAGGCTTCCTAATCCCTCTGCCATCTGTTAAAAGGCACTGTGGGATCCCAGCCCCAGCAGGGTACCTGAGGTAGTGAAGGTGGGAGAAATGAGGTGCTGATATGAATGTAGTACAAATGCCTTTTTCGAGCACGTGCTGCCCTTTCCATCACTTCTGCAAGAGAACTGTTACTACTAAACAGCAGTCAGACCATTGCTAGTGCTTAGGTTTGTTAGGACTCTCAGACTTGCATGTTTTTCACTATGGCAAAAAAACCCACCAAAGACAACCCTTAATATTCAGACATATGCATTCAATATATGCATGGTCAATGTGGTGATTTGCATGACTTCTGGGACTTGTTATAAGAGGCCCCTGGAAGAGGGAGAACAGCCCTGTAGCTCTGCAGGAAATCCAGGCATGGATGGAGGAGGGAGTCAGGGTTGGTGTGGGCTGTTGGAGGAGACTTGGTGGCTGAAGACCTGCTTCAGGGAACTGCAGATGCTAGAAAACAGTCTTGTCCAGAGTCTATTGGCTCTGCTGGCTCTTTCAGGGTGGCTCTTGTTAGCATACATTCATTAAATGCAAAGAGTAACTTTGACTCTCAAAGTGAGAGTAGTGATGCAGAGGCACGAGAGCATATGGGAGGGGTGGAGAGGGAAGTGGGGGTGAAAATGCATCTCTGAGATTCCTTTAGCTGAACCAGAGTTGTGTTAAGCTCTTCCCTGAGGGCAAATACTTTGGTTTATTTATGGCTCCTGAGTTGGAAAAATGTCTTCATTTTAGAGAGGTTTCAGAATTATTTCTTCTCTTTCCTACTTATTTTGTTTAACTAGCTGTGGCACTGCCTGCCGTTTCACATGATAAAAACACTTAAGAGAAATCTGAAGAGAAATCAATCTCATAATAAAACAAACTGTCCTCCTGTATCTTGTTTTCCAAATCAGATAGCTGTGAAAATGTTCATAACTCATGCATTTCTAAATTCTCTGCTCTCTAATACAGTCTTTGATGTAGTCCCTGTATTAAAGTCCCTATATATATATATTTATTTTGAAGGTAACCAAAGAGATTTCTGTGCCCTAAGACTTAATGCTCTAATGCAAGAGACAGTCTGCAGTGACTTGCGGCTGCCATCCAGCCAGAGGGAAAGGGATTCTCTGGTGTTTGAGGTGACCAGGTTGCTTAAGGTACACAGGTTGAGCCCTGAAGCCAGAGCTGCTGCTGCAATGTGGCACCTTGCCATTGGTAGGTGTCCTGCTGTGTCTCCTTATGCTGCAGTCTCTTCCTGCTGCTGAGGGACTCCTCTTTTGAACCTCTGGATGCCAATCCAAACTGAGCATGAAGATCAGACAAGAGACAGGAAAACAGAGACCAATCAGACAAGTAAACAGGAAAAAAATGAGGCAGCTGTTAATATGGGCTGAAAGAGGGGAGTTTGAGTCCTGTGAGGTACTTGAACAAGCTGGAGGACAAGTGCACCTGCCAAAAGGGAGGAGAGTGAACAGGTTCTCCAGCTCCTTGCAGGTGCTGGGGCTTGGGATAGGGCATGCTTTTGGTTTTGCTTTAGCTCAGCACCTGCCCATCAGCCCCATCTGAGAAGTACCTTGCCTTCAATGCCCTGGTGCAGCATGCTTCATCCTGATGGGGTGACCTATTTAATTGGGTGACTAGTTTAGCTGTTTCTAACTTCATTGAAAAGTTGGTTATTTAAATCTTTCCCTTGTTTCTCTGGACAGCTTTCTTCTTGCCATTGATTGTTTCCTATGGAGAGCAATTAAGTAGGAAGATCCTGTCCTTGGTTAATGATATCTAATATATGAGTCATGTCTGTACTTAGAAATGAGAGCAGAAAACTTCAATTGAGCATAACAGAGATGACAATAGAGACTGACAAACTTGGTCTTATGTTCTTTCTTTGCCCTGTATGGCATCAGTAATATGAGAAACCCAAGATAGTGAGCTGCTGGGCAGGTTTTGCTTTTCCCCCATCCACGAAGAAGTCTTTTAGAGTCCAGTGAGGTGCTTTGGAGATGATGGTTTTTTTTTTTTTTCAGACTGTTGAAGATGGTTCCATGACCTCAGCCCATTCTGTGCTTGTGTCACTGGCACAGCCAAAATTGGGGGAGCAGTGGTTCTCTTTCTGTTTGAGGTGCTTAACCTGCTTGACCTCCCATAGAAGTCCCATCCTATGTCAGAGCTGTGGGAGATTGCTGCATTGTGTGGTGCAATCTGTGTAGGGCTGGCATCTATCTTATCCCCTTGATACTCTGATGAACACAGTACAGACTGGTGATGTGAGACACTGAGGTCTTAACAAACCCATCACAGAGCATAGCATCAATGTGATTATCCAATGGCTTCACTTATGACCTCAGTTCAAGACTTCTTTTTCTCTTTGGGAAATTGCTCTTTTTGTCTCTGGTCAAACTCATCTCTGAACTGATCCTCTCAGCCATTTAAAGCTTAGCTTTCTGCACCATTTATTTGTTGTCTGTTCCCACTTAAATTGTTGGTTCTGGTGCCATATGGCTCACTTAATAAATAAGCCAGTGTATGTGTTGCAAAGTTGTTTACAAGTTAGATTCCAAATGAGGGAGTTGTTTCATCAGAAGAAACTGAGTTTTCGAAGTGAGATTAACAGAGGTCTAGCTGAATTACTCCCTAAAGAAGTAATTCAGGTAAGGGAACTGCTGAATCACAGCCTGAACCACTGATTGGTCACCTGAGGTGAGCACCGAGTCAGTCATGGGGGCACAGGTGGAGGTGATATTACCTGTGTGATTGGAAGGAGTGGAGCCTGGCTCCACCTCTCCCAAGCCCCATTTAAGGGCTGACCACCACCAGGGAAGGGTCTCTTCTTGGAGATCCCTCCCACATGGAGTCCCCTGCAAGCCTTGTCATCCTGAAGGTGAGCTATCTTCTCTTTTGTATTATTTGTATACTATCTATATAGAACTACTCAAAATATACTGTCATCTATACTATTTCTTTGTGAAGTACCATCCTTGGGAGTTATTTACCCCACATTCAAAACCCTAAAGCTTTTGAATGCCTGATATATATATATATATATATATATATATATATATATATATATATATATATATATATATATATATTTAATCAGTAAACGGACAAGATGTTTAATTGCTGTAGTAAAAGTTTGTCGACCCTTTGGTTAAGACTCTCTAAGATTTACTGTGCTTTTATAAATGGCTACAAGAAACACAGCCTTTTCTTTAGGGAATAGATATAGCATTTGAAGTGTCAGGTTTAGGAGCTCTAAGATTACACAATATAGATGATGTAATGGCAAGTTCTAGCTCCCTTGCAGTGTACTTACAGCTGTACACCTCTTGTCCCCATCTTAGTGAAGCTGTAAGGCCAAAACAACCCTCTCTACCTTGAAAGCACTCTGAGAACAGCATTTTGAAGGACCTATCCCAAAGCTCCCATCTCAGATGTACTTGCCTGTATGTATACATTATGTTAACGTGCTGACAGGTTTACCAGGAAGAATCTGGATGGTTACTGCCCTTAAAACAATTTGAGGATGATGTGGCCCCATCTGTTTCTTAAACCCTCCCCCTTCACAGGCTGCTTTAACCTGAATCTTGAGACAGTTGTGAAAACAAAGATGTTGGGCCAGTGCAAAGGAGCTGGTGGAAAACACATGTTGAGGAGGGAGTCATGAGTTGTTACGAACTTGTCTGCTTTGTAGACTTCTGGACTGAGAGTGGTTGTTCAAGATCCAGGGTAGACACATGCATGTAGTTTCAGTGTTGTTTTAATAGCGTGCATTTAGTGCTCTGCCCTCTTCCAATTTTTTTTCTTTTTTGCCAAGTGATGTTTTTTGATTGCTGTGCTCCTACAAAAAGTTCCCAGATACTCATGGCAAAGCAAAATTACAATGTGGTTTGGCAGTACTGCTGGGCAGGCAGGTCCTGGGGCTGTATTTCCTGTGGGAGTGTACCCCAGGGCTAGACCCCTGGCACACAGCCTGCGCTTCAGAGGGAATCTAGATGAACCAAAGAGAAGATCAAAGAAGAGTGAGTTGTGAGACATAGCGTAGCCTTAGGCAATGTGTTAACAGCTCAGAACGTGAAGTTGGCCTCCGAGAAGCCCTAGTGCTTGTCTAATGGAAGAAACTGTTCCTGACTTGAGATGATAATGGTAGTGTTGGTGAGGGGAACACAGGCACGTGCATGATTGGACTTGATATATCCTATGATTCTATAAAATAGAGGGATGTCTGCTGGGAGTCCAGGTCTTTCTTTCTCCTGACCTAAGGATGCTTCCATGAGGAAGCAGCTGAATTGCTGGCTGACCTGAAGGTATCTTTGCCCTGTCATGTGTGACATTGATGCTGGTTTTATGAGCACTGGTTCTTTACTCTGGGCTTCTAAGTACTTCTAGTATAAGTCACACTAGCTTTGGAAAGCAGGAAGAGTCTGGACCTGGCTATATTGTCCATCAAACAGAGCGTGGAAGTCTCAGGAGGGTCTCTGTCACCTGGCAGGGATAAGAACAAGGAAATACCTTGTCAGAAATCCTGGCATTGTTTGATTTATTTATTTTTCCTCAGTCTGCCTTTCTTCCTTCTATAGCCTGAAGCTGTTTTGAAAACATACTGCATCACCTGCAATATTTCACTGTCACAGCTGGTATGCCAGGTTAGTCAAGTACCTTCTCTCTAACCCTTATCTATGAAATTTTCTCTAACAACCAGCTCTACTTTGCCACCAGGGATTTTTCCCGTATCATTTTGCAATAATTTTGGACACTAGAAGCAATATTTGCCAAATGTTTATCCAATCCCTTGGAGCCCAGGGGCTATTGCACAGCCTCTCTGGGCAGCTGAAGCCTCAGTGCTCCCCCTGCACTTCCAGCAACTCAGTGTCTGCAGGTCAGATAAAGGAGGTAAATAAACTCTTACTTTTGTGCTCAACGTCATATGTGCCTGGAATTATCTGCTGGCAGAAATTTAATTTGGTTTCCAGTAATTTGAGGTTGTAGATAGGATTACATCTCCCAGTCTGAGAGAGACATTAATCAAGAAACAGGCCTCTTAATCCTCCTTTCAATGTTAATGAAACACTGTAAAAATGCCTTTCACCAGGGGATGTCAAGTATCAGTTGTGCTTTGATTAACATGCTTTTGTGACAGGTTTACTGTTGTACTATGTAGCAAGTTATTCAGCAACCTAATTTAAGCTGTCTGTCAAGAGAAAACAAGTACAAAGAGAGCATTATTTTCTCGTTGGAGCCGCAATAACAGGCTGGTGTATCTACAAACATTTTTTTTAACTGCTGGTTACTCTGCACCTGTTGTGACATTTTAACCTTCAGAGTAAATGGGGAAAGGCTAGACGTGAACACAACTCTGCTGTCTCATGAATGGCAATTAGGAGCGAGATAAGAAATCGGAAATGTTGTTGCAGCTGATGGAAGCTAAGCACTTGCCTTTTTCACAGCGAAGCAGAATTTGGGCCAACTCTGTTGTAGCATAATGGATTTAAATCTGGGACAATGTAGAGAGCCCTGGGTCTGTAATCCTCTCTTCGTTTTCCTCTCCCTGAAATCAAAGCATGTTTTCAATGGAGGCTTTGTGGTTTGGGTTGCATGTGGCTTCTTATCTGCTCAGTTCTTTCTAATGTGGCATGATAATATTAGATCTGAACTTCCTTGTGGAGGAAAGCCAACACCAGGCAGGCTGTTCCCTCTCCTGTTTGCCAAAACCTGATGGAGGTGCCAAACCTTTCAGAGGAGCTGGGTTATTTGTAGAGAGGGTTTTTTTTTTCTGCTTCTTTTTCAAAACTGACCTTCCAAAAAATATTTAAGTTACCTTAAAGCACAAGATAGCTGGAGTCTCCCATGTGAAAACAGCCTCTTTCAACCAGTGTGGCACAGAACCACAAAGGCTGCCCTCACCAACCTGGCACCCACCAAGATTTAGTGGTGTGGTTCTCTGTGTGACTGGGTATAATTACACTCTTGTCATGAAATAGGGCAACATGAAGCTTTTAATCCATGTCTTGTGTGTTGGCTGCTCTGTACAAAAGAAATCAAAGACAAAATGGTCTTTTTCCCTTAGCCAGGTTTACAGGTGAACTCTCAGTCCCACTCTGATGTCAAACTGTGCTCAGGGGCTGGAGCACCCCAGTCTGCAGCTTACTGGAGAGACAACGTTGAAGTTGCAGCTTTTCGAGATGGGCTCTGTCAAAGCAGACAGTCCTTTTTGAGCAAGGGTGTTTTTCTTTGCTAGGAAACACCAGCCTGCTAGCAGACACCTGGGTCTCCCTTCAGTATCCTCAGCCAGTGAGGATTTTGCAGGAAGGCTGTGGCATACCCTTGCCTGTAGTACTTCCCATGTGCCATGGTATGTGCAGGTCTCCAGCCTCCTCCTCCCTCTGCTGATCAGCTAGAAGGGCCCTGCATGTTGTGGTGACCTGAGAGGATGCTCAGGAGCCATTTCTAATATCTTAATGACCATATTAGCACCTCTAATTGTAAGTGACAGGGCAATTAGTCTCAGTATAGCAGCTTGAACAATTATGCTTGCCCTACTGAAGTGGCAGAATATTCATTACTGTAATAAGGAAAAAAAATCATCTCCTTGGGATTTGTCCCTCTAGCAGAGGGTCGGCTGTTTGCTTTCTGTGGAAGTTATTTTGATGTACTGCCACATCCCTGCTTTCAGTTTAAGAATAAAAGATTCTCTGCAGCTCTTGCTAGAAATAGTCAGCTGTCAAACCTATTTATTCCATGAAGTACACTTATGGCAAGTGTGCATCTATTCTGACTTGATTCACAGGGAAGACCTCTAAGGGTGACAAAGTGACTCAATCTCTGTTTTACATCAAGTTAAGGAGTCTTTCAGGCTCCTTCACCGAGTCCCAAGATGAAGAATCTACCAAAGTAACCAATGTGCATGTGTTCAGGGTCAGAAACTGGTCTGGAGATTGTGCCAGATCTGAAAGCTTATTGCTTTTGATGCTACATTTGTGCTCATGTAAAAGCAGAGCTGATTTTCTGGAGGAGAGCCAGTCCCAGCTTTGAAGGAGAAAAGAACCAGTCCTCACTAAGGCTTCCAAAACCTATGGTAGCAAGGGACGCGTGTGGATTCAGTTACCTGCTCGCCTCTCTGCCTCCTTCCCAGTTAATATGGAATAAGTAATTGTCAGGTGAGACGCACCTGGAGATTTGCCATTGATCTGAGAGACACATGGGACTATTCTGGAGTTTAGGGGCTGCTCCGCAGATTGCAGTAGGACTGAGGGTGAAGAAGGGACATCCTTGTTTGTCAACCAACTTTGTGTGGTATTGCTCCCAAAGAAGGTGTGTGTGGAAGGTAGGGATCAATATAGATGAACTTTTTTTCCCCACAACTAAGCAATGAATATCCTGGTACTCTGGATGTGTTGAGTTGGTCATTGTTACAAAAATATCTTCACTCCTAAGAGAAAGTTGTCATTGCAGATGTTTTAGCTCAGTGGAAACATCAGGACTGTGTTTGGGGCTGCAGGATCGTGACATCTTTTTAAGCACAGCAGGAGACAGATGGGTGAGCTGCCAACTTGATGCAAAAACAATAAGAGTAAATGAGCTTATTTAAAAATAGAACAATTGCATTTGGAAGGAGGGTTAGAGGGGGGTAAAGTTAAAAGGGAAATAATTCTCCCATGATCCTAATCCCGATTTTATTTTTATTTTTTTTATGTTAAACAAAACGTTGCAACATTGCCTTCATTAGCAAGGAAGTGACAAACTGGAACGTTTCCGAACTGGCTGACTCCAAACTGCTTTCATATTGACCTGAAATGTCAACTGCCATTATGTTCTGCTGACCACTGATTGCTTCCACAGTAACGTTTTTTTTTTCTGCAAAATGATAGAAGTTTCATTTCACAATCTCCTGGTGCTTGGGAAGTATGATAGTCATGGGAAATGATAGTGCTTTTATTTCAAACTGCTCCTTAGTTCAAGTTAAATGAGTTCTTAGTCCTGATGTTTTCTATGCTGTGACAGTGGGTTTTGTGCAAGTATGTTATTTTTGCTCATTTGGAAGATCCATGCTTCACCTTCCTATAGCTGGGTATGTGTGTACCTCTAGTTTATTTCCCTACCTTCACATACATGAATACAGAGTTGGGTTTTGATGTAGCACTGATATCAAACTCTGCAGTCAAACTGCACCTTTTTTTTTAATGTAGCTTCTTACATACTAAGGATCAGAATAAAACATACTCTTTCTGCAAACAGCAACTAAAAGATCTATAAAATGTAGGAAAACTTTTTTTTTTCAGCTACAGATATTTCCTCTGCTGGAAAAATCCCAGCTGTTAGGGCAGAATTTGATTGCTTTACTTGGTTTTTGTGATAATTGAGTTCCAGGAGAGAAAGGATTTGAAAGTATTGGAAGAGTGCAACTGTAGTAAGTCACTGAACAAATGAGAAACCAGCCCTTACATCTTTTCTAATCAGCATCCCTATTTATTTTTTTTCTATGCCTTTTCTGAGAAATTTTCTTCCAAGGGAGTGACCGTGAGCTAAGTGCAGCCAGGTCAGTCTGTTGGCTTTCCCAATATCTTGGTGGCAGACAAATGGGCTCCAAGAACATGGCTTGCTTTGAGTCCATGCCAGTACCTAGTCATATTTCACTTTAATTCTTCTCCATTAAGTTCTATTCAAGAAAGCTAGAAAGAGAGAGAAACAGCAGCTTTCCTAAAAGGAGGAAGAAGAAAAGTGCAAATGAGAATGGTCATCTTTTAATAAGAGGCTTTGGATAACTTCTATCTTGTATCTTTTAATTTGAACTAGAAGATGAAGCTGCATCACTTTGACTATGATATTGTTCAGTGAAGACTAACACTTTTGTCCATTGAGACCCATTCTCTTTTTCTTCGCTGCCTCACATTTGAAAGTAAACTCAACCTGTGGAAAGATCAGCAGCTTTTATGGGCATTGGGCTGTTGTTTTATTATTATTTTATGGACTATTCTGATCAACCCAATCAGTTATCAAGATGGGAGTAAAATCACTTATTCTTTGCAGTGTTGCTATCAACTCCTAGAAGAATGCTGAAATATCACAAGAAAAGGAAAAAATATCTTACTGCTGGAGGAGTAGTTGAAAAGCTGAATAGTAGCAGAACATGAAATAGTGTAATTCCATATATGCTGTGTGTGATATACCTGAATGCTGGGTGTGGAGTAAGAAATTAGTTGAGGTGAACGCTTTGATGAAATGCATAATGCAAAGCACAAAAGCAATTCATCCTTTGATAGCACTGCTAGTGATCTAAATGGAGAAAGTAATGCCTGCACCATGAGGGGATTTCAGTAAAAGGCTGATGGGGACACTCAAATGATAATTTTTAGGAGTCTTATTCATTTGTTCTGGTTAAATTTTCCTCAACAATTACTTAAAGGCACACCCATACTACTGCTAATAGTATTTTGGGTCAGAAGGAGCATTTGAGATATTTTTATTTCAAATTACTTTGCTGGAAAAAAATGGGTGCAGCTTTCTTTGTCTCCTGCCAAATTTGGATGACAGGGGGGCTGAGTTATTTTTCACTACTCTGCTGCAAAGAAATCCCTCTCAGACAACAGCTGCTTTTATTGTTGTCATAATGCATGGAGAGCACAAACAGTACTGTGCTGGGGGCTGGACCCTGTGTGCTGAGTTCCAGGAACATGAGGAGGATGAGCAGCTGGAGCAGCCCTACAGAGATCCCATAGCACTGTGAGCTGAGGAGCAGCAAGGCACTATGCTTCCCAAAGGGAAGGGAGTCCTGATGGGGGAAGCCAGGACTGCCTTTGGAGAAGGAGACAGGCTTCCAAGGGATCTCAGAATAGCTTTGTTTACAAAATGTGCAAGTAACTGAAATACTAGCAACACAGCTGAGTCATAGAGAGATGAAAGGCTTTTACAGCTGCTGTGATGATTCTTGTGAATCCACAGGAGTCTGCTTGCTGGGAATTTCATTTCTAACAGCAGAAGAAACAACTCTTACTACAAGTCATAGTTCACACTTAGCAAAATGGGAGTAGAGCTTTGGTAGCTTTAGTACATGGCGCAAAAACAGGAGCAGACCCCAGGTCTCCTGCAGCTCCCAGGGCAGAGCACAACTCGTTCTCCCTTGGCCTGAGCACATATAAGCTCATGAGATGCTGTTTTCCTTTCAAACAGACTCCACAGGACTCCAAACATCCATCTCAAATGTCTTCCCAGGAAAAGGTAGTTGCTCCAGCTGCCTTTACTAATGCTCTCCTGGTAGGCCTGCCCTATAAACAGCACAGGAAAGGCATTAGGAAGAACCATTCCAGGGAGCAAGAAAGTCTTTGTAGATGTTTCTGCTCACTATTCATTTTAAGATAGGAGCAATTCTTTTTAAATGCAACGCAGGTGAATAGATTCCCTAGGGTGACTGTCCCTTTCTGGTTTTTATCACTGTCTGTGGATCTGACAGGAGTTTTGTTGGGTTCCCTTGTTTAAAATATTGGCCATACTTCACTGAAAAGCCTAATGCTTTAAATTCTGCTTTGATGGCCTCCCACCCCCTGTGACTGTAGGGGGAAATATTCTGGCCAAATAAAGGATCTGTGAAAAGAAACATCTATTTTTTTTTCTTTTGACACCCTGTTAACCCTAATGACAGTTTTCTCTCTATAAGTGCAGTAAAGTATGGAAATATTGCTGTATTCCATGGTGCAATTTTCTGACTGTGATTTTTGTTGATAAAAGCCTTCAGAGAGCACAATTCCCTTCCCACTTACCTGCCATCAAAAGACAGCAAATATACGAAAAAAACCCCAGCTGTCATTCTAAACAAAATATACAATTATTCTGGCTTGATGTTTTAAGCAGAAGTGATTTCCATGGCAAAAAGCTCGAGCTGTTTTTTAAATACTATGATGTTTATTTCTAGCTTATTACATTATGCACAGATCACTCAGTTTAGATATCTCAATGCAAAGATGAGATATCACAAGTTAAAACTTAGCACTTGTCAAATTAAATATTTGTTGAGCTGAGCCCTAAGTTCATTACTTGAATGCTATTTTGCATTGGAGAATGAGGGATTTCTTCTTACTTGCCAAAGGTTGTTATTTTAGGAAGCTGATGAAGAAGGCAGGTGTTATTCAGGTGGCTGGACAAGAAATGGAAATAGTACATGTGAACTCTGCTGGTATAACCAGGTAGATGAAAGAAGGTGGAAATGCTCCTGAAATGTGATAATTTGTTTGGACAAATCTAAGCAGAAGAAGTAGGATGGAAACTTGATATCACTTTATCTTCACAAACTGAAATAAGAGATTGGGGTTTTTGTGTCCAATATTACTGGGAATTAATTTATTGTGGGGGCATTTCTGAATTCTGGAAGCACCCAAAATTCAGAACTCTGTTCCTGTGGTTTGGTTCTGTTTGTTTTTTTTTGTTGTTTAATGTGACTGGCATAAGAGAGCAAGAGAATTATAACTTTAATGCAGCTTCTAAATATTATACAGTGATATTAGTAGTTTTTTTCTCCCAAGAGCTGAGATGACAAAAAAAAAATACAGGTCAGAAGTGATTATTCTTATCTCAGCAAAACAAAACTTTTTCCTTTTGAATCAAACTTAAAGGTCTGTTATTTTTTAAGTTGCCCTAGTCTTTATTCCTCTTTCCCTCTTCACCTAAAAACATTGTAGCTTATCTTGCTGATGTGCAAAGGTAAATTCAAAGATCGGTTTAAAACTTCAAAAATATTTTAACACTCCTAAACTAGAATGGCTGAGTTTGGAAGTGAAATTTAAGATCTCATTTGCTCAATAAAATAAATAAAATAAATACAAATAAATAAATAGAGAGCTACTTTGTGTCCCACCATAACAGAGGCATTTATGTTGGAAGGGACCTCTTGAGATCATTTAACCCATTAACAGGCTCGGCTGGAGTAGCAAGCCATGGATTGTGTCCAGTTGAGTTTTGACTGTCTCCATGGACCGAGATGATCTTTCATTTTTTCCTGAAAGTATTATCTAGCTTTAATGTTAATGCATTAGTAGTTTCTGTTTCCTCCCATATAACATCTCTGCAAATCTCTTTAAAAGGGAAAAAAGCCCAACCTCTTAACTCACTGTATTGCTCATTTCCCAGAAGATACTGCCATTTGAGCAAGCTCAGTTTTTGGTGTTGTTGATGACATATGCAACGTTTTCCTGAGGGCCCCGTAGCATCTCCTGGTTTCATACAAAGAAGTTTAATTTACTCTTGTAGATTGAAAGAAATAGAAAGTCCAGAATGCGGGTACGTGATGTTGAGTTAAATTATTCTAATTCAGTTTGAGAAAATGAGTATTTAGCATTATGTTGTGTAGAAACATGCAATCCTTTCATAGAGGGAGAAAGTTAATGACCTTCATACGCAAGTGACGTACCTAGTTATTCTGATCTGAACCAATCCTGCTCTCACAATGGCAGTGCTGGGCTTTCGCTGCTGGAAGGATCATGAATTTCAGGGCTCAGGGCCGAGGTATTGTGCTTGATCCATGTTTCTAGGTCTGGTCACCTGTGCCCATCAAAGGACAGACAATTTGCCTGCTCCTTCTCATCGGTTGGATTTTGTTCCTCACCTCCCTTTGTCTGTTTGGACTTTCAGACCATTTTCACCTCAGTATATACATGGCTGTGGCAGTGTTAGTGTCCTAGTTGTAGCTCACATGGTAATGCAATAAAGGAAATTTTATAAAGAGTTATGCTTATCTTCCTGGGGTGCGAGAGCTGGAGAAGCAGAGAAGACCACAATACCTCTGCTGCCATTCCCTTGCAGTCCTCTTGCTGTAGATTCTTGCTTGATCTACTACATGGCCTCAAAAGATTTCTGGTGCTGATTTAGGGACTGAAGCTTGCTGCATGCTGCCTGGGTGCTTTCCCATTAATAGTAACATGGAAATAAGCTGAAGCATGTGAAGTTTCAAGTACAGAAAGTTCTCTACTAAGTTCTGTGAGTTTGAGAAATTACCAGAAAGTAGACTTCATTAAGAGTTGCTTTTTTTATGCATATGACAGAGAGAAATTGCAGCCGGTGGTGTCTTCACTGAAAAGACTCCATTAGATTGCCATTAGATGCTAATAATATATCATAATTATTTTTATAGGGTTAAACTTGTCTCCTTCCTCATCCACCTGCCTTGCAGAGATAACCTCTAAGGATACCCTGAAGGACTGCCAGATTCCAATTCAAATGCTTTTCTCCTAGCTAAATTTTCAAAACAATTCATTACCTATCAAAGATTGTTGTGAATGCAGAGATATGGCTCTTTTCTCTCCAATTTACATTCTCTCATAACCCCACTCAATTCTTAACCAGATTCTGGAATAATTTGATTTTTCTTCCATTATTACTATGCAGAGATATTCTGCATATTAGTGCAAAATCCATTCATTCTTCAGAACACATCTCATTTGCTGTTAGCTACACAAACACTTGACTGTACTTAAAGAATTGCTATTCACAGCTGTCACATTTAAGATATCAATATTTAGTGCACATGGCATGGTTTTCAAAAGCTTGAGCCTTAGTAGTGCATATTTCTACTAAAAATTGAGTGCATAATCTTACTGCTTAGATGTATGCTTATGTAGGTGTGTGTGTTGTTGGAAGTACTAAATGTTGACGCTTTGTATTTTTCTTCTAAGCTTTGCCTGGATGTGAAGCTTATCAGTGAATCTGTCAGGTCTAGTGGCAGCATCTGCTGCCTGACCTTTATTGCAAGTGTGTTGGATTATTTTAATTGTGGAGTTGATCACCACTGCTGTATGAATATGAACAGCAGAAACAGCTTTAAGCTTCACCAAGTCTTTTTTTTCCCTTTCCTTCAAATCCTGCCTCTGTAAGCTAAGTGCTCTTATGTATCTCAGTTCTCTGATGAAGGAGGTTTTCTGACAAAGGCAGATTCACTCCCAAGGATTTAATACAAACTTCTAAAATTTTTTTCCACAATTTTCTTCATTTTGGGCATTTATTTTTGATGTGAAGCAAGCTGGCCTGGCCTTACAGATGGTACAGAGCCCTGCTGGATGGTTTTACTTCATAAAGGCATAAAAGTACTCAAAATAATTGTTTCTCTACAGGCTTTGTTAAAGAGGCATCTAGACAGAGGGAAGAAACCTCATAAATGTCCCAATAAAATCAACCAGGGGGAAAAATCACTAGAAGAATGGAAATTTAGAAACTGATACTGGCAAACAAAATACCTCATGCATGGAAGTCTCATTCTACAGTCTATTGCCCATTGTCTAAAAAGTCTTAGCTAATGGTTAGAGGAGGGACAAAGGAGGGGGAGAAAAGGACAGCACTAGCAAAAGCTAGGGTACCTTATGTAGTCAGTTGGTAATTGCTGCAATTGGAGCTCATCATCTGCTTAGCACTTAATGTCTCAGCCTTTTCACAGTGAATCTTATTAATGCTAGTGTTTTAAGAAAACCACGGCAGTCGTTATCTTTGTTGAATCCTATGACATCCCCAAGTGATGTTGTTCTTCTCTTGCTTTGATTGCTAGTCTGGACAGGAGGCAAAAGTGCAGAGCGTGGGTAGCCGACTTGATTGAAGTTGTAAATCTTATACTAAATTCTTCATGTCACCAAGGGTTGTCAGACACTTACAACATGCCTCTGGGGTCTCCAAGAAAGGATAGTACCAGGAATAACTCGGGAGGCCAATTGCCTTGTTTCTGATTGGGCATGGGCTAATTGTTTTACTGAATTCCAAGCAATCCAACTATGCTGGCCTCAGTGTCTGCTTGTGTCCCAGTTCTGGCTGTCCTGCAGCTTCTTCAGCAGCACAGACTTCTGCTAGATGCAGCCCAGGCACAGATAGGGGTGTGCTCAGCTTGTTTGAGAGCTGTGTGTGATTTGCAGTGGATGTAACTAGCCATGGAATGGCTGAGGCTGCAAAGCTCCCCTAGAGATCATCTGGTCAGTCAGCAATTGCTCACAATAATAAGATCCCCTAGCTTTTGCCTGAAGGTGCACCAATTCCTTCATCTTCTTCATGGCTCTTGCGCTGTATGTCTATGTCCCTCTGGTACCACACACACTGTGCTTACACGTGTTCCAGCTGTACTGAGCAGAGGAGAAAAATCACCTTCCTCCACATGCTGGCAATATGCTGCCTAACACAGCCTGGGCTGCTGTTGATCTTTGCCACAAGGGCATATTGCTGTGCTTTTGGTGTCTGCATTCTGACGAACTGCTAGTACGTTCCCTGATGCCACCAACACTGATCCGGAAAACTTGCTAGACAAAACATCCCATGTGTAGGAGACTGAAAGGCTGATTGCTTTCAGCAGCCCCAGTTTCACATGCAGCATTTGCTCCTTGTTTCAGGATACAGAGTTGCTATTAACTCTGCTTGCAGGGGAGGTTTTACAGTCCGTGGTCTCTCCAGTAGAGCTTTCACAGGTGACACTGAGAATGCCTCACTGATAAAGTACTTACACTTTGCATTAGAAAGCAAAGTGTGCTTTCTGATGATCTTCTCTTCTTATTTCTCTTCTATTTCTCTGTTTGCTTCCATCAGTTTTCCCAATTAAGAGCAACAAATTGAGCTGCACTGGGCCTTTTCAGAAGGAGCAATAGCATTGGCAATCCTGCAGAAGTAAAGGTTTTTCCATGTTTCCTTTAATATCGCTAGACAAAAATGATGTGTGCTCTAAATGTAAGGGTAGTGCAGCCCTTGGAGCGATAATGCTATGAAGACCTTATTCTTTGTCTTTCTAAACATTGATTTCTTGAGGAAAGGAGGTCATCTGCAAAAGAAAGCAAAGACCTCACGTGCAGGGGTGGGCCCATTAGAGGAATGCAGGCTCATTAGTCCTGCTAAATGTGATACTGCATATAAAGTCAAAAAAGCAAAGCGAGGTCTGAGAAACTTGGCAGGAAGTCAGCCAAGATGTGTTATATTATCTTTCACATGGCTTGTTAGTGATGACACTAATTGAAGGCTGGGCTGTTTTTTTTTTTTTTTTTGCTGACTGTCTCATAGAGGGCTGTTTTAATTTCACCTGATTATGTTGTCCTATTGTGAGAAGTCTGACAAAACGAAGATTTGTGGAAACTCCTACCAATGAGCCCTTGGCTGCCTGAAAGTTTGCTTGGCAGCCAAATAGTTTCTGTTAATAAGTACTCTGACCCATTTTTCATTTCTAAATAACCCCCAAAAATAAGCTACTGTGCTGCTATACTTCAGTTATGGCTAACCAACTTTCTTCAGTTTATAAGTCTCTATTTACTCACATGTTAAACTTATTTAAATATTAAAAATGTTACAACTCCTACGGTCCCTTGTAGAGCATGAGTGTCCCCATTTGAGTACTGAAGAGTGAAAGAAGGTGAAGTATGAGCTGTTGTAGGGGTAAGACTGTACTGTAGTAGACCTGTATGGGGAGAACACTTGGATAAGTAGAGTTATATTTCCACTGTTTTATCAATGATTTTTTTTGTGATTTTCTTCCTCTATCTTTACACTTCCCTTGGCAAACAAACTTAGCTTTATAATAAGGAACTGAATTTTGGTTTCCCGACGGAAGTTGGAAAGATCGGGAGTTAGTTAGGGGACAAAAGGTCCCACTGAAGAGCTTGCTAAAGAGAAAAAAATCCCTCTCCAATCGTGAAACAAATTAACTATTAGAAGCAGCCAGCTGGATGCACCTCTCTGGGGTTGATGACCAGAGAGACTTAAAAGTCCATTAAGCTAATGCTGAAATGCATTCTCTGCACGTAGTGTGCACAGAGGAACTGTCCTCACAAGCTGGGCTGTGGCAAAGTCCTTGGTTTCCATCAGGAGAGGGATTTACATCATCAAGAAAACATTTGGTGATTATGACTACCAACCACGTTAATCTTCAGCTTGAATTAAAAGTCACTGACAAGTTGCTGTGGGATTTGTGTGGCTATGCAAGGGAAAAGAGCCAGAATGAGAATTTCTGAGATGAGTACATGTGCCAGTGAGGGATCATCCTTTTCCTCTGCTGGCTGCTGACGTGTCACGAAGAGATGGGGCTTTGCAAGAGCAGGGCAGGCCCTTTATGAAACATTATCTATCCTTTTGCTTCACGAGAAGTGTGGTGCGGCTGGGAATCTGCTTTTGTGTGCTCAACAGAGAGATGAGACAGGTTGCTGCTGATTTGCCCACTTGGCATAGCTGATGATTCAGTCTGCAGGTGCAAAGGCCTCCGCTGTTCTCACGTGGACATGTGTGCAAATAATTGCTGCCTGTGGAGATGCCCCTTTCATCTAAATGTCACTAGATGAAGGCTGGGACTTGCTCTGAGCCAGGTGCCTGTTTCTCCCCGTTGCTACTGGGATACCCACCCAGGCAGGGTCAGGCTGGGTGCTGCCTTCTGCTGCTTGAATGTCTCCTCCATGGACAGGGCTGTCTGGGCCCATGCCATGTGCCTTGGCCAGGGGCAGAGGCAGAAGCAGCCAGCTCATCCCTCGAGCCATCTAGTGGTGCCTTCCTCAGCTGTTGACTGTAATGTCTCACTGAAAAATTTTAATGATTTCTGGATAATCCAGAAAGAGTAATGAGTTGTTAGTGCCAGAAGTGGGGCAATTACAATGAAAATAAGGTGTTGCTTTGGAAAGTTACCAAAGCAACAAAAATTCCTGCCTGGAAATGGCAGACAATGCAGAGGAAAATGCCAGTGTAGGATGTTTGAGGCTAAGAAGATAAGCCTGGTGTGGTCTGTCTTATGTTTTGTTCTTGTGTTTGCAGCACGTTATGGTTATTGAGTCAAGCTGGGATTTTAAAAGTAAAGTTGAACCTTCTAACCTGAAGCCTCAAATCCTTTTCTGATGATTTTTGTAACTGAAAAGCGGAAATAGAGTCTTCAGTAATTCAAAAAACATTTAATGATCAAAGCTGCAATTAAAAGCCTGGTGAGTCATCTTGCAATTGTCCATGTGTTAAAAAGTACAGGCTGTGAGAGAGATCGTGTTGTGATCATGATGGCTGGTTTTGCTCAGAGAGGTTATGGGAGCTGCTATTACTTCCAGCTTCAGAAGGAATCCATGTCTGCAGAACTATGTTTACAGAGCAGAAGAAAAGGCAATAGCAGCAGCTCCCCAGTTGTGTATTTTATTTAGAAGCTTTCTCTGCAGCATCTGAAATCACAATGGTACTTTATTACTTCTTGTCTTCTTCTAAAGTCTCTTGTCTCAGTGGGAGTCTTGATTTTTTTTATTTTTACTTTTTTAGTTTGCACTAACAAATGACACCAACAAATACAGAAGAACTGAACTTTGGGATACATCTTTTTTTTTTTGCTTCCTGCAGTAACAATGAAATATTTAACTAAACATCTCACAGTGTATGCACTCTTTAAAATTGCAAAAGACAAGGAAATGAAAATAAAAATATCCAACTATGCTATTTCACAGAAACCCTCACGAGTAATCTGTTTTTCCCTTTAAATTCTGTTTTATTCTGCTTGATTAAAAAAAAAAGTGATACAATTTGGTCTTGGTATAGGAGAAAACTCCTATGGAGGAACATTCCTAAAAATGTTTAGCCTGTCACACAGAAAAACAGATAAAAGGAAGCAAGAGGACCTGTAACTCTTTACTGCAAAAATGTTATAAGTTTTGGGTATTCAGCTAAAAGTCTTGTTTTCCTGGTTCTCCAGCTCTCTTCCTATTAGAAGTGTGGTATCTTAATCCTTTATTTTCTGATTCTCATAACAGCTGCAGTATTTGCACTCCAACATACTGGAATGTAATTACTTGCTTAAAAAAAAATCATTGCTTTAGTCCTCTCTTAAAGATTTATTTGTAAACCAAACTTTTCTAGTTTGCCACTTCTGATATCAGATGCCCTGAGTCATTGACAGATAGCTGTAAATCAGTGCCAGCTTCTACAAGACTCCCAAAAATATAATATAACGTTACACATATTGCAATCAATACAATTGGTTGGTTTTTTTTCCCCAGTTTTATGAGGCAAATCACGTTACCTAATCTCTTGCAGGTCTCGCAAACAAGCAAATTCAGACATCTTATGAGTCAAATCCACTGCAGTCACTTAATTCATTAAGTTCACATAATACATCTATAGAAAATGCTTTCAAATTCTTCTAGTTCTCTTCTATGGAAAGGAAAGTATAGCAACTGACCGATGTTAAAGGAATTTATGAGAAGAGCTGAGAATTCTCAATGTGCCTTTATTTTTTAATGTGAATCTCTGCCATGTTCTGTGCTGTTGGTCTCTTCTCTAAATTTAACCACCTCAGATACTCCAAAACCTCTTCACGAATTTCCTGTGATAGCTGTGTCTGAGCCACTCATCCGTGCAAGTGGAGATGGCTGTGCTATTAGATATCATTTTCAGTGGATAACTTTAATGTTGATGAGGAATAAATACGTGACAGTGAGGAGGACCGTTCAAGACTCAAATGCCAAAAGCTGTTACTAAAAATTGGCTTCATTGTATTTGGTTTTTATGTGCATGCAAAAGAGAAAGAATACTTCCTTTTAATATTGAATCCGGCAATCTAACTTGAGAGGGAAGTAATTATACATGAAAGAAATATAGCCTTTTGTAAGAAGGTTTTTAAACTATCAGTTTCATTTTATCATAATATTTTTATGATTAGATTTACCTTCTAATATTTTAATAACTTTAGTATGAAGTAAGGAAGTTCTTTGCGGCTTATCTCATAAGCCTGTCTAGGACATTGCACTTAATGAGTTTTATAATTCAATATAACCACATCTGCATCTTTAATAATGCCTAACGTTCCATCTTTATTGTACCACTTGAACAAAAAGTTCTAAAGTTGAACCTGCTTCAGCTTAATCTAATCATAAACACGCATGGCATTTTGAGCACAAGGTATGCCTGATCAGCACAGGGCACTCTTACAGCTGTATTGGATGTAGCAAAACAGAGTTTAATCAGCCAAAGGCAGACGGTGACATTCACCAACCAGTGATAAGCTTTGAAGAACCACAAAGATCATTCCCCTGCAAGAGAGAAGTGGCAAGCTCAGGTCCAGGTGCAAGCAGTCAGAGCAACACATACACAGACCTTTACTGATACAGGGTAGTCCAGACCTTCTTATTTCAGACAAGTAACTTTGGTAACTTTGGAGCCTTCTATGGAAGCACCAGCAGCCAGAATAAGGGGGGTGCTCCTGCAGGGCTCTTTGTGGATTTGGAGCTTTACTCATGACCCTATGGATTGATGATGGTTTGTTTCAAAGGTGGAAATGCTGTTTTGTAATCAGGTGTGATGCTTTGTGGGCTGTGACATTTCTATCACTGTGAAATCAAAATTTCTCTAAGATGAAAATGAGATAAAGCAGGAAAGAAAACATAACGCACAGAGATAAAGTTTTGGAGAAGCATCAGTTTTAGAATAATCTTTAACCTCTTCAGCTGAAATGATGACTTAAGGAAAACTGCACAGTTGTTTAATAATAATCTTAATCAGACAACTTATCCTTGGGCCAGCTACACTCAAAATCATTGTTTTGATTTCTTACAGATGCAAAAATTAGCAACAAAGTCAGTGAAAATCTGGAGCCTATGCTAGACCTTGATTCAAGATGTATGACAACCTCCCTACATTTAAAGGATGCTGGCTCTGGTCCTTACTTGCAGAGCAGCCAAGGCCTGTTTCCTTTTAAATGTATTTTGAAGCAAATATGGCAAACAATAGTGTATCACCTCCATGTGAGATGCCTTTATAATATTCACAGGAAGTTCCAGTCACAAATAAAAAGACTGTTTTTCACTAGGATCAAATCAGAATTATTTGACATCAGCTAGGTCAGGATGGGGAGCTTTGATCGGAGGAGATGAAAGACTGGTGAAAACTCTGCTGGGCCATAGAGTCCCCTGCTGAAACTGAAACTTCATGCTACAACTGGGCCTCATCTGACTTTAATTAAATAAGGGAAGATCAAAGCCTACAAATCTCCCTGATCTATATCAGCACAGCAAATTAAAGGTAAAATTTCTCTGTATCTTTCTGTTCCTTTGAAGTCAATAGTGAACTTTGTGCTGTGCACTAGAACACAACGAATGCTGTTTGGGTAGCTGCAGGTTTACAGCACAGTTGATGTCATGTTTATGCAAGAGGAGAGAGGAAAGCTCCTTATTGAAATGATGCCCTCACAGCTGTTGGACCCCACTCCTCCCCAGGATTGATTTTATCTTTGGGATTTGCTTTGTCTTACAATGATGCTAGGGGCGCAATTATGTCTAATAAATCAGGATAACTACTGCCTTTGTTTTCCTTCAGCTATAAATCACAAAATATTCTACTTTTGTACAACGATTTCCCCTCCCGCCTCCCTTGCATACTGGTGATATGAGCTGGAGACTTGGTTGATAAAAAATCCTATAACCTAAAGCATCTGGAAATAGGCAGTATAATAATGCAAGCCCACTGTCAGCCCTCATCTATTTTTGTTTGATTGGTATCTGATTGTGATTGAAAAGCTCACTCCCCTGGTTAGCTACCTTGAGGCCAACCTTGAAAATGTGTCACATTTGGCTACTTGATAGCATCTCAAGCGGAACGTTAGATCCAGAGTGCACACAGTGCAAAAAATAGAAAGCTGGCATCTTGCTACATTGCACAGCAAAGGAGAAGCAACATGGAAAGAATCTAACAGACATGCAGAGAAATGGAAGTGCTGCAAGGCAGAGAGAGGAGTCTACGTGTGCATTAGTGGCTCTGGGCAGGACGAAACAGCAATGTTCCCAGGGTCCAGGCTGGTTCTATGTCCGACTGCTGTTACAAGTTACAATGTCCCATGTCTGCAGTGAAGATCTGTGTAAAAATGCCTCAGGAGTGCAGAATTCAGAGTAATTCCCAGAGTTATCAGGATTTTATTTGCTGGGATTACATGTAAGTTTATGGAGGGGTTGTAGAGTATGTTTGTGATGCAGCTATACTATAACTGCCCAGGATTCTTATACAAGATAGGGGAAATAAAATAACTTTCGATTATGTTGAATAAAAGTCAAAGGAAGTGAGTGATGGTGATGGCTCTGTGAAGGGGGAGAGCACTGGTTATTTAGATTTCCATTTCTGTTATCTGACTGACAGCTACAAATAATAACTGTGAGGCCAAAAGATGCAGATCTGCAAGTCCTACCTCCCTGAAATGAAGGGAGGGGTGCCATCAGAGGTTGAGTAACTGAAGCAAATAGCAACAGACCAGGGTTATGCCTCCAGAAGACAGAGTTAGTGAAGGCAACATACCTGCTGAAGAAAACGATGCTCCAGTTCAGAGAATGGAAATAGCAATAGTGGTGAGAAAGCAGCCTTCTTTCATCTGCACTGAAAATACAAATGAGAAATGTATTGTGTCATCGAAGGAACAAGAGATCTCACTGGTACTAGGTAAACTGTGGTTTGACTTTGGTCAATGTGCAGTGTTTGGTGCTGGCTTGCCTGTGAACTGCTCTTAAATAGTATAATAAAAAATACAGTGTAGTAAGGAGATTTGAGAAGAGATAAATCACAAAGGCCTAAGTACAGTTCTTGGAATAGAGAAAGGAATTATTAAAACATAAATTTATATTTAAATTTCTTGATTTTTCAAAACATTTTTATCAAGCATCTATCAGCTTCTCCCTTGGGTTTATCCCAGCAAAGGTTCTCTTGGGCAGGTTGTGAGACCCTGGTACTGCACACATTCTTTCTGGCTGACCATGCACATGGTTGGAGTTTTGCCACAAAATTTTTTACCGATAGATACACTGAGTGAGCAGGTGAAATTGTAGGAAGGAGATCTGTGTTAAATTCACAGGAGAGGTCAGGTTCTGGAAGGCAGGTGGGACTTGCCATTCATCCTGTTTGTCTCTGGAGCTCAGTCCCACACTGATGCAGCTAACGCCTCAAATGTGACCTTCCTTGGTGGTACAGTCAGCCAGCAGAGTAACGGGAAAGATGAGCCTGGCTGAAAGCTCATATGTATTTTTACTATGACTATAAAAGGTTAATGTCAGTACAAAGGCACTCACAGCAAAACAGGAGCGGGGTTGTCAGATGCACTCAGTGCCTGCGTAGCCTGAGTGGCAGAACAAGGCCACTTCAGATTGCTCTGAGAACCACCCAATTCTTCAGGTGAGTATGAAAGCGAAGTTCATTACTTGCTTGAATAATTTATGTGTGTTCTGAGTGAAGTAGTACCTACAGCCCAGAGCAGTTCCCTGCCTGCTAGCATGTGCCCACAGGAAGTGTCCTAGGCAGCAGCTCTCCCACCCTACCAAGTGCTGCCTGTTCATTTTTAGTGGTTTGTCGTTTTTAGCTAATAGGTGTAGAAAAAGAAACAATGAACTAAAGGTTCCAAATGGCTGTCAGTAAATTTATTTGCAGTTAACAGCCTTTGTAATGCACGGACTAACTTTATCTCATTTCACTGTGGGTGTGCTGGGATAATTGCTCGAGTACTTCGTTAGAAAAGAAAAGCTCTCCACATTTCCATTAACTCGCTGCATGGTGTCTGTTTCACTTGACTGCACTAGGTACCATTTACAGTTCAGTTTCACAGTCATGATGGACTGAAGCATATAAACCTGCTTTCTCTCCACTCCACTAATCACACGCATTAATAAACAGGGAGATTAATAAAATCTGTTACTTTTGTTTTTCTGCTCTAAGTCCATTTTTATGAATTAAGGACGTTTTTTTTTCCTACAAAGTCCAAACTACTAGAGGAATAAATACAGCCCTATCTTATTCAGTAGGGTGTAATAAGTTACTATTTTAGGGAAGCAAGCCAGGCATACAGAAATTGTGGTGAATTAGAAGACAAAAAAATCTAGCAACAAAGGATAGCATTGTGTGATGTCAATCTACAGTATGCATGTGTTTATATAATCATATTGGAATTTTCTTTGAACTTTAGCCTGGAAAATTTTCTTACCAGGGGAGGGGGAAGGAGAAAGGATTTGAGTGTCTAAGCGCCAAAATAGCTAAGACAAAGTAGTAAAACTGTGTGGTTGGGTGTACAGCAGAACCACGTGAAAATGTAAAGAATCCCTTTTGTAACGGGTAGAGACAAGTAAGCCACTTGGTCATTACAGCATGAGATAAGTACACAAGCCACAGGAAATGCTCTGTTACTCATATTCTTGTTGTTTTTCCAGGGTGGCTAATTTTTGCCTTTTTAAGGAACTTTTTTTGGATGTGACTTGTCCTTGCTCTGGTTTAATCATACCAGTACTCTGTAGGAAAAAGAAGCAACACTGGTAAGTACTGTTATGCGAGATAAAACATGGGTAAGAGATTAGAACATCAAGGACTGTGTTTTTTCCTGTGACTTCTTTGGTGAAGCAAAAAGAAAAAAGCCCACATATCTGACCTGTTGCAGAATTTGTTAGTTCTCATTCATAATGGTTTAGTCCCAAGCTCTGTGCTGCTGTCCACATAACTCATACTCTTTGCTTGGGTTGCTGTCTGGCTCCTGGTGAGAACGGAAGGGGCAGTGTTTCTCTGTTGAAGGTAAATAAGAGAAGTTTTCTGAACTCCTAACAGCATTTTCATACGTTCTCAATACCCAGAAATGGTTTTAGGGTTAACTTGGCCAGAATAACAAAAGATCTTAACTCTCTGGTCACTGAACGATGTGTTTGGAAAATCATGCTGCTTTTGCTGATGACCTGGAAGTGGAACCCTCTTCAAAACCTCACCCAGAAATATTTGATAAAGTTGAATGCCTGGTTTTGTATCGAGCCTTTATATTTATCCATCCCGGGGCATGTTAGATGACAGTGGCCATATCTTTGATCATACATGATGCATTCTTCATTTTTTCAGCTCTAGAAAAATCTTTCTATAAAAACATAAGGTCTGTCTTCAAAAAGTGTCAGTGATGATCTGCTGGGTTTTTCATCTCTTTTTGTAAAGCAAAGCATACATAAACCCTCAGGATTTAATCACTAGTTCCAGACAGGTTTGCAGTCTCTCTCCCTTTTAAATGTTGATTTCTCAGTGTATATTTTTTTTGAGAACAGGCAATAGCTGGGGTTGGTATCTTCTGCTTAGATAAATATTATGAAATCATTTTTTTCTGTTAGTAACCATCTTGTCCTAAAAGGCAATTGGGTGACTTCTCTTATGAACCACCTGCAGTGTACTGCGGCAGCGTGATTCATCTTCAGACTTAGCTATTACAATAATAAAGCCTTTTCCAGTCAGTAACTAAGGTAGCTTAATTACAGTATTTGAGCTGGAAAACATAAAGATGTAGAAACATCCTCTGTAAGTGACTCATGTTGTGTTTGGAAATTTGCAGTAACAGTGAGCCTTCACTTTAAGGTTTACTTTTCTCTACTCTTCCTCCATGTTTTATCTGTTTTTTATCAAATGCTGTTAGAAGGGAGATCACAGTGAGGAGATGCTTGTCTCTTTTCTAAGGTGACAAGCGATAGGACATGAAGAAATGTTCTCAAGTTCTGACAGAGGATGTTTAGATTGGACAATAGGAAGAATTTTTTCACAGTGGAAACAGTAAGAAATTGAAATAAGCAGCCCAGGACAGTATTGGATTTGCCATCCCTGGAGGTATTTAAGAGATGTGTAGATGTGGCTCTAAGGGACAGGACTTGGTAGGTCAGGTTGGTGGCTGGACTTGATGATCTTGAAGACCATTTCCCACTTAGATATTTCCCACTTAGATTATTCCGTGATGAAGGGGTTCAGAGAAACCCGTTCTTTCTTTGTGATATGAAGACCTAAGAGAAAGATACAGCAGAAAGGCATTAGGTCACTTTTTCCCTCCCACGTGGCCTGCAAAATGTGTGATGGGAAGAAGTGGATGAGAGAACCAAGCTGCTCTTGTCTACCGCCTGTTTCCCTAGCAAGTAGATCTCTTGACTCTCCTTGAATGCTTTCTGTGAGCACTGCAAAGGCACGTTGAGAAAAGGAATCTGGTCTTACAAAAACTGTATCCATACCTCTACCAGCTGCAGAGGTCTGTACCAAATGCCTCAGTCTCCTGCTGTCAGAAGAATTTACTGAAATTCTCCTGACCCACTACATAAGGTGATCAAATATAAGATGGGAAATGATGAAAAGACTGTGTAAATGCATAGTGGCTGTTTTTCTTCTGGGCAATAGACTGAATCCATGAATGATTAATGTGTTCAGCTCTCTCAGAACAGCAGATTCTCTGTGCTCCACTTTGGAGCCTGGGCTTTGCAGAGACCTGCAGAAGTGAGCTGAGCCTTCCTGGCCCCAGGGTGCATTGGCTCAAGTCCATGGCTCTGTGACACTGCATTTTATTTTATATACTGGCAAGCTCATGGCAGATGCTGCTGAGCTGGTTTGTGTACCTCTTCTCCACAGACTTAGATAAGTGTGTCTATTAACTCAATAGCAACAACAGAAATGAAATAAGGCATCTGTGTTATGAGACCTTTTATTCCATATGATACATTACCATTTAGCTATTCATTTCTGCAGCCAATGACTTGTTTTCACTCGCTTCTCTCATAACTGCAGCCTGCTGAGTTTCTTCAATTATTATTATTATTATTAATTAATAGATCTAACCATATAGATCTTATAACGTTTTTGATTCACCTGTAGTCAGTAGCAACAAGTATAATCCTTCTCTTTCCAGAATCTTCACAATTCCCATTCTTGACCTGCAGTTCTCAGTGTCTGCAGGTTTTTGGGGTACCTGGACCTACAACTTCTACCGTCCTCTAAAAATTTCCAGATTGAGTTTTATGTTCTTCTTATCTGATTTTTTTCAGTTGTTTCTATAATCCATGGTATGAAGTCAGTTTTTCTTATCTATCAACATAACATATACGGCTCATTTATCCTTCTATCTTCCTTCCAAACTGTAGCTGTTATTAGGTTAAAGCCAAGCAGTTTCAGGAACAAGGAGAAATAAATCTGGGCATAGCATGTCTCCTTGTCTGACTTCAGTAGTCATCCTTAACCACTTCATCATCACCTTGTTTGCTGTCGCCACATGCACTGACTTGCTGTAGATGTTTTCTGTCAGCTTGATCTATCTCTGGGGATGCCATGCGTTTGCAGAATTCACCACAACACTTTGTGTGCTGCTGTCAGAGTCTGCTCAAATTTTGTGAAATTATTATAGCAGGTCAGCTGGGTCTGTGCAGAAGTTTCTGGGATCTGTTTTAAAAGTATATACTGATAGGTTTTTGAGGAGTACTGCCCTAAACACAGCCTGCTCACCTGCAGGTATTTCTTTCATTTTTCCCCAATACCTGTCTTTTCATTATTAACTATGTTTTTATTTACATTTATTGATGGATAGGTTCGTACAGAGCCTTAGCTGTGGATACCCTACTAGTAACATCTGTTTCCAGTGGCATCTTATATCCACCTGTTTTTCTTTCAAACTTCCTTCCAAGACCTTCAGGCTTTGAATTCTTTGTCTGGTGAGAAAGTAAAAACCAACACAACAAGGAACAAAATACAAAGAAAATCCGAAGAATTTTGCACCTGCTCTGATATTTATGCCAGGAGGCTTCTCCAGGGCACTTTCATCTGCTTTGCTCTGGGTTTTTGTGATATTCTTTCTAATCTCTACTTTTTCTTGCTCTCCTTGCACTGTTCTTACAAAAAGCCTTTTCACCCCAAGCCTCCATACCCTCTCCTGTTTGCCTGTATAAACTCATCTTGCTGGGGAGTTCCTTGAATACTGGCCTAGCCTAGTGACTGGTCAAAAATGATGCTGGAACAAATAAAAATAATTATTTAAAAAGTTAAGGTTGATACAAGAAAGGATTAGCAATGGACACAAAGGAATGCTTTAGTGTACTCTTCTGCTGACAATGCCCCTGAAAGTGTCCTAGGAAGAAGATCGTTGAGTCTCCAAAGATTTTTTTTTGATCTGGGTTTCATTGGCTTCCGCCTCTCTGCTGATAAAGATGACTTTTGACAGGAAACAATAGGGTCTGTGTGTAACCGCCTCTGTTTTTGGTCTGGATTCCTTGCCAAAATAGCTGAACTTAGCACTTGCACAGCTCTTTTCATCTTCAAAGCCTTTCAGAGGTCTGATGCAAACAGCTGGAATTCCACTGATTTTGGTGGCAAAGAGCTTAGTACCCTTTAGAAAAGGATTATGTGTTTGCATGGAAAGGAGCAATATCATCTGCCACTTTGCTCGCTAGGGTTTTATAAAGATGCCAGGCCTCAAGCTAGAGTGCAATCAGCTGCATGGAGCTAAGAACCTTTCCTCCTATTCAACACGTATCTTTCTGGCTATGACTTTATGGTATGAATTGTTAAGCAGTCGAGATTGATTACTGAATCAGTTCTTAAAGTGTGTACAAGAAACGCAAATAGCTGAAACAAACAGTATTTTTGAATGTAATTGGTTCTGATGTTTGCTCAAGCTGTGTATGTGCTCCAGAGTAGTGCTAGCCTCCTTGCATTTGCTGTGAGTGTTTTATTTTGCATGTGGAGAATGAAGCACAGATGAGCTGACTTGTGTTTGCTGCTCCAGGGAAAACATGCAGTAATAGTAGAATTTGAGAGCACCACAGCAGAGTTAGGAGCTGCTGCTTTGGCACAGGCTTTCTCCTCTCACCTGGAGAGAAATAACCTCTGGAATGAGGATTGTGTATCAGACCAAGCACCCATAGACCCGACTGAGTCATTCACTTTTTACTTTCATAGTACAGTTTTGTCCTCCATCTTTGAAGAAGTAGTTTGAAGTAATTCCCTTTTAATTTGTCATGAGTGTACTCTGCCATCACCCTAATCAAATCATTTCCTCAGAGACCCAGTCCCAGCCCCAGTGTGACCACTGCAAGTGCTGCTCACACTGGAGTCTGGTCATGGCTTCTGCTGCACGGAGTGAAGAATAGACCTGTGAGAGAGTGATAGGAGCGCCTTCAGCTGGCTGCACATGCTGGCACTCCTGCTGTTTCTAATGGGAGGTGAGCTGCTGGTATCAAAGGGAGATTTTCTGACAGTGATCACTGCGAACACAAAGCTGTTGGTGACATGCTTGTCAGCCATATTGTTTACAGCCAAGCATTGCATTGCTACCTTAAAAACACAGATTACAGGCAGATTCAACAATGCTGTCTCCTCTGCAGCACATATACGTGCCTTCAACTCCACGTCTGCTTCTGAAAGAGCATCTGAAGACTTCTTTCCTTTTCCACCTATCAGGGATTTCCTTCAATCCATTATTCTCTGCTCTTAAACATTTGACAGTGGCTTCCTCTGGGCTTGCTCTTTCTGCCTTCAGAGCTCCTTTCATAACACCAGATTCCTGTCTATGCAGCCTTTAGAAAGGTTTTAGAATATACCTTTTCCCTAGTGCCTCTCTTCTTGTCCTTTCTTTATTCGCTTTCTGATGTCTGTTCTCAACACAGGTCAATGGCTCGTCCCTGAATCCTTAGATAGCTTTGTGAATAACATTTTTCTTCCTTTTCATTTAAATGTATTTTTCTCCTGAATAGCTTCAAACTGTCACAACAACTATTTCCTGGTAAGAATGAAAAAGATGCTTGAAAGTATTTTCAAATTACTGCATTCATCATTCCTAGCTTCCCATATTATGTCCCTTCTCTTATTATCCCAGGCAGGCAGCGAGATGAATAAAGGCTGTGAATAACCCTGCCTTCTGCCCCTGAGCAATTCTCTCTGGAGTAGAATTCTCCCTCTTCTCTCAGCTTCAATTTTCACAAGCTGCGTTTGCTGCTGCACTTCGCTCCAGGACGCTGCCAGAAGTTCTAACTCCATTTTACTGCAGATATTCTGAGAGGTGGATTTGTTTCTTGAATCCTAACACAACATGCAGTACCACCAACCTCAGTGTCCCCTCTGCCATTAAGCTGAGCTGGACCCTTGATGCCACCCCTGCTGGGATGCACGGAGCAGTGTCCTGTGAGGCAGGGGGTCCAGCAGGCACCTCTTGCTGTGTATCACATTGCCATAGCTGGCAAATCATGTCCATCATCTGTGATTGCCTTTTGTCTCTCCAGCTGCTATAGACCTTTCCTCTGGTTGCCACTGAATCTGTCCTAGCAACAGGGAAAGTTGCTACCACGGAAAAGCTAATCAGAGAGGAGTATAAAAATATGTTAATGATACTTAAACCTGTGGTACTTGTAGCTAAGAAGTACCAAGCTTTACTCATTCTGAAAAGCTCTCTCTTTTTAGCATGGGGAAACCTGGTGTGAAACAATCCCATAATCTGCAGTTAATGCTTATCTATGAAATACAAACCTGATAAAAATAGCAGCCCTTCAGACTCTGCTTGATGTATAAAGAAACACTCTGCGGTATATTTAGGATTAAAACCCTTAATATCAGTAATTCTTCCATTACAGCACAAAGCATTTTATTTTATATCGGAACACATCCACAAAGACTGTTCAGTAGATTTGTTTAATGACTTGCATAATAGTTTAAATATTTAGATTATCATTCAGCATCCCAGATCCAAGCTTGGAAGTGAACAAAGGAAAATACCTTTTCTTTCCCAGATCCAGAAGAATAAGCTTTTGAATGCTGAAATTCATATGAATGAAAACAATACAGTGTACCAGAAATATGTCAGATGCTGTCAGCTGGGTAATTTTAACCACTTTTTTGAAAAACACATCTGCTTTGATGCAGATGTTGCAGCCCAAACTAAGCCTAAAATGAAAATATCTTTATGCCTTCTGGTAGTAATATCTAAACAATGTAGGGCTTTTTCAAGCATGCTATCTTTCATTCTGTCTGTAGCAGAATTAATTTGTGAATCTGTCAGTGATAGTGATGTGCTAGGAGGAAGGGTGAGCATAATCATTTTGTTATGAGACACCGAATAAAATAAATGATCTTTTTGTAGATTCATAGTATTTAAGTTCAGAAGGGGTGGCTGCATTTAGCCTGACCTCCTTTATATCACATCTTTATAAAGCAGGAGCTGTCTCTACTGCACTAATCATTTTTTGAGGCCCATGTTGCATACAATTATCAGTCTTCTGGATAAATACCAGGTATTGGGATCCTTCCAGCTATGCCTTTTCCTGAAGAGGCTTCTGTATAATAGAAATGGACTGATGATGCTCTTTTCGAAACAAAACTGGATTTCAGGAGCCAGGGATGTAAAAGCTTCAGGTCCAGGGAGAATTAGGGTCTTTGGCACAGCTCTGGAGGTTGTGAGGGTGAGTGCTGGGCTTGAAGAATTCCCCATCTGGCAGGCAATTTCTTATATTTTTCAAGGGAAGAATCATGGGGAGGACATCAGTGCTCCACAGCAGACTCTTCTTCCTCAGCTTGCAGTGAGGGTGATGCACGTGAAGAAGAAACATTTGAACCTATGACAATAAAAGGACATACACTGCTTTCTTTCCTTCTGCACGTTGTCTCAATAATGTGCAGACTGCCCATAACCACAGCAATCAGTGACAGATTTCTGATGGGCTAATCACAAAGGGGATTTCACTGGTTATAAATGTCCTGCAGTGAGACTGCTTTGGTAGGGCTCCTACCTACTTATGCCAATGACTGTTCAGGGAGCGTGTGTGTGTGCAGTGAGGGGATACAGTATGCTGCTTCCATGAGCAACTTGTGTTAGGATATTGGTTTTTGTAGGAGCTGTGTGTACTTGGCAGATCATATAGCTCTCTAAATTCTTATGACAGTGCCTTACTGACACCCGCCTTCACAGATAGAGTTACACTAGCATATCCCTAGCAGACCATTGGGTGCTAGCAGTCAAATGCTGGTTACAGCTGCAGTTTCAAGAGTGGGGTGGAAGCAGGATGCTTGCAAAGTGAGCCTTTTTACACTGTACCTAGCATGAGCTGTGTTGGGGATCAAGCTGTGGCTGATTCTCATTTTTGAATGTATTGTTTTCCTAGAAAAATGAGCACGAAGTGACCTTTATCTTGTGCTCTTCATACATACCGCATGCTTCAGAGCCTGTAACAAGCTTTCTTAAGGAGATTGCCTCCATCTCCCTTCCTTTTGTGAGCAATTCAATGTGTGCCAGCTGGGAGCCCCAGGTGTGGAGCTGGGATGTGGCTGCCCCGTTGCTCCTTCAAGGCAGCGACTGCGAGCTCTGCTGATTTGTCTATTCTGTTTTTCTTTTTTTAATGGATGTGGCCTTTGTTTGGGGCTCTCATCTGGTGAAATGGTTTCAGTCATCTTGATTCTCTCTCTGGGAAAGAAAGATACTTTTGAGAAAAATATCATCCCTCTAATTTTGGTGTAACCTTCTATACAGCCTGAATGGATGGAAAGCCATTTATAGAGCACACACAGTAATTGCATGCTTAATATTTCATCAGCTGTATTAACAGTAACGTCACAAAAACCAGGTATAGATTTAAAAGGATCTTTTTTGATTAAAAGAGGCTTTATATCTTCTTATGTACTATAATAGCAACAGTATGTACCACTATAGATGTTGCTACGGATTTTCAAATTTAATAATTCAGTACATGCAAACACACATGAATTTGCACTGAAGTTTTTGGACAAAGCCTGTGTTTTATATTTGGCAGTTATCTTCAGATTACACCAAGATTAGATTAATGTGAGGTATATTACTTCAGCTTGAGCCACACTTTTTCACAGCCACGAGAATGCATATTTTAGGACTGTGCAAAACCCCATGCTTTAGTTACTCTCCTACAGTACCAGCTGTAGAAAATAGTGGTTAGAATTTCTAACTCTTGCAGTACAATGTCATACAATGTTTGGACATGAGGTAGAGGTGTTCATTTTGACACATTGCTTCAACTAGCATCATAGTAGTAACTGAGAATGAAAACCTACTGTCAAATCTCAGTGGGGCCCAAAGTCCCTGAGCCTACCTAACAGTAAATAAAAGAAAGAATTTATTGGCTGTGTCTTAGCAATAAATCTCTTCATTTTTGACCAAGAAGCGTGTTCAGAGAAGGGCAACAAAACTGGTGAGGGGTCTGGAGCACAAGTCTTAGGAGGAGCGGCTGAGGGAGCTGGGATTGTTTAGTCTGGAGAAGAGGAGGCTCAGAGGAGACCTTATTGCACTCTACCACTTCCTGAAGGGGGGTTGTGGTGAGGAGGGGGTGGGCCTCTTCTCCCTGATAAATAACGACAGGACGAGAGGGAATGGCCACAAGTTGCGCCAGGGAAGATTTAGATTAGACCTGAGGAAGCATTTCTTTTCTGAAAGAGTGGTCAGGCACTGGAATGGCCTGCCTAGGGAGGTGGTTGAGGCACCATCCCTAGCGCTGTTCAAGAAGCGTTTAGATGAGGTGCTAAAGGATTTAATTTAGTAGTTGGGTAGAGATAGTGATAGGAGGATGGTTGGACTAGATGATCTTATAGGTCCTTTCCAACCTTATGAACTTATGAACTTATAAGAAATTAGAAACAAACTTTACAAAGGAGATCTTGGGTTAAATGGTGATGAGGGATCCTTCAACAGCCATTGTAAGTAAGGCATCACTTTCTACTTGAGCAGTAAGCCACTCAGTTAGCATCTCCATCCTGTAACACTGATTTACAGGAATACCAGCACATGCAAGGAGGTTGAATTCGTGTGCCCAGTGTTGCCATAATCATAGAATGCTTTAGTTGGCATTTCAATGCTCTTGTGTTATGCATGAACTTGAGCAGTTGAAAGCTCTTTTCCCATGGTTAAGTTCATTTAGGTGTGTGTGTACAGCTGAAGAGTTTGCAACATCTTTATTTCTTATATAATTTCAAATTTATCCTTACTTTTCATCATCCCACGCTGCCCTGAGCTGTGAGGTGGCAGTGTTTCATGTTGGGAAGCCGTCTGCGTTCCTCTTCTGAGGAACTTTGCAAAGTTCTCCCAGTGGGTAAACAGTGCCTAAAGGCTCATAGCCACTTGTAGCAGCTTTCTTCTAAAAAATGTTGGGAATTCATATTGGAAGGGATTTTCAAATGATCCAGTACAAGCCTAATCCGTTAACTCATTTTTGTTCAGTCTCTGGCTTTCCTTTTGAAATTGTAAAGGCACCTCTTTCCTCAGAATGAGTGTAATGTGTCAATAACCTATTTGTCTTCGAGCTGGTAGAACTGTCGTTTTATTTTCCCCATGGCTGTTTGTACTGAGCTAACATCTTGAGGGTTTTTTGTTTGTCAGATAACTGACAACTCCAGATTTTTTGGGTGACCACCTGCTCTCACAGTATTTCAATATAATTTGCTTATTTTTAAATGAAAGTTGGATCTTACAATGTTTGGATTGTAACTGTTGGGGCCTCTCATCTGAGGATTGTCAGAATACTTTAATTGAAGGAGCAGTTACAAAGAGACAAACAGTCTGGGCTAATTCTATCCTTGTAGAATACTGACTTAATGAAGGAGCTCTTAGAGGAATTCTGGCTTTTGATTCAATATGAGATTTGCTTGCTTTTATGTCAGAACATCATAATAGTAACTCTGGTAATTATTTAACTCTGTCTAATGGTGTCTTTACATTGTTTGATGGAGGTTATTTCTTGGTTCTATGACAGAGTTTAATAAACTCAGATCAGTTGCTGTTTCTGCTCACCTGGAGACTGTTGTTAAACAACTGGTAGCCAAGAGGCCAGAAATGCTTACCTTGAGAAAAGCAATCTCCATCTCATCATCAACCTGTTACCACTGATTTCAATACCTGAACTTAAAGAAGAAATAAATAATAAGCATTCTCAATAATTAATATGATTTCCATTTCTCACGTGGGAACAGTGTGGTAGCTTCATCCTAGTCTTCTTTGCAGGAATTTCAACAAATGCTCCGTTTAATGAGGGGATGAGTTTTGCCTAAACGCTCTAAGAATTTGTTTAGTTCTGTGAGTTTTCCAAGCTGTAATCTGTTGATCATCCTTCCAGGCTCTGCCTGAGGTACTGACTCCTCAAACCTAATGAGAGCTCTCTGTGGCAGAACTGCTTGTTGTATGCATTTAAGAACTTTGCTTCTGCTCTGTAGAGCTAGCGTATTGTTCCATGTCTGATTTGGCAATGGAATCCTGAGAAGTGGACTCAGAGGATCTAGGATGGATTTTGGTACTTCCTTCCTTTGAATTCACTGCTTCCTGGGAAGTTTTGTGAACAGATGCGCAGCTGCTTTATCTGCTTTCAGAAAATACTTTTTCATCTGATTTAATCAGTGTCTCTTTGTTTTTCTTTCAGTAGTGTATTAACTTCTCCTTTAATATTTCCTAGAGTACGTTTCGCTTCCTGAATTTGTGATCTTCTCATCCATGCACTGTTGAGCAAAGATCTTTGCTTGGTTGTTTAGCCATGCCGTGCAACTTCCCTCATCGTGGTACATTTAGGATAACGTTGCTTGTACCTCCTGTCTTGCTTTGCTTCTACTTTCAATCACCTCTTTGGGTTTATTTTTTTTTCTGTGAGTGTACTGAAGCTCTGTAACATGGCTCAACAAAACTCAGCAAACCTGAGTTTGCTGTAGAGATGCTCTTATTGAGTGCTTGTGTGCTCTAATAACCCACAGAGGATTAAGTTAAGTCACACCCTCAGCAGTGATATGAATTGTGACAAGAGGGACATACCAGAGATTCTCAGAAGAGAACTTGATACGTTAGACAAAAGGGTGACCCAAATCCTTCCCAGTGGCAGTTAGAGGTTAGAAAAGAGCTGTAGCTGAGCAGGAACTTGCTAAAACCAGGTGCCACTGTGATTTATACTGGGAAGGGTTTTTACGATCTACGCAAATAACCTCCATTAATAACTCAATATACATAACACACATTAGTTAGTGCACTGCTGTTATGTTGTCATTGAAATATCTGGGCACAGGTGACTAATTTGAGGCAAGATGATGAAATTAGTGTGTTTCAATTATTACAAGGAGAAAAACCAACAACCTAGCAGCATAAGTGTCTTTCTGCATACTTATGTCAGCCCACTTCCCTCTTGGCATTTTTCTGTCATGCTGTCATTAATATTTCCAGCCCCCCTGTATATCCTTAATGATCTACTTGGTTGACCTACATCATTTAAAATATTCTTTCATTATAGTGATTTTCTCATTTAGGTCCCCAGGAGATCCCGATATGTAATCAGTTTTCTTTAACAAATGACCTCCTTTAACTTCATTAGTCCAGAATTAATTTACTAGCATCCAAGATATCGAATGCATCTGATTAGTAAAATACAGTAAAAAAAAATTAAAGATCTGTTTCATTTACGGTCAAGGCAAACATTAATTAAAACCCATATTTCTTTGCTAATTTTATTCACAGTTGAATTTAATAATGAGGAAACACTTGATGGGACATCACTAAGCATTAGGTGAGGATGGGGCTGGAATCACAGGCTTTCTGTGATTTCAGTGGCTGTATTTTCACAGAGTGCATCACTTCTCTCACAGCTTCCTCCACCTTTTAGGGGGATTTTTAAGTAAATGAGCCAGGAAGCTCCAGCGTCCTCTGTCAGCCATTGAGAAAGTACAACAAGGGCTTCGGGAGGACGTGCTTTCTGCTGCCTGGCACTTCTCAGCCGAGCACCCTGCTGCTTGTGCACATCAGCCTCAGCTGCCTGGTTATTTGCCTTATCATGATATCTCTCTGAAGAGATGGGCCTCCCTTTGGAGGCGTGCATGCTGCCAGCTCTTACCCTGTAAGGCTTTGCAGATTTCCATTTTGCAAATCATCCACAACAGGCAGTGGCCTGGTGAAAGCATTTTTCTTTCTATCACTTGACAGTAAGCATACTTGCACTTTGTACTGCACATGGGATGGCTGACGAGGCTGAAAGGAATGTATGCTATGAATTGTGATTGGGCTTTGCTGAAGGAATGACCACTATTCCTGGAAAAATCCAAACATGTTACTCCCTTGAGCTGATAGAACCACAGAATCCTTAGAGTTGGAAAGGCCATCTAGTTCAGCTCCCCTGCAATGAACAGGGACATCCAATGCTAGATCAGGTTGCCCAGGGCCTGATCCAGCCTGGCCTTCAAAGACTCCAGGGATGGGGCAACAATCACATCTCTGGGCAATCTTTTCCAGTGCCTCACCATCCTCATTGTAAAACACTATCTAACATAAATCTACCCTCTTTAAGCTTGAAACTATTTCCCCTTGTTCCACCACATCAGACTCTGCTAAAGAATCTATCCCCTTCTTTCCTGTAGCTCCCTTTTAGATATCAAAACACAGCTATCAGGTCACCTCAGAGCCTTCACTTCTCCAGGTTTAACAGCCCTAGCTCTCTCAGCCTGTCCTAGTAGGAGAGCAGTCCCATCCCTTGTATCATTTTTGTGGCCTTCCTCTGGATGTGCTTCAGCAGGTCTGTATCTCTATCTTCATCCATTGAACAGTCCACCCATCAAATTGAACAGTCCATCCATCAAATCCATATCTTTTCAATTTGGAGAGAAGAATGCTGTGGTGTACCTCGTCAAAGGCCTTACTGAAGTCCAGAATGATGATATTGGTGGCTCTTCCTTTGTCACTGATACAGTGACAATATCATAAAAGGCCACTAAGTTGGTCAAGCAGGATTTACCCTTGATGAAGCAATGCTGGTTCTCCCGTATCACCTCTCTATCTTCCACATGCCTTAGCTTAGCTTCCAGGAGGCTCTGTTTCATGATCTTCCCTGACACAGAGGCGAGGCTAACAGGTCGGTAGTTCCCAGGGTCATCCTTTTTACCCTTTTTAAAAATGAGTGTGATATTGCCTTTTTTCCAGTAATCAGGGACTTCATCTGACAGAAGCGCTTGCTCTGATTTCTATACCAGCAGGCTGTTTTGGTATGGCAGTTGCTATGCCTGGATCACCCCATGCTGGAGCTGTGCAGGAGCAGTAGAAAAAGCCTGACTTAACCCCTGAAACCTCCTTCACAACAAAAAACACCACATTTTGTCAGTGTGCCACCAGAAGTGCCACCAGCGACGCTGTGTGATGCTGTTGCTTACAGTGACCACTGTGAACAACCAGGAGCATGGATGTCATGGGCCCCTGTCAGCCAGCCCAGCCTGCAGCTGTCACTCTGAGTTGGGCTGTACCTCTACAGCACAGAGCACAGTCAGCCCTGTCCCTGAGCCACAGGAGACCTGAGGCTAAAGGGCAGTTCTGTGGGCAAATGGCCTTCTGAATTGATTCTCCTTTATTCATATAAATAAAGTGTATGGGGGGATTCCGGCAATCAATTTAAATCTCGTGAAGGAAAAGAAATTGAAAACTCTAAAGCAATTTATTACCTTTTAAATTTGAGGATGAGAGGGAATGTAACTTGTGCTTAAATTTAACTACCTGCAAAAGCAAATAAAGAAAACTAATATTTCACAAAGCCCCAGTTCACAGTATTATATGTGCATTTTCAATTTCATTGTGGAGAATATAAGTTGCTACTGCTTTCTGTCTAAGAACGTGCCTATAGAGCAACCAAGTGCTGGATTCAATAGTGTTTTTGATGTTTTTATTTTTATTTTATTTTTATGCTTGCTTACAATCCGCATCAAGCGCTTAGGATTTTTTCCCCTTTCATACTGCAGTATGCTAAGTTTTCTGCCTGCAAGGCCTATAGCTAATATTAGTTCATTTTAAATGTCTTTTTCCATTTAAATGTTAGTCCAGAAAACCAAAGAGATCGTAATCAAATGAGTATGCTCAATATATAGCTCGTATGACTACAGGGTGACTTTCTCAGTCTAATTCAAATGCTCTTTGAAAACAGGAGATAGATGATTCAGGAGCTGTTCTAAGGCGAGTCTTGCTTCTGGCAATATTTACTCTTAGGTAGATTAGAAAAAAATAAGAGATGACAAAAACCAAAATAAGCTGATATCTGCTCATTCCACGAGCATAAAGACACAGACAGCAGCGCTGCAGAAAGGTAAGCTTGCTCCTCTGCCAGTGATGGTGTTTTAGAAGAGCCCTTGGAAAGTTCCTGTCACAGAGAGGATGTTGGTGTTACAACCTGAGCTTCAGCCAGGCCACAAACTCTTACCGTTCCTTTTTCTTTCCAGGAAAAGGCATTCTCATTCTGCAAAACAAATCATTGATTGTGCATTTGTGCGGGCAAATTGACCGCCTGAGTTACTCTGGAGCAGTGACTGCTTTTATGGCTATTCTGGAGCATTTGTTGTGTTCAGATGGGTTATTCTGATATAGATCTATGTGCTATCCTTAGATTATTTCTGTCTTAGAGCAGTTCCCTGAGACAGCTTCCAGGCATGGGCATGATCTATGTGTAGTTTGCTGAGAGCTTGCATTCACTTTACTCCTTCCAAGGCTGCCTGAATTGTGACCTAGATGCTCTGGCTGGTCTTCACCCTGCAGGCAGGGCACACAGCGCTGAGCCATGCCGTGGTTTCAGCACAGCCAACAGAAAGTTTTTGTAGCAATTTACATTTATTTAAATAAGCTCCATGTCTTTCTGTTCCAGGTTCATACACTTTCAAGCTTCTTAATTTTACTAGTTATCTGGATAACTTATTTAGGTACTTATATATAAGATTGGTTACTGGCTCTTAAGATACGGTGATTTTACAGATAATTTGTGCTGGACCCATTGAGTCTCAGCGCAGAAGGGAATCAGATACACTTTTCCTGCTAGAAATGTTAGAGCAGTTTTCTGTAATTGTTCATCAAATTTTTCTCAGGAGTATTACAGTGACCCCATCATATCTGCAGAAATTTTGATTACACATTTATGCTACGGTTCTGTGCAGGCAGTTTTTAGCTTCAGGTCTGTAAGAATGGTCATATGGAGAAGATAGGGTTTTTCTCTTGGATAAATTCACTCATATTCATGTAAAGGGCTGAAGTGAGCTTTGAATGAGGACATGCTCCATGCAGGCTGTCTTCATAGGGATGAGTTTCACCCACCGTGACAGCATGTACTATGGTATGTACAGAGCTATGCTCAGATGATAACAGAAAATGACTATGCAAAGCTCCTTGTTTCTCCAGAGATGCACTAAATGCCTGCTGCTCCAAGGACATGGGAATCCTTTTAGCCCACTGCAGGATAAAGATAAAATATTGAAGACCCACTCTGCAAACTGCTGCAAACTCTTAAATATAACGGTTTCTACTGCTGTAAAGTGCTGTGACTCCACTGACATCAAATCTTTCTCTGGGGCTGCAGTCCAGCAGATTGAAATGAGACTGTGCTGATTTGCATGGGGATCTGGCTGCCTAGATGTACAAACCTGTGTTTTGTGGTCACTTATCAGCATGCCTAGTTAGGAGACAGGTAAACCTGAAACCAAACCAACATAGAAAAACTGCAGCTACAACCCTCAGTCATCATCACTGTGATTGGGATTTTATCTGTTTTTCTTTGCTGCGAGGTCTTTAGAGCATTAGGGATGACTTGTGATATAAAAAGCAGATTTATTGTTATTAATTGTAAACCTTGTAGCACAACAGAAAAAATCCCCACCAAAATGTTAATCTGTGCCATGGCATAAAACATGCAAAGAAGTCATGACAAGTAGCGCTAATTTGTCATTTTGTGCTGTATTTCATTTCAAAATGGTTCATCTGTTGGGTTAAGTACTACTAGCACATGCACTGTGGTTGTTCTCCGGCAGTCACTGCCTTCTGCTCTGAGCAGTATCACCTCTTCCTCTCCTCCAAGACAGGGCTGAAAGCACGAGCAAACCTCCTGCCTGTGCACAGACCTGGCAAAGGTGAGGCCTCAGTTAAAGCCTTGTGTCAGCAGAAGGTTTCTGCTGTCAATCTAGCCTCACGTTTTCAACAGCTCCCTGCCTTAATGGGAGATGTGATTCCTGAATTACAGAGCTTGTTTCAGCTTTGAGAGAAAGTCCAACCTGAGCAGTGATTTGCTCCAGCTTTTGAAAACTTCATTAGGTGAGCCTGAAATTAACCTAGATTTCTGGCACTGATGAAGGTCTGTATGGTTTGAAAGGCTTCCTGTAGACTAGAAATCTGTCTAGCCTGTGGGCTTGGCTTATACACAGCCCTACACAGCCTTGGAAGGCTAAGTACAATCTGGCAGTCTCTCAGAAGTTTGATTGTCCCAGAATATTTAGTCCAGCTAAATACCTTCCCCAGTTCAGAAACACTTTTAGCCTGAGAAAAGGATAGTATAATCTCTTTTTTTTTTTTTAATGCCCAATGTCTCTTCCTTTTTCTCTCTGCTGTCTGTGTCCACAGTAGCTCTGTAGTGCCTTTCTTGCAAGCCCTCATACCATTGATGAAGTGGGATGCAATATCCTGCCAACCTCGCTGTGGCTTCCTGGCATTTGGGCTCTCCCAGTCATCCCCTTGGTCTGGCCTGCAATCCCAAATGGGTGGCTGTAGGATCACTGCATGACTGGGCTTGAGGATGGCTTCAGAAGTACAGGGACCTCTCTCTTGGGAAGGTGACTGGCACAGAGACATGCCAGGGCTCTCGATGAGACTGGGGAAATCTATCAGGCAGAATGGACAACATCCTCTGGGCTGGAAGAGTTAACAACATTGCTGCTTCTCCTCCTTTGTCTTTAATGTTATCTTGATTTACATGTTTGAAAGTAGGGATGATTAATAATCCACAAACCTTAATCCTGGAAGGAGAGTTAAGGCACTTAACATACCAGAGCATACTACGACACAACAAATAAGAAATGATTAACAGAACTAACATTTCTGCTCCTTCCTGAATAGTACAAGAGCAACATCAGAGGTCCCGTGCACTTCCTGGCCCCCCAGTAGTGGGGTAAAGACTACCAAATGGGTTCTGCGTCAAAAGGCCACAGTTAATTGTTTCCACTGCAGGTACCATGGTGATGAGTCTGGCACAAGAGCCTGGAAATATAAATTTAGCTAGCATGCTGTTCCTGGAGCTGGATATAAATGTCTTCATTCCATGAGTGCACTGTTACTCCACAGATAAGGAAAATGTGGCCTATAAAGTCTTCATTGACCTACAAAGTCAATTAAAGTACTAAAAGAGCAGCTGAGTACAGCAGGGGAATTCATCTGCTGTTTATCAGCTTGGACTTCGATGCTCACCCACTCAGCACTGGCGTAAGTATAGAGGGAGGACAATATAGCCACAGAAGAGAGAAACAAAGCCAGAAAAGTAAAATGGGGGGAATTCATCTCTGGGGGAGTTGCACAGTGAATGCTGAATTACATCGGTTTCCAATATCTTTTCAGTTCATAAGGACTGATCACTACTAGCTTTGTTCTGTGGCCTCTGGTGAAAAAAATAAAGGATCCACTTCATCCAGAAAATACTTCGGAGGTCAGAAAGTGTTTTTCTTTCCCCTCGGGTTTTCAGTGCTGGCAGGAAGGGCAGATTTGGTTTCTCAAATATAAAGAGGAGCGCTAACAATGTCCTGTCTCTGAGCTGATAGGCAAGGAAGAGGGGAAGTCCCAGTAACCCAGCAAAAACACAGAATAAAATCAAATGGAGACATGAGCAGCTCAGCCAGCCTTTTGCATGCAATGGAATTAAACATGAAAAGGTAATTTACATCATCCTTACGTGAGAAAAGAACAGCATTATTTTTTTCTTTTTTTTCTTTTGTGAAAAGTGGGTAGAAGGGAACTGTCAAGGGTTATCTTTGACCTACTTCTTTCATAATGTTAAAAACAGCCCTTTTAAACAGGACACACACCATGGCAAAGCAGGGGCCTCATATGAGATTCTCCATTCCCTTCTTTCCCACCAGGGTAAATAGGAGCTGAAAATCTTCAGCATCTTGCCAGCTATCACTACACCTTTCATGGAGACTGTTCATGCCACCAGCGTATCCCTTGCCTCGGGGGTAGGTGACAGGTAACGTGCAGGTGCAATGCATGTGGTGACTACACTGTGAGCGTGTGTGGGAACCTAAGCAATTATCTACTTGATTTTAACGGCATATCTTTTCATCATCTTTAAGGAAGGATTTAATTTTTAAAGGGAGACTTGTTAGGGAGAAAGAATTGCCATTCAGCTTATTTCAGCAGACACCACAATTTGCAGAGCTGTCCTCCTTTCTTGGCAGCATCTCATCCACAAACACAGTCCCTACCACACCCCTCTGAGGACCAGGTTTGCTCCAGCACACTCAGCTATGAGCATTAAGAAACCCTGTGGATTTGGCTGAAAACTTCCTCTAAAACCGTTCACTAACAGCGAACTGCAGTTGTAGATAGATTGAAGTTTCTGAGAAAAGTCTCTGCTTTGTGCTTTACTTCTTCCCTTCACCTCCTTAAGTTGGATAACTGAGATAAACATATCTTATTTAGAAATATTGGAAGAATGTCTTATGGGAATTTTATTTCCCAGATGGATTCCCTGTTCCCTCATACACAACACGCAGCTGCCTCCTCCCCCTGGAGAATAGTTTGGAGCATGTGATGGGGATGTAATATGACAAGGTACACGGCTTCTGAAGAAACCTTAAGTATTGAAACATTACTCCTAGGAGGTTCCATGTTTGTTAGTAGAAATCTTTAAGTTTTCTTTTTTTTTTCCCTTTCTCTCTTTTTTTTTTCAGTGTTTCAAGATTTTTTTCACTGTTGTATAGTATTGCATTGAATGTATTTGGTTCTGGCGTACCAGCAAAGCTGAGCAGTGGGGAAGGGGTTTCATGTTGTACAACCACTGAACTACACCACAGTTTTAGGGGAGACTCTACAGTGTGGATTGAGCCAGACACAGCAGTTGAAAACGAGTGAGGTGTGCCTCACCATCATGTTGTTCCTTAGGATGGCTTCAGTGAGATATGCTTCGAACAAAGTCCTTCCTGCAGTTCTTTTAGCTGCATTTAGCAATCTTTTTTTCCAGTACACCAAAGGAACAGCATCATTTCTGCAAAGGTAAATGTGTGATGCAGCAAATTTGGTTGCTGAAGCTAACCCTAGATGAAGAGGCCAACATGAAGATTTTCTTTGGCTCCAAAATAAGATACCACTTAGTGTATGATGGTCTAGCTCTATGAATACATTAATGAAAGAAAGATCAAGCAATAGCCAAGCCAAGACTTAAGTATTTATTTTAAAATTATGATTGGCAGAAGGCAGAATGACCTGCTGTTTCTCAATACTTCCTCCTCCTGCCTTACCTTGAAAACATAAGGAGCTGAAAGTCTTGTCAAAATAATCATCAAAATGTAAGGATCTGAAAATGTTCTGTTGGATAGTAAGCGTTCTAGGAGAAGGCAAAGTTCTGCAAAGAGTGGCGGAGTGATTTGAGGACACACACCTGTGTTTGCTGAAGCACAGTGGACAACAATGATCATTTTTTGTAGGATAAAGGGAAGAGAACAAACAAAAAGTAAATGGCAGCATGTCATAGTATTGGACAACTTCACTTTCTGAGAAATTTAATCCAAGGGATGATGACTGCTTTGGAGAGGCTGTAAAGAGAATATGGCTGGTGCATGCAGCTCTGCTACCTGAAAGTAAATAGAGAGAGACAAGGGAGTCTCCTGGGGTTCCACAGGAATGTTGCTTGAGAAATGCTCAACCAGCATGCAGAAACTGCTGGTTCTTGAAGTGAACTGCCATAGACAGGAGCTAATTATTGCCTGCACTATTTTGGATAAGGAGATGATCAGAAGAAAGGCTAGGGTAAAGGAGACACTGAGTAAGTATGAGGAAAGCTCCAGCTGTTTGAACCCATCCAGATTGCTCGCTAGAAGCCTTAGCCCTTGCACAGGTAAAGAAATGCACACTGAGAGATCTAGGGTAAATTTTTGTTTCAAGATCATCAGTGTAAATCTTAAGTAACCCCAGTGTCACCTGGTACAAAAGAGAGCAGCATTTGGCCAGCAAATCAATATAAAGGAAATATTTCAGTCTGCCCCTTTCTCTCATTTGCCTACTTTCCCTCGTTCTCTACCCATCCCATCTCAGAACTGACTGCTTTCATTATAAGGTTGAGGGCAGTGCTGAGTGAGTCCATTAATCTCATACATTTTCATGAATATCAATTATCACTTGAGTTCCGGGAGATTTTTCTTTCTTCCAGCAGAGCTGAGACCTAATTCTTTACCCAGACCCCGTGTCAGGTAAGACCTGGGGGCATTTTCTCAAAGACAACTTGCCATCTCTTCTTCCCACTCCCCCCCCCCCCCCACCACACTGATGGCTCTTTGCTTTTTTCCTGTCCTATCTGTATATACAATGCTTATCAGGAAAAGCCATTCCCCTCTCCGCCCTTGAAAGGTGATATCCACGCACAAGCTCTTGGGCAGTGTTTGGAGTGCAGAATCTCTGCTGTTCGATTACCATGGAGTTTAGCTCTCTCATGTGTGACTAGATACTGCATTCTTTTTTTCCCCAGCAAGATCGAAGGACAGAAAAATTTCCAGTGCTTGAGATGGAGAAAAACATCTGACGTTGAAACTCAGTTTATGGACTACTGCATATTATGGATACCGCTATTTCTGAGGTAATCAATGTTTCTCTTGTTTTGCACCCCCTACGCTCTACTGATTATGAGGTTTGGGCCATTATGACCACAGAAAGGCCAAAAGCATATAAAAGCTTTACATCTATTCTTTTTCTACACATGAAACTATCTTTTCCTTTCACACAGTGCATTTTACCTATGGTAAAATAATCTCTGACTGCACAGCAGCAGAAGGAAGGGCAGAGCAAGCTGGCAATACGTCTAAGGTGTTCTTTATTTGAATTACAAAAGTGCTGGTGAACTTTACTTATGGGTTAGCATTCTGCTTTGCTGGATGTTCTGCAGAAATCAAGGAAAAAGGCAAATCCTCCCCAGAGGGGTTTCTATGTAAGCCAGTGATCCTCAGACAGTTTGCTGATGTTCCACTGCCAAAGGCTACAGATCTTCAGTGGTGCCCCTAGGGAGGGATGCTCCTTGCTCTCAGTGGGAATACAGGCTGTGGGCATGCAGAGCAGGAGAACGAGGGCTCAGAACTCCAGAAAAGCAGTGCTGGCACATCTGGTGAAACCCCAGGGTTTGACCCCAGAAGCGGCTGTGGCTGCACCTCCCATAGGCAGCACGATCTTGTGATCTCACCCTGTATCTTTCAGATGCTCCTAAAATGGCTGAGAGCTGGGGAGTGTTATATACATGCTGGCTAGGCAACTGAAGCGAAGGGAAATGTGTCATCTAAGATACTTCTATTAATTTGGGGTCAAGATGTGACAGCTTAGCATGAAGTTTTATGGCTATAGTTAGTAACAGGAACAGTGACCTTTAATTATAGCAAGATAATGGGCACTGCTGTAATACAGAAACAGCTAAAAATAAGAGCCGGTATAAAAATACGAAGTGTATTTGAATGTGATCACATTTTCCACTAATGGAAAACATAGCTCAACCCTCTGCCTTCCTGAAAAATGTTTTCTTCTCCAGATACTGAGGTTACGGTTATGTGCAGAGCTGTTCAGGTTAATCCAAGGTATCCTATTAGAACCATACATTCAGAAAAACACTTTGGTTTAAACTGGAGTTGGATTTTAGCTGAGCTTGGTTTGGTTTGATCTGAGTTTGAAGGAAATGAAACCCTCAGTGTAAAATCCAGTTTATCACAGGTAAATTAAAATAAGAGAGATTCTCTGATGCATTCCTATTAGCAAGTAAGTCAGTGCCAAAAGTGGGGAGGCTGAAATTATACCAAGGCCCCAGTGCCTGCTCTGTACAAATTATTGGGGTTTTACTGCTGATGATCTGGTGGTTTAGTTTCATCAGTGTGTCCTCCCAGACTGCTTTGTGTCTGCCACCCAGAGCGTGGTAACCAGTGACCTAAGAGGGAAAAAAGATTGCTCACAGCTCAGCACACCTCGAAGTAATACAGACTGTGAAAGCAAAAGTGTTCCTCAGCTTTGAAATGCATTTTTAAAGAAATCTGGGTACCTAGGTTTATGCTATCTGTTGAAGGCAAGGAAAAATTGATGCTTTCTGGGTTTTGCTGGCAATCACTGTGCACCTTTCAGAAAACGTAATTTGTGAATTGTCTTAAAACCCACCAACAACTGCAAACTGTGAATAGCATCTCTGTTAACATGCTGCTCAGGGTTACCATTATGGCAAATTATAGAGTGAGCCAAAGAAAGTTTGAGAGCACACTTGTGAGCATTGAAAAGCATTCGGCCCACACCCTGCCCCGGCACACATCACACAATAGGATCTTTCTGATATCTGTTGACAAACTTTGGCCAGTATTTCTGCTTGCTAAAAGGTTTTCTGCCAATACAGCAACATATTGCAGATAAAACCTAATGAGCTGAGTTTAACAAAAAAATGCCATGTGGCTTCCTTACAGTGATGCCCATCTGTCGGCTTAGTGAAGCAGCAGTGTGCTGCAGCTGTACTGCTTTGCTTTCTATCAAATCAAAATAAAGCTGTGCACCCCAGAGTCAGGTATGATAAACAGGCCAGCAAATTGCCTTACATGGGTATCATACAGCTCCTTATCTGTCTCACTTTTCAGAGCAGCATAACCAGATGGCTTCTAACGGTGGGTGAAATTTTCTCTGTTATGTTTTTGGCATTGAGCTAGAGGGACGGTGTCCAGAAGTCCAGCACCAAAACAACAGATATTTAAATTGGACTGGGACTGAGATTACATCCTGCAAACAGAACTTTTGAAATTGAAGCAGATTTCATTAATAGCAAAGGAAATGCCTATTTAGAGTGGGTCTGGTGGAACAAAAAAGACACAAAACAATGAAAAACAGAGTCTTTGTGAGCAGCCCCACAGAACAATGAGGAGGTTGGCCTTCCTCCAGCCTCCTGGCCGGCTGTGCAAAGCAACTGGCCTTCCCACACCTCCCTTATTTATCACGGGGTGCTGGAAATGGGATGGTGGCTGCTGGCATCTCCCACTGGGCCAATCTGCAGCCCAGGATGCAGGGAAGCAATGTTTCTGCTGGGGCTGGAAGCACAGCCATTAATAGGGCTTGGGGATAGGGAGCATCTGTCCATGACAGAAATTCCTGCTGGGAGCACGATGTCACAGGCTAAAGGCTTCAATTTCTCCTTGCTCATCTCTTTCCTGGTTCGTTTGGCAGACCAACCTGAAGTGTAAAATGCAAAAGGAATTTGCTCTTCCTTTAACTGGCCAGTAAGCAAATAAATCGGTGCTTTTTTCTAATCTGCGGCTTTGGCATCAGTTCCAGAATTGGGGAACAGTCCAAAGGGATCTGGAATCAGGATAAAAGCAGTTCTTGTTTGGTACACTGAGGGGAGAAACTCTGTTAATGTGCGTGCTGTGCCTGTGTGGGTGGGTTTTAAGTTTGCTTGGTTCGAGGTGTCAAAGCCAAATGTGAAATTTATCCTTTGCTGCCAATGTGTACTCTAGCCCCTTCTATTGCTGGGAACATGAAGCAGATTTGCATGAGTTTTTGCTGTCACCATGAGCAGATGGAAGTTGTTTAAAAATTGTCACTGATGATGAACTTTTTCAGCACATTACACTTTTGCAAATGTAGACATGGGAACATTTGTGTTGTAGCATGTGTGTGTGCAGGTGTCTGCTCTGTGGGTTGTCACTCATGCTAACACTTTGAAGGCTAAAACCTGGAGGTTCTCAATTGTAAGAGCTCAGGCTAAACAGAAAATAAGTGTCGTCTTTAGGAAAACTGAAGAGAGGCAGAATTAGCAAATTTTGTCCTCAGGTCATTACAAATTATTTTGATCCACCATCCTCCTGAAAATTATGCTATTTGCATTCATGTTCCTTTACACATGTCTCATTTTAGGCACAGATATCTGGCAAAAGCTGTCCTCTTTCCCCCCACTGCAAGGACAACATGCCTTAGGAAAATAGATGGCTGAAGATGAACAAAGCAGTATTAAATAAACTGTAGAGATACTTAAGATGGGTCAGGGCAAATGTACGACCAGCATTAGAACAAGGCATCCCTAATTCACTTTATTCTTCTTCACCGTGTTGTGGCTGCATCCTATGGATATAAAAAATGAGTCTCTTGAGAAGACTGTCAGAATTAACACCAAGAACATGGAGGTATATGCAGTGTAGTGAAATCCAAATATACACAGTTTTAATTTCCTTACTTTGAAAGTGGTGACAAAATGCCATGTTGAACCAGTTTTGCTTGAGCACACTTGGTCAAAGTTTTCTTGGCAACTTTCTGAGCCACAGATCCCCTGGGAGCCACATCAGTCTCTTGCAAGTGCTGTCACTTGCTTTGCAGACCCTCAGCATTGTGCAGGAGACTGAGGGCATCTCTGTGACTGGAGCAGTATTATGTCTATCTGATCATTGTTTCAAATTCTGTCCTACTTCTTATGATTGCACTCTTTTAGCTCTTTTACATTTCCCTCAAGCCTTAAGCTGTGTGGAGATCCTTCTTAAGTAGAACAAAGAACATTGCAGTCCTTTTCCAAGATGCTGCAACTTGCTTAAAAGTATGTTGAACATTTTGACTTTCTTCCTGGTATTTTATTCATGACTCTAATTCCTTCCTTCTAGCCAAGCTGTAGCAGAGATGAAGAATGAACAAGATGGCTGAGTTAAATATAGCACTGGGGCTGAAGCATAACACCCTGTCCAGGGCTCTAGTCATAAAAGAAGAAAGAAATTACTTCAGAGAGGATTAAGCACTCTCCTGCTATAGAAGTTGTATGTGATGTCAAAGAGTGCAGAGTGCTGAACAGCATGCTAGGAAAAGGAAAATCCTAGGATGCTGACCCAGAAAATTAACACACTGCTCCATGGTTAGCTCAAAATGGAAGAGGAGTTTCACGACTCTTTTTCCTAAACCAGGGACAGCTGTGACAAAGCTGTGTGATGGAGTTACAGCTCCAGCTCCATTCTGAGTGTAGGTATGCCTGTGGGTAAAGAAAGCTCTGTTGTCCTACAGCTGCAGTGAGGCCCTATAGGCAAGTCCAGAGATAGGACAGAATAAGGGAGAGCTGAGTCTGAGAACTGCTGAGGAGGCAGAGAGGCTGGGACTTATTTTGCTGCATCTCCATCCCCTGAGCATTTGCTCACTTCCCAGTGTGGTCAGCGCACAAGAAACCTGCTCACACTTCTGTCTTTCTCTCTACATGAAGGTAAATGTCCCCTCTGTGAAGAGAAGTGTGAAAGAAAATTGAACATTGAGAGCAGAGACATTCATTTGCTATCTTTCTATTGATTGAAGCAACTAGAAAATAGGGGTGATTAACAAAATGTTTAACCAAAGTGCGTCCAAGAAACAGAAAACACTAGAGTAAAATGTAATTTGTTCTGAATGGGCGGCACAGCCATCACAAAACCTATTGAACAATTAAATCCACACATGCATTAGCTTCTAGGAAATCATTCCTTCTCAATATCAATCTTTTGTGGGGAAAAGAAGGCTGCTGGATACTAGTTTAGTTTCAATTTGTGTGTCTAGATCTACACTAAAGACATTTGCCCACTGAGTTTCATGCCTTTTATTAGGAATGACTTACTGTAAAAGAATGTGTTTCACATTTAGTGACCCTGCACATTAGAAAGGGGTGAAGAATTAATTTTTTGGTCTGCTGACTGAACTAGAATGTGTGAGGGAAATGCTTGTGGGTTGATTCCAGCCCCTCCAAAATCGTTCATCTTCCCATGGAAGTGTAAGATAAAGAAAGGCAAAAAAAGATTGTGCTGTCTGAAACATTTCTTTGACATGGAACAAAATATGTTGTTCTGAAAATGTGAAAGTGAATGGCCTGGCATGCTTTTACCAGGAAACAAAACAACAAACCCATCGAAAACACACTATGTTTTCCAGTGTAAACACTGGAAGTTGAGAACTAGTTCAGTTGACCAAGTCTGCCCTGGGCTTTGGTACAAATATTCCCTGCCTCGTTTGCTCAACCCCAAGATATGTACCCAATTCTGCCACATCTGTTGGACCTTCAGGCTCTGATTTCCCATCCAATAAAACAGACTTTTTTAAACAAAGAAAGGCAAATGATTGAACTTGTTCACAAGAATTTATTAGAAGCCATTTTAGAGATCTGTAGATATTTAAATGTCACAAAGGCAAAGTCCCTACCACCTCCCCATACAGACTCATGGAATTAATCACAGCATTTTTATTTGCTTTTAGCTTAGAAACAATGATATAACTGTATATGAGGCTTTTGTGCTTGTTCTCAGAAGAGCTGGAATATTTTATAGCATTTAATGGTCTATTTTCTTGTTTTGTATCAATTAGTTAAACTCTAATGTTAGCAGCAGAAAGCCTAGTCAGCCCTAAAATGATTATTCTCTGTTAAGTTACTTCTATGTTTATTGACTGAGAAGATGTTTTCCATTGCCTTTGTTTAATTTGTTCTCTCATAGAGGCCTTTATGTATCATATTTTAGGAGCTTTTCCATGAAAGACTTTGGAAACTTTAATTCTTGGTTACTGAAGGAGGAGATATTACAAACGAGTGTGCTGAAAGCCAAGAAAGACAGCCTTGAACACTTCATGGGAATTAAACTTCTCTATTTTAAGAGCTTTATCTCTCTTTTACTTGCTTTTGTGTACTGTTCAGTCTGATGATCTTTGGAAGGAGGTTGCTATTAATTGGAGAGGGAGAAGCAGGAGTGAAAATTTACCTTCCAGTAAGCAAGAGGAAATCAGTGAAAAGAAGAAGCATTCTTCGTCTACTGACCTTGCTGTCCTCTATGCCCTAGTATGTTTGTGAATGGCTCCAACCCATGTATCACCCAGTGCCTGAACCTTGGTCTGCCTTCTTGAAGACCCATAGTGACAAACACTAATGTGGCTCTTGCTTTCTTAGAGACAAGACATAAGCTCTTCATGTTCATCTTCCCCCTGCAGAGCAGAGGGAACATATCTTTGCCCATTATTTACAAGGTTTGCCTGGTGAGTTCCAAGATTCCAAGAACAGCAAACGTGCCCTCTTGGCTCTTTCCAGCAATTATATATCTTTTCCTCAAATCTTCCTTCTTCTCCAAGGACAACTCCCTGGTTTTATTTGCCAAACCGCAGCACTCCAGTACTGATCTAACACAGAAGTGGCCTTTCTATGAGGTTAGTAATGCTGTTCTGTTTGTGTGCAGCATGAAGAATCATGTCTCATTTCAACCTGATAGGGACATTTTTCTACTGCCTCTTTAGTTATTTATTATGTAGAAAGCTGCAAGATTCAGCTGTAAGCTATTACCTACATCTGCCCCATCCCCTTAGAATGTTTAAACCTCTATGATTCTTCTGGCTGCTCTGAATGTGTTCTACTGTGCTTGCACTTCCTTTTGTTAGTGCTGGAACACGAAGGAGTACAATGAAACACTAAATAATATGAGGTCAAGGAGTCAGTCAATGGGATTGATAGGTGGTAAACAGAGCAAATGAGTATGAACCAGCTGCAAAATGAGCAGAGGCTGGAAACTGACAGAGAGCTTTTAGACATTAGAGAAGAAAGGCTTTGCAACAGATGAAACAGACTTAATTCATTTAAGGATAGAGTTTGATCAATTTATGAGCAATTTTACACGGAACAGCTATTTCTGATAGCTGGAGTTGAGTCCTAGCAACTTAGAAGGTCTCTTCTAGCACTGATGTGTTGCTCTCAGAGGCAGAGGCACATGCAGTAGATGCTGCCATGTACGCTGGCTCTTGCACAGGATATTTGTCACTTATTTGGGTTTCCCAGATTAGGTGTCTGCCTAAAGTGCATTAAAGCAGCTCAAAAATGTGGGGGAACAATGCGAGGGCCGCTACTGGAGGGAAGATAGGAGCACAGAGAGCTAGAGGGAGGTGAGATGGTGAAGGATGCCTGTTTCTGAACTGGGAGGTGTTGCAGATGTTTCTGCAGCAGCCATCCTGTGTGTCAGTTTGGCCAGTCCTGTGGCTGCCTACCTGCTGTTCCTAAAGCCAAAACCACCTCGGCTCAAGAACCATAAATCGGGGAGACAACGATATAATCCAGTGTGAAAGAAAAACCCAGAGAAAAATGTCACATCACATGCTCCACCACAGACTTCAGATTGGCCTCATTGAACCAGATATTCATGTTGTGGTTTTCCCTCCTCTTTATGGTGATGGCAGCTGACATTGGTCGCTGAAAGCATTTGACAGAGACTGCCCTTGCGTCTATTTCAATTTCCCCCTTAGATGCATCTTTTCACACCTTTGTAGATCTGTGCTCCCACTACCGTGGTTAAGGAGCCCTTCAGCTCTGGGTTTGGGTATCTCACAGTTGGGCTGCGTGTGCACACACAGATTTGCACAGCACACATTTAGTGTGCAGCCTGCTTTGCCAATTCTGATGTGCCAGGTTTTAACTTGGCATGGTGCTTTTCGTACAGCCAGCAAGTGTGGCACTTTTTAAGAGCTAAAAAAAGTCCTTCATGAAATACTGCATCATATTATTGGCTATCTTGATGGTATTGTTCTTTCTCATTATGCAGAATCAAATTGTGTGCCTGCAGAATTTGATGAACTGTAGCACTTCACACATCTGCAACTGCCTAACTTGATTACAGTTGTTTAATTCTACTTGATATCAATTGGCTCTGTATGCAGTAAGATTAATTATTGCTGTCACTTTGTGAGCACCGTGATAAGAAAACATAGATTCTGAAAGGCAGATGCAAATTTGTTGGGAGCAAGAAGAGTGAATTTGCCTCTCTTGCTAGCCAGAGATGGAGAAAAGCTGCAAGAGGTGAGCTGGCCTGAGAAGTGATGTGCAGGCTGAAGACAGGAGATGCACCTGCTACAAGCTCCCTGCTGCAGATGGGTACCTGTTAGTGGAAACCAGTCCCTCTGCTCTGTCAGTGCTCCAGAGCAACCCAATTACATTACCCAGTCAGACTGAATTTATTTGCAGGTATGCAACAGTGAGCACGGAATCTAGCTGGTCCCAAATGTTTGTCTTAAGGAGACTGTGTGCTGTATATTTGGCTCTCCTACACTGCACCTCTTTATAGTGATTTTCAGTGACTCAGAGTGGGTGTAAAGCACTGCCAGATCTGAATGGCAATGATTTCCACCTGCTCTGTGCTGCTATAAATGACTACACAGGAAACTTGGACTGAAAAGCTGCCTGCTGTTGCAGAGGTGACAGACATAGTTGTTATTTTTGCCTTGTTGTTGTGCACTGGCACTGTGTAAAAGCCATGTGGAGCTGTAGATTAGATTTAATTCTCCTGGATACCTGGTATGAGGTCTTGCTGCAGGGGAACAAGCAAGAGCATCCCTAGCTGCCCCAACCCAAATGCAGACTGCACAAGGTTCTGGAATGGGGAGCAGCAGCAGTAAAAAGAATGGAAAAGAGCTTGGAGAGAGAAAAGGTGTGTGCTTTAGTAAATGGCAGTTAAGGAGTCAGCTGTGATGTTTTCAGGCCTAAATCATAGAATCAGAATGGTGTAGGTTGGAAGGAAACTTAAAGATCATCCAGTTCCAACCCCCGCCATAGGTTGAGTGCTTTCCACCAGATCAGCTGCCCAGGGTCCATCCAACCTTGCCTTGAACACCTCCAGGGATGGGGTATCCACAGCTCCTCTGGGCAGCCTGTGGCAGCACCCAAAAGTAAGCACCAAAAATAGAAGGCTGCAGGTATTGTTGGTTTCTTCTTCAAAAGCTGGTCAGTGTGTTGGTTCCTCTGTGAACAAAGCAGCTTCTGGAGATCTGAACCTTGCTTGTATTTATATGTGCATGCATTTATCCTGCCTGTGGCAGGATGTGCTGGTGCCTCTCCACCTTGCAGCCTGGGCCGGCTGGACATTTCTTTGGAGCTGGGTCAGCTTTGACTCAGAAGCACAAAAGCCCTGGCAGGGCTTTCAGGCTGGCTTAGACAAAGGAAGTGTGACTTAGATCCACGCTTTTTTCTCTTCTGCTGAAAGCCCTCTAGGCCTTCAATTGGAGCAGTGAATAAATCACAGCTAGCATGTTCATCATCAAATATTAGACCAGAAAGGATGGAGCGGGCTTTGAGTTGTCTCCAAGTTCTGAAGCCTTCCTCATGGAGATTGCATCACCTTCCACCAAGGCAAGGTGACAGTTAAGGGGACAGTCCCTAAGCTGGAGAACAAACTTAGGCACGTGCCAGGCATCTCCTTCAGGTGTTCCCTTTGTCCTGCATGGAGGCTGCACAGTCCTGAGATGTGTCTACATGAAGTGACAGTGGGAGAGAGCTGTCAGCCTGTCCTAAGGCAAAATCACCATCAGTCTGCAGGAATTCCTTCCTGAATATGCCTTCAGCACCTACACCTTGCTCGTGTGGGTTCCTTTAGAGCTTAGTAATGCTGCACTTCCCAAGTACAGCCCTGGAAATCAGCTGGAGTGGTTAATTAGAAAAGTAACTGAGGGCACCTGTGGCTGAGGTAGATAGTGAGATGGGGTTTGTTAATAAGAGAAGCAACTGAGGAAGATTAGTGTATGGGATGGGTCCACTTGTTTGGAGGGATGCTCAGCTTCCACGTCCTCCAGCTCTGGCTGTGCCTGTACTCTGGAGCCAACATTCTTTTTGCCAGGTGAGCTCGGTTAAGGGTTCCCAGTGCACTGGCTGATGAGCTAGATGGCATAATCTCATTTCTGTACAAACAACAAACCAGGACACTAAATAAAGTGTCATGTGAAGAGATGCAGTTTAAATGCTTCTGTGGGAGGTTCTATTGCTTATTTGCAAAGAGAACCAATATTTAGAGTTACATAAGAATTTTCAGATGATATATTTTTGTACATGGGGAAGTGCTTACAAGCTAGTTTTCTTGAGTATCCAACTTATTTCTCTGTTGGCAATATAAGGAGCTGAAGTGCTGTGAGAAGTCCCCTGGAGAAGCTGAAGTTTCCTTTGCAGCCTCCCAGATGAGCCCTGAGCTCCCGTGTGGCTGTCCAGGCTCTTAGAGCCCTCCCACACTTGCAATTTGTAGTAAGAGTTTCCACAAAAAGCAATCTGTATGCCCACAGATGAAATCTGTGATTAAAATCTTGTCACTAAATCAGCCTGTGGATGTTGTAATTAGAGTTAATACTGTTGTATTAGAGAATTGTGCAAAGCATGGGCTGATGCAGCTGGTCAAAATGGCTAATGCTCAAAACCTAAAACACCAAGAAGTATAGCACTCTTGGTCTCTCTCCTTATTTCTCCCTGCTCAGAAAATCACACACAGTTTATTTTCAATAGTCAAGAATACAGGAAGAGAAGGAGGTGTTTATCACAGCAGTTTGAGTGCTGGTAAGGGACCATTTGAAAAGGACAGAGAATAAAAAGCCATGAATCAATATTTCTATGTGTCTTCTGCTGCTGTTTATTTGAATCCATTTGTTTTGCTGACATATTTCCCATGCGACTGGAAATGTTATTTCCTTTGATAACATCAGCAATTGATGTGCTGCATTTGCTGTACAGCTAGGTGTATCCCAGCTGTAGGGATGTCTCTGGCTCTGTAAGTGTTTGGTGCTTTAAAAACAAGTGCTAGTTCACTTTTATCACTCTTATCTCCCAGCTGTGCACCCTTGCGTGATGTGTGCTGGGCTGTGCTGCTGGGTGATGCCTTTCTCACAGGGAGTGAACCGACAGTGAACAAATTGCTGTTGACTGAGGGCATACCATTACTTTAGCTGCATGAGAGCTCTGGGATTTCATGGGATGCAAAGTCTGCCGAAATGAATGCCCTGGGGGGTTAGCAGGACTGATGCTGATGGATGCCAGAGAGTGGTGGGGAGAGCATGCTGTCAGCAGGGAGCTCTTCTAGAAGTCCTCAGAGCTGGAAAGGACCACTCTGTTGGGAGTCAGAGTGCATCACCCATTGATTTACTGAGAGAAGATCCTTGTAACTGAGAGTCCACTGCTCCCTGCACTGGGCACAGCCCCTGATTACAAACATTAGCTGTTGAACAATACCTCTTCAATCTAGCCTCCTTCTATTTGCTGATTGTAGTGGTGTAGTAAATGGTACATTTAGCCACGTATTTTTAAAATCTGTACAAAGTGTGAAGAGTTATAAGCAAGTATTTCAGAAGGAACTGATACACTGATATCATCACAGTTGGACTAACAGACAATACATTTTTATTAATACATATGTAGTCTATATATATGTGTGTATATATATACATTATTATTTCTACATATATGTACATACAAGCTGTGTTTCAACAAAACTGCAGCTCCTATGAGAAAACAGAAGGCAGATTTTGTTAAACTGCAAAGCTGGGTTTGCTGTGTTGTGTAGAAGTACGAGGAGACAATTTCTGTTTATCTGTCTTCCTTTCAGTACGTGCTCTGAGAAGATGTCACTTACACCAGAAACTCCCAGGCTTCACACAGGAGTAATTTCAATGAATGGCATATTGCTTTTTTATTTATTTTTTTGTAAAAATGCTTTTACGTTTATGAAAAAAATGTATCTTGGACTCTTTCATCATCATTGGTATATGGAAAAAGCAATTACATTCTCTTTTCAGTATTCAGCAAGGAAGGAGAAGCTTTCAATGAATCACAGCATAAAACGATTCATGCTCTGGGGGGAGTAGGGAGGGGAGGAGAATGAAACAGAAAACATTTCCTGTGTGTTGCTTGTTTTCAGTGACCTAGAAAAAAAACAATTTTTTAGCCTCTCCATAGTTACCAGAATATCCATCTATTCTTTTTACATGCTGTTTTGTTCTCAGAGCCTGGCACCTGCAGGAGGTGAATTCTGTGCTCTTCGAGTATGTGATCAGTAAGTGGAGAAGAGCGTATTCTTCCTTTGTATAAGCGTGCAGCAGTCTCCTATAGTTTTTCTTATTCAGGAGCTGCTCAAAGGAACATACTTTTCAAATGTGATATCTGCTATTCAGAAGGTGATGCTGAACAAAGCTGAGGCTGAATACACACCTCTTCAAGGGAATTCTCCCCTTTTCAACGTGAAGCCTGTTGAATTCCAGATCGGGCTGGCTGCTCTTTCTACTTTTTAAAGACGAAGATGCAGCTATGACATAAAGGGACACAAACTACTATATGCAATTGCCATTGACTCCAGTCTCAGCACAGGCGTTCATAAAGGAACCAAGAATCTGCTGCTTCAGAACGGTGAGGGTGTGGAAATAAATAAATAATAGAGAGAGCTCTCCAGTCACCTGGCTTATTCTTTTTATCCTGCCCAGCAGCTGCTCAGAACACAGGGCAGGGTGGATGTTTGTTGCTAGATCGCTGCCTTCTCGAGAGCCTGGCTCAGGAGGGATCTGATCCTGGGTTTCCAGACAGAGCAGATAACAAATGGCAAATATGGGGTGGTCCCTTCCAGCACCACTGTTCTGCTTGCATCAGGCTAAATTTCATCTAGGAAATGAAAAAAGACAGAGATTTTCTGGCAAGCATCACAGGAGGAACGACTTGTGCGTAGCAGCCCAGGTGCCTGGGGATCTTGTCAAGTACTTTAATAAAAGGAAGGGTGCTACTTCCACACTGTATTAGCCACAGCTCAATCCTGCTCCTGCTTGCCCAGAGCAGGCACCTGTCACAAATACTTCTCTTTTGATTCATGCCTTGGGTTCTGTTCCCAGTGACAGCAGAGCACCAAGGTCGAGGTGGAGAGGGACAGACGTTGTGGTACCTGGTTCAGTTGTTCCTGAGACTCACTGCCAATGTGGAGGGAGTTCATATTGTGCAGGGACTGGGGATGGATCTGGGGGCACACACCTTCAAGGCAAGTTTCCCAGAGAGGTCTCAGTACTCAGCATTTGGGAAAAAGAGCAGGGAGGTTTCACCATTTTATTTTTTGGCAGAAATCTGGCATATTTTGGACCATGGGAACAGTTTATTTGAAATTAAAATCTTAGCAGCCAACTACTTTCTGATATCCAACTCATAAATACAGATTAGCAGCATTGGTTTGTTGAAATGTGTTCCATAAGGTTTTCATGACTGCTCATGAACACACTGAATTATAAGTACAGAACAGCCCTGTGGATTAGATACAGCATATCTTAGCATTGTCTGAAGCCTGTTCTCTTAAACAGCATTTGACAGGTGAATGCAATAGAGAAAACATAGTCCTGGTGTGTACATTGAAAACAGATGCAGCAAGCTGAGCTCAGTGGCTCAGAGGGGGTAGCTGCTGCAAAGCTCTGACGCAGAGGGTAAATAACAAGGGGCTATTTCTGCCCCAGGAGGAAAAATAAAAGCGGGGGTGGGAGACTGACTTGAAAACAATCACTTCAAATGATTTTGGAGCTGTATGAGCTGAAGATGTGCTACATTTATCCTGAAGGATGACTCCAGAAGCTGACCTAATTCCCCTTACTTTTGCCTCACAGGCTTTTCTTCACCTCTTTCACTTAAAAAAGAAATCTTTAACGGGAGCTTGGAGTCATTTCCTGCCTGTGATGCTGTCCCACTTGATAGACTCCTTGCTGCCTTTTTTTCTTTAAAGTAACAGCTTACTGACTACAGAATTTTATTTGTATAATCTAACCAGTTCCTCCATAGAGATTTAGTTATTTGTTTTTGTGTAGAAGTCAGCTTCTTTAGTAAAGCAGCACATAAAACCTCACTTACAGCACGCTCATTCGCATAATGCCTCAGCAGAGAAGTGTGGATGAAAGCTGTATGAAAGTGATGTCCAGCAGAGGTTCCTTGCTGCAGTAGGAAGCAGTTCTTGAGCTTTCCTTAATTATGAGCTGCAGCAGCAAGTTCTGTAGTAACATTTTCTCATGCCTGAAACCACATTAATGACACACATAAGAAGTGATTTTCTTTTCCTGTGCCCTATTATTCACTGTAAATAAAGTTTATTTTGTTTATATTTGCTCCTGCATTGCTTTCCATTCACTTTATTTTCCTTTTGACTTTGATGATGAGTAACATCTTTAACTGATATATATCAAAGAAATAGCACTAGTGATGAACTGAGCTGTTTAAAAGTGAAGCCCCTTGTTCCAGGCTTGGGCATACGTAAAACCTGATGAGTTGCTACGTAAAGCATCAGTAGTACTATGATAGCTCTACTGCCACTATTGTTCTACCAGCAGAAGTTGCCCTAGCAAAGAAATATGACTTAGAAGTTGTTATCTGACAGAAAACCACTTTTCCTTTTAGTGCATCAATAGGAGAGAGTATTGAGTCTTACTTTTGGTTTGACTTCAAGGTGCTGGCATTTTAGGAATTATATAAAAGCGTTATTCTCCTTCTGCTCTCATTGCCTGGAGAGGTCTGTCAGAGGTTAGAGATGAATACTTGACCAAAGTGAAGGTCAGAATTAAAAAATACTTTACATATAGTATATCCCAGCAATGCTTTTCCATGTTTTTATCACTGTTCTCTATGTGCCATCATGGCTCCATGTTCATTCTGACATGAAATCAGAATTAGACTTCAATAAAGCTTTTGCTGGCTTATTGGGACAACTATGTTATCCATTAGGATGAATTGTGAAGCATAGTTTTGATTAAATAAGACCATGGATCAATTTATTTCCTCACTCTTGTAACACAGCAGCTGGCCATGGATCAAGACCCCATGGTGGTAGGGACTGTGAAAGAGAAAGACAGTGTCTGTCCTCTGCAGCCTGAGCTCTTGCTATCAAACAAGAGCTAATGAATGGACAGAAGCAGACAGGGAGGCAAAGAATCATTAGGCACTGTTTGTCACATGGTTCCAACGCACTCACAGCCCAGCACTTAAGGATTGTATTGACATAACGTCAAAGGAGAATTTTGAGGATAATGAGGACACATTTACAGATATCACTGCATGGGAAAAAACACAGAGGCGCCTGCCTCAGTGTTTTAAGAGGGAGATAAGGGCTTTTACCATGAGCAGAATGAAGGACAGTGTTGCTTTCTTTATACTTAATGGAAGATGAGAATTAGATCCTAAAGAACCTTGACAGTGAAGATTCTGTTTGATGTACTGGAGAAGGAGATCCAGAAAGAAAGTCAAGAGAAGTTGACAGGTTTAATAACATGGTTGGCTTGATGGATAAGAGGGAAACACGACTGCGTTTGAAGAGAGAATGTGAACAAAAGATGCCACTGTGATGAGGAAAGGGGAAAGAATCTAACAGGAGATCTGGATCTTCAGGTGGCTGAGAGATGCTTTGCCAAAGTGATCCTCCATCCCCAAGAATGCCAGAATGTGGGATGTTGAGCCTAAGCAGGGCAGTACCTGGGGGGAGGTAGGTGGGTCTATGCAAAAAAAACAGGCAAGAGATGAAGGTAAGTTGGTGAGCTGGGAGAAAAATTAGAAGTTTTCTTTGAAGTTGAATATGTAGTATGCTGTATTGAGATGGTGTTGCTGCCAGAAGGAAGGCAGGAGGAGAGAAAGTTAAGCCTGGGACTAAAACAGAACCTGGGTTCTGTATTGGTTATGTCCCTTCTGAAAAAGAGAAAGTGAAGCCAAGGACACAAATAGAACAGTGCTGAAGAGGAGAGATAGGTGAAGAAGTAGGTAGAAAAAAAACAAACAACAAGCAGGACAAGATTTTCAGTGGCAAACGATGCCAAAGCCTGGAACTGATCTGGGAATATGAAGCTCGAGCACTGACTGTGAAGTCTGATTAAGACAGGACCACTTGCAGCTCTGGTAATTACAGTAATCATGAGGGCAAGGGGCTGGTGTCTTTGTTCCTTGGCTAATAACACTACAATTTCTCACATTTCTTATTTCTAAGTTTGCCTGTAAAACGTCCTACATTTGTATTATCCTTTTCACCCTGTACTATTTCCCACTTTGAGATTTTGGAAGCAATCAGAGCAACTGCTGACTTGTGAACCTGACCAACGCAGAATGGAAAGTGGGAAGTGGCAGCAGATCCCACAGAATGTGTGGAGAGCCTCCACAGAATACTGAGTCAAAAACAGAACAAGAAATCAGGGAATCACTGATCACTAATCATAACTGCAGACTGTCATAAATGCCTTCCCCAGCACACTATCAGAAAAAAAAAAATTAATGGATCTGCCTTTCCTGTCTTCTTTCAGCTACAGAAAGCAATCCAGTTTAAATCAGACACGGTGAATGCATGCATTATTTTCCAGCAGGGGGAACCATGGCTACTGTTTTTCAGTTTCCAGAGAAAATACCATGAACAGAGAAGTTAATAGCCACTATCTAACACAAAACAAAGATAGGCGCCAGTACTGCTGCTGCTGCATCCTGGTGGCTCTGCCAGCTGGATATGTGGTGCCCAGATTGTTTTTCAGAAAGTCTTGGATGTGAAAGCAAGTGAAAGATGTGATACAGATAGCTTTCCTACTACCTGATCAAAATGCCCTAAGAAGATTTGTTTTGGAAACAGCAAGAGACGTGCTGTGTAATGCTCAAAAGCATTTTGCAGGACTATCATCAGGAGAGCTCTGTATGGAAAGCGTTAGTCTGTAACGGAGTTGGTACTCCTCTTCATACACTGGCTTTGTTTGTGCAAGGATTCTTCTTTCCCCACTCCAGCCCCAGTCTCCTTCCCAAAAATTCTCCTGTAGCTATTGCACAGGCGTCGTACAGCCATTATTCAAGCAAATATCTGACTGAGATGCTTTCATTTTTCCTGTTTTCTTGTTCAGAAAACGTCACTCCTCTGTGTATGAGCCCTGCAGATGACTGGCTCCACCTCTAGGTGAATGACAGGATGAGTTTCACAGGATGAGCTGCCCATAGGCATTATACTGCTTGTTTTTTAATTATTATTTTGGGAAAAAAATGTCAAACCAGAGTCTGCTGTGACACTGATGTCCTTGGTAACAGCACACTGCTGCTGTTACACGCACCTGGGGACAGTCCATGAGGAAAGAGTTTTCACTCTATAGAATGGAAAATAACCTGGATCAAAGATTTAAAGCAAGACTAAATCATAGCAAGCAGCCATTGTTAGATCCTTAGAAAACGTTACCTGATGCATTCTGTTATTGTGATTTATTTTGCTGGTACTGCAGTTTTCACAGGCTCCTGCATATTCGCTGAATACGTTGTGAGAAAGAAATGAACTGCTCACTGACACAATGAACAAATCTGTTCTGAGGAGGCTCGAGTTTCCCTTTGCTTTCAGTCCAGCAGCACTCGTGTGCTAAATGCTGTGCTTTCAGAGAGCTCACAATGGGCTGCACACACACGTAGGATGGCAGAAGATTACTGGGAGATAATGGAGCAACTCAAATGGGAAAACATGACGAAACAGCAGAAAATGTACATGCTTCTTTGTTTCTTCTTTTTTGCATTAATAAAACTGAGGCTGTTGTGCTTATTGACAAATGATAGCTTGTGAGTGTGCGTGGGTAATGACCTGCACAGCCCTGCCAGCCCCAGGGGACTATGCTGACATTAATACCTCACTGAACTGACCGGCAGACTTCTGCCGTGTTGCACCACGCCATGTTGCAGCCTAAGCCCATTTCTGGGAGGACAGGTGCCATCCTGGGAGCTCTCAGTGGAATGACCCAGAGCCCCTGACTGAACGAGGGGTCTTCATTTGGTGCTGTCATGAAACATGTGAATAAGCCTGAACTGCCAGCATGCTATTAGCTGTAATGGACGCTTCACGTACTGCCAAAGCCTTGTTTTTGTCTAATTACACACACTTACAGGGCATGCTGCAGCTCTGAGCAAGGCATTAGCAAAGGGCTTCACTACTCCCTGCCCCTGAGCGGTCGGCCAAGGGCCATGCCCAGTTCCTTCCTTGTGCCCTGAGCTGTGCCAGGACCTTTTACATGCTTGGAGCCTTCCCTGGTGGCAGGAATTGTCTCCACATTATTTGTGCGCAGTGTCTCCCATTCTGGGTTTGTTGCTGTGTTCAAGAGGTAGGCAGTTGGTTTTGTAAAAGGCTGAACTGAGTCCTTTCTATTGCTTGGAATGTGGTCCAGACCCATGGCACTGACTGACTGAAGCCTTGAAAAAGAATTGACTGAATAAGCATTATTTTTATATCGCTTTATGAAATAGTCTGGCCATACTCATGGCTAGAAGGATTAGCTCATATCACATGCCACAAAAATGCTTTCAGTGTGATTATGCTCAAAGATTGTGCTTTGTATCAGTGCTGTATCACATGCCATAAAATTACACATCTGCCATCCATCCTTCTATCTTCCTTCAGTCTCTATTCTGTCTTTTTTCCAGGACAATTCTAGAGTCCCCCTCACATCCAGGAACTGAGTGATGCAGACTGAGAAATAATTCTAAGAGGTTTTGAAGAAGAGAGAAAGTAATACACAAGGAGCTGGCAGTGGGAGGTAATGTCACACACAGCACAGCACACGCAAGGGCTGAGGCACAAACCCTGAGGTGTGATGGAGCTCCTGGGCAAAAGGGCAGGGGCTGGTGGGATGGAGGCCCCTCAGTGCGTGCTGAGCTCTGCCACCAAGCACATAATGCAGGGAAAGTGACCACTAGTGGAGAAGATGGAAAAATCTCTGTGGTTATAGTGCTGTGGCCACTGTACTGAAGAGCTGCTGATACTGGTGGGTGGGCAGAGAAAAGGGATCTGGCTGGAAAGCATGTCTGCGTTATAAAGAGCTTCATGCAATTCTGGGTCCTGTTCTCATTGCATGGTTGGAGAGGAAGAGCACAGTTTTATTTGCTAAAGGACAGAGGCAGGTATGCACATAAACCTAATGCAAAACTCCCATTCATCCTCATGCACATCATCCTCTGAGGTCTTGCATGGGCACCCAGGGTAACAGTATGCAAAACACTGCATCTCCTATGTTTGGAGTTTCCTGGTGATATTTTCAGAAATCAATGCTGCTGATAAAACATATCCGCAGCCTTTAGTTCTCAAGGGCTCACAAGCTATTTCTTTCTCTAGCCAGTGGCCAACTAAGAGACTGTGATATAATAAGACAGACCACATTTGCAGGCTGTATACAAAGAAATGTCACAATGTATACAAAGAAATGCACCCTCACCACAGTCAGTACTGCAGTAATGGACACGCTTCTTGGAAGTATTTTCTCTTTTCATACAGTGTTTATGACCGGAGCTATAAATCTGGGAGACACTTTACATGCTGCCTTAGGACTTGATTAAAATTCTATTTAACTCATTGAAAGCTTTCTTATTGACCTCAGTGGGGTGGGTGCTTGTGAAATAAGGAAAACCCAGTCTATTTTAAAATAAGAATTGTATGTATGTCATCGTGTTTAGCAGGAAATAAAACAGCCTGCATATTGTTCACCAGCAAGTTTCACAGACCACTCAGCTGCTGCCTCCATGCACCCAGCTCTCACAGAGTGCAGAAACAGCTGCTCAGGGATACCTACTCATCCCAGTGGTGTTTAGAAACACAAGTATATGAGGAAGAAAAAAATATCTACACTTGAGTGATGTGACTATTCGCATAAAATGGAAATTACACAAAAGTTTTAAACAGCCAGCAGGAGCAAACATCACAGCCTGCTTCTGAAAGCCTAGATGGAGAAGCTCCCTTGCAGCCTTATTTCTTCACATTTCTGCATAGAAAATACTAATTTTTTTTAATGACTCACGCTTTCTATGGATACTGTTAGGAAACCTTGATCTTCCTTTTTAAACTGTAATACAGCCTGTGGCTGTGACCTGATTATCAAAAGCACTCAGTCAAAAAGAAAAAAAAAGGTTATGAAGATTTAACAATGACACTTGTCTAGATAATTAAATATGATTCAAGAGTCTGAAACTAAAGTACCGCTGCAGGTCTGACATCTGCATGTTACTTTGTGGGCTGAAGCACTAGAGTCTACTGACTGCAAGCCTTAAGTCTCCAAGGGTTTTATGGAGATGTGAGGACATTCAAGAAGCTCTTGTCAGAACCACGCGTGGAATTGCCAATTAATACTGAAAATAATTACAGCTGTGCTACTGCAAAATATTATTTTGCAAAGACTGTGTTTCAACATAATTCAGATTTCCACATGCTGACGAGGAAAAGAGGAAACAGTGCGGGCGAGCCTGTGAAGTGCATGCAGAAACAAGTGCTTCATTAATGATGAAATATTTGATAGTGCCTTTATCGGCACGCAGTCATGTGTTTAAATAGTGTGAGCTGCAGATGACTGTTTCAGCTTCTCATTTGCCTTATGGGAGGCAAGAAAGGACTCTTTGTTTGATTTGTAAGATGAGACAGCTTGTTGCACAAGGCAACAGAGGACACTGTATAGAGAATGCCACAGCCAAGTGTTTCTTGAGCTGCTTTGGACTCCTGCCACAAGGAAGTGCAGTGGGTGCAGCCACCGTGCAGGGAATGTTGTGAAAGGGGTTAGAAAGGAAACATAACTCTAAAAGAGTGCTGCAAAGAAAAGGAACGACCCCACCTGGTCAGTAAACTACAGAGGTGGTAACATGATGGATGTCTCTTACTTTTTTTCTTTCTTTTTTTTTGGCTGCTCTTAGATGTTAAGGTAAGAGTTTCTGAAATGAATCAAGCACAGATAAATCCCTACTGATAAGTTCCTGATTTCTTCTCAGGTCACAGTGTTCCTAAATGCTGGCAAACAATCTGAGAGCTGCTCCGGGGGCCATGGGAGCAGTGAGTGGGAGGCACAGGGGAGCTGCTCAGCAGGTGGAGAGCACAAACATGTTATCTTTCTGGAAGCTGAGATATGCAAACCTTATTTATGTTTCTTCGCGATTATCAGAAAATTGCAACACCCAGCCAAACCCAACCCCAATGTTTGAGAGCATTGTCTGAACGCACCCTGAGCTCCAGCATTGAAGCTGTGCCCACTGCCCTGGGCAGCTCTTCTGTGCCCACCGCCCTCTGGGGCAGACTCTTTCCCCAACCCCCAGCTGCCCCTGCCCTGGCTCAGCTCCACTCCGCTCCCTCAGGCCCTGGCACTGAGTGCCATGTGAGGAGCCATGGGCTGCCATAAGAGCTGCCCTCAGCCTGCTCTGCTCCAGGCCCAGCAGACCGAGGGAGCTCAGTGCTCCTCACACCCCTCTTGCTCTCCGGACCCTCCACCATCTTTGCTACCCTCCTTTGGGCACTCTGTAGCCGTTTTCTGCCCTCTTTGTATTGTGGCACTGAAAACTGCACTGAGTACTTGAGGTGAGGCCACAGCAGTGCAGTGGGGACAGGACAGCCCCTCCAACGACCGTAGGGGCAATCTGACGGAACAGCGCCTGACGTGGACATGAGGCAAAAGTGCATCAGTGAATTCCTCCATGTGGGAAAAAAAATGGCACACACTGATGTTCATTGGTTCATTGACCAAAAAGCACAGTGAGGCAGCAGGTGGTGCGCTTCAATTTCTTATTTATTTTCCAAGTAGCAAAACCCACAACGTAGAAACCTACACCTCCCCCGCCCCAGGCGCCCTCAGCCCCTCCCATCGCCGCGGCGGCGGCGCCGCGCTCCGCCCGGCCATGTGCCGCGCGCCACGTGAGTGCGTCCCCGCCCACTTCCGCTCCGCGGCCCAATCACCGCGCGGCTCCACCGGACTACGTTTCCCGGCGTGCCCTGCGCCGCGGCCCCCGCGCCTCCTTCCGCCTGCCGCAAAGTGTCGCGCCGCGGCTCTCAGGCTGTACCGGTGGCCGCGGGCCGTGCCCGGAGCGAGCCGCGGCGGCGGAGTGCGGGCGGCATGGGCGGCGGGCGTTGACACCGTCCCGCGCAGCCGGCGGTGGCGGCGGCATGGAGGAGGAGAGCATGGAGGAGGAGGGCGGCGGTGGCGGCTGCGAGGCCATGATGGACGACCAGAACCACAACAACTGGGGCGCCGGCGGTTACGGGCGGCACCTGCTGGACCCCGCCACCGCCGCCCCTCTCGGTGACCGCCTCCTGCGCGGCCCCGCGGGGCCCTCGGCCGGACCGCTGCTGCCCGTGGAGCCCGACGCCAACGGCGTGCTGAGGGGATGCGACCCGGCGGGCGCTGCGGGCAAAGGGGGGCCCGGAGCCATCGCCGCCGCCATCAACATCAACGCCTCCACCTCCAAGTTCCGTGAGTGAGCCCTGGGTTGGGCCGCCGGCCTCCCTTCTCCTTCCCATTGCTCGTGGCCGAGCTTCGGGGCTGGGCTGACCGTGGGGGGGAGGCCGGAGCCTTCGTGAGGCGCTTTGTGGAGGGAGTTCTGTGCTCAGCACTCTGTTAGGAGGGAGAAGTGCCTTCCTTGTGCCTTCCCGAGCAGTGCCGTGGCTGCTGAGCGGTGTCACGGGCCCGTGGGTCAGCAGTGCGGGGTTCCCGTGGCTTGGCCTGGAGCTCGTGGCTTGGGGAGTGCCTTCCTACAGGCTTTCTGGCTGGGGGATTGAGCCCTGCAGCAGGGGATGGTACAGGCTGGTGTGAAACACGTTGGTTTAGCAGTGAGGAAATTCGTGCAGACCTGTCCCCAAAAGGTTATGTATTTCTGTAGAGGTTCGGGGAGAGAAACAGGGAGCTTCTACCGCAGAGGTAGATTGATTGATGCAAAACTGACTTTTTATCAAGCTTTTAGCAGCAGTGGCAAATGTAGACGTTTTTCTGCCTGTTGGCTAAGCTAAGGCTGAGGGAAGGGAAGGGAAGGTCATTCTGTGCTTTTCAATTCCACTTTTGTTCCTAGCAGTCATATCTCTGGGCAAAGCATGCCCTTTTCTGTGATGTTTTTCTCTGATGGCTTTCACAAACCTTGATTTGGCGAATAAATTCCTAGAACTGTAGCAGTGTAATTGCCATGATGAAACTTCGATGGGAAGTGCACTTTTTTTTTTTTCTTCATCCCTGTGCCAGCTCACCTGCATAGCTCCCCAGCAGCTCAGAAGCCAGAAGTTCAGGCTCCTGGATCCCTGCAGCCCCAGCTCCGTGGCTCTCGGCACACTGCCAGGGCTGGCTGCTTTGAAGCCAAGGCTCCCAGACTCCCCAACCTTGTTGGCTCACTGCCTGCCCAGCTGTCAGGGCCCCAGGTACCTCAGGGTGGCTCATAAATGCTTGGGAAGGCTGCAGAGAAACGGCACTTGGCCTCACTAAACCAAGCCCTTCAATTCCCAATTCAGAAGTTGAGAACCAGAGTTTTTCTTTCTATTTCAGAATGAAAGTACTTGCAAAATTTGGATCTTACCCAAGTGGGAAGGACGTTGCCTAGCTAGTCCACAGTGTGTATATGAGGGGGAGGAGAGGCAGCTCTGCATGATTTTGCTTAGCATGTGGTTTTTGACTTCTTCAGTTTGCTTCTCCAGCATTAGTATCCCAAGACAATAATTATCGTACTGATATTCAGATACTTCTAAAAAGAAAATCAGGAGTTCTGTAAAATATAAAACTGTGAAATATTTCATTCAGTAAAATTTTTCTGCACCTTTACATATTGTTGGTGATGTATGTATATGAACAGCAAAAATCCAATGAAGTAGTGGGGCTGGAGAAAGTAGAGGAGCTGAGTAGACGTCCTGGTGTCCTGCATGTTCCATTCCTCATGCTGATAGAGGACTCTTTGATCTTTTCTGCTTAATTCTCATGTATGGATAAAGGAAGAGAGGTTTCTTCAAAGGTAAACGTGCAGTGAATAGGGAGGCAGCATGTACTCGTTCCCCTCCTGTCTGCTGTGTCTTTGCAGGGGCAGAGCACGTGTGCAAAACTGCTTGTCAGTCCTGAGCTTGATAAGGAAGCTGTGTGCTCTCTGCTGCATGAAGAGGTTCTTCAGGGAAGGGCTGTTCTGTCATGAGACTCAGACTTCCTTTTGGACAGGTTGTCCTGCAGTGACATGAGTGGCTTACGGATTCCCGCAGTGCTGTGGTATTGGTCTCTTCTTCTGGATTCTTTCTTCCAAAACAAAACAAAAAATCATCACCTGTGTTTTAGTGTGTAATTACTTGTAGCTTATTGCTTTTGTTCATGTTTTTATTTGCAGACTAATGTGGTCTAGAAGGCCCTTTTTGGACTAATTCATCTTGTAGAGTAATGGAGGAAGAAGATCACACTTAGAAGTTTCTGTTTAGAGGTTGCAAGTAAAATTCTCCCTCCTTGAGATTCAGATAAGGCTGAGAACTTAGATGTAGTAATACACATCTCCTTCAATACCTTTTATTCAACTTAGAGCCATATTAGAGAATTTTCCTTGTCGTGGTAAACTTAGAAGTAAACCTATTTCCAGTTGATTAGATTCAATCCTAGCTAATGATTTGTAAAGCAATACTGCTATAAAAATGTTTTCTAAAGGTCATAAAGGAGGAAGTAAGAACTTCTATTGCTTTAAGAGAAACTTCTTCCACACTGGTACCTGGGACATACCCTAGTTGTGGGAATAATGTACAGTTTTTCTTGTTCATATTCACACTTGTTTGAAAAGAATGAAAATATTTAATCCCAGTCCCATTTTGGATGGGCACGTGGGGCTGTGAGTGTCAGCATATCCAGTAAGCCTCTGCCTGCCTTGTTGCATAATGTAGTTTAACACAGCACTTTGCACATGGCTGCACAGATAATAGTGTGATGAGGGGGGAAAAAAGGAGTTTAAGGTTACATTTACTGACCAGTCTTAGTGCAGTCAGAGAAACCTATCATGAAAAACAAATTAATTGAAAGCTGCTGTGATGCAGATCCATGCACTTGCTTTATCCCCTGCCCAAACTGTTGTGCTCTAGAGCAGCAAGTCTCTTGACATGCTGTGTGAGTACATAGAAAAAGAAAGGTGTGGGTCTACAGCAGTAGCTGCAGGTCCACCCATCGCTCTCAGGCATCTATCTGACATTTCTACTCTTGCACAAAGTGTTTAGGGTTGTAGTGAGCATTGCTGATTAAGTGGTAAAGCTTAATGTATTTCACTTCTGAGATGAAATAATCAAAGCTTCTTAGAGACATCTTGCTTCTTTCTTGCTTACATTTTTATTTACCAAGTAATTGACAGATGATAGACAGACCAAGATCTGCTTAACTGGCAGCAGGTTGGACTCCCTTACACCTTCATCCCCTCCTTTTTCAGCCATAGCTTTAAAAGAAGTTTGGCTTTTCTCTGTTATTATAATAAACTTTTGGAGTGGTTTTCAGATAAAGTTGCCATGCCTAAGTAACAGTCAACATCATCCATCATTACTAATATTGTTCTCTCTTTTCTGTACCTATGACCTTTCTAACACCCTTCTTGGGCTATGCAGAAAGTGTTTTTGTTATCACTTGGGAAGGTAATGTGTGTCTACTCCTGGATTTTCTTTTTTTTTTTTTTGTAACTATTTTAATGGCGTTTTGCCATCCTTCTGATAGTTTGGGGAAGGCTATGTTTCAGTTTTGGCTGTGGTACTGAAGTATCTAGGTTATGCTGTGAAGCTCATGCATATTCTTTTTCAGTTATGTGATTTCACTGCTGCATTTGACTTGCACAGTTTTTCTTTTGAACTTCCCAGTGTGTGGAAAAGCAGCAGTTGCTTTTCTAGCTTTACTTGTGAAATATAATTTGTTGGAGAGTATGGACATCCTTTTCACTGAGTCAGACTCAGGTAGGATAGGGAGAGAAATCAAGAATCCACCACTTCCCACAGACTTACCCAACCTCAAGGAAATCAAGCTCATCTTCTAGAATAGCCCTTTCCCTGCAGATTGGAAATGGAGGCTGTTGGATGCATGTTCTTTGAAGTCTTAGATACCCAGTGTAGGGATAAACCGTTAAGAATGGCATCCCAAAAAGATAGGGTTAAAGATAGCTTCAAAGGGGTTGTTGTAGTTTTCTTTTGGTGAATGCAGCTCCTTTCCTTCCTGGTCCTGAAGTTGTTCTTACAGAGTTTGCAGAAGTAGGATAGTACCTTCCAAAAAGGCTGATGCTCACTTGTGACAGTTACTGAAACCTGAAAGTGATTTGTTTTCTGCATTGGAAGAACAAAAAATAGTGAATGTTTGATGGGTTGGCCTTGGGCTCTTAGTGATGTAAATATTATGGCTGGCCTGTCTTCAGAACTGAAGGAAGTTAGGAAGTCAGTTGGAACCTATGAATTTTTCCTATGCAGTTCTGACGGGGCTTTTTTAGAAAGCTTTTTGTGCTCTACCTGTGTAGAGCTTCTAATGGGTGGGCCTCACTGCTGCTGCTTTCTCCTATGCGTATGTATCTATGGGATACATACAGGAAGTAGATTAGGAACATACATTAGGAAAGGATCCTAACTACAACTGAAGGCAAAGAGAATTGCATGATGCTTTAGGCCAGGTGAGCTGCTGTACTCATCTGAGAGTTGTAACATGGACACAGCTCCTGGGAAGGGCGTTGGAAGAGGCAATGTGTCCAAGCGTTGTTCGGCAGATTTGTTATCTTGATAAAAATTAAAATATGGGCTTTATTTTTAGGTAAGGTTATCCTAGAAGAAGTGGATTGTTCCTTTTTTTTCCTTTCTGACAGCTTAACAGTGTGATTTGAAACTGCACCTCACTCATTTGCTTCCAATCTTTAGCTAATGTCACTAAATGTAGTTTTCTTCTTTTTCTTGTAGTAATGAATGTTATAACGATTGAAGACTATAAGAGCACATATTGGCCAAAGTTGGACAGTGCCATAGATCAGCTTTTAACTCAGAGTCCTGGTGACTACATCCCTATCTCCTATGAACAAATATACAGGTAAGGAAATCTTTCCAGTGTTTCATGACTTCCTTTTTATATGCAAATGTTCTGTCTTGTGGCTGATGCATGTGTCGTATTCTGTATTTATGTGAAAGGAAGGGAAAGTTATGTAAAGTAGAACATTGTTTGAATCATTAGAATGGGTAAATATCAGGTAAACACCTTGATATCCCATGTTATCAGAAGTAAATACTGAAGGGTTAAGAAAAAAAAGAAGTGTGGAATGTCAACGTGAGGATAATCTCCAGCACAGTTGCTTAGCATAATATGTTATGAAATGTATTGCAGACTCAACATCCCTCTCCTCACAGGGGAGGAAGAGAAGGACATGGTAGGTGTCTGACCTAGTATTTCAAAAGGATTTTTTGTCATAGCTAGCAGGAGTCAAACTGGTGCAGTAGAAGAACAGGAGTAAACTGAAGCAATTGGTGCTGAGGTCCTTTCGTATAAGTTGTCATTTATGTGTTTTACATGAGATAGGTTGGGTCTGCTTCCTTTTTGACAAACCATCTTGCTGCTTGTGTGGTAGAGACTGACATGGTTCAGTCAGTCCCTTGCATCTGCTTTCCTGTCTGGAGAGCACCTGACTTGTGCCTGGTCTGGAGATTTGTCTTGCTTTGCTTAGCAAGGAAGCTCATCATTCACCGGTGCTTTTGACACAGCTAATGCATGGCTGGTTATAGTGGTTCGCTTTGAAGCTGTGCTAGTGCTCCAGACAAAAATACTAAATGCTTCTGTGACCTGTCAGTTTCTTAGGAGATTGACTAAAGAGGGCATTTTTGTTCTGTAGGTGGAAAGTATCCAATGTGTAGGTAAATGGGGCAGAAATTGGAGGGCTGCTGCTGTTTGCAGGTCCTTGCCTGCAGCACAAGCAGTAGCATAATGTTGCATGCTGAGAAATAATGCAGGTGTTTCAGTCACTGCTTGCTCTTTTCAGGAGGTTTCAGCTCTGTCTCCAGTCCATTTGTTCTTAGCTGTTTGGCCTGCTAGTTTGGAACTTTGGATTTAAGAGCCAGGTACAAGATTGGCAGATCTTCACTTTTCCCTCTTAGCTCCAGTTAAGAACTTCAGTTAAATTCCTCTGTCCTCTTCAAGCTTTTGGAGCTGCTTTTGTCAGGATTTAGACATCAGCACGTGTATAAATAATAATGACAGTCAATTTGACTTGGAGTGTGTTTTGCAACTTTAGTGTGGATAATGAAGCTTGAGATTGCATATGTGCAAACAGCCATCAGAAACAGTGAAATCATCATCTACTGTCAGTTCTCCTTAATTGACATGATCTATACCTATTTAAGATTCCTTTAAAATTATATATTAAAGGGATAATAGGTTTTAAATTGATCCTAGTTCACTCTTAGACATCAGAGTAAAGCTTATTGCAGTATTTTAGTGGTACACAGATATCTGAAGCATGTATTTTTGGCATTATCAAAACAAGATTGTACCTTCTCATTACTGAGAGAGCTGGCATGCTGCTTGTGGAGTTTTCTTTTAAAGTTTTCTGTAGATGTTATTACACTGACACAGCCTTTTCCAGCCTGGAGATTTATTTATTGTGGTGTTCCTTTGCCTGATTTACAATCTGGAGAAGATAGATGGAGGGTGGAAGGAAGCTCCTTTCTGTTGAATTTATTGATAATGCTTCATTGGGGTATCGTAGAAAGTAAGTGACAAACTAAGGATGTAGATCCTCTCTGCTTCCCTATGGTAGTTCTTTACTGTGAAAATTGAGGTGTTTTCTAATCTCAAGTAGCTACATTTATTTATTTATTTATTTTTACAGTGAAATTGAGCTGAAAATAGGCTGTTTTGCTCATCTTTGTGCTGAATTGAGGTTTCTACTTTGTGAGCTTGAGATGTCTTATTAGATACACCAGCTAGAGTATGTGGTATGGTCAGTAACTGTAGGTGACTGCTCCACAGCAGTGAAAGCTGGGAGATAACTCCAGAGGTGTGTATGCAGATATTTGCTGTGGATCGATTCACACGAGCTGCTGCAGAATGGTTAATGACTGTTCTCATCTTTGAGACTAAAGCTTGCCTGTTTATAGTTGCTTCCTCTTAAAGGAGTGAAGTTAAATACCAGTAGAGTTGTTACAGTGAGATGAGGAAAACGTGGGCAGTGAAGTTGTGCTTCTGACAATCATTACAAGTGTTTCTTAAGGCTAATGCAAGTGGATCACTGTTCTTCAAGAAGACTTGAGCTTGTAAGGTGTCATTCCTCCCACTAACTGTCCTACTTGAGTGGTGCTGAGCTATGCTAACAGACTAACAAGTCCATCACTTCTTTGGGGGTAATAGCAGGGCAAGGATGATTCACAGAGTCAGCCTGCAATCGGGAAGTGAAAACAGGATCTGCAAATGGGGAAGTAACATCTAAATATAAATGTTCAAATAAAGTATAAACATGTCCTACACATACTTGTAAGAACTGGTGTTTGTGTACAGGATATGTTGCAGAAGTGCAGTGATAGTGCATGTAGCAATAAGCAGACCTGCTATAATAGTCAGTTTAGTTCCAGAGTTACAAAAGAAGCTGTCAGCTTGAGGAGGCAGCTGTATACCCATGGGTGATACAGCAAACAAACATCAGATTGTTGCTGCTGTTGATGTGGTGGCTGCTTTCTAAGAGATCACAGAAGTCATTCTGGCTTTTCTTACCAGTGTTTATTTCTTTGATATGAATTAAATTGATACGTTTGCTGTTACAGCACCAAAATGAAGAACCTTCTGCTCTTGATTTTTCCAGAATAGGCCCTGCTTCTGTAGGCTTCCTGTGAAAGAATTTGTATTTTTTGACTATTTTTTTAAACAATACTGAACTACATATACTCAGTTGTTTTCAAAATATAAGAGAGGGAGTGGTATTGGCAGTCTATTTCTTTAAAAACAAACAGTGGCTTGCCAAATTAGAGGACTTTACAAAAGGGTGAACAAAGTATTTTTGGTGCTTTTGAAGTTGTCAAAGGGAGTAAGTATAAAATTGTAAAGGATAAAGGAGTATTAAACCTGTAACTGGTAATCTGCTTGTCGAACCTTCTTCCAGAAGGATTTGAGAGTGGCAGTTACTGAAGTAGAGTGCTCTCTTGGCCTCTGAAGTCCCATAGTTGGTGCTTTACCTCTCCCTCATGTCATAGAAATCAGAATAGCCCGGTGCTGTGTCAATGACACCTTTTCAGGTATTTTTTTTTCCTTTGAATCACTTGCTCAGTAAGGAATCACGATGTAATTATTCCCTTAGAGGGACACAGTGCTGCTGTACTTTTTCTTTAGTCTGTACATACCATTAAAAACATACCAGAATTATAATCGAGGATCTGGATTTCTCTGGATTTGTTTATCTGTGCACGGTCTAAGGAGCAGTCTCTGGCCTAAACTGCTTGTTCTCACAGTACTCCATGTGGTCAGGGAGAGATGGGTGGGATAGAGACATGGGGTGGAGGTTTGGCCTGCTGAGATCCAAGATGAAGGCTTACTGTGCCTTTCAGTTTTTGGCAGCTAGCTTTCAGGGAGCTGACTTCAAAGAATGCAAACACTGTATTGTAGCAGAAACTCCTTGTTGCTGCAGTGCCCTGAAGACATCTACCATAATGTTACTTGCTGCTTTAAATAGTGTGTGTATGTATGTATACATGTCTTACAACCATTGTAAATGTGCTTTGTGTACTTAGACTTTTTGCAGATAAGCTGTTATTACAGCATGAGACGAGTAAAATGTTCTTGAAAAGCAAAAGTGACAATGAAGAGCAGAATTAACACAGCCAGCCCATGAAATGGAGAGTAAAAGTTGCTTTGTTCTTTGCACTTTTTTTTGGTGTGTGTGAAGTACAGTTGTTTGTTGTTTTTTCTTTTTAGATTTTAAGTATCTGAAGGTAGAATGACATGCATAGGTCTTTATTTTTAGAACTTGTGCCTGTTTGGAAGTGCAGTGTTGCAGGAGTTCATTGTAAGTTAAGGTGTAGTTAGGTGGGGGTGAAAGGTGATGAAGACAGGAATGACTTGAGTCTAATGGAGTTCATATCAAGTGTAGGGCTGAATTTAGAAGTTCAGCAGTCATTCAGTTAAATCAGTTAGCATCTGAATTGAGACTTGAACAAAATATTTTGAAGTCTGTTGCCCTTCATTGCAAACTGTTGTAAGTTCATTGTTTGTTCCTATATTTGTTTCTGCAGTTGTGTGTATAAATGTGTATGCCAGCAGCATTCGGAACAGATGTATAGTGACCTAATAAAAAAGATAACTAACCACTTAGAGAGAGTCTCAAAGGAGCTGCAGGTAAGAAGCTGCACAATCTAATTCTATCTTTCCTGAGATCTGTGCTTATATTGGAGCAGTGTGTAGATGGCCTATAGAGGGTGTTGCTGTTAATTCTAACTTACACTAGCTCACTAAATTGTGGACTGCTTCACTCACTGTCTGACAGAAAACCAACTGCTAGGTCTGGTTATATGGCACCAATAAATCTTATAGATACTATGTGGACAGCAATGCCTAAAACTTTATTATATACAATCAAAGACTTGAGAAGGGGAAATTTGAAGCATAATCTGATGTGTAAACACTTCAATCATCAGAGCACAACACTGATATCTGCCATTGCTTTGTTAATCTTTATAAACTGCTCATGGTCTTTGTGCTTCGTAAGCAGCACAAAAATAAATCTAAATAAAGAAATTTAAGCGAATTAAGTATGCAGTAATTAATAACTGGTATTTTGTAATTCTTGTGAAGATTGTGTGCTACAGTTTATTCTGCATTTTTCTTGTCTATCTCTAGATGTCAGTGGTTTACAGCAGTCCTAATACAACTTGTATATACCCATCTCCTTTACATCTTATCTGTGCATCCATGTTTGTTTTCATGTCAGTTCCTCATTGAAAATCCCTTTCGGGTTAGAGTCTCCACACACATGCTTGACATTGTCATCACTAGTGGCAACACTAACTTATTTTCCTAGCTTTTGTCATTTTCAAAACTGATTTTTGAGTTCTGTACCGACTTGTGTTTAGTCAAGGAGAGATACCAAATGCATAGGAACCCTAAACTACAGCAGCTCTTTCAGTGCTTCTGAGATCTGATAGCTAATTCTAGTCAGTCAGAAGCGGTCTTACTGCTGACTGCATCTGGTCCTTCTGGCTAAGCTTGCATGTCCATCAAAACATACTTCACTGTAATCATTCTGATATTCTTTTCTCATGTCGTGCTTTTCCTCTTGTTTCCTGTTTTTAAGGAAAACAACAGAAACAAGAAACAACAATGCCATCCCATATTGTAGTGGATGTGATGTCTAGGACCGTCTTCAACTATGAAATATCTAGGTCATCTTGAGCTAGATTCCTTGCTGCTTTTCTATTTTATGATTTCCTTATACTTCATACAGTGACAGCCTCAGCTGTTCTGTAACTGCTTATCAATGCAGATAAACATAATGTTTGGAATGGAGTCCCTTGGGTCCCGCTGAACTGGTGCAGCCTGTACATTTTTCCTCTGATTGTGAGAAGTAAAAATCATTGCAGCTGTACAGGTTTGGCCAGTTCTTCTGATAACATTCTGTAGTAGAGTACTCCATTGCTTTGAATTTGGAAATACCCTGAATTCTTTTCTCTGTAGTAGTCCTTGATGGCTTCCTCAGTTCTGAAACTGCGGTTTTTGAAGTCTCTCCTTTGGCACATACATGCATTCAGTTCTGCCTAAAAACAAGGTTGTCTTCTGATCCTGAGTTGTTGAAGGAGTAATTGACAACAATATAATGCAACCTTTGTCTTGCAAAAGTTTTCATACGTAGTGTAGACACACCTTATGGCAGGTGACAGGAGAGTGGTAATATAACACCAGACCATTTTCAGGTGACTGTTTTTGGATAAATGGTAAATCCATCTTTTTGTGCTGCTTGAAGAAAAATGTGTATGCCTTAAACTGTTCCATAAAGAAACTGTTTTAGTTGTGGATTGTGAAATTACTACAGTCCGTTTTATTGTCTTTGTCTTTGCTCTTTGTACTTTTCAGTGCCATGTAGTCACATGGATTTAAGACTGAAGCATGGTGCTGGATCTTTACCCTACCGTCACCAACAAAAAACTACTTTGTAAATGTTGGTCACTTGGAAGTTTCCTGTTCACGCAATATAAATAGGATGTGTGCAAATCCTTTTAATGCACAGTATGTGACATTTCATGTTCTCTGACATAAACTCATTTCACCTGGCAACAGTGTTTAATCGGATTGTGGAGTTCTGTTGAGTTGGCAAGGTGTGACTTAATGTGAGATAATATTTTTACATATAGAGAGGCAGAGGTAGCTCTGAACCAGCCAGAGTACTGTTTTTGTGTGAGAAAGCAGATCATCGTGGAAACTGAAATGGTGGTCAGTTACGATGTCTTGTTCTGCAGAGTAGTTCAGCTTGTCCATAGTGCAGTGGTTTCATGGCAGGTGGATTGTCTTTGTGTAACCAGCTTGCCAGAGCAAGCCATTCTCTACTAGGAGTGCTTATCCAGAAAAAGCAGTAAAACTGTCAGTTACCAAATGATAGAAGTGGGACATTGAAGAGGAGCAGTCTGACCTGCTTTTGCTAGCTTCTCACCACACTGGATTTTGTCCTCTGTGGTGTTCATTGCAGGAACATCTTATGTGGTCTTTTTTCCTCTGCTTGTCTAGCAAGCCCACCTTTGGCTGAAGTTGGTGAAAGGATGGAGGTGGGCAGGGTGGGCCTGGGTGCCCCAGGTATGGCTGGGGATGCACTGGGATGGGCACACATTCCCTGCCCGTCTCCTGCTGGCTTCTGCTCTTGCTGGCTGGATGTCATGTGGAGTGACACTGGTGTTTGTTACCCTGAGCACTCCTGAAGGGCTGCCCCACTAATTGTCAACACAGCAAATTAATTGGTTGCGGAGAGGGAGGAGTTAGGAAAATATGAGTGGGCTGATGCATGCTCAGTGTGCTCAGCATTGGGTGAAAAGCCATGAATGTTACCTGCTGAGGAGTGCATTGAAATGAGATGAATTGCTTGTTGTTACATCATTGCTCCTTTGAGATGGAGCCTTTTGTATCAAGATGTTTCTAGCTCCCTCCTGGCTGTGCAGGTTGATGATCAGGCTCAGGCTGTTTCACTTAGGTAGAGGCTAAGAGCAAGGGTTGCCTTCCTTTCTCCCAGTGGACATTGGACCAGCTTTTCTGCATTAGTATGATTGAGTTTTGCTTCATGGAACTTCCAGTAATTAAGAAAATGAAGATTCCCTGACTCTTGAGTTGGTCAGAATTCTGGATTACTTGTGCTCTAAAGAGAGTGACTGCAGAACGCACAAATGAATATGCTTGCTATTGTCCTGAGGCCTATTACACCTGTATGCATACTGATGATTTTTTTTTTCCAAGGTCCTTTATTTGGAAACTTTTCATTGGTAATGGACATAACCCATTATGCTGTGGTTTAAAATAATGACAGCTGTTTTTGTGGGTATGTGCTGAATCATTCAGATGTATGAGATAGGGTGAATATGCAGACATACTTTCATTGTAAATACATTTCCTTTTAAAAATAGTAAAACTATTAGACAGTATTTGCATTAACGATGGGTGTTTGGCCAGAACATGTCTCTTGTTCTTTGGAGAAGTCATTTGAAATTAACTGCTCTGTCCATTACCTATCTCTTTAGGAAGTGACTCTGGGAAGTGTTTTGAGAATTGCCAGTCAAAAGGCAGGCCCATGACAAAGTGCAAGTAGTTAACTATGATTGGTTTAGTTAGGAAAATCTCAGTTTTCCTTTAGGACTGTGAGGTGAAAAGCAATAGAGTGTGTTTGATTCTAAGTCTATCAGAAACAGTTCAGTTCATTGACTAATTCTTAGGTTCAGCAAAGTTAATGGCTTTCTCTAAGTAAATAAACACTAGTTTGCTGGCATGGTGCTTATCTTAAACCAAGTAGAGCTACAGTGGCAGAATTTCTTGCTTAGTTTCCATCTGCTTACTGTATTGAGTTTGGAGCCAGTTGCTGATAGCCTGTTGACCCCCTTGAATGCCCTAGAAAGCTTGGGGTTTTTCTTCTGTTAGATGTTGTGTGGAGTGTGTGTTTTATTATGAACAACACTTGTTTTTATTATGAACATGCTGGTGGATAATATGCACAATTGTTGTGTAGACCTGCAGGTTGAGTCTTTGCTGTGCAATGGCAGGGAGTTTTCCTGCCTAATATTATTATTATCATGATCAACCTGGTCTAGAGGGAGGTGTCCCTGCCTACAGCAGGGGGATTGAAACTAGGTTATCTTAAAGGTCCCTTCCAGCCCAAAGCATTCTATCATTAATCCTTATAGCTTCTGAGCCTTCTTTGTTGCCAGCTTTCAAAGCAACTGGGTCTGTGTATGAAAAAATCACTCACCTTCAGTCTGTTGATTACTTGGAAGAATATGTTTTAGCATCTGGTTACTGTCAGAGTCATTCTGCTATCTTAAGGACTGTCATACCTTTAGGAACTGAGTGCCTTGTATTGTGCTGTTGTCTGTCATCTCCTGCCCTTAGGAATGTGCCTGCAGTATCCTTTGTGGACAGCCTGTTCCTTCCTTGCCTTTTCCTTTCTGTAACATGTTTATCTCCTGCTTGTTCCCTGTGATTTTAGGGGATTTTGCCTTCCAGTGATGAGTGGGCTGTTGTTTCCTTCCCCATTTTTTTTTTTCTGAAATACTAAACTGATGATTACTAATCTGATAAACATGGCAAGGCTGTCTGATGCCTGATTTGGAACTTCAGATTATGTTCTGAACTTTGTTTTTGTTTTAAAAACTGTTGTGTATCTTTCAATATTTCTGCTGACTACAGGAGCAGAGCAGGCTTTAGGTGGCTTGTTGTGTTTAGCTTGTGAGCTTTATATACAATCAATCATGGTGTTCTAAAATGCAACGAGGTAGTGCTTTGAGTGCATAGTGAAACTGAACTGGGCACTGTTAGGTACAACACAACTGTTCTTATTATTATTCCTTAAGTTTTAGCCCAAACTTGTATAGATGCTTAGTTTTCCTTCCAAGGCATGTTGAAAGTTACACGTGCCAGGCTGTATGATGGAACTTCTGACAATACCATCTCTGGCTACTTTTTGTATGTAGGGTCAGGCCATGCACACCACCCATGTGAAGAATCCCACTATTATTTCTTTGTATGGTTACTACTTGGCTTGCTGGCTAAATGTAGCAAGCCTTTGTGGTTGCTACAAGAGATGTAGCGTCAGAGAAGTAACACTCAAAGTAACTCATTAATTTAAAGTTGTTTGATTCCTTGAAATGCTTACCCTGGTTACTGTTGTTTCTCGACCACTGATTTAGGAAAAGTGCCAGAAAAAAAACATAAGTTGTGCTAGAAAACAGCAAGAACTTGCTTTTCTTAACTCTTCTTACCAAGTATACTAAATTGTTAGTGTTTCTCATCATCCTTCTGGGACAGATGTTAATATGTACAGCATATTTTTAAGAGGAAACTCAAACTGGCCTTTTATCTGATCAGTAGTATTTAAAGAGGGAGAAGAATACTATTCTGGTGCTGTAGGTGTGGTGTTCATCCATCAGTTTTACCGAGGGAACGTTGCTTAATTGCCTGTAAAACAGATTTTTAATGCTCTGATCACACAGAACGGAATCAGATCAAATGAATGGTATTAAAACCTTGTCAGAAACCAGATGTGGTAGAAATATGTGCATCTTGGTGTGTGGATCTGAAAAAAGATGAGGAGAGTTGCTAGTATTTCATGATGTATAGCTTGAGGGCGGACTTTTTAATAGGATGACAGTCAGTCTTTGAATTAATTGTACTTTGGCTTGATAAGTGTTTTTCATAAGAAGTTTTGATGGTGTGTTTGGCTGGTGAGGTAGACCTGGGAATCACCTATCTTCTCTGCAGGGCAAAGTCAACAAATGATGCTTTGCTGAGGTAGAACAAAAGCTGCTTTAGAAGAGTCAGGGCTCTTACACAAATAACAAGTTTGTTTGTGTAGTTATAGCTGCTTTCCCTTCTCACTTGGCAGGCGTGGGAGAGATGCTGTGGCACGTATGCTGGCATCCTGGCAGTGAGCATGTTCCCAGGAAAATGGAGCTGTGCATCAGTATAAGGATGCAAGCTTTACTGAGTGCGTTACTGATTGTGCCAGATGAGTATTCATAAACAGATTAGCTTTGTGTTCTCAAACAAAGACCTGTTGTCATTATTCCTCTCTTGTGAGCCAGTTTTGTCTTGAGCTGGCAGCCTGACTTCTGCTGCTTGTTCTTTCATGCATTCAGTTAAAGTATGATATTCAGATTGGGGGGGAAAAAATAACCCATATTTTTCATGAATATGCAAGTTCATTGAAATGACTAGATATGAGATTAGATGTCAGATTTTTAGGAAAGGGCACTTTAGTATAACTGGATCTCATTGCTTGTTAAAGATGTCTATATCTTAAATGTCATCCTTACTCAAACATTTTCTAATTCTCAAATCTCTTTGGTGCTGAGAGGTCTGTGATGTGGAAGGAGATTTAACGATGTCCTTACCATCAATCCTTAACAACAGCCACAGTGTTTTATGCTAGGGAAGTCATAAAAACAAGTTGAAGACATTAAATGACTGCAATGCTATCACAGTTTGAGAAATCTGACCTCATTTAGCATTTTCAACTTGTTTTTGATTGCAACTCAATCACAATTTGAGAAATCTGACTTTGCTTTCTCCTGTGAGCAGACACATTAAATGACTGTTGCTGGTAAGTGTTCTTAACTATGCGAGTGGTAGATGAGACCTTTTGTAGGAGAGGATTTAAGCTGTTTTTCTTTATATAGCCCCTTGAAAGAGGAAATGAGTTGTCAGATTGATGGGTTTCAGAATGTGGAGTGGAAGAATGAGGGTTCCTCTTTTGGGAAATCCTTAGGTTAGCAGTACATTTTTCTTTATATGAGTAGCTGCTTTAATAACATCCCTCAGGTATGATAAGAATGGTTTTTAAAGACTTAGTATTTTCTAGGGAGTTGTAAGGAATAAATGTCATTCTTATCTTTTTTTCTCCCTCAGTAATTAAAGCAGCTCAGTGGATGTGTTACTTTTTCTGGACTAAAACCAAGAGTAAAAAGTCATAGTTCAAGCGGTTTCTTTTTTCTTCATGAAATCACAGCAGATGATAGATCTTTAAGCACACATCTACTGTAATGTTGGCCATTTAATAGAAGAATCTTAGCAATGCTCATTTACTCACAAAAGCTCATATTCAGTTGACTAATTGCGTGCTTTTTTTTTTAATATAAATGAAATTCTCGTCCCATTACAGTTATTGTCATACTGATGTGACTGTAACTACATGGAGAAAGTTCTTATGCTCACACAAATAATTGCTATCAGTGTGGCTGCTGGGAGCAGCCATGCAGTAACGTGCAGTGAGCAGAAGGTGCAGAGCTGGTTGTGTTTTCCCCACACGGGTTACAGTGACTCATAGGTGACCTGTGGAAATACTGTTCTTGAGTTCTTTGGCGTGTTCTTGTGAGTGGTTTTCTTTAAGTTTACAAATCAAGTAATAATTGAGGAGACTTTGGTTGTTGAGCTCTTTGTTTGGAAACAAGTGGAATCAGGTTGTTGCTGCCCTTCTGTTAGTGCCTCCAGTGCTGAGCTGGCCTGAAATGATACCCCGAGAATAAGATTCAATGATAATGAGATGTTACTGTCATGATTTTGCTTTCTAGAGGTTAAGAACAAGGCTGAATGATTACCTAGTGCTTCCCATGAAGCTCATAGGGTTTCTCACACCCTCCTTTTGTTCTGACCTAGAGCGCTTATTTTTGCTTGGGTGGTGGTAGCCAACAAGGCAACAGCTTCCAGGTATTCTCTGATTGAAGACTTGAGGTTGTTCTCTGAAGGCAGTTGGGTATGCATTTGTTATTGTTAAATCTTTTTTACCTCTTAAAACTGCTCTCTGTGTGACACAGGTTTTGTGCGGTGAGCAAAAGGTGTTTTCTTCTTCAGTGCAGCAAAAAGATGTCAAGCCTTGACAGCACCTTTAAACAGGAGTGGCAAAATGTCCAAGCACCTTCCCTGTTTTCTTTCCGTGGAAAGTGTGGACTGTCAGTGTGAGAAGAGCAGTACACTGTGTCAGGCTGTTGTTTGCTGCTTGACGTGCTCTTTGAAGTAGAATTTTCCTTTTTCTTTAATCTTAGGAGTTGCTATACCAAGCCTTTATGAACCACGGAGTATAACCATATTTAAAGTTGAGGTTAAAAGGGACTGAAGCAGGAATATGTTTTGCTTAGAAATGCAGATTTCATTGCATGTTATTTGCAACAAATTATATATCTCCTTATATATATATATTATATATGAAGGAGTCCCTTGGGGTTTGTAGGCACTTCTGTACATTGTTGGCATTTTGCACTAAAATTTGTTTGGCTGCCTCTGAGAACAGCATCTGTAATAAGATTAAAAACTTATGATCAAAATGAGGAATAATGATACACAACCTTTGGCAACAGTGTATAGAATAGCACTCTTTATTCCTTTGCCAGGTTTACTTTACTTTCTGAAATGTCTGTTCTGTATCAGGGTTAGCTGTGAAAATTACCCATGTGTTCATTAAGCATCTAAAGAAGGGGAGCTAAAGGAAGCTAGCGCGGAGCCAAAAAGTTTTGTAAATGGAGAATACGTAAAAGCAAAACACCAGTGTGAATTCTAACTGTTCTTTGGGGCTACTGCTGAATGTCCGTGCAAAGGTTGAAAAATCTGCTGCTTAAAGATAAGAGCTGTAAGCTGTGATAAGTTAGTTGAGGTGCAGTCAGCCTTGAGCATTTCTAATGTCATGCAGGCTTTGTGAAAGATATTTGAGCTTGTTTTCTTGCAAGCTTTTTGTTGCTGCTGCATTTTTCACCCTCTTACATAGAGCTGTAGGAGAAGAAAATGGTGCAGGATTAAAAAAGCTGAGCTTCTTTAAGTGAACAATGCTTTGTCCTTGGGTGTGTGCTGGGGTGCGTGGCAGCACAAGCTCAGGGAGCCAGCCTTGCTCTTCTGAAGGGAGTGCAGGAGAGCAAGATGTGGCCAGTGGTGGGGCACTGGGTTTGGATGGAGTGGGGATGAGTGGAGGAATGCTTTGCCCCGGCTGTGCATGGCCAAGTGTGTCTGACCTTGGCTAGGTGCACTCTGGTGTGGCTCCCTGAGTCTCCTCAAATATTTATAAAGCAGGCAGTGGTTCCTATTTTCCCACTTCCTCTCACAACTTAACTTAGCTTTAAAAAAAAAAACCACAAAAAACTATTCTGCAATGAGCTTCCATATTTTTCCTTAGAGAAAGATGGTGTTTTGCACAGAAAATAGCAGCACTGTCACTGGTGCTGCAAGGCCTGTCGGGGAGATGGCACTTCCAGCTTCTGTGTGGCAGTTTTGCTTGGGGCTACAAGGTCGTGCAGTAGATTTTTGTGTAGGATCCAGATGCAGATCTCTCTGAAGATACTACTTCACAGTCCTACTGACTCAATGGTGTGAATATTTGCCTTGCTGTGTGACCCAGCTGAAACATAAAAATGCTTTCAGGGAAGGACAGTGCTTACTGAAGCTGGAGGATGTGCCCCATGCCCACTCAGGCACCAGGAGCTGCTCCTCACTTTTGTGTTTTGGAGCAATGGGATCAGTGCACACGCAGCAATGCTATGAAATCTGGTTATGGATCCTAGACCTGATGAGAGCTTTTTCAAAAAGAATATCTACACTTTCATGAGTGCTTTTATGTGCATATGCTAAATATTAGTTTGGCACAGACATAAGGTATTTCTTATTGAATGTGCCTGTTCTGACACACAGTCCTAAGCAAAATCACTTACAGGTGAAAACCCTTCTTGTTGGAGGGAGTGATAGTAGAAACTCTGGAAATATGCATGGCTTTCTTTGTATGGATTTAGTGAATCAAATACTTTGTAGTTTTTGAGTTTGCTTTGAAAGCTGTTTCAGATCTTTCTCTTGTTCAAATTACAACCTGACTTCTACGGTTTCTTGCAGGCCAGCCCTCCAGATCTCTATATTGAAAGATTTAACGTAGCTCTTGGACAGTATATGGGAGCATTGCAGAGCATTGTGCCTCTTTTCATATATATGGTAAGTTTTAGAAAATTATTTTCAAATAAGGTATGTCCATACACAGTATTCTGACTAAAAGTGTTAAAGGAGTAAAATGCAGCTGTAATGATTTTTCGTGTAGAACTCACTATTCATTTTTCAGGCCTGGTTTTGTGACCTGTATAGCAGTTCTAATAAGGGTGTGGGGAAAAGGAGGGGAAGCTGTGCTTCTAAATGCAGACTTAGAGAGTTGATTTTCTGCCTTAATATCCCATTATTGAAAATAGAAGGAGTTACTTTTATTTTGACTTGAAAATAGCCTTACCAAATAGGCTGTTATTTATATATTTTTGTGATGGTTTACTGACTTACTATGTGTTGGCATGGTAGTTTGGGCAGGTTTGCTTTTAAATTGCTTTTAAATTGCACAAATTAAGATAAGGTAGACATTTTCTGTCAAATACCTCTTTGAAATGTATTTATTGGTTGATAAAGCAATTGAGTATTGACTGAATGTATGTAAACTTACCTTCATGGCTACGCTAGGCATACTTGCAGAGATTCAGAAGGCACTGACTGTTGTGCAGATAATGTACTTTATGAAGTCTTCTGTATTTCTGAAAAAATCTGTAAATTGCATAACTGGTCTCAATGCCACATTTCTTATTGCTTTTTTAACTGAGAATGAATAATTAAAGCTTGGGTTACCTTCCTCCCAGAAATTATCCTTACACTGACATAGCTTAGAAATAAAAATCTAAATTAAAGGTTTTAGCAAATAAATTCTTAAGAAAAAAAAAAAGTGCTTTTGATTATGTAATGTAACCTCAACTTCTCAAAACTTATTTGTGATTGGCAGCATCCCAATGTTTGAGAAGCAGTCTCTTTCAGGATGACCTATGTTTCAGTGGGTATACCTGAAACCAAGTATTTTGCTACAGTCCTCTGGCATGGTTTCACTGTATAGATTTGTTGCATTAAAGAGAAAGCTGTTTTTCTTGAACAGCATTTCTTCTAATCTACTCTTGCTGTAGTTAATGCAAAACAAAATCCAGTTGCTGCAGCATCTTGTGTAAGCTAAGGGATGTGTTCATGGTGATAATTATCCTGTCGTGATTTAATACCTCATTGTAGTATATGCTTACAAATGGAGATAGGATGCTCAGGTATGTACTTTATTGAATGCTCACCTCTGTCTCAGCATCTCCTTCAAAATTAAGACTACAGTACCTATAACATCCAAAAACGTTTGCGGTAGACATACACTGTCTTCATCATTGTATGCCTTGCCTGTATAGATAGACAAGGTATAATTGAATAGATTTCCATATCCTTCTTTGTCCACAGCTTAGATGGCTTCCAATGAGAAGTGTTTATTTTCTAACTTATTAACTTTTAGAGTTTGAGTCTAACTGATACATGAATATAGTCAAAGTTGTTAGAGTAATAAACAGATCTGTAAAATGAGTACTTGCATGATAATTGTAAAATAGAATTCTTACAAAAAGCATTATAAGTACACTGACATTTTAAAGGAGCAATATCTGTAAAGAGAGAGTAGTGATTTGTTCAGGCAGTAAAACCATTCCTGCAAATGAGAGTAGGTCAGAGAGTGACTTCTGTGCTAGTTCCTCTATATTCCAAATGCAGTGCTGATTTGTCTCGGCTATATAGTTGCTTTTGAAGGATAATATCAAGTTAAGATTCAAACATTTTCCCAGGTATATTTTATTAAGCAGTTGCACGTGACGTGGAAGATGCTGCTGGAAAAGAAGGGATGCAAGTTGTTTTCTTTGTTCATTTGAGTATATTAGGAAGTATTTCTACATACAGCTAGTTCTGCAGTTTTGCATTATTGCATCTAATTGATTTTTTTTTCTCATGCAGCAGCAGTTTCCTTTATTCAGACAAGAAAATAAAATTACAGAACAATTGCAGGAGCTGAAAGCCTAGTTATTCTCCAGTATAAATTACAGCTTTGCAGTTTGTTTAATAGATACTTCCAAGAAGTATTTAATGGAAGTGGACTAAATTTTTGGACTCTGGCTTTTTATTGAAAACATTGGCATTTGACTTATTTGGTGGTGATGTCATTGTTTTAATTGAGATTTGGAATAATAAACTTTGTTCTGAAGGGATGGTTATATTAATGCTTTGGAAAACTTTAGACATGCGTTACATGTTTAAAAATCAAGGAAAATATAAAGGTTTTCAGTACAACTGGAATATATTTTTGCCTTTTGTTGGCCACAGGAGATGTAATTAGCCTTAGGACTCTGTTCTGTGCTTTTGAAATCAGCAGCAGTGCTTTTCTTCTCTTAGCTGGTCTGCACCAAACCATATTCTTGTGTGAATGGTGGAAACATAGGATGGGGGTTTTCTTAACCTGCTTTTTTTGATGACCAAGCCAGGGGTGACAATTAAGAGGTCTTTCTTTGCTAGAAGCTACTGGTTTTCTTTTCTCTAATGGTAATGCTACATTTGTTGCTACACTGAACTTTTCAAGAAGAGACCATGGAGAACCAGATCACTCTTTTCACTCTAAATTCAGTGGGTTTAAACTGTTTCAAACCTTCTGCTACAGGAATGCAGATGAAGGAAATGAAGCTAGAAGTCAGCTTAGCACAGGAGTCTTTATGCCCAAGAGTAATACCAAGTAAATAATTGTATTCCATATGCTCAGTAAGTCTAAATCATGCTATTCTAGATGCTTACAGCCTGTACATATGACAGCCTACTGCGCATATGAATGAATAAAGATCACGTACTTAAAGAAAAATTAAAATCAGTGTTCAGAAGATAAGTTCTTGATTGCTAATTGTAGTTGGGTAGATAAAAATCTGTTATTCTGTGGTATGAGGTGGGCCTAATTCTTGTGAACCCTGTGGATTTAGGTTAGTTGAGATTAGACCTTTTTTTTTGTCATTGCCTCTAGAATGTTCTTACTGAGTGGCTTTGCACTTGCTTATTAGCTAGGGGGCATTTTGTGTGTGTGCATGCACAGGGATATGTTTGTATACACGAGTGAAGGAGGTAATAAACACTCATGTTCTGTTGGTTTGTTCTCTCTGAAGTGTGTTTTCCTCTCCTTTTAATGATATTAACAGCATCATGTCTTCTGATGTTAGTCAAGATGGTTTGTAGAAGAAAAGCTTGTGTCATATCCAATTCTCAGGTGTTGGTATCTATTTACTATTTCTTTACCTGTCTGCTAAATCTTGCAGTTAACTTACTTTTTGAGCAATACTGATAGAGCCAAGGCAGTGACATTTTATGTGAAAAGTGTTCCTGGCTTTCCACTGACAAAAATGAGACACTTATTCTGCTGTCTCCTTTCAGCACTCTGGACTGGAAATGAATTACTTGCTGTAGGTTTTGTCAAGTCTCTAGCAAGAAAATAGCATCACTTTTTTGCACGCCTCTGTCAGCTGCATTTAATGTAAGAAGGTTTTGAGGCTATGAAAATAAAGAAGGTAGTGTCTCCTCTGTTGGCTCATAGGGTGCTGTGTTTAGCTAGATGTTGAGGTCAGTGGCTGCTGTAGAGGTGCTTTAAGAAGTCAGGCTGATGTAAGACTGAAGTACAGTGTGTAGCTTGGCGCTGCCTAGAAAACATGTAGGAGAGCTTCTTCTAGTGCTGTGAATTTTTGTTGCAGTGGCAGTTAACCATTGGTGGGAAAAAAGGCCATTCCTTACAAGGCAGATTATTCTGTGTGCAAAACCTTTGTTTTCATTTTTTCTTTAGAGCTTAAGTTTGTTGTCTTTTGCTGCAACGAAAACCTGAACATCATCAGGGGAATAAATTGACCATAGGTTTCTCTTTCTTCTAATACCCCCAAATGGGGTGGGGAGCGTTGACCTAACTCAAACCAAAGGCTGTTGCTGATGCAGAATTAAGTTGTTAAAAACATTTCTCCCTTAAGATATTCCCTCTTCCAATATATTTATCACTTAAATATTCTTGTACATAATTTTAGATGAAGTTGATTTTTGCAGTAGCATGGCTATGTAGTACTTTGCAAGTTGTTCAGATGGGTTTAGTTGGCCTATTTCCAAGTTGGTACTGAAGTGACAGGAGATTTTTCTTGAAAAAAAAACCCTACACTTTCAAGTGTTTAATGCCTACAAGTAAAATATGGTCAGGAAATCTTGCTAATAATTGAAGACCTGGAACTGGGGAGTAATGCCAAGTAGTGCATGGGGTTTAAAGTCTCTCATGGAACTCATGAATAGAATTTCTTATGAAAGTTGAGGAGACAAATTTATTAGTGCTGAATGAGTCAATATAATTGAATTCTAAAATTTTTAATGTAATTTAGTTTAATATAGGTTTGTATATATTGCTTATTTCCACAGTACATTAATTTTGAGTATCTGTCCTCTCAGATTATCAATGAGCCCCAAGAGTGGATAGCTCTACTGGTAATTTATTATCGTCATATACCTATTTTAATGGCTTAATCACTATATTTTAAATGTGATATCCAGCCCAATTTTGCTTTTTATAGCATTTATAATGTTCTAGAATGCTCTGGTTTGTTTTTTTTCTACAGATTCTCATGTGGAGCAATACTTAGATGTATCGGTAGATACGTTAAAACAAACATCTGTAGATAATTAACTTCATTAATGTTGCAGTACCACATGTAGTCTTAATTTTAAATACGTATTTGTTTGTTGTGCAGGACTGTTCTATGTAATATAAAAGCAGGCACCAAGGAAGCATTTTGCATTTTATATATTCTACAGCTTTAAAAATAAGCTCATTTATTCAGGAGTAAAAAGGTTAACTTCATTTCCTGTTATGAAAACCAACCATTAATATTTCTGTCTTATTTTCCAGAATAAATTTTACATAGAAACCAAGCTTAACAGAGACTTAAAAGATGACCTTATAAAGCTGTTTACGGAACATGTTGCAGAAAAGCACATTTACAACCTAATGCGTAAGTACCCTTATTGACTTTTTCTTATTATGACTGTCTGGAAAACTTCAGTGCTTTCAGATACTGCAGAAATCCACAGCAAATAGAGAATGGCAAATAGTTGAGAGGGCTCAAGCATCAATTCCTTTGGAAGGCATAGAAAGGAGTGTTGTTTCTTCCATGTCATTTTTCATTACCATTTGAAAATTAAGTGTATTAAACTTGGGTCTCTGTTACAAAATTTGTAATTTCTGATATACCACATCAAGGAATAAATGGCATGTCAACAGTTATTTTTAAAAGGTTTTTTGTATGAAGTCACAATTGCTCTATTATTTGGAGGAGTCCTGTTGTCGTGTCAGTGTTTTCATTACCCTCTTCTTTTATCTTGCAGCAGTCACTGTGTGTATGCTGCACCCAGATGATATGTGCTAAGTGTTGGCTTTTCTTTCTTATTTCGTGGTCAGTAATGTCCTTCTTCTTTGACTGAAGGGTTTAGGGAAACCTAGGAAATTCACATTTTCACCTAGATAATGTGAGGTCAGTGAGGAAGGTCCATCCATCACCTAATGTTTTACTTTGGACCAAAGGCATCTAGTGATACATGGCATGATGATTCTTCCAACAAGATCACGGACAATTCAGCTGACATTAGATTTAAGTGTGTGGTGTTCCTGGCAATGAAAATATTAATGATTTTTTTTTTTCTGTGAGAAAGTAAAGGTCAGACTTTTAATCAAATCTCCAGAATGTAAGTAATGTCAGATGTGTTGCTTTGTATTTAGTTTTCTGTGAACTGTCATAAGAGAATCAAATAGAAGCTACAGATAATGTGTTGCAATGAAAGGGGAAAAAAAGAAGTACTCTTCCACATCTGTCATAATTACAGAAGTAAAATTGAAGGAAAACCTTGAAAAATAATGTCAGCTGTCTTGCTGCTCTATATATAGAGTGTTGTTTAAACAAGGACCTTTCTTGGATTTCATTGCAGTCTACTTTCAGCTTATTAAAGTTACTTCATTATTGTTTTCCTCCTCAGATTTGCATAAACTCTTAACTGTGACCTGACTTGGTTAAACCTTGAATGGTGGGATCTTTATGCTGAGATAAAGTAGGCTAAATAAAATGCCAAACTTGTGAGCAAGTTGCAAGGAAATTACTGAATATGCACAGTGTGTATAATGCTGTTGAGGCACAGAGAAATTCTAGTGATGTATTGTTTTCTCAGCTGTTGTAGCTTGTTGATACTCGTACCAGAAAGGTTAATATTTCCTTAATTTTCAGGAATGTGAGAGCTCTATGAAAATAGAATATATATGTGTAGTTTTTATTACTTTCGTATGTCATTTTCAATGTGTCATACTGTTTTCTTACATTTTATACGGATTTGGTTCAACAGGAAAGTGTTTGTGTCTTATGAAGGAGAGAAATAACATAGGAACCATATATAGGAAGTAACATAGGAGCATAGTAGGAAATCAATTTCCATGATCTGTAATCTATACGCAAATTGAGTTCTGGGTGTGCTTAGCATAAGGAAGTCTGTCCTGCAGAAAAGCACGAAAACATTTGTTGAATCAGCTCGTGATCTAGATACAAAGGAAATAGTAACTCCTGCTCTTGAATTTGTTGCTGTTTCTCCCAGGTGTTTTGGTAGCTCCTTGTTAGGAGCCTGGCAGCAGAGGCTGTTCAGGGAGGGACTGTGAGGAGACTTCAGTTCCATTTACAAGTTCCTTCTCTATTTCAGATTAAAAGAGAGAAGTAAGTTATGCTTCTTCCCTGACACTTCAACTGTTTCCTAGTGTTTGGTACTGCTCAGGCTGCCAGGGCATCCGAGTCCTTGTGCTGCATGGTTGAAAGCAGGAGAGGAGCTCCTGACAGAATGCAGAATGTGTCTGAGTGCTTAGTTGCAGAAATTAGATCACCTCTGATGGAAGAGAGAATTCTGTATTTGCAGAAGAAAAATGTGGTGTAAGTGGACAGATCTTCTGTGCAAAGCTTGGTTCTCTCTTCTTTTTTTTATTTTCCATGGAGGAAAGAGAGGCTTCAGAGCACTTCTGAGCAGCTATTGTCAGTATGTAAATTACATAAACACATGGTTGTGTTTTTTGTGAAGTATGTTTACATTCACATGTTTATCAAGTCAGTGCTCTTCAAATTTAAGTGGATGCATACCAAGTATGTGAAAATAACCTGGTGATTTTCCTGATGAGGCCTAAAGCTGGCTCTTTTTGATAAGGGTGCTCTATGAAATCTCTTGGGAGAAGTCGTGATGTGCAGAACTACTCAAATGAATAGAACAAAGATAAAGCATCCTATTTACAAGAAGCCTCAGAAGTTAAAATAAATAATGCAGATGGTATCTACTATGGCTCACAACTCCTGATGTTTGCCTAATTTTAGCACTTGAAATTTGTAAAAGTCAGAGGTGGAGGTTGGTTTTAACTGTTATTTGCTTATATATAATTTAATGTAACTTATTCTTCCACTTAAAGAGTTCATAAACTTGGTGCCAAAAGCAAGGTTGCTCCATAATAGCTCTTTCATTTTGTTCTGTTAGCAGTTTCTGTTGTTTCTGCTTGGTGGATAGAGCAGTTGGTTTGAATTACCCCTGTTGTCTTAACAGAACCTAAAGGAAGGGAGTGTTGGGATGGAGTCCTGCTCTGGAAGTTGACCAGGTCTCAGCTTCTCAGTGTTAAGAGGAAAAGAAATGGGTAGCTTTCATAAAGAGAAAAGTAGCTTTAGGAAGAGATCTGTCACTTGGATTCAGCTTAGGTGAAGAGATTTTGCTGTTTCATCTCCCACATTTATTTTTTGGTTGTGGAGAAACACTTCAAGAGAAGGGTAATTTATGTTGGAAAAGATTCTTCCTTTAAAGTGTCAGGAAAGATATTTCTGCTGTGGGTGGTTTCTGAAAGGTACCAGAATAGTTCACCTGGGAGCTGAAAAGAGCTGCTAACAGCTTCTGATGATGAGCTTGTGCAGTGTGCTTCTTGCAGCAGGTGCAAATGTAATAGAAAATTACAGAAAATGAATGAAGCTGTGGCTGTTGTTCCCTGCTGCAATTATTGGTGTCTGTTTGCCTTGCAGAGGTGTGTGTTTAGGCTGTGGTTAAGCTGGGAAGGTGTGCTGGCACGTACAGCCCTATGTAGCTAGCAAATGAGTATTACTGTCTCCAGAAACACCATAATGGCAGTGAAGCAAGGGACCCTCATCTATTTGGCTGCTTACTGCTATGGCATAAGTTCTGTAGTGTCATGACTCTAGATGAAGCTTTTGTTTGTGAATACTCCAGAAGAATGGTGGTACAGAAGGTTGAGATAAGGACTGGCTGAGCCAGGTTCGTAGCCTGGAGTCCAGCTATGACAGATAACGTGGGCTTCAGGTTTGTGTGCTGGTTTTTCATTTACTCTCCATGCCTTCTCCCTTTGGCAGTTGGACAAGAAGGTGATGCATCAGCTCATTTCCTTCCTTCAGCTGGTGTATTTTTTCCATTCTGACATTGATCTCAAAAAACCTGCTTAAAAGAAGCAGCCTATCATCACCTCAACTCCAGACAGAGGAGAAAATTCCCTGCAAAGAGAGAAGTGCTCTACTTTTCTGCTTTTTCAGAAAGCTTTGCCCTCAGCTTTTTACATGCTGTGTGTACTTACTCTGAAGAAATTTATCTTCTTTTACAGTTTCAGCTATGAATGTATTGTCAAGTGATTAGATCTGGAGTGCAAACAGCCAATCTTCTGCTGTTGGGGACCCAGTGTTGGTTTACATTGATGTGCATTTTGGGGAGTTTTACTTCACACTTGGTTATGCCTGTTCCCATGGATGGAATGTTATTTGAGGGTTTGAGCACAACTGGTTCAATTTTACACCAAAAGAATTAAATTATTGTGCTCCAAGGCACCTCTGTCGTATGAACCAAAGTGCAGTAAATGGGGTGATCAGTGAGTTTGCTTCAAAAGTATGCTTCTAATCTGAACTAAAGCATTAATGTAGAATGTGCCCTTAAGCATTTGAAATCACTTATTTTTCATAGAGACACAACAGCTGTAATGGCAGAAGCAGTGTGGTATAAAAAGAAAAAAGTACCACTCAGTTGCTGAAGCACTTTCCTTCTGTAACATATTGCATGCTTCTCTGCCCCATACACTGCTTTGCTTTCCCTTTGTGTGCAAAATCAACAGCAGAAGAGAATCTGTGCAATTTTATTCTCCTTCATAAAAGTATTTCTTATTTTTTAAGTTTGATATGGAAACATATGGTAGGTTTCCTTAAAAGGAAATTGGAAAAAAGGAAAAAGGGAGAATAACTCCCTTGTGGAGAGACTTTCTGTGTCTGAAGAGTGAGCGTGGGTATGTAGATAGGTTAAATGAGATAAAAAGATTCCTTTCCAAAGGTTTTAAAAATAAAGCAAGGTAACAGTTAGAAGGAGGAAACACTGACCCATCCCAGTGTACCTGACAGTAAATTTTACGAGAATTGTAGGGCTTCTGTTATATTATAAATAATAATAATATAAAACATAGTAAAAATAAAAATTTATAATGTGAAACATAATAATGAAACAAAGTCCTTCTCAAGATGTGGGGAAAGAATGCATGTATTGTCAAGTTCTTTGCTGGAAGTCAAAGAATTGTGATTTGGTTCAGTGTTTAATTTCTGGGTTAAGGTATGTAGGCAAATAGTATAATTCCATTGCATCAATTTCAAATTTCCATTCCAAACCATAAAACAGTACTTTTTTGTTCAGAGGCAATCTATTTTTGAGTTTGTCATTAAAAATCTCTGCTCTTCTTTCCAAATATTGGAAGACACAGGCGATTGGTAATGACCACTAATTGCAGTTATGTTCCATTTCTTTTCCAAGTGTGCTCTGCTATTGCAGGATAATCAGCCATTCCTTCTTTAAGACATTGAAGTGACATATTTATGTCAGTTTGTTCTTAGACCTCAGAGTGCACTTCTGCACTCTCAGGGGCAATACAGAATAACTTCTTCAGCTACCAATCTTCTTTGTGCTCCACAGACCTGATGAAATAATCAAGAGGAATACCCACCAGTTTAAGAGTGATAACAGTGCTGGAGTGGTAGCTGTGATTTGGTAACTGTAGTGTAACCATACTGGTAGCAGTACTGTTAGCAGGTACTCTGTACTCGTGTTCTTTAAATAACACTACATGCATTTTGTCACTGAAGTAAACTTTTAATTAAAAAGAACTAAGTTTCATTGAGAAGCTGCAGTTGTGTTTCTTATTTTTCTTGTTTCATGTTGCAGCACCACAAAGCAAGGAAATTTTTTGATCAGAAACGTTATTCTCAAGTAATGGCTGTTGTGTTTAACCTGGCTCCTTGGAAAAGGAACAGCAAAAATGTTCCAGTTTCTCTAAGCCTTCATAAAACTGTAAACACGAAAACATCACTTCTCCAATTACAGAAATCCAAAAGTCCACATTTCTCCATTTATAGCTTTGTTTTTCATATTTATTTTTTAAGAGCACTGAATATTTTCCGTGTGATTAAGACTTGAAAGCTTTAGTTTGTAGTGTTTTCATTAGTTATTTAATAAAGCTTTTGGGCTATACTGTGAATATTTTTAGGTAATCTGTGGCTTTGTTAAAATGCCTAGTGGCAAATGCTTAGTAATAGATCCAGCTTTTTCATGTTTTTCTCTAACCTATGATTTAACTCATTTCAGACTTCTAATGAATTTAAATGAACAAAAACTATTTCTGTTTGATTTAAGGAAATACGAATGCAGCATCGTGAGGGATTTGGTGTAACTGCCAAAGTGAGGGTTAAGCCAGAGGAAAGGTCGCTTTCACGCAGAATGCTTTTGAAGGTCTAAATCAGTGATTAATGTGTAGAAATACTGAGAGATGATAATGCCCTAATATGATCATAAGGGCACATGAGAATGCCCTTAATCACAGGTGTTATGTTTGGTTAGCCATGAAGAGGTCAGTCAGATTGTCTTTGTTGGGCTGTCTGTCTATTCTATTCGATTGTATCTGGGTTAAGGTAATGGAAAAGTAATACATGATCAAGCTTTGTAAGTTCATTTAATAGCAAAACAGGCAGCGGGCTTGTGAAACAGAACTAAAAGTCCAATCAACCAGTAACAAAACAACCAAGCGACCTACATCCACGTTTTGTGGACTCCATTCATAGCAATTCTCTTCCTGTTTTGTTGCCTTTAGCGGGATGCTTTGCATGGACTGGGTTTGGGAGTAAGGACTGTGATTTGAAACCAAGATGAATCTTGACATCATGAAGGAGAAGTAGAAGGGTGGATGGGATCAGGTGAATCCAGTGTGATTCAACTGAGAGAGAAGTAATTTATTATACTATTGATTTGATTGTGTGTGACCTGATGATATTTAAAAAGGGCAGAAGTGCCAGGTAAGCCTCTGCTAGTAAGCTTTGTTTAAACTGCACTGGCAGTAACTCCCTTTCTATTGCTCTATATCTCTGCTTTTCTCATTTATTCCTCACTTAGAGCAGTGGGAGGGATCCAATTCCACGGGAATGTCAGTTGTTATTCTGCCAAGTACTATAAATATTGTATACATTACTAAATTTAAGTACTAAAGAGTACACTTTGCATGGTAGAATAAGAACCTCATTAATACATTTATTTTGTAGCTTAGTTAAGCACTCAGTTCTGTTCCTGTTAAGAATTGATGATTTTAAAGCACTGCTGAACGCATCTACTTAAGCCAGGCTTAAGCATGATTTGTTAGAATGTTTTATTTTAAAGATCTTGTGAGCTGATATACAAAGCTGCACTGTTTTCCTAGAAAAATTACATTTGCCAAGCAGAGAAACTATTTCGAAGAAATGCTGAAGGACACAAAGATTTTTTCTGAATAGTTAACTCTTAGCTTTTTGCTAGTAAGTCTTGAGTTATATGCAGTTGAGTGTGGACTTGCAATGTATCATCTACTACTCATTTCATCATTGGGTCCTTGGCCTTGCCCCGGGTGCCCCTGTAATTAGGAAGTAACTTAGCCCATTCATTAACAAAGGTTTATGTGAGCACTTCTATGGAGTGGTGGAAAAACTTGGTCACCGCAGAGTGTCTGAAGGGCTGCAGGATCCTTGACAAAAATCCTGAGGCCCTTATGGGTATCAGCTTCCCTCAGGTTAGCAGTGTTCCAGAGCATCTCATATCTCTCCCTGCACTCAAGGCGTTTCATCATGGGAACCCACGCTCCTCTTCTTTGAATCTGCCGTGAGTTATTTTCAAGTCTATTTGCAGCTTAATTAACTTCTTTACATACTGGTTACTGAGTCTGTAAGATGCAATATTAGTTCAAAAGCACTGCGGAGGTGGTCAGATAGTATCATGGAGTCATTACTGCTGTCACTCACCCAAGGCTTTGCCTCGCCCTGCTCTCTGTGCATGCTGCCTCCTGGCACTGGGTCATCGAATCACAGATTGGCTTTGGTTAGAAGGGACCTTAAAGATCATTGAGCTCCAACCCAACTTTCTGTGGGCTGATTGTCCCCACCAGATCAGCTGCGCAGGGCCCCACGCAACCTGGCTTTGAGCACCTCCAGGGATGGGGGGATCCACGCTTCTCTGGGCAGACAGTGCCAAGGGTTGAAGGAGCCCATGCAGCTTTGGTATTTTGGATTCTCATTAACTGCTCTACAAAGCAGGAATTGAAGTCTACATATCCGAAGATTTCTTGTAAGGTCAAGATTGTAAAATAACAGCATAGCATCTTCGGTGTGACTGGCACAACTGTTTCTCATCCTTAGGTATAAGCAGTGCTCTTAAGAGGTAATAAAGGATTAAAAGTTTGGGTAAGAAGTGGTTAGGTTCCGTTGCAGAGCTGAAGGTGAGTTTCTGTGCAAAGCACAGATGTTGATGTACTTAAATTTTTGTCTATAAATCTGCATTAAGATTTTCAGACCTGTCTGGAAGCATTTGGAGTCTTAACTCATTCTTATGGAAATCACTCTGAAAATATCTGTTCTTATGCTTGTGTTGTTCATCCTTCAGGTATTGATATCTTTGCATATTGGAAATGGTGTGGGCTGGGTGGTGACCTTACCCTTCTGTCTGAGGGGGTGCAATAAAAAAGGAGCCAGGCTTTTGTCAGTGGTGACAAAAGAGGCAGTGGGCACCAGCAGGTTGCAGAGCCCAGGCTGCCCCATACACACTGCATGGATTGTCTATGACTGTCTATCTATGTATCTTTTTTTTTTTTTTTACAGAGGATTAGCCAGTTTTAACATAACAACTTGTAGCTTTCTTGGCTGCCAGGAGACTGTTTGATGAGTAGGAAATAGGCTGTAAATATGTCATTACAAAGCAAATCACATGCCCTCACCACCTCAAGGCTTCAGCTGGAAGGAACAAGCACTTAGAAGATAGTTCTGAGTAAAATAAATTCATCTGTAACAGTTCTATTTAACAACTTTGATTACTTGGAATGAGAGGTTAGAAAAAAAAACAAAAAAACCACTTTCTTCAGTAATCTTTCTCTTTGAGCCACTTACACAGGTTCAGAAAGAGCAGAACATGGTATCAGAGGTTTTTCTTCTGTTAAGTACTATAGTGACGGGTACAGAAGTTAGAACGGGAGAAGCAAAGATGTTTGAAAGCCAGAGACTGCAGTGTGTGTAGGTGTGAGCATATGCCCTTTAGGTAGAGTTGTAACCATCACTTCTCTTCTGTGAGGGTTTATGTACTGTTCAGGTGCTTCGTAGAAGCACAAAACCTGAGAGGCAGCAGCTGGTTGAAACCATAGCGTTATTATTATTATTATTTGTTATTTTTGTAACTCAAATGTAAGTACAAACCTCAAAGAAATGCAGTGCAGGCTTCAGGTCTGGCTTTGCACGAGTGATCCAGATCTGCTACTGACAGTTATTTCTCCTAGAAGAATGTGCAGTTATTGCAGTGTTTACTACAGAGCGTAGGTATCAAGAATGAAATAGCAATGTTTCCTTTGGCTTAAAAGGACAAATGACTCATTTAATTTCTAGTTTATTTTTGCTGCACTGCTTCATTCATGGGTTTCCAATACAGCCTTAGTTTTATAGGCAAGGTGCTAAATAATATGAAAGAATTTGTAACTCTCCAGGTGTTCACTGCAGTGGGTGGGAGAGAGGGCTTTTTTTTTTTATTTTTTACCTCTCAGCTCCAAATGCCTCTCTAAGAAGGGAAAAATAACTTTTCATGTGTTCATCTTACCTAATTTGGGCAGAATACTTCTACAGACATATGAGGTTTTAATAAGATTAAGTTCAGGTAGGTGGCTGTTTCCTTTGAGGACACCTTATAACAAAAAGGGCATAATTACTGTATTTCTTGCAGACTAAAGTATGAGAGTAAAACCCTCCTTTTTAAATTAGGAACATGGATAATTATGCTTCTCTTAATTTTTTTTCAGCTTTACTTTTGGAAGCTCAGTCAACACCCTTTCAGATAACTCCATCAACCATGGCAAATATTGTGAAAGGCCTGTATACACTAAGACCAGGTAAAAAGAGAAATGCTCGAGTCTCTCAGTACTGTTGTTCTGATATATTTCACTGAACATCTGACATGTATTTACCATACAACTGCATGTTGTGTCCTGTCAGTCATAATTGCACTGTGTAAGGAGTCCAAGGACCTGGTGGTTTTTGCTGTCTGTCTCTGTGACCTGCACAAAGCGGAATGGTAACTGTGTGGGTACCAGGGTTGTTTTGTGGTGGTGTTTTGTTTGTTTTATTTTTTACCCACATAACACAGTGGCATACTCTCTGAAGACTGCAGGAAGATCTTTTTCTTCTGTTCTGTAGGGATAGAAGGTTTTTTAATGAGTCAGTTATGAAAGAGGTTTCGAAGGCGATGTATTGAAATGATGAGAGTTATTGTCAGCAGCCTGCTAAAGGTCAGATCTTTGACATAAAATGAATGACAGTGTATCCTCTGAAGCCATTATTTAAATGATACTATTTCCTGCAGGACCTTAAATTATCTCCTGAGTACCTCTGGTACCTTTACGGAGTACTTTGCTAGTACCAGCTAGTAAAAGAAATACATAGTTCTAGCAATGTTAAAATGTATTTTTATTCTCCAATGATGTACTGTGGTTTTGCTGTCAAGTCCTATCTGTTTCTGGGAGCAGGAAAGGAAATGGTTTGGTTGCCTTCTGAAACTTGAAATGTACAAGATGCTTTCTAAGATCTCTTCCAATTCAAACACTCATTCTGAAATAGAATGGCTTATGTTATTTTTCTACACCTATAAAGAAAATCAAAGAAACAAACAGAAAAACAGCCAAAATGAACAAATCAGATCTTCTTCTCTTTCTTTCTTTCTTCTTTCAGTAGTACTGTAGTGTTCCAACTTCAGTTCATTTTTGCCTTGGAGTACCTTTTTATAGAAATAGGAGCGTGGAATATTTTACAGAAAAGCTCTGTTTTTATAGTGCAATGTTTGGTGTTTATGCAAGCCAGGAATGTATTGGATCCTCCATTTACAAGATGTGTGGATAAATCACTTTTAGGAAGCAAGATTTATTTTTATGACAACAGAATTATCATGACATTTTAAAAATGAAGAGCATCATTTTAATGAACTGTTCAATACCACAGAAAGGAAGGGTATATATGTTAATATTAAAGTGAATTATTTTTTAAACAGTCCCATGTGGTTTTGTTGTTTTATGCTTAATATTATAGATGTTGAGCTTGTGATTTCCTCACAATCCATTTCAGTTGTTTCCTGTGTTGCCTGTTTACTTCTCAGTTTGAGTGGTATCATGGCCCTCACCAGATTTTGAGTAGTTGTCTTATATCTGTATGGCTCTTCCTACAACTTGTGAAATTTCCTCTCCACAACTGGGTAGGAAGACCCAGTTAAAAGATACAATAATCCCTGAGATGCAACAGGAACTGAATTTCGTTCTGATTGTGCAGCTGATGACAAAAAAAAATCCTTTATCTACGTACAAGCATCTGTTTTTGAGTGTGAATATTTATTCTAAGGCTTTGTTTTTTAAATCCAAAATACTAGAAGCTGTTTACATATGTGTTAAGTCTGCCGTTAACTTCCAAAAAGTAAAAATTTGACAAATGATCCCAACTGTATATTATTTTTTCTTTCTTCTTACAGAATGGGTACAGATGGCACCAGCTTTATTTTCTAAGTTCATCCCGAACATTCTGCCCCCTGCTGTGGAATCTGAGCTTCAGGAATATGCTGCTCAAGACCAGAAACTTCAAAGAGAACTTATGCAGAATGGGTTTACTAGGTAATGATTACTAGTCTTTTGTAGTAATTGTGACAGACCATAAAGATGGTCATAAAGAGGTATAAGTAAAGTATTGAAGAATTTATTTGAGAGTTAATAAAGAGCCTTCCAAACTCAGTATCTAAAATGTGGCCTAAATTTGCATGTTTTGAGGCCCACTGACCCTGCAGGTGGAGCAAAAAACCAGAAGATTGGAAATCTTAAAATATTGTCAAGAAACAGATCAGTTGTAGTTTGTGCCTCATGTTCTTATTCAGTCTTTTATGTTGGTCCTTTATTTTCTATAAGCTGACATTTTTTTCCGTGGTGTTCCTGAAAATGTCATTTAGTGACTTCTCCTTATTCCACTTCCAGAGCTATTTATACCACTAAGGTATTTATTTTAAATGAGAGATTCCCTTCTGACTGAGCCTTGAGCTGAGGTGAAGGGGTGAGCAAACAGTAGATGAGACAGTGGAAAATTTTCCTTTCTTCTTGTTCAGTCTGGGCTGTGCCAGTTGCTCTGTGCTATTGAGCTGCTTTGGTGGAAGTCACAGAGGGAGCACTGATGTATATTTTGTGGCTCTACAAAATTCCACTAGCCTGTGCTCTTTTGATGTAGATTGCTTTCAATTTTAATAAATAAAAAGTGCAAAATACAACTTTGCAGTGGCATAACTGACTGACAGCATTTAGTCTCTGGAGAAAATGTTTTGCAAAATATTCTTTATAGGGTTGCATTGTCAGGGAGTTGGTTATTCTAGTAAGCATGCACGATGCTTAAGTTACAGTCTGTCATTAAAAGGTAGAATAAAAACTCGAGTACAGTTGATGTATTTGCTCCATTACATTTTGCATTGATATTTGAAATGCACTTTGCCATGAAACACTTTTCAAGATGTAATATGCTTCTTCCTCTGTACAGGAATATCAAATAATTCTGAAAGGTTATAAATGATAAGGTTATATTCCTATATATAGCTATATGTTTATATAGGTACAAAAAGATGGTTGTGTTTTTTTTGTGATGAAGGGGCATGTCAAGTCTGTTCTACTCTGAGTTCTCAGCTCTCCTCTAGTTACATCAAAAAATGTCTTGCTGCTGCACTTCCTCAGCAGTCACTGAGAAATGCAGTACAACAAAGTGTCCTGAGCAGTGTTAATGGCCTGCCAGGCTGCAGTTGAAGTTGTCAGGTGATTAGCACTATTATAGGCTGTTGCTGCAAAAGTGGGAAGGCAAGTCAATTGCCCAGTGGTATTTCTCTTGTGAAAGACCTTAATCAAGGTATATGCAGCAGGTCTATCACCCCAAGGCTGGTTGTAGAGGAATAACACTTTGTATTATTAGAGCTCCGAATATCAACCAGTTTCCAGCAGTTGTGTGAAATCATAACTACTCTGATGAAAATATGTTGGAGTCTCTCATCCGTACACAACAGTTTCAACAGCAAGTCTAATGTGAAAACAAAGGTTTTCCAGCATTAAAGAGTTTGTGTGCATAAGAACAAAAGGAGGCTTTGGGGGGATTGTGGTTTGTTTTTTTTTTTCTCACATGAGTAGGAATTTTGTTTTGGGTTTTCAGGAGGAATGTTGTCGACCTGTCCATGGAACTCTATGGTTATTTCAGTATTCTGCTTGCAGAGGAAGTGCTGTCAGCTTGGACTGACTTAGTCTGTTTGTTGTGCTTCCAGGCACCCCTTAGTATTTTAGATTGACAGGGTATTTTAGGTTCTCAAATTTATAAGATTTCTCAACCAGACCTTATAGAACTGAGGAAAGTAGCTCAGCTTTATACATGACTTGAGGAAAGTGCTTATATACACCATGGTATTATCTTCATTTTGTTAAAATATTATCCTATAAAGTAGAACTTCTTATTTTTACTGATTAAGTAAATAAGTTAATATCACTATTTCAGTGATCTGAGTATCTAGGAGTCATTTTGTTCGTGGTTTGTTTATATAAGTCAATAAGAATTTGATTGTGCTGAGGTTTTTTTTGTTTTCCTTTTGGCAATCAAACATACCTCTCTTGTTCCTCTTTCCTAGAGGTGACCAGTCACGGAAGAGAGCTGGAGAAGAGTTATCGTACAGTAAGTATGGATCTTCAGCTCCAATGGCAGTATTGAGCTGGGTATAGTTCCTCCCAACCTGCAAGAATATTTATCTGTGCGTCTGTCCCAACTATTCCTTTTGAACTGTGCTGTTTTGTGCTTTATAACAAATCTAATTTCCTTTTATGATAGATTAGCAGGCTTTATAGGTAGTTTAAGAGGTGGTAGTCATGGCTTTATTTCTTGGCTTCATTGAGGGTTGACTGTATTGCCCAACAGTCCTGTGTCTCAGGGAAACTTGGGTTCAGCTGGATCTACAGAGCTGCTGAGTGCTCTGGAGTATTCTCTGAGCAGTAAGCTGTGGTTTGCTGTCAAATCAAGGGATGTCCAATGGGTCTCTGCCAGATGTAGTTCTGCAGAGGTCTGCTCTGGGTGCTGTGAAGTTCTGAACAAACAGGGAATAGAACAGTGTTATTGTGACTTGTAAGTGTGCTCTCCAATGTACTGCAAATGTCTTGCAGCGTGGGTTCCTGGGGAGCAGCGAGGTGTCAGGGGTGGCACCTCAGCACGTAGCTATCTGACCATCTAACCTCTAGCGTTCAAAGTAATAATACAAACCTAGTGACTCCAGAAGCTGGCTAACAGTCAGAGTCCCACAGCTACCTTTAACGTACACTAGGTACCAAGGCAAAGATGATTCTTTTTCATGTAAGTTTACAGTTCAAGTCTTAAGGAAAAGTCTTGCAATGTGGACAGGATAAAACATGACAACCAATGAAGTGATGAGCCAATCCATCTCTGATTAGAAAATACTCTTTGGTGATAAATGTTTTTGTTTGCTGATATAATAGGAAGTTTGGTGAGGTTGTGCTTTTCAACCTGCAATCCTCCGTTATGTGTCTCATGCAACCTGGGATCACTGAGGTATTGAAAGCAGTATTTGCCTGCAGATGTTCAAATCATGTAGCAGGGAAATCGCGTTATGTTTGTAGATGAAGTCTCTTGCTGCATGCTTAACTGTGAAATTTTTCACTTTGTTCCTCCCTTAACTTCCTCAGTATAGATTTAAGAAATGGGAGAAAGAGGTACAGGGAAGAGCTCTATTTCCGTTCACAGTCAGTGGTTCTACTGCAGACATCCATCCCTAATCTGGGTATAGTTAGTCAAATATTCTGTATTTTGTGCTGTGTAAATATTTTGCCAGGAGATAATCTAGCCCCATATACTCTAGATTAGGATTTAAGTATGGGATCCTGACTGCTTGTTAAATAGCCTTGGAGTTTGGATGATAGTATCTATTTCTGGTGCTGTTGTTAACTGAAGTTCGTTTTATTGCATTCTTTCCACTCAGTTTCTCCCTGTCCTTTCAGCAGAGCATGTTCATTTCCTTTCTGACCATAAAATGTCATACAGTTCTATTTTGAATGCTGATTACTAACTGAAATGCATTGAGTCTTTACTTGGAATATCATCTTCAGGTTACACTGTTAATGTTTTGCAGGCAGTTCTGTTTTTAGGATTATTGTGGAAAGAGGGCAAAGGGCTTAAGATGGAATCTTAATGAGAGAATATCTTGTACTTTTTTCTTTTTATGATTTCAGATGGCTCATCAGCTTGTGCAAGCTCCAGGGGGTACAGATAGTGAATATACTGGATCAGCTTCTATTCCTAGCCACAACAGACACTGGAGGAGCACAAGTGATATCCGGAGCCTTCTTTGGCAACTGATGATACTTGGAGCTCTGACACGAACTATGCCTCGAAGAAGAATTTTGGACTCTCTTCTTCATATAATGTCAGTTGCTGCTACGATTGGGATGACTTTGAAAGACATATCTCCTTGGTCTAGTCTCTCAACAAGTTCTTGCTCTACAATTATTGTGAGGAACGCACCTTGAAAAATAATCCTTTCAGAGTGGGAATGGGCAGCCGAAATCAGCAGCTTCCAAAAGCATTAGAATGGAAGAACCTTTTTTGCACTCTTTTCTTAATATTAAGGACGTTCTTAAACCTAGTTAACATGTCAGTGTATTAGTTTTTAAACTTCAAGGTATTTTCTGGAGCTTTTGATTAAATAATAGGAATAAATTTTCATTATTTTGCAGTATTTGTTCATTAGTATAAAAATTGTCACCTTTTAAGAGTTGGTCCCATATAAGTGTATCTTCTGTCAGGGAGTCTTAAATTCCAGGGTTTTTTTTTCTTGTTATTTTGAACTCTGCTTTCCTATGTGTTTGTACTCTGTGCCTTCAGCTTGTGCACTTTGCAACTTTATAGACCATATTTTGTTACCGCAAAATGTGCTCTTGAGGAAAAACTTGATGTGAACAGACATGCTGCAAAGTTGCACTTTTCTCTTGCATCGATAGGAGGTGTGAATTTAAAGAGGAAGAAAGAAAAGTTGAACCTGTTGCCATCACTAATTGTGACTTGGAAGTTTGTCCCTTTTCTTTTTTTGTACGTATTAGTGTTCAGTGCTGGGACCAACTCTTGTAGAACCCCTCTCTAACTCTTCATTGGCCTCTGTAATTGCAGTTGTTTGAGATGTGAGTTCCAGACTGAAGGAAATACTACGATGTGTTTTAGGCTGTCACGTGGAAACGTTATTTGCCACGGCTAAAATTCTTAGGGTGGGCTGTGGAAAAATTTTCCACCGTAGTAGGTCTGTAAGGTGCATCTCTGTCAGCACAGATCAGATTTGCACCTGGTTGCTCAGTCAGTGCCACCTGTCCGAGATCACTTTGTGTCTCCTGTGTGTTTCTCCTGGTGTGGGGATGTGATGGGGGTGTGACAGTGGATGTAGTCAGAGTCAGGGAGTTCAGGAGTGGGGTAACGCGTGCGTGTGTGCCTGCTTCCAGTCCTGTGGGCTCAGCGGGTCTGGCTGAGTCCAGTTCTGGGAGGTCAGGGCCTATGGTCTGAATCCTAATGATTGTGACATGAGCTTTTATCTGTTTAGGGCTAATGTAATTCCTTTGAGGGGAAAAACATACTTGAAAGAGCAGTTAGACTGAGTTGTTTGGTTTTTTTTATTACTATGGATTTATTTTTATCACGTTCAGTTATAAAGATAAATGAGTAGGTAATATAAGATCTTTCTGAAATGAAACAAAAGTTTATTCAGTTATGTCTTGCACAACTTTTTTTCCTGTTTAAAAAAAAAAAAGACAACAAAACCAACAAAACAGAAACCCCTGTATGCTTGCATGTGTTCATTCTGAAATGCAGGAAAAAGACTTAATAATAATATATGCGGCAGGGATAAACTTTTTTCTTTATGCTTTGTAGCCAGACTTCATGTAACTGAGTGTAATGGTATCAGTTTCTCATCAACCATTTGGGCAATACCTTTGATTTGGAGGGGGGGGGGGGGGCGGGAAGGGAGAAGAAGAAAGGACACAGTGATGGGCAGATTGCAGTCTGATTATACCAAAGTACTGCTTTGCATGCTTTCAAAGAAAATCTAATTTGGAAGAAATTCTGAAATTGAAAATGAATGCATCAGTGCTTTGTTTTCCAGGGAGAACAATGGCAGCAGTCAGACCCTGTACCTGATAGTGGAAGAGCAGGCAAACCACCCCAGAGAGGGAGTTTCAGATGCTCATTTGTCTCAACTTTCTACCAGCCACTTATGTTGAAGCAGCGTTAAACAGAATCAGGTATTTAGAACAGTGCTGCTGGTGTACAGTGGAGAAGTTAATATGTGCTAATAGGGAACAAAAAAGATTTGCCAGCTTCCAGATTTTTATCAATTTTGGCTTTAAACAAAAATAAAACCTCTGATAGTGTCCTTAGCTTTAATATTCACTCTGTGCTCAAATTCAGAGTAGATGCATTAACCTTACCTGGTTACAGTCTGTTTACAGCTTCAATCTTACTCACGCAGTGCAGTAAGTGAGCTCTGTCAGCTTGGTCAACCGATTACAACTTCTGTTTTCCAGATGTTTTGCTGGTTTAAGTTTGTAAATGGCATAGCGCTTTTGCTTCACTTTGGAGGCAAGAGTTTTAATGTTCATTTTATGTCGCATTATGCTTGGGGCACAAACTTCTAGGACAAGAATTCCTTCAGAAGGTAAAGCATTCCTGTCGGCGTGGTTTACTTCATACGCACTACGAGCAGTGGTTGGATGCTTCTGGGTCCTGTGCAGCATTACTCAGCCAACATACACAAAAATCTGTTTGTTAAGCACTGTATTACGTTGTAAATTTGGCATTAAAATTTGTGTGTTTTGGCATTATTAACATAATGCTGAAATAGTGTTTGTCTAAGAGTTCATCATTGTGACTGGGCATGAAACGGAATACAGCATACTATACGAAATGATTTTTCTCTGTAAACTTGCATTTTACAGCAAAATTAACTCAGCCACCTCGAGCATTGGTACTGTAAAGCCACAACAACTCTGAACAGCATGATCCTAACTGCAGTATTTAATTTAACCAAATAACTTGTGGTAAATCCGTTGCATCTGTAGCTTAACTCTGTTAAGATTAAGCAGTAAAGTTGGTTATGCGATGGGTGTCCTCTATGTTGCACTGGTTCTATAGCCACACTTACTACATTAAAATATTTTTAGATGAATTTCAGCTCTTGATTTTTGACCATTGAAATATTGATGATCATGATGACTGTGATGGTAGGAGATAGCCAGTATATCTGTTTATGATGGACTCTGATACAAATGGTGAAAGGGAGTCCACGTGGATAAATATTAATCTCTTCTATAGTTGCATTTCCATGATGCCTTTCTGCAGTTATTGAGAAGTAAAATGAATGGTTTCAAGCAACAGTATTTTGACCTCAAGTTTAAAAACAAAATAACCAGTGACACAAAGATCATGCTCTGGGTGACAGACAAATATCTTCCATGTGTACTGTGGGAGCCCTGGGGAAAGATGTTTTGTAGAACTATGAAATGGAGGGAAAAAAAAATCTCTATTCTTGTTATGACCTCAGCTCCTGCTGAGGGTGAACCAAAGGTGTTTTGACATCTTGAAATGCACTAGGTATCATGTAGGAGAGCTCACAATATGTTAGTACCTTTAGGATCAGTACAAGTTCTGACCACAGCCGAGAAATACTGCTAGTGAGAAATGATCACTGCTTGGGTTGTGAAACTTCCTTATTTGTTCTGGGATGGTGTGTGTAGTGAAAGTGCTAAGAAACAGCCTTGAAACAGTGATTGAGCACCTGGTGGGAAGGCAGGGCCAGCCCAGGGGAGCTCAGGTGCATGCAGTGTACCTGAGTGACCAGAAGAGCTGGAGCCAGGATCCCCCTTCCCAGACCTCATTTGAGGGCTGGCTATGGAAGCAAAGGTGTCTTGCTGGATATCCCTACATATCTGAGGCCTTCCAAGGGTAAGTGTGTTTTATTATTATTATTTTGCTTTGTTTCTCATCCATAGCTGCTGCATTTGGGCATATCAAGCTATGGAACCATTTCCTCAAAGCACAGAGATGCATTGTGCTTAGTGGTTATTTGATTATGATATAAATAAAACAATCGTCCTATTTGTTCCCTGAGCTACAATGTCTGCAAGCAAGCACATTCAAGTGACTGTCTGCTTTCTGGTTATGGTTGCAGCCTTCTCCTTCAGAGGATGTCAGAATTAAGTACACATAAGCAGGAGATACCCATGAATTAAAATGAGATCCTTGAGCTGTGCTTCTGTTCTGAGTCTCCCCCCAGGGAGGTGTCGTGAATTGAAAAACTGCTCTCACTATTGATATAAATCCTTTGTCTGATTCATGCTTTTGTATGAAAATCTTTCCTAATAATTCCCAGCATAAAATTTGTTGTTTCTTAGTAAGTGTTGTATGTGGTCCTAATGCTTCTTAGAGCTGTCACAGCCCCAAGATCTCATTTGTGGGTAACTGTAACTCAGAGCTCCTGCTTGTGAAAGGAAAATTAGGCTTGGGTTTTTCTAATGCATCATTTTGACATTTGATATGACTGATTAATCTGGATTGCTTACCCTGTTGCTTAGTGTAATGCTGTCCTATAGCTCTTGGTAGCCAATCTTTTTTTACTCCCCTGGGTGCTGGGACCACTGTTTCCCTCTTTTTCATTTTTTTGGTGAGCACAGCAGTTGGCGTAGCACCATGGTGCTCTGCTGGTCACCTCTCTCTTGTGGGAGCTGCCAGTGCCTACTGCCTAGCTTTTAAATGGCAGTTTATTAAGATAAGCTTCCCCATTATCACTGTCAAAGGCTTTTGCCACATGCTTGCTGAATGATTTGCCCTAATGTAACCCAGCTGTGCTTATTGCCCCATGAATGTGTGTCCGTTCTGTAAGCTGTGGAATCAAGTCTCCATCATCCATGCTTTGTAGTGCCCCATTTTAGCATGTAGGTGTTGCTGGGCAGACTCATGTCTGAGCTCTGATTTTGGAGATGAGTAATTCAAATGGGAATTTGTGATGCTGTGCCCTGATCCTGCTGGTGAACTGGGGATTGCCGAATAGATTTTCTTTAGTAAAATTAAATAAGAAAGACTTCTAGCATGAGAATACTTCATTCATTTTATTTAGCAAAGAGTTGCTACAATGGAAATTGCACCGACTGCTGCAGATTCTGAGATCAGACTGACTGATCATCTGGACTCCATGATTTCCCATTATAGGATAGCATGCAAGCTTTTAATTTGCCAAGCCCTCTTGTCAGCTTGCCAGCACAGCAACTCATCTTCTAAGCATCTGTTTGCAGCTGAAGATCCAAACCGAGCAGTGATCCTCAAGGTCCCTTCCAACCTAAACTGTTCTGTAAGCAGCACAGTTCAGCAGCAGCTCAGCTGCTGTGGCTGAGGTTGGGCTGTGCAGTTGTTGCTGCAGAATGATCTCTTTCATCTACAGAGCACTTCAGTTCCTCGTTACTGAAATTGTCTATCACCACACTTGCACCTTTGTTTGTTAAATTAAACCACAGTTGATGTTCAAGTTTCAGGAGTTGCCTTTGAGGTGGATTTATTTGCCAGAGCTGCTGTGTCATCCTGAAGCGTGTCATCTCTGGGCTTTGCTGTGTGAAATGAAGCCGTGGCTTTCTGCTTCTGAAACACCAGCACAGCTGCTCTGAGCTCTGTGCGCAGCGTGGGAGGGCAGGGTGAGCAGTGGGACCCACAGCCCTGGTGCTGAGCTCTTAATTAATGGGGAAATGACAGTGGGCTCATTTGCCCATGGCTAACCTTTGGGTTTAGGAGCTCCTCTGCCTTACAAACAGGGAAACAAGATTGTCCTTTGCCCTTGGATTTGCTAACTAAGTAGGCAGGTGTGTGCTTGGCAGCAGAGGACATTATTAGTGGTACCATCGAATGGTGCTTGTGTTTCAGTTCAGCAATTCCCAAGGCAGAACAAACCTCTGCTCTTAAATTGGTTTAGCTTCTTGGCAGCAAATCTCTGGTTGTATTTAAAACGTTTCAAGAGCTTTATTGATTTTTATTTTATTTTTTTGAAAGCATTCTGGAAGATAATGCATGTGAAGCTTGTTCTCACTGGAGCTAATTTAACTTTGGTTTGGGCTGCGTCCTCAGTGCGAGTGACTTCAACCTAGCTTAATCTGATGAATTCCTCTTGTGTTAGGTACAAATGCTTTAGCAATTATTAAGTTACTTTCTTCCTCTACAAGCTATCTGTGCACAGGGAAAAAGTCAGATCTGGCTGCTTTTAACTGAGTGAATGTGGCTTTAGTGATATGTCAGTCAAATTGAGGCTAATGAACAGAATTTTAAACCACAGGACACAGCTGGCTCCCTCATGGATACTGATCTCTGAGAATGTGAGGAATCTCAGAGCTGAAAATACAGCTGCCAGGTCATGTGGGATGTGACAGCTCATGAACAGAGAGGAGGGAGTGTTTGTGTTTGTGCAAAAGGTGTGTGCCTTCACGTGTGTTGCCAACACATTCATAGGCCCAATTTCAGCATCCATTGTCTTCTCCAAAGCGTTGCCTGAACGGAGTCCAAAGCTCATGGTTTTCCACATAGTGTCAGGTGCCAAGACTATTTCAGTTCTGCAGCACCTCCTGAGTTGCAGCTGCAGAGCACCTTCAAAAAGGTGCTGAAGGCCATTTTGTATGGGGCCCTGTGCTGTCTGGTCCTAGTGGGTGGCAGCCTTGCCTGCAGGAGGGCACTGAAACTGGAAAGGCTTTGAGGTCCCTCCCAGCACCAAGCTGTTCTATGAAATCCTGCTCCCCTCCTGGGCTCGCTGGAGTGGCTGCTTGGGGAAAGATGGCAATGCAAATAGTAGAGCTCTGTCCCTTTCTGAGGAGAAAGATTATGACCTGAATTCCCCTAGGCTTAGTAATCTCCCTGCAGCTGCCAGAGCAGGTTTGATTGCTGTCTTCTGTGTGGATGATGTACTGGCAATCATTTAGCAGAGTGGCATTTTAATTCCCCTAAATAGTCATGTCGCAGAGAGGATTAAAATGCTGGTAGCTTGATGTTCCAAAACAGATAGAAATCTCTTCTGAAGAGTGTTGGAAGTGCTGCCCGTGCTGTCCCTGGGAGGAATTGCCCTGTGAGATCCCAAAGGCTGTGGGTTTCACTCCAGGTGTGTTCAGTTAAGTGCTCAAGTGTGTGACTGCACCCACTGGTGTGTGAAGACAGAAACAGCATTCATCTGTTCCTTGAGTGATACAACTGAACAGGGATGCTGTGTGAAACTGTGGCTTAAGTGAAGGGTTCAGCCATACTGAAACTGGTTTGAAAGTAAATTAGGCAAGGTAATGGAGTTTGCCAGAATTGTGGGCCTCAGAATTCATGGCAGATCACTTTCTTCAGCAAGAAAGGGTGGTGGAGGTGATACAGGCTCTGAAAGTGGGTGTGAGGTGGAAGAAACCAAGAGAGACTTTGTGTCCCAGTTACAACATCATTTCCTTTGCTAAAATGAGAATTTTCTTGTATTTCATTAAGCTCCATAAAGCACAACTATTCATGAGCATCAAAACTGATGTAAATGGATAAAGTAATGCAGTTTATAAACAGTTTTTAAAAATACTCAAATTTATGACGAAATAATGAGTTTAAGGAAACCGTGTAGCTCTGCTTTTCCTCACTCAGATTGCTGGTACGACAGCTGGCACAGCACTTCCACACATGCTCCTGGAAAAAGGCAAATAGCCTGGTTTTTGTTTTGTTTTTGCAATGATTACATATGTACCTTATGCTCTGTTCATCTCTTTGGCCATTGAGAGAGCCTGGGGGTATCTCCATGCCCCATAATTTTGAGTCTGCCCTGACTATGGGGATTTGAATGAATTTTTTTTTTTTTTTTTTGAATTAACATTATGAAATGACAGCATGATGAGGAGGAGTATGATGGTGATTCAGGGAGTTTGTGTTTCGCTTCTTGATGTACCTCAGAGAGCACCTGTACTGGCCAGAGCCAGTCCCTTTGGTATCTGCTTCAACTTGAGGAAAGAGCGTGCTGGTATGGAGATGTCACTGTGCCTGGTATTGGATTTTGTTAGTTCTCTTTGGTCTAGTAGTCTAGATGCTTTTCCATGTATTGAGGTATTTAACTTTAAAAATATGTTTCTTGGTCATACTGTGCCTCCGTTCCTTGCTCGTGAAGAGACTATTATTGCATTTCTTCATCTCCATTTTGGATGTTTTTCTGACCAGGGTAAAAGCTCACTCTTACCGGCTCAGCTTGCCTGCAAGTGATGCTGCACAGGTGATAAATCTCTTCTTGCCTCATTATTTTACAAGCTTGAAGCCTTCCATCTTCCACTGCCTTGCTGCCCACCCATTGTCTGACACAGTCAGGATGTTCTCTGATGCACAGCAGGGTTTTGGTGTGGACTGTACCCTGCAGCATGGGTCTGGGGCTGCTTGGTCTCCAGAAATGACATTTTTGGTAATGAGAGATTACCTATTTCTTTCAAAAGAGCAGTTCTGTAGCATGTAAAATAGTATTTTCTGTCTGTTAAAAATAGTTTTCTGTCTGTTAAAATAGTATTTTCTGTACAATTCTGTAGCATAGTAAAATCCCTCTCTCAGACCCTAAGCCTGTGTTTGCCATGATGCCTTGGTATTAGACGTGCTCTCTGAAGGCTGGTGGAGCAAAAAAAGAGTTATGAAACACATCGCTATAAATACTGTCCTTAATAAATGTACAGCTTTGTCTTGGATGTGTAGCTATTGCCCTCTACGAATGGAGGCAGATGAGAATCACCTGGCAGGTGTTTTTGTTTGATCAAACAAGTGGAACGCTGCAGTGAAAATTCAGATACTATGGAGCAGAGCAGTGTTCAAATTTGTGCCTGAATTGGCAGCTTAAATAGGTGTAGCAGGGAACTGAAGGCCATTAAGTTCTTCATGATTCAGAAATGTACTGGTCTGCTTTAGAGATTTCACAATGAACAGTCATTAGTAATTTCCATGGACTGTCTTTGGTGCAAACATCGTTCCAGTTCAGTGTTCCTGATTTTTGTGGTGCTGACTACAAATTCTTCCTCTCTATTTTTGGCATTTAGTTGGTATTAACAAACTTCCTGGTCCCATGCTTCTCACTAAAGACATACTTAAAAAGAGTGACACAAATTGCTATTAGTTTCCCATTGGACATGAAATAGCTTTTAATTAGTAGTTGCCACAAAAGCAGTGCTTGCTTTAATCAACTCTAGTCTCATTGTTTGGAAAGGCTTGCAAGGTTGACTGGCTTTCTCTACTTGATCTGTGTTCACAGTAATGAGGCATCAGGCTAATGAGACCACTACCATTACAATTACTATCTTATTAAACCCTAATTAAGGACCCAATTCTGCTAGGTGCTCAGTGCTGTTTGTAAGTAGCTGACTATCTTTGTGTACCCATTTTGAGATCGCTGGTTGAAAGCGATACTTGGTGAGGATTGAAGCTCTGGTAGTGCGTAAAGAATCTGTGGTTTGTTTCAGTGCTAATGGGGTAATTGACCCTAATGATGTTGGCTGCTGTGTAATGGGCAGAGCTGCATTTCCTTCCTCCTAGCAGCCTAGCATCGATGTCACTGTTAAATGGGCTGTGATCTGCATGGCAGAAGGCTGCGTGTAGCTGGATAGCAGTATTTCCTATAAAATGCTCAATGGTAGATCGCCTTCTGCACGTTCTTGCGCTAGCGAAATGAGTTTGCAACTTTATTGTTCATCAGAGCCAATTACATGCGAGCTCTACATTAGCCAGACCTGCTGCGTTCTGAATAAATAACTCAATTCCGTCCCCCTGAGCATGGAAAAAGTTGGCTGTTGTGTCTCTTTCAGAATTCAATTTCAAAATGACCTTTCTGCTGCCTGTTCTGTGTGCACGCTGTTGAGCTGGGCACCCTTCCAGAAGAACATTAAGGAGAATCTCTCCTTTTTGTCTCGGGTTGGTGGTTTTCTCTTGTTTCTGTCAGGGGGAATTTTGTATGATCTCTTCTTGATCCTCTTCTTGTGGAGGGTTTTAGGCCTGCCCTTGCTTGCCAGAGGAATTGTTCTGTTCACAGTGATGGGAGACAAAAACTGCTTGGCAGGACCGGGGGACTCCTGTAGTTGTGGCCTTCTCCCTACAGCAGCACTGCTTTTGTGTTACAGATGAGAGCTGTTTTCCTGAGTTTGATCTTGATATCTCTCTTATCGGGCACCCTATGGCTCTGAAGAGGTCTGAGGGCCTGAGGTGCCTGGAAACCTGTCCTTGGTTGTGGAGGGCCGTTAACATCGGATATTAGAGCATTCCAACACTTGGTGTTAATCACTGGTTCTTTTCTTTCCATGTTAGTTGGAATTTGTGCTGGGTGAGTGATGAATGCTGACTGTCAGAGCCAGCTTGCATTGCTGCTGCTGAGGTTTACAGATTCACAACTTTGGTCAGCTCACGCAGTTCTTGGCATTTCTTTTGGTACACTCTGTGACCTTCAGAGGCAGAAAACTCCTGCTGGTTGCCTGTTAGCTGTACGCTCTGCACTTAGTCCTGCAGGATCTGAAGTTGGGTGGGCCAATGTTTCACTTCTCAACCTTGCTAATGAGAAACAAGATCAAAGCTGAGTGAGCATTTTCCTTCCTGAGGACAACTCATCAACCAAAACTCCCTATAGAAAGCAATGAAAGCTGTTCTGGACTCCTACCAGACCTGGAGGAAACTGCCTGGCTTCTGTTAAGAGAATATTTTAGAAGGGTACACTACACCTTCACATCCTTGGCCTTACAGGATGGCAACGTTGCTTTTCTTCTTTTTCACTTACACTTTTGTTTTTTTACTATTTCAAACTGGCTCTAATCTTATCTACTCTGCACTTGTGTAAAGCCAAAGTGAGAGTAACTGGACTTGATGTACTCATGCTCAGTCCAGATTGTTCTGTATGCTTGTCTAAGATCTTGTTACTGTGTCTGCATTTGGGCCTGTCTTTTTGCTAACGATATATTCTTGAGTTTGAAGGAATCTGCTTGATTTGAAAGAGAGTGGACACGAAACAAAAACTTTTGGTGTACCAGGGTGAGTTCTGCTAGCCACACATGTCCTTGCCCTGATCAATGGGATGAACTCTGTGCTCAGGTGGGAGACTGTGAGACCCTGCTTGGTTAAGAGAATATTTACAGGTTATTTAAGGCAGGTAGGTTTAAGTTTAGTGTAAAGTAGTCTAAGTTTCACCTGCACCCTTCTCTTTTGAAAACGGAATGGATGCTGCTTGGGCAATGCTATGGCATCCTGCTGGTACTGCTGATAGGGCTGCCTGGGCAGCACTGGCTTGGCAAGGTTGCTTCTCTTTAGGCCATCAGTACTCCCATTACATGAAACTTGGCCATTTCTCGCATAAATCCTTTGCCTCCACCTGTAAGTCCAACTGTTCCTTACCACGCTATCTGTAATGCTCATCAGTCTGTTGTATGCTCATCTATCAGAGATGTCTCATGTTCACATTTTTCTACATCTTTCCGAGTTACCTTGTTTCTCAGGAAATTAGCTTTCATCTGTAACGCAATAGCAATGCAAAAAACTTATGACTGCAATTGAACCTGTGAAACAAGCCTCATTCTTATCTTTTGGAAAGTGATTAGGGCAGCTTTGGAGTAACGGAGTGGCAGGCTCAGGGCCTCATCATTACCCAGTGCTGGCAAGGGTACAGGAGTGATAAGTCTATGACAAGGGACCAAGCCAGTTTCCCAACTGATGTTGAAAGAATTGACTCCATATCTACTCAGCTTTTAGTATCAGAATTCTTTATGCGCCATTCACTTGTGTTGGTTATAAAGCTGAAAAATCAGCATTAGCATGGCTTGGATTCAAACCATCCTTAAAGATCACCCAGTTGCAATGTCCCAGCTGTGGGCAGGTTGCCACTCACCAGATCAGCTTGCCCAGGGGACAGCTGTCCTGTTGGGCATTGAACAAATCTCTGGGAGACGTGAATCTGTGATATCAACTTTTTAATTACGGTTGTTTCATCTCTTGATACCTTTATTCTCTAACATCGGTTTGTTAGAAGATCTTGGTGGCAATTGACCTTTAAATGCAGTTGTAATGACTGCTGAATCCACTTAGTGCATTAAGAGATTAAGGATGCCTTTTGATGATGGGAATTCACCTTCTGGGCTGTCTGGGATGGATCATTTTCATTGTCTCTCTCATATTTAGATTTTCTGCTGTGTGCAGCTCCTTTGTACCTATTAATTTTCCTCCAAGTCTCTGCTGTCACACGTTTGTCCATGCCCCTGGGCTTGTTGCTGCAGCCAAGGTAAAGCTGTTTAAAATCATGCATGAGTGGGTGCTGTCCAGGATGTGCTTTAGGAAAACCTGTGGGTTTGTTTTTGTTGCTGGGAAGCCTCCACAGGTAAAGGGCTATTTCTGGGCTCCTAGACAAAGCACTGAACTGGAGACTGCCAGGTTTATGCTTCCCTTTCTATTTGCCTGACGTGTGACACACTACAAACCGTGTCTTTTCCATGCTCTTAAGTTGATAAAAGAACCCGCTTATGACTTGAAAGAAAGCTATTTGCAGTCTGGCAAGTTGCAGTTTTCAGGGACACAATTCATCAAAATTAAAATTCCTGAAGTCTTCCAGTTTTCCAGCAATTTGACTGCAGCAACTATCCCAACCTGGTCTAGGGAGCTGCTTTGGCAGGGGGTTGGACTCGATGATCTCAAGAGGTCCCTTCCAACCCCTACAATTCTGTGATTCTGTGATCCCAGTAACGTATTTTCTGCACAAGAGCATGGCACAGGTGATCCACTAATCAAGGACAGATGTCCTCAGGTTTATCTGTTGCTGGAATGACATGTTCCGACTTTTCATACCTCTTTGTGCATCTCTTCTTTTTGAAAACAATTTTCACTATTTTTCACTATCTTGCTTTTAAGCTGTGGGTCTTAACTTATTGCTGAAATTTATCTGGAATGAATGTGCACTAGCTTGTTGTATGGCTGGTAAATAGGTAGCTCTGCTCTCTAACACTTTGAATGCAAAGTGTCGGTGCCTTCGTGGAAATGATTCCTGTGTCAAAAGGGCTTTGTATGTAGCAGCAAAAATAATGTAAGAGGGGCTGGTTAGAAGTGATGCTGGACAAACTGGGACTGGGTTCTGAGGCTGGAATGAACTGCTGAGAAGTGTTGAGTTCTCCATACCTAGGCCTCTCCTTATCCAGACTGGTTCCTTTTTAAGAACTTAACTTTTTTTTTTTTTTTCAAATATGTATGTCAGCTCATTGTACTTTAAAGCATCTCCTTAGGAAAAGATCCTTGTGGACCCAAGTCAGGCTCAGCAGGAATCACCTGTGGCTGAGTTTTGTTCTGCTCACAGAATCTGCCGAAGGAACAAAAATACCTCCATGAGGAGTTGTAGATGTTTTAGTGAGAAATTCTGTGATTTCCCTTTCTTCTGCTTTAAATAGTATGGCAAGTTATGGGGGTAGGTGGACAGGTTGATACTTTTAGTGCAATACCTTTAGTAATCCTGGGAACTGTGCTTATTGAGCTGTGCCTTGCAGGTGAGGTGTCTGAGGCTGGCACTGAGTCTGGCTGGCAATGCTTTCAGGTGACTTTCAGAGAATCATAGCATGGCATGTGCTGGAAAGGACCTCGAGGATCATCTAGCTTCAAACCCAGAGTTGCCAGGCACTAGATCAGGTTGGAATTTCCTGTCACTGATGTTGATGCTGATGATGTCTGAAGGCAGAGCAGATGAACTGAGCTCAGCCAAGGGCAGCTGGCTGCTGCTGTGAATGGTGGCTGTGATGAGTTGTGCTGGGGTCAGGTCAGATTGGCAGAGTCTGTATGTGCAAAACACTAGGATGACTGTGTTGAGGGAGTCTAGCTTGGGTAAAATGGATTTGAAAGTAAATAGCCTAAGGAATGAAGACCATGTTAGTATGATACCTATGCTATCAATGAGGTCAATGTGAATAGTCACACACCCTGGGTGAGGTCCTGTTTCCTGCCCTGAGGAATTCCTCCAAGGTGTGGGCAGTATCCTTGAGTCCTGGCACTTGGAGTCAAGCTGTAATCTGACCTCTTTTCTGTGGGTTAAGAGTGGCAGCTTGGTCCCAGCTCTGCCTAGTTGTGGACACATGGGTATGCTTGGTGGCTTCAGCAAGGGATGGGAACTGGCCTGTAACTGGTGTACCCTTGGCTCTGCTGGAATGGGTTTGGTCACCCTCATTCTAGTGGGGATTCACAAAGGGAAAATAGTACTTATTGAAGAGAAAAAAAGAGTGAAGAGTTGGGGTGAGGAGGGGAAGGAAGTCAGCTTTGACAGCTGTTTGCCTGGCGTTTTGCTTTGAGGCCTTCAGCACACGCTACAAGGGAACACAGATGGGCAAAAGATGCAGGTCGGGCCCCACGTCTCAGGAGCTGGTGCTCTGTGTTTGAGCAGATATTCTGCTTGGTTGCCCTCATTGAGAAGGCATCGCTTTGACCCAAGTGGATTTCACACTTCAGAAACTGAAGAGCGGCCCAATATCAGTGTTGCGTGCTTCTCCACGGCAAGCAGTGCCAGTGGGGACTGGAGGGCCCCAGAGCGTTGGTTCCAGGTGCTGGGTTTGGCTGCTGCCCTCAGGTGTGAGGGGACACGGTGTCAGGTGGGAAGCACTGGGTGCTGAGCTGCTCCCTGGTTCTGAGGTGGCCAGGCTCACAAAGTCTGGTAGAAGTCTGGCTTGGAAGTTAAGCACTTCATGCACATGTGTGTCAGCACTGAGAAAACAGACAAAAACAAACATGTACAACCTTTGGCAGGAAGAAGTTTTGGGAAGAACAGGAGACAAACGTGATACTTCTGTAAATCCTACAAGGAGAAAAAGCTGTGCAGGTTTATTCTTTTGTTTTGTACTTCCTTTTAGTCTCTCATTCCTTCTAAAAAGCCAGCATCTGGTTTCCTGTATGCTAGACTGTGTGTCCACAGGGGTACCTGGTTGAGATCTGATTTGATATCTGTGTGGATCAATTCTCCCAGATGCATCCTGTTGCTTGTGCCTACATGCTGTGCTCTCTGGCTTGCACACACAACCTGGGGGACCCTGTATGCCAAGTCCCTTTTTCCCCAGTTATGACCCCAGAGCCACGATGAAGCCATGCAAATTAAGTTGTGCAACGGTGCATAACCACCAAGGTGTTTTTCCTGTCCTCTGCAGATGGACAATCATCCACGCCCCAGCACAACGTTCCCCTGTGGGTGTTGTCCCCGTGCCCATGCTGGGAGCACCTGGCAGTGGCACAGAGCTGTGGGAGCTCAGGAGGAACAGTTCCTCCTTGGGGCCATCGGGTGTGTGTGATGGGCACTCCCCAGGCCTGCGGGGCTGTTGCACAACGGGTGTGCACAGAGATGGGCTGCCCCACGAGCATCCTCTGTGAGCTCTGTAGGCACAGCCAGCACACACTGCCCTTATTCTATCCCGTCTCAAAGCAGGAAGCCAGGAGAACAACCTGAGGATGATGGATGGCCCACAGCTCTGTGTTCTTGCTGTGACTGGCTCCTGGTGGGGAGGTGGGAAGGCTCGGGATTTGGAAACAGCCAGCTAGCAGTGAATGTTGATGAGCAACATGACTTTCCAGATACTGTTTTGTTTCTAATCCTGTGTGGTTCTGGATGGCACTGATGACATCAGTCTTGTCTGAACTGGAATTTACAAGGAATCTTGCTTCACAGAGCAAGCTGGAAATCCCAAGACTCCATTAGACAAATTCAGTGCAAGATTTGTTTTAGTTTTTATACTATCACTATTTGCATATGTCCTTCTGTGGCCTTGGGCTGTCACAGGGACAAAGCACATTTTCACCCAGCATGTGGATGTGGATCCAGTTTTCACTGTGGCAGAAGACTAGCCAGGGCTTGTCTGGCTGCTGGGAGCATCTTTGCTGGGAAGCAGGGCACGCTGCTGAGAATCAGGCCCAGGGTCAGGCTCAAACCAGTCCTGAGATGGCTGTGCAGAACGAGGCCTGTGCTCTGTTCTGTTGCCCCCAGTCCCCTCACCAGCCAGGAACAAGCTTGTTTCCCCAAGGGACTTTGGCTCTGTTCCCATCCAGGCTGACTTAAGACAAAAGATGTCAGTACTCTTCCTTTTAGGCTGAAAATACAATTCCAGAAGATATTTAAGTGCAGCCTTATTCCAGTTGCAGTGTACATTTCCCATACGTATTTGCAAAATCATTCCAAATATATGCATTTATTTTTACTAGCTACTTGTCATCACATAAGCACTGACAAGCAACAGTACACCCCTGTAGACCATCTCTGTAGAAATCTCCTGAGCAGCCTAATGACTTTACAGCCCAATTAAGGCCTGCAGGAAACTCATCTGATTTCTTTCAGTTGTGAAGGATGCTGATGGAGACCAGCCTCCATTTAAGGGCAGAGCCCTTTGGCTCTTGGCTCTTTCTTCTGCCTCTGGTTTCCTTACCCCTGCTGTAGGGAACGTCTCAGATAATGCTCAGCCAAACTCTGGGTTCTGTTGTTGAATGAGAAACACGCTGGAGTTTGGTAGACATACTTTAAGTGACCTTACAAGTCAAACATTTTTGTAGACTGACTCCAAGCAAACTATTCTTCTTTGCTTGTCACAATGACAACTGGAAAAGTCTCAAGTTGTATTTATCTGGAAGCAAACTATTTTCCTAAGTTCCTCCCCGAAATCCATTATTTATCAAGTTTTAGTCATCCTTTGGAGAACAATGTTATTTTAATTTGATTAATTTATTGGAGGAGCAATGAAGAAGAAATTACAAATCAACCCTGGGTAATTTTTACAATTCAATCCAGTTTATAGTGATATTTTGTTTGTGCCATGCAGTTTCCTTTAAGATTACCTTATCGCATATGTTGAAACCAGACCTGTGCATTTCATATATATATATATATGTTTTGTTTCTAGCACAGGCTGACAAATATGTCAACATCTTTCAGTGACCTTTATGACTTGAAGCTTTCCAGTACTGTCTTAATGAAAGATGAGATCTAATCAAAGTGAATTAAAAATAAATAAATAAATAAAAGCCTGGTTTATAATTCTCTATTAAAATACTCTTGAATTACTCAGCTGTCAGAGATGGAATGGAATTTACTGTTAAATTATTCACTAAAATAATATCCTGTGGCTTTAGCTAAAGTGAAAGAAAGGTTTCCTGGTGGACTTGTTTGGGATTATTTGCTTGTTCACCCTTTGAGGAGGGTCTGTTGACTTTACTCTTTGGATGTTTTAACTCTATGGTAGATTCTGAACACTGCTCTGTGATGAGGAATCTTATCCCTGGCTTCCTGCCTTGCTGTGCACTGAGAACGTTTTTGTGAAGGCCACTTATTGGGTTTCTGTTGCTGTGCCTGATGGCCTTTGAGTTGCAAGAGTCCTGTTGTAGAGAGTGTATGGTCAGCATCGGGCACTTGGAAACCAGAGGGCATGGCTGAATGGAGGCATACACTGTTCAGATTTATTTTCACTACACTCACTGGATCTGTTCTAAAAAAAATATTGTGAAATGTGAGGAAAGCCAAACTATAGAAAACTGTGGTTGGTAAGAGAATGAGAAGCTTTCAGTGCTAAGCCTGAACCTTGAGATACCTTGTCCATTAGTGATTTAGCAAATTCTACATGAAATAGCTGAATTGCTTTCACCCACCAGTGTTAAACTTTCACCACTTTGGCTTTTTTAGATGGCTGCAAATTACGTGCTATGTAAGAAATCTGAATCTGCTTACATTGGGGTGATTTTGAAATGATGTGATCTTTCTTTTAATTAACAGGACTTGTGAAAACAGAAGCTCGTAAATTCAGGGCTCTCACAGGGCATTAGCGATTGAATGCAGTGGTGGTTTCAAACCTCGGTGGCTGTTCTGCTGCACCTGGCAATCCTTAGATACTGGTTTTCTTGGCTGACCATGTTATTATTGTATCAGAGAGTACTGTCTGTACCAACAGTGCACGCAAATAAGACATGTGGATGTGTCCAACAGACCTTGCCCTTCACTGGGGCTGCTCTGAACACAAAGGTGGAACAGTCCTGCTGAGACATTTCCTAGATATTCAAGCCTGGACTTTCCAAAGCCAAAAGTTGATCTCTGGATTTCTCCGATAACTTCTGTCTCTCTCCTGTATTTAGCAGTATAGAGGTAAAAATAGATATATTCTTTTAAGTGTTTGTTGTGACAGAATTAACTTCTAGGAAGAAATTTTTGGGAAGGTGTTTGCTGCACAGTTTGAAATCTGTCCAGGAACAGAACGATTTTAATTACTGAGGAAACAAATTAATAAAGTCATGGATGTTTATGATGAGTTTTTATTTACATTACCACATACGTCCCCAGCCAGGTCTGTGTTTTAGGCATTTAGAAAGCAGCACTTTGTGTGTTCTAAGCAAAAACAAGACAAGCCCCAATGTCTGTAAAGGAATGAGATTCACTCCTGTGAGGGAAATGATAGCAGTGCATAGTAATACAGTGATTCCCTTTGGTTATAGCACAAAAGATTATTCAAATTACAGGGGCTGCTCGTATACAAAATGTGCATAACAACATTTAATGCAAATCACTCTTTTGTTGCCTAATTGAGAGAAAATAGGCATCTCCATTAGCTTGCTTTTGTTCTCACAGTAGTCAGAATTTACTCTTACATAAGGTGCTGTGGCCTGTGTGTGCACAGGAACTTGTGCTGATCAGCCTAAGGCAGTTCCAGGTGTGTTCTTGGGGCTGCTGTGGTATTTTAGGGCTCTGAGGTGCTCAAGTACAGTGCTATGAGAACAGTGAAATCACAGTTTGTTCACTGCTTTGTTCTAATTCCAGATTTTCCCCTGTTAAATCAGGCCTCCAGTTTTCTCTCAGCAGAAATCCTTCATCCTGATGCACACATGCTGTGAAACTGTGACATTCACTGACCTCTGGTGACAGCAGCCAGTCCTCTGACTGTGCAGTGCCATCTGGGTGCCATCCCAGCATGTCTGCTGCCCCACTGGGTGGCATTCGTGCCTTGGCCAAAGGGGCTCATAGGGTGCACCAGCTACGGTGGGTGAGCTGCCCCAGCCTGTGGATGCCAGGAATTTCATGATGGAAAACCATGACAGGAACACCTTATTGGGGACAGAGATGGGCATCTGGGAGTGGAGTTGAAGAGTAAGCATTAACAGTGCACTGTGGTTTTGCCAGACTCAAATTCAAGTTGCTGTCAGGGGACTGAGCTCAGAAAATGGGGCAGTTATGCCATCAAGGTGTTACTCTGTGCTGCTGCTCCTCCCATTGGCCCTTTGCTTTTAATCAATATAGAACATTTATGTGCGAAAGTGAGGCCTGTGATCTCTTCTTGCTTCTCCTCTGCAAGTCTTCATGAAGAAGCTACTCTCACAGCACCTGCACTGTTTGCAAGTCCTTATTTTCAAAGTAACAGAAAATATTAGGGGTTACTGGTTGTCTAGAGAGGCTGTGGATGCTCTGTCCCTGGAGGTGTTCGAGACCAGGTTGGATGGAGCCCTGGGCAAGCTGGTCTAGTACCAAGTTTGAAGATTGGTGGCCCTGCCTGAGGCAGGTGATGATCCTTGGGGTCCCATCCAACCCAAGCCATTCTATGATTCTTTGTTCTCCTTAGATAAAGAGGTTCATTGCAAATCTGTTACTATTATCACCTTTCTTAGTAAGAGGTACTGATCTCTGCTGTTACTGCCTGAGGTTCTCTGTGAGTGTCTACTATTCCATTTGAGAGTGTTCTTGGCTTGCAGCAGATGCATGGAAATGCAAACCTGTTATACTTACAACCTCTTAGTTACATGAGAATGCCTAGATTGAGATTGCTCAATCTGATTACATAAATATGTGTATACAGGCAAACAAAAAGACTCCAATGCTCTTTGCATCAACCAAGGAAGACAATGATTGCTGTACTGGTTCAACTCTTCGCTGTTTATTCAGATGAATTCACTGTGTTCTTTGAAGTCAAAAATGGCAATGTCATCTGCTACCAGTCATCAATGTACTGAACAGCTGAGTTGGTGTATGGTCCTCCCCCACGTACGTCTGCCAGTTTGACTATTTTTCAGTAATAAATAGGTGCAAAGTCGATTTTTGTGAATGATAAAGGGGTTCTCCAGCTCCTACAGTCAGTGCAGGATGTTGTGCTCCAGCCAGCTCATTGCGACTGATGATTGTATTAGCTGCATTGACTCAAACCATTATATTCTGCTTAATGGGACAGGTTGGAAACTGGATTGTCTCTTCAGTGGGTTATCTGCAAATCTGACAACATGTGAAAGTTTCTGGTAGAAACAAATTCTTCAGGTAAATTTCAAATTAATGGAAGCTTTTAGGCAAAATTGGAAAGTTTGTTTGTTTATTTATTTATTTTTCCATGGGGTTGAATTATGTTTTCTTTGATTTGTTCCTGTTAGGCCTAATAGAACTTTTAATGAAAATGGTAATAAAAATCAGAGTTCTGTTACACTGAAGAAGTGGTCTGTGGGAAGTGTAACCGTGGCAAGGCTTGTGGTGTGGATGTGATTTAGCAGAAAGTCTGCCTTTCTACATAGATCCTTTAGGTGTTTCAATGTGCTTCTTGAGCTACTTAACGGCCACTAATTCCAGCACTTTCCATTTGCTGCAGAACCAAAGAGCACGCTTTGTTCTGAGATTTGTATGACATTTATACCTCAAATATATGAAAAACAATTTGAATGCTTTTGAAATAACTGTTTATTATCTTCTTTCAATTTCAGCCCTCCTCACTTTGGTATAAACTCCCGGAAAGTTGGAATACAGGCTCACAACAGAGACAATTCCCTGTCAGTGGTATTTTACAAGGTGCTCTTTGACTTTGATATCTAAGTTTATCTTCCCCACAGACCCTTATATAGATAAGATGCTGAGATGCTTTGGGGAGGCAAGTGATGGAGACTCCATAACATATCTGAGTAACATATTTGTACCCTCCCTTCAGATGTTTACAGACCTCAATGTGACAACCCCCCCCCCCCCATGCCTCCTCCAGCCTCTTGAGTCTCTCCTTATGTGAGAGATGGTTAATTTTTCATTAAAAAGCTGCTGCTTTCTTGGTGGGAATGACTCACAGTGGGTTTTCTGATGTTATGTGGGAGATGATAAACTAAGTGCCAAAGGTACTTCTATGGAAAAATACGTAAATTTAAAAATGATTATTTTTAGCTGTCAGATATCCTTATAATAGTTTGTGCTGATTTCAGGTGGCACAGACAAGGTGAAGTGGTCTTCAGCACGCGAAGGATAGGAGCAGATTGATTAGTATAGGAAGGTTACATTCCTGCTGATCAAAGGAAGCTGCATGGAAGGAAATATGGGGATTTAATTTTGGTATCAAGAAGAGAACCAGCAGGGTAGAGTGAGTTAGCAATTGGATAGCTGGGAAGTCAGAATCTTTCTGGTTCTTCTCGGTATTACCTCTTTAATGTCCCTTCCAACCTGAGGCATTCTGTGATTCCTTACAAATACTGACAGCTAAAGAACTTTTATGGTGAAATAGCAGCAAGACAAAGCTTTTGGACTCCTGCAATGAGGAATGTGGTTGTTATGGTTATTAGGTTAGCTGTCTTGCTACCCTATCTGTATTTATTCAGTCTCATCCCCATAAACACTGGAGGATGTGGAGTTCCACTGTGGGAGATGCACCTAGGTGTACCGGTCCATCTATTTGTCTTCATTCAGAAACAGAAAGGAGCCACAATAATCTCTTTTGTCGTGATTGCTTCAGGGTCTCTAGCTGTGTCTGTGAGCTCCAAGTGTGTTACTGTTATGACAGTTGATTTAAACAACTCAGAAATAATACTTTCCAGAACAGAGACCCATTTCTTTATACCTTTACATTTCATATTCTATTCTAGGATTTAACTATAAATCCTACATAAATATTAGCTTAGGAAAACATTTTCTCATTATTTAGTGAAGAAGATCAGCGTGTTTCTGAGCTGAACTTTTATTAGCTCATAGCTCAGAGCTTTTAGCATCATCAATTGGGCTGTGAGTTCACAGGTTAAATGACTAGAAACTGGAGCTTTAGGTACAAAGATACTTGCTCAAGAAAGATCTCCAGAGAAACATGCTTGTAACTAAAAGATCCTTCTTAGCTTCAGCTGGGAATGAAGGAAACTGTCTGCACAAAAATGGCCTATGTAAAAACCACATGCATAACAGGAGACCTTGAACTGTAATGTAAATCCCCAAATGCTTTAAAGCAGGGAGGAACTGAGGCATAGAATTATATCCAGTATATCCAGGATTTCTGTTGCTTTCTTTTTCCTATTACTTGCCTAACTTATGAAAATCCTCCTTCTCTTCTCTGTGGAATTGTTCTGTTGGTAAAATCAATATCCTTTGATCTCTTTAAAGTAAGCCTTGTTAATTCAGTCCTGATATGCAAGGCTTGACTGGGTTTCTCTGCCTACATGTGTAAGATTTCTTCATATCTGGAGTATTTTATCTCTGGAGCATCATTTCTCCTCCAGCAATTGCTTTGCTTGAGGTGATTTGGCTCTGTCTCCTGACAAGCAGCATTTCAGTGGTTTAACTTCTGTCTAAGTATTGATCATTCCAGGTGTTATCCCTAAACACAAAGCTCAGCCGTGCTGGTTCTGTGGGCTTTTCTGGTAGCTTCCTGTGGGTGTTAAATGCAGTATTTACTGATTCGATGCGAAAATATGGAGTGGTACCTGTGATAGCTGATTTGTTCTGCATCAGCCTCACTTTTCTGTTTGCACCTATACCTCTGTACTAAAAGCTTTCAGTAGGAAATTGATGCTTATGGTATAATATAAAGGAGAATTGGGACTTAACAGTGTTTGAAGAGGGGCGATGAGTGAGTTGAGAGATTAACTATTTGTGTCAAAATACTTTGCTGCAAACCAAATAGCAATCAAACCATTTCATTTGGTCATCTGTGTTGGCTTTCAGCAGATTCCGAGTTTGTTCTAGACTAGCACTGAACATTTCTTGTAAAGCTGATTGCAGAACAAGTGATGAGAGAAGCCCAGCTCAAAGGCTTTCCTCTTAATAAGAGTTGCTCAGAAAGCTGAGGTGCTGGGATGCTTTTCTGAAGAGAGAGAAAAATCAGTGAGGCCCATAAAAGGAGGGAAGCTGAGGATCAACAGTTTTGCTCAGCTGAAGGAAGAACAAAGGAGAGCAACCAATTCCATGCACAGAAACGCGACTGAACTGAGAATGATGGTGAGGAGCCAGAGCTTCAGCTCTTAACAAAGAAGCATTGTCTTTGGAAGCGCAGGCACTCTCTGGCCATGAAATCATTGAAAAATGATAGCTTAGTTTTGGTGAGGGACAGCCCCTACTGATTGTAGCCTCTTCTCTGCTGTATAAGTCATACAACAATATTGACTGGTACTTTTTTTTTTTTTTGTCTAACCCCTTTGGGCAGTGAGATCAAGATAGAGAATGAAGAAATTAGAGGAGTGTATTGAAGATGGAAGACTTTGCTTTTCCATCTTATTCTTTTACCTTGACCCGCCCTTCTAAATTTATTCATGCCTCTATTACACTTCGTGCAACTCAGTCTTGAAGGAGGGAGTTAGGTGTATGCATAATTTTGCCCCCAGCACGGAATCCCTATAGATGGAAAATGCTATATTACGTGCTTCCCGTGAAATCACATTAAGTGAAGGATTTGGGAATCTGCAGCACAAACAACTGTAAACTCAAACTCTTGAGTCTGGTTTTAGAAAAGTAGTTTGTTGTGTATGCCTTTTCCCACCCCCTAGAATCTGCTGTGATGTTTTGGAAAGAGTTGCTTTGTGTATAAATGTGCTTCACCCACTCTTTATGGTTTCTAATGCTGTTTTGTTATGGTTATGCTTGTATTGTTTATGATCCATCCACATTTCCATTCAAAAAGCTATTATAACCTAACTATAAAATAACACAAGAAGTTGAAACTGCTGCAGTGTCTGTTTAGAAATGCATTCCCCATATGCAGAAGGAAGTGCCTGTCTGCATGAATTATGAATATGTACATAAACCAAAGGGCAAACTTTCTTTCTTGTTTTATTTGCATCACAGGTCACTGGGCTTTGAGATGAGTTACCCTCTTGAGTGAATATCAATAGAGTTGACACTGAACTTCCATGTGGTTGGTGATGCACCAGACATAATTTATTGGACTAGTGTTATCTTCTTCAATGCAAGGCCAGCTTCTGGCATAGGCAATGGCTAATTTCTCCCCTTCATGATTTGGAGGAGAGTACATTGGCTCAAATATGTACATTAAAATTGATTTTGTATGAGTTATTTATGGTCTTGGTATTCTGAGGCTGCACAGTCTGTAGTGAGCTGTCAGACAATGCTTAGTTCAGGCAAACCTGAAGCTGATAAACTTTGCCTTGAGGAGGATTATTTTACTGATTTATGGCATTCTCCTAGCAGCCTTGATCACTCAGATTGACCGAGCTGCCTGACCACAAGCATAGCTTTAACATCTCTGGCAGCAGGCATAGGTAACAGTCTCAGTATGTCATATCTGTTTCAGGGTGTGCTGGCGAGACAAATCAATTCCCTGGACTCCAGGTGTTTCTTGTATATTATGCATATAATTTTAAAATGTTTGTTTACTACTTGTTAAAGTGCCTTGATATGTAGTCGATGCAGGAGGCACAACGAACTGCAGGGTGTCCTATCTATCTATTCTCCTTTCTCTAAATTTCTGTTTTGCCATGGATATCCCTCTCAAGTTCTGCACTTTTTAACAGCTATATATTTACCCTATTGCAGGTGGGAAGAAGGGAAACTTAGATAGACAAGAAGTTAGAGAATGGAATGAACCATGAGCTGCATGTAGTTTATCTCCCAGGCAGGATTTGTTTAGCTGTTAGTATTCATAGAATCAGTAAGATTGGAAAAGATCTCTAAGATCATCAAGTTCAGTTGTCAGCACATCACCACCATGCCCATATTATATACAAGTATGTATGTATCTCTGCATGCATGTACACGTGAAGCCTTTCATGCCTTCCTTGCCACTCATCTCACAGGTAGTGTGCCATGAGCTCTGTGTGGGTTCTTGAGTCACCTGGAAGTGCACGTTAATTACAATTAAGGCATCCTGTGGTTTGGACTAGATTGCTCAGATAGTCAGGTAACTGTTACTGCAATGCATGTTGCTTATTTAATGTTAGCACTTCAATTAGAAGTGAATTAGCATGTCTTTCACGCAAGATTTCTCATTTAAACAAGGGTTTGGCTTTTCTTTAAAGCATAACTGTTGCTTCCAGAACAGGGTATTTTTCAGTGAAATAAGAGAGAAAGCCTTGGATGACAAAGCAGTCAATGAAATCTATCAGAAGAGGTGGCTCCTGGTGTGTGTTCTGATGTAGTTGACAGCACTCAGATCTCCAGGGACACAATTCACCTTCAGATATTAGAACTATTTTTTGGGGTTTCATCAGCTCAGAAGTGACTTCTCTCATCCTCTTTTAAAAATTTCCCATTTTTCAATTATTACTGTAATATAGGTGAGGATTTTCTGGTCCTTCCTTTATTCTCATAGATTTTTCAGTTTCTCTAAATCTAGCTAAAGTGCAAGGATGACCTGCCTTTGTGGGTTTCTCTAGGAGCTACATTTGTTTTTGTTGCTGGGAGAGTGGAATTATAAAGAAGATAAGGTTCAATCCTCATGCAGCACCAAAGCAATGTTTCTTTCATTAAATTATTTCACTTTTATCTTGAAATGATTGTTTATTCCTGGAAGTGCTGACTCTAAATGCTTCCATTTAATGATTTTTCATGTTGATAACAGAGACCTTTTAGGCCTCTTATGCAGTAACTTCTTCTACGTGGTTATAACAATTAGGTCTTAATTCTTTTGCTGACATAAAGGGGTATAATGTCCTTTTGTGTAACTTCCTTGGAACCCAACTGTGGCTCCAAGAAGGTGTGGGTCACCCTTGGTCTTGAATGCTATCTTCCAGCCCCGTGTGTGTCCTGAATACTCTAAAGTGTTTAAATGCACCTAGGAGCCTATGTTTAGACATCTGGATGGGTCTGTTACTGCCATATAACACTAGCTTATTAATCTTTCTATCATATAGCCCTTAGGTGATCACAATTACCAGCTCTGAGTTGTTACCATCTGCAGTTCTGTGAGGCAGGAAATGATTACGTGCAAAGAAAGGGAGATTAGCTTAAATCACCTCATTCTGGCCTGCTGTTAGGAAGTTATCTGCAACCCTTAGAAACAAATGATTTTCTTCTAGCACCTAAGATCTTCAATGTGAAACTGAAAAATTCTCTATTACCAGAGAGGCAATATCACTTTGTGCGTATTTGGGCAATGTACGGAAGGAGCAGCACTCCCTGCTCTCCTATTGAATGTAGTGGGCGGTCTATAGGACATGATTTTCCTGTTCCTGTCATACTCTGTTCTTCTGTGGTCATTGTTTTGTTCTGTAGTAATGCCATTAGCATCGACTATTTAGGACTGCGATCTCTTGAATTCAGTGGAGACACTGTGATCCGTTTCAGTGAATTTGAAGCAGAGTCATAAAGACTGGCTGAGACAACTGCTATCTTTTATGGAAAACCACAAGTTATGTAGCTGAGTCTTTGCAGTGTGTAATTAATTACTGGAATTCAGTACCATATTGCACAATCTTTGACTCTTTTTAAAAAATGTTTCTGTACTCCATTGCAAGACACATTTTAAGTCATTGACATGAAGCAGAAGAATGTCTTTCATTATATTCAGAATTGACTGGTTTTGTATCCGCATCAGAGAATAATGAAAACAGTTGGAGTTAAATTATTATAATTTAAAACCATTCCTTGGCATATTCTTCTCTTAATGTACACACTGCTGTCTTGTGGAAATTTTATAGAGTATAGTGAAGACAAAAAGGGAGATGGAAAATCCCTGACCTCCTCTGGTCATGCAGTTTGTTTCCAAACCTCTATAATGTACCCTATTCAATATAGTATTTAAAGTCAGCACATTAAAAAAAATTTCCATGAAAATCCCCTGTTCACTGTTTTAATGAGCCCTCAGTAGATAGACAGGATTTCTGTTTGATAATCAGACTAATAAGCTTTCAAAACCAAAATTACTTCAACTCCTTGAAAAACTCTTGTCTAATGGATTTAGCAACATGAATGCTTGAGTGGCAACTCATGAGAGCAACAGCAAATCTGGTTTATGGCTTGCAGTTGCTCCAAAATATAAAATCATAACATATTCTGAGGAGATTGGCCTTTTGATCTGCTAAATCTTGGCTTAGTGATTTAAGCAACAATGTTTTGAGGCTTATGCAGTATATAACAATCAATTGTCCCCTGAGAGTTTTCTTTGTTTTCCTCTAACAGTCATACATTCATACTGTCACAGTTGCTTGAATTTCATGAAGAATCTTGACTTTACCATTCACTGTCTAGATGCTCGTCTGCCGAAGGCAGGATAATAAAACCATTTGTAGTTTATGATATAATGAGACTGAAGTGGGAGAAAAAGAAATATAAGAGAACTGTTGTGGTGTTGTTTCTCATAGGCACCTACTTCTGTCTTTCAGTTTTATTCTTTAGGGCACTCTCAGAACAATGCTTTTTATCTAATCTACCGTCAAGTGTTGAATGAATCTCAGTTGCCTCTTGTTGTACAATTAAGTGTGCATTAGACTTCTTCCACTGAGTGAAATATTATTAAGTGCTGGAGAAGAAAGTAGGATATAGTAGGATAGTGCAGCATTTATTTTCAGGCAGGAAAGAGGTAAATGTTGACTTTTTTCACATAAAACCTTTAAACTCAGGGTTTTTTAAAATACAGTTCCTGATCCATACATCTCAGCTTGGATAGTTACAAAACTAGGCATGCACTCCTGCGAAGGTTGAGGATGTTGGTCCTTCAGCATGATGTGCTTATTCCTCTGTGATTGCCTCAAGCCCTATCAATCCATGCTTTGTGATTTTTCCACAGTAACATCTTTCTCCAATATCCTTGCTGAAAAGCAGTGAATGAAGTGGGGGAAGTAGCTGTCTCCCATTCAGAGTTAGCAATATTTCCAGACTGTCAGACCAGTTTCTTGGACTGAAATTTTTATGATGTGACCTTCGCCTAATTGTTCACATATTTATCTTCTCTTGTTAGCTCGTGGGAGGTTTGGTTTTGTTTTATTTGTGTTGTTTTGTTTCATAGAATCATGGAGTCCTCAGAGTTGGAAGGGACCTTCAAGGGTCAAGGCTGCAATGAACAAGGACACCACAGCTAGATCAGGTTGCCTAGGGCCTGATCCTGCCTCACCTTGGAATTCTCCAGGCGTGGGGCATCAACCACACCTCTGGGCAACCTGTTCCAGTGCCTCCCCATCCTTACTGTAAAAGACTTTTCCCTTATATCTAACCTAAATCTATGCTCTTTAAGCTTGATGCCATCTCCCCTTGTTCTATCACTGCAGACCCTGCAAAAAGAGTCTGTCCCCTTCTTTCCTCCAGCTCCCCTTTAGATACTGAAAGGCTGCTATCAGGTTTATTTGTTTCTTGTGTGTTTCTTTCTTTTTTTTTTTTGTCATTTGTTTTGTTTAGACTGCAACCTGCTTTTAGTTTTACAGCAACAAGTGCTGGATCATGGGATCATCCCAGCCTTGGAAGGTCAGTTCCAGCCATTAATTAATGTTCCTCCGCACGTGGTACTTTGCAAGTGTAAAACAACATTCTTGTCTTCGTGTCGGTCTGATCTGAGCCAGTATTGAAGTTAATAGATTTGCCTTCTGGACTGGTTACTCAAATCTTTCAAAAATAGCCAACAGGTTTGCTGTAACTAAGTCACGAAATCAATACACCTTGCTTTCCTTGGTGAATGGAAAATATAAGAGAATCTACACAGAATTCTTATCTCCATGCTCAGCCACCTCTCCACCCACATCTAAAATGAAATATTTTTTTTGTTTGGTAAGGAAAACAAAGGTGTGAAAAACTCTTTGACTACATGATAAATTGCTGAGGAGGTGTTGGGGAGGGAATGGAAGAGAAGGGATGGGTAAGGATTGAAAAGATGTACTGACTCTGATCCATGGTAATAAATGCATCTGAATGCACAGCGAACAATAGCAAGCTGGAGTAACTGATAACAAAGCAAAATGGATCAGATGAAAATAAGACAGATGAAGGGAAAAACAATTTATTTAGATCTGAATTGTAGACTGAAATGTGTTTTTTGCCAGTAGATTAAGAGTCTTACTGTTTCCAGAGCTGAAGGAAAGAGGCATGAAATCTGTTGAGTGCATACTGGGCAAGAATATTGGCTTCCTGCATGGAAATGCAAGTTCTTGTGTGTAGGTGCTGGGTCACTGAGAAGTGGTTGATTTGCAGCACCCTGGGGCTTGTCTGTTCACCTGTACTCCTGTGTTGAAGATGACTGTCTCCATGATCTATGTTCATGCAGCAGATTATTCCTGCTCAAACATAATGTTTTGTGTTCGCCATTTTTTATATCACATATTTCTCCAGTTTGACAAGCTCCTGTTGTATTCCATGCCTGAAGCCATTTTCAGCTGGTTGTTGAATGCATTTTAATATGCATCCTTTCCCATCAATCATCCAGGTCCATACCAGAAGTACTGGGTGGCAAAAGATCTATCACCTCCAAATCCTCCTATTGTAGAAGTATGTTTGACAGTGAGTATTTCTGGTTGCGCCTGAGAAGGATTTTGCAACTTTCTCATGTTTTGATCTAGAGAGGTCAGGCTTGTTAGTTTCTTTATATGAGGTCCAAAACTCCTCATGAGAATTGGTCTGTGTGATATTTCTCACTCCTCCCTGTCCTTAAGGCGGTTCTGCAGTCGGATGATGATGTTAAATTGTTTTGCTGATTTTGAAATTGATTTTAAGGAAATCCTTTGGCTTGGCTTATCTCCTGGTTTAACCATAGATCTTTACAGATAGTAAACATTTTGAAGTTATGCTGTTGGATATAATTCCTTGCTCTTCCAGTCCCCATGCATGGCTGTGGCCATTCTCCAGTGTGACAAAAAAGGTTTCTTGTTAGCATGAGTCTGATGGAACACAGTAAACAAGGCAGTAATTAAGGTCTCTTCTGAACTTTGATCTCCTCTTCTCTCTGTACTACCAGCAATGAACTGTTTAAAAATACGCTTTTTTACCAGTGATTTACAGTATAATTAACATTTTCCTGACCCGACTTTCATCTGTACCAGTGACACCTCTCACCTTCAGTCCTGTGGATGATTGCTGTCTGCTCTGAGAGTGCAGAAACTTGGAGTGGCTCATTTTTACTGAATAAATCACAAGGGTTGTCTTCACATCAGTCCTTGATGCAGTGCAATCCCTATTCTGCCTGACCTTTCCTCTATTATCTTAGCCCTTCCTCAACTTCTTTACCAACTTTTCAGCTTCCTCATTAAACTTAAGAAACTGTGCAACTCCTGAGATAAGGCTATGAATATAGACAAGTGCTTGAAACAACAGAGCTGTTTCAGAGAGAAACTGGAACTGTTAATGGGCTCTGAGAACAGTGTGTGTTGGGAGCATACATCCGATTCTCACTTGAGGCTATCATGCAAAAATCCCAGCTAGGGAAATCTCATTACGAGGCCGGGGCTTGGAAAACACTGAGCTGTAAGCTGGGGGATTCTGAACAGGATGTAACAAATATTTAGAGTTATTAAAAAAAAAATCAAATTAAGGACTGAGAACATCAGGTCTATGAGCTGGATGTGGCCTCTGGGGCCATCTCAAGTCATTGGCAATCATACTTCTAACAAAATGCAATGGTGCTACAAGTATGTGCATTAAGAAATACTTTACGAAATGCATTTTAGAAAACTATTTGGGTTTCAAGGAGAATCTTCCCCAGGAAAAGGACAGATAGCCCAACAAAAGCACCACTTGACAGGGATGACATGGTGGACAGGTTGAAAGCCTCTGAACAGTTCTTCGAACCAGGAGATCTGGGCAACAAAGACAAAGAAAGGCCAGAAATACATCCTAGGACAAAATGTTCTTCTGTTGACAGTAATAAATATAGAGAAAATAAAATTGATAGGTGGAAAACTCTTCTGACAAGTTGTTGTTTTTTTTTGCAGATGTCATCTGGCTTCATAGTGTTTCCATTTGGCAATAATGGTTTTTATGTCCCTTTAGCAATAGTGTAAAAATGCAGATGATTCATATATGAAGATTTATTAAAGAAAAATGTAGCTATTTCATACAGAAAAATTCATTTTGGTCATTTGCAATTATGGGTCAAATTAAACTGAAATAGACCTGCTCTGAAATCAGCATCAGATGAAAGAATTGCATTCTAGATTTAAGGCACTGCTTGAAAATAAGATCTCATTTGATGAAAATGTGAGAAACTCTCAGACCTTGCCAAAATTAAACTATGAAACAGTCAATTCATAGCAGTTAATGAGAATTATTGCATTTTTATTGCTTGACTTTTCTCTTCCTCTTTTCATCTCTTGAATGATTTAAAGGAAATCTATGTGAAAATAGCACATTGAAATCAATTGATTAAATCCTTTTGTTCCTTTGGTTGCCAGTGGAAACAAGCACATTTAAAAAGAGCCTCTGCTTATCTTTTTCAGTCTATCTGACAAAGGCCAATAGAGCTGATACATATTCAGAAGCAAGATATGTCCAGCTGTTAGCATTTTTCTGATGAACAGTTTCCTCTTTGTCCTTCTTTCTGTCATTATCTTGGAAAAGTCCAGGATATTCTAGCCAGCTTTTTAATTTCCTTGGGGATTTTTTCTGTAATTGTAGTGCAGATGATGGGATGGACCTAGGTGCCTCTTTGCAAATGATTTACGGAACTGGACTGGTGCTGAGACAATGAAAGATTATTCACTTTTCAGAACTTTTTCTTTGAAGTCTTGCCCCAGCATCCAAACATAGACAAAATAACCCTCTTCCCAAATTCAGTATGTTGTTTGTGTTGTAATGTCAGTAGACCACAGGCTGTTCCCTGGAGAGAAGGGGATTGTGCAGGATACAGACTTGATTTTGGCTGAATCTCTATGTAACTCTGTGGTCAGCTGTCAGAACGCAACATTTATGATGCTGAGGATTGGAAAAGGAACAGGAGGATGACCAGACAAGTGGCCTTCTTGCAGCTACTGCACTGTGACTGTCGTTATTTGGCTAAGGTGATGACAGGATGGAATTCACCAAAGTGAACCCATGATTCTGGATCCCAGTGCTGGGACTTTCCCTCTGCTGGGAGGCAGAACTATGGGATCGAGCTGTCACTGTGTGTGGTTAAATTGCAATTGGAAGAAGCTTCTCTTGCAGCAGTGGGATTTGGAGCAGACTCTGAGGCCCTGGCCTAGAAGGTACCTGGGCAGAAAACATGGACTTAATGTCTCTTTGAATCTATTTATTTAAGGGATTATATGCTACAGAGTGTCTCTGCCAGCTGGAGGCTGTGCCTTAGGTTTCCCTTCAAGTCCTATTTCTTAACTTTTTATTACCAGAATGTAGCCTGGTACGATATCCTGTCAGAACACCTCAGTTTGGTATGATTTTCATCCCTTGATCAGAATAGAATTGTTCACAGAGCGAAGATAATATGTATTAAAGACAGTTTAATTGAAAGCCCATATTTTTGCCAAAACTACTGATGACAAATGCAAACAAGCTCCTTTTATTTACCTAGCAATCTCAACCCCTGGCTAAGAACACGTAGTTCCTTGCTGTGTTGGTGGCAGATGGGCCTGGGTGTGAGGCTGGTTTAATCTCCCTGGTGCAATAGGGCTATCAGTCACCGAGGGGAGGACAGCTGTGCTTTGCTGCTCATGTGTGCCACTTCACAGCCAGAGGAGCAGCAGTAGACTTGGCAGCATGAATCTATTTAACGTCAGGACTGACTGTGCCTGTTGAATGAGAAGACAGGGGTTTGTGCTGCCTGTTATATGGCATTTCTTGATCTCAGTTGTCATTGCTCGTGTCATCTGCTGGTGCCCTGCCCTCCCAAGGCTCGTAGAGACTTGTTTGAGCAGAGGGTTTGTAGTGGGAGGAATCTGCTCACCCACAGCTCTCCAATGCTGGAACTGAGGAGAGGATCTTGTCTTAATCTGCAAACAATGGGCAGAAAGTTTGTCTGGTTGCATCCGGTGGTGTCTGGCTGAGAGCTTTGGTGATGAGCAGGATGGAGGAGGTGCTGCTTGGAGGAGTCCGTATGTGAATGATGCTTTGGCTTTGTAGGCATGGCAACGCCAGGGACAATGGAAGTTAATTGAGGGACATGAGCTCAGAGCACTAAATGCAATGTACTGCCTCCTGTGTCAGTGTGATTTACTTGTGTACCACAGATATGTCTATACAGATAGACAAAAAGTGTACTGTTTGCTTTTGATTGATGGCTGACATTGTATGAGTGGAGGTTACCATGGTTAGTGGGCATGGTAGAGATGGGCCTTAATTATCTTAGTGGTCTTTCCAAATCTAATCAGAAAAAATATATTTATGAATCTATGGTAATGTCACAGAAGTGCTGGTGGAAGGTGCAGAGCTTGAATGCATTCTGTTGGGCATCCTTGCTTGCATCAGTGGGCTTGAGTGCACCCTCAGCAAGTTTGTGGATGGCACCAGCTGTGTGGTGCAGTTGACATGCCTGAGGGATAGGATGCCATTCAGAGAGACCTAGACAGGCTGAGCAGTAGGTCCAGGTGAACCTCATGAGATTCAACAATTCCAGGTGCATGGTCTTGCCTCTGGGTCACGGCAACCCCTGCTATTAGGACAAGCTGGGGCTGTAAGGATGGAGCACAGCCCTGGTGAAAAGGACTTGTGGGTACTGGTAGATGATACTAGGACTGTTCAGCCAGGAGAAGAGAAGGCATCAGGGGGACCTGAGAGTCACCTTCCAGTATGTAAGGGGAGGCTATAAGGAGAAAGGGAGCACTCTTTAGCAGTGATAGGACAAGGTGAAACGGATTGAAACCAAAAGAAAGGAGATTAAATGCCTATAGGAAAAAGGCTGTTTTTGACAATGAGGGTAGTGAGGCAGTGGCACAGGTTGCCCAGAGAGATGGTGGATGTGCCATCCCTGGAGACGCTCAAGATCAGGCTGGATCAGTCTCTGTGCAACCTGATCGAGCTATGGGTGTCCCTGTTTATTGCAGAGGAGTTGGAATAGGTGGCCTTTAAGGGTCTTTTCCTATGCAAATAGGCAAGGCATTGCCCAGACTGATTTTTAAATTTGTTTCTCTCGTCACTGCCCTGTTTTCTGATGCTTATCCCAACCCAGATTTTTAGAATCCTTTTGAATTTCTGCCCTCAAACTGAAAAATCCATTATTCATCTAGCAAGCAGGAACAGTCGTCCTGCCTGACGGTATATGAAGCTGTAACTCTGTCAACGTGAACTGCAGAAGGTAGTTGGTAATTGGCAGAGCAGAACAGTGGAGGGCCATGCCTGCAGAACAGGAGGGGGTGGATTTACAAGCACCTGAGAGCACCAGCTTTATGAGCACAAAGGGCTTTAGTGCTCTGCTGCTCCTCACAGCTACCAAATGCACTGAGAATAAGTTGAAACAGCATCAGGTGTTGAAACTGTGTCGCAGACCAAATCTGCAGTGATTTGGTGTTTTTAAATGAGGTGCAAGTCAAACCAGGCACAGCGGAGCTCTCTTGCACCAACTGTTTAAGGCAAAGAAAAGACACAACAATGCATTAAAAGTGGAGCATGTGCTAAAGAAGCTTAAAGGAAGGTAGCTGAGCACGTAGAGGCAAGGCCCTGTGTTTTTGGTTTCTGTATGCAATGATTGGACTCCTTTGGAAAGATTGAAATGCTGGGATTTGGGAAGGTATTTGGCAGGCTGATATTACAAGGGTCCACTTTTGCTATAACAATGAAAAAATGCATGCAATTACAGGAGTTTTTTGTTAATTAGGGATCCATTTATGGATTTCTCCCCTCTGATGGCATGCCATAAATAAATCCAATGGATAAGAAAGAGCATGCCTTCTATTACAACTGTTGTTAAAGCAAAACAATGAACCACCATACTCTGAACAAACCTACGGTGATTTTGCAGTTATTTCATGTATTCTGCACTGTTGGTAGAAAAAAAATCCACAGCAATATGGGTCAAATACAGTCTGCTGCAACCAGTAGGAGTTCTTCCACTATTACTTGTGGATAAGGGAGCTGGCTCATAAGAAAGCAGAGTTCTTGACTTTCTTCACCTTAAAAGAAAAAAGCTCCACATTCCCTCTGCTGTGTGGTGATCTCTCTTTATGCTGTGAAGTGGAATAATGCAGAGAAGAGACAGCACACAATGAAAGAAGCGTGCTTTAATTCTATGCGTGGCCTCATTAAAATGGCATGAGGAGTGAGGCATACTCTCATCCAGTGCAATGAACCTGCACAATAGTCTTGAATTGCATCTGTCCGGCTTTTAAAGGTCTGTACTCGTCCCACTAACAGCCTTTTGTTTAGGAATATTCAGCTGCTGTCCCCATAATTTAATTTCACTCTCTAGCCTTCATCATGAAAGCAACGAAACCCCATGGCCATTTGTTACAGATTTGATCTGAAATTATACTTGTGACCCAGGGATGAAGCACATGGTTTGTGAACATCCTTGCTGATCATTTTAAAAAGAAGTCAAAATCCTTAGCAAAGTGCACAGTCAAATCTCAGGTAAAGAAGAAAAGATGTACAGCGCACATAGATGTACACACTCCTAATGCGTAGAGCTATATATGCTCCTCTTGCTTCCTGAGGAGTGTACTATTTCTAGGACAGAGGAGAGCTCTCTGTCTGATCAAATGCTGTGTATGGCACAAGGAACCTCATTCATCCATTTACGTAAATCCTATATGAGCAGCAGAATACCATTTAGAAAGGCAGTCAACCCTTAAACCTTTAGAAAGATTTCTAGCAGCAGAGAATCTATATTCTCAGAAAATATCCAATTAACTTTGTAGCTAATATTTCGTGCCTTATTTTTAGCATAAATCTATCCAGCTCATCTTTGGCCTCCAGCTCTCATTACTCCCTTGGCAGATTAATAATCCCTGCATTATTAGATGTTCTCCCCATGTCTATATGGATTGGAAGTGTTTCACCTTTTAACCTTCTCTTGGATGAATTTATATTGATCTCCTTTGGGTCTTTCATGTTAAAAATGAACTCTAGGAAATTCAGCCCTAGTGGATTTGTTTTTTTCTGTCTCTTTCACAATAGTGTTGGGAAGCTGAGGAAAAGCAAACAGCAAAGCAAATGCAAAGTATCCCAGAGTGGTGATATAAATGGCAGGAATGAGGCAAGCACAACCTGCTGCAACTGGATTTGCTGGCTTTCTTCTCTGAGGGAACTGGGTGATCTGGGAGGGGTAGGGAACCAGGGTAGCTAGCTGTTTACCTCAGTAAATGGGGCATTTTGTGTGAGAGCAGTGGGGCCATGCAGAAAGTGAGGACAGGGCTGGAAAACTGTTGCAGGCAGAAACTGCAGATGATGATAAACAAGACCCATGGGAGCTGCCTCTAAATAGGGCTTTGGCTCTGCTTCTGATGAGGCTGGATCAACTGCCATAAAACATCTCTCTTCCTCTGGGTGACAGACTTCTGCATTTATATCCAGAGTTGAGGTTTGTACTCTGTCAGCAAAAAGCTGTGATTGTCCTCCTTTGCTGCTGCGTAGTAGCTGTGCACGAAGCATTACTTAAATGTGTATGCAATACAGTGCCCTCTTTCTTCACTGTAGGCTCAGCTTCCTCCAAACAGTACTTACAGGAGAAGTGTGGTGCACAAGATACCTGTGCATCTTTCAAGTGGCAGTGTGGGGGCTGTGGGACCCCTACACCCATAGCCAATGCTGTAGGAGGGTTTGGAATGAATGTTCACAATTGCAAATCTTTCCTTTAAGACAAAGTTCATGGAGCTGATTAGAAAAGCTGCTGGAAGGGGGAAGATAGGATGTGTTAGAAACAGTGGATGCACTTTCTTAGGGTTTCTTTCCACTGCCAGGATTTGTGATTGCATTGAATCTATATTTGCATAACAATCACCTCGTCGAACTACTTTCCAGTTATTTGTGTAGATGAAAGGGTAATTTTCTTTCCAGCGTTCTCCACGTTTCTTGATCTGTTTGGAAGTCAATAGAATTATGTTTAAAAAAATGCAAATGATTTTCACTGAAATTTCACTGTGTTTACATTAATGTTGTGTTTGTGGACATTTTAAATACTTAGTCATCTTTTTGGAAAAAATGGTTCTCTCTTTTATACCTAGTTGGACCTATTACACCTAATTATTATGCAGAGCAAACAAAGCTTAAAAGGAAAAGTGATGACTATTGAATGGGGGAAGTATTAAAGAAAATCTTCCAGTGTAGTAATTGAATCCTCAGATCCAACTCTTCAAGGGCATCCCATTGAGTGTCCAGGTGTAGTTTACCAGGAGACAAAGACACAGTGATCCCAAGCAGGGCAGCTAGCAGCACCATCAAAGGCAAGAAGGCAGAACTGATTGATCACAAATATGCAAAAAACAAATACAAAAGAGAAGTATTTTACTGAAGGCATGTTAAGCCTGTGATGAGTGGATGTCTGCAAGTGAGGATGAGAAAATGCCCTACAAGTGACGTTTTGGTTCATTAAGGCCTAATTGCACATCAAAAAATATTCCTGTGAGAAAGATGTTGAGATGTACGTGAGACAGCAGCTATCCCCTGCTAAAACTAAAGCTTTTTGACTCCATAATATACACACTCAAATTACTTGATGTGGAGTAACAGATTGGATACTGTAAAGAGACATCGTTTTGTAAACAACCAAGTATAAGTAACTGTGTTTCTGTGTGGGGATGTGCTTGCTTTGTGAAGGAATGCCAAGTACCTGATTATGGCCAGAATTAAAGTGGAGATCTTCATGTGGGTTCCAACTCTGTGTGCTTATTGACCACATACACTTGGGCACAAACTGCATTTGGGATAGAAGAGCGCGATATATCACTAAATCTAACTCCCAGCTTGTCAAACTGCCAAACAGGGCTTTTTCCATGGGACACTGCTACGTAGCCCTTAACTACTGCTCTGTTCTGAGTCTCTGCAAGCTGTGGATCTGCAGAGCTTAAAGAGACATTGAATGGATGAAGGTGTATGCAGTTCTGCTGGTACTGAACACAGTGTGATGCCAGTGGGAGGAAAGTAATTCTGCATGACTGGCTGCTCACATTGCAGTTATAAATAGAATCTACATCTGTACAGCTTGGATCTAACTAATACCTTCACTATCTTTCATTCTCAAGGGAAGAAACAGATTATTATTATTATTATTTTTTGTCTGATGGAGGAGTCCAAAAACCTTGCTAAAAGGTGCACTTATTTCTAAGTACAAATGAACTGGAAGAGAGGGGGAGAAAGGAGGCGGTAGAAATGATTCCGTGTCACACACAAAGAAGATGATTTTATCTTTCTTGAACTTATTTTGTTCACCTGTAGATATGACAGTTCTGTATTGCCTCAGTTACGCTGCTTGTCTCCTTTGGAATGCTTTTAAGACCACATTTGTTTGTCTGCACAGTGAACAGGTATGTGGAACCAGATTTCAAGGTGATGGATGTTACCATGGAAAATGTGGATGTCACATCCAGCACTCTGATTTTTGACACAGACCTCATCTTCCTATCTGCACCAGAGTGTGTGAAAACAATCAGTGTGCCAGAAAACGCATCTGGGACGAGCTGGATGAGTCTGTGTCAGCCGTAGGGGTCCTATCACTACCATGTGTGTGACTGAACCAACCTGTAATGCCACTTCCAAGAGAGACTCAGCCAGTGGCATCAGCTGTTACAAGATGACAAGTCACCTGCCTGGAATTTTGTGTCAGTGGAGACTTTGTGAAAAGATCATTTCTGAGGATGATTCATTCAGGTCTGGCTGACACTTAATGAAAAATGTGTGCATGTGGGATGCAGCTAAAATTAGCTGGATGTAGTGGGTAGCAATAGAGTATCTATACAATTAGTTTAAAAATGCGTGAGTGGCTCTAGTGACACAAATGAGGACATCATGGGGTGACTTGGGCACATGATCTGGTTGAATAAGGTTTTCCTGATGCTCACTGAAGTGTTAGTCCAGTCCTGGCTTTCATACTGGTGGGAACCTTCATTAGAACTCTGGGCATCATCCTGGTGCTGCTTTGCAAGCACCTGTCTCTTCTATGTCTTCTACGTCTCTTCATCAAGCACCAAGAGCTGTGTCAGCATGATGTCTGCCTCTACGTGACCATGGCACTGAGTCACAGATACAGTGTTTGTGGAACAGCCTGTGAACCAGCCCTGGCTATTAATCATTTTGCTGTTTGCTGGGTTATTTTTAAGCCAGATCAGTTCCACCTTGGGCAGCAGCCTGGCAAGCTGCAGACACGGATGTGGCAGAGCAAGACTGCAGTAGGAGATGGAGAGGAACTGGGAACTACATCAGCTGCCTGTGCTATTTAAATAAGTTCTGCATTTCAAAGCAAAGTAAATTAACTCATCAAGCTGCAACAGCAGCCTGGGCACTGCAAATTCTTGGCTGGTTGAGCACAGACATTTGGAAAGGTGGACCTGAATGTGACCATAAAGACAGAAGAGGAAAAGTGGCTTCAGCTTCTGTGGAGTTCAGTACGTGCCCAGAGCTGGGAGCTATGGAAGGAAGGAAGTCATATGCTTATCACGTTGTCACCAATGCTCCTTGGCTGTCCTTGTCATGAACTAAAAAGGGGACTGAAGCTGAAAAGGAAGCTGACATTGGAAAGATGCAGAACTCAAGAGCGTAACCAGTTGAATTCCTTTCCAAGTGAGGATGGAGATATGTGCCCTTTGTCGAGGTGCACACTTTTCAAAGCGTGTCTACTGTTTTGGCAGACTTAGACCTGGAACTCCAGCTTTGCATGCAAAATTTTCACTCCTGTGCATCTTCAGAATGAAATATTGGTAAATTTGTGTCCTTGTAATAATCAGTGATTAGTAGATTATGTGACAAGAGCTTGTAAACATTCTGTATGTTTAAAATACTGTTTACACTCTTGATGTTCAAGCTAAGGTAGAATGAGGACAGTCTATGAATTCCTAAATGCTTCTCTCTCCACTCTGATGATTTCCTGTTATCATGAACAAAAACTCCCTAACACAGATTTTGAGGAAATCCCTCCGTTTTGGTTTGTAAACATCACTAACATATTTTAAGACTTTTAAAGAGTAATTACTACTTTGGAAGCAGTTTAATTTGGAATATTAATTGTATTATTGAATTTCCAGTCATCCAGTAAATAAGATAATCCAAGAGCTGTTATGAACAGTTTTAAATTGCAGATGAGTGCAAGTTCCATGGAATTGCTTAACCTGAAATCAGTGACTGTGCTGGGAAATGCACGACTGTCATGCAGGCAGCGCTTGAATGAAGAGGTTGATGAAGTGGTTTCTTACCTGGAGAAGGAAGAAGTCCTTCAAAACATATTTTACTTTTATTCCTGGCAGCATTTATAGCCATTAGCACTAACTATTCAAAACAAATCTGTGTTGATTCCAGATAAAGTGCACAGAATTTTCAGAATTGTTTCTTTTAATCTCTGACTGAGCTGCTGGTCTTGCTAAGATGACTAATAGATGCAAGATATCTGTACTATTTAATTACAAATTAGTTAACCTACTGAAGGACAAATGAAGTAATCATTGTATGCAGAAGTAAACACTGTTGATGATTTTGAGTGAGGTTCTTGGTGCCTTATGCAGAGCTAACATTGTCAAATAACTTTGTCTGGCTCGTCATGGTTTTTTGACTGCCTTTTAGGAGGCGTTGTTGAGGGGCTATAATTAGAAGTCAAAATTACTGACTTTATTCACATCTTTGGTTTTCTTACTAAAGGTGCTAAATTGTTTGGAGAAGCTCCAACTAACAGGTTAATGTGTTTATTCCATGGTATCCTGCTCCTGTGGAGAGCTCTCTATAGCAACATGGGATTGAGGATGTTTACCAGGAGTTCACCTGAGAAGACCCCAATGTAAAAATTTGAGGCTCTGCTGTGGGAACACATAACAAGAGGTTTCAAGGGGACAAAACAAAATATTTGAAAGGTTAAAATAAGCAAACAAATGATCAAAGCTTCTGAGGGTCTCTCAAATTACTGTTTTTCTGGTTAAACATCACAAGCTTACTGCTCTAGGCAGAAATAATTAACTAATGAACACAGGAGAGAATTGATGAGGAAGGGATGGAATACAAAACCTGTCAAAATTTAACAGTAAGATATATCTGTTTTGTGTAATATCTGACACGTTGATCGCTATTAATGTTAAAAGCCCAACAGTATTTTTTTTCTAATTATGCAGAGGTACCAACCACTGTTGGCTACAGCCTCCTGTTTTGAAGTCCAGTCTGTGCCTTCAGCAGTACTACAGAAGTTGTTTTCTTTTCCTTGTTCTGTAGTTAAATATGTCAGGCAGTCAGACACAATCCCTGACAAAAAAAAAAAAAAAAAAAAAAGTATCACATTTTAATTGTGTTGCTTTGCTTTTAAAGCCTATTGCCTGATTGATAACTTTATGGGTTTAGCAGAGGAAGTAAATTATGTGGTAGAGCACGAGGAGGCAGAAACTGGGAAACAGCTCATAAAGTTGTCAGGCAGTAGGCTTATAGGCCAAAAAATCAGAGTGGCATAATTAAAATGTGGCATTGTTTTACCTCTGGTGATTGAAGTTCGGAAAATATTTAATTAGACTTGTGGAATAAAGCCTACAGAATTTGTCTATCTCATTTTAACTGCTGACTTAGATGAACCTAAAACGTTAGGTCTGTTTGAAAGGCAGTAGGAATAGTAAAAGAATCACTGTGCACTGATTCTCATCCTCATTTTCTTTTCCCAAGAGACACAAGCATAGATGGATGTTTGGGTAGCATAGTTCATCCTAGTGCTGCTGTTCTTCTGTAATGCAGTTTCAATTCATTTCATCATGGGCTAACCTTGTGACTCAGAAGGCCACAAGTAAAACCCAAAGCAAGGAGCAGGAAAGTTTTGTCAGTGTTAAACTCATAGTGACTTTCCCACATCTCGTTTTGTGGTTGTAATTTACCCCTTTCATGTTGTTATGTGAATATTTCTCCTATCTTTAAATCTTACTGACATTCCTACCTCACATTCCTAATGAGGCATGAGCTCAAACTCTGTAAAGTACCAAAAGAGTGTATAATTCATATGTAGTAGTATTGTGAGTTCCATTAACTACAATTCCTGACTTTCCTTCTGAAATACAAGACCCTTTTTTACATTTTATTGTGCCTTGTTGCCACCCAAAATTATCCTATCATCTTATTTTTCAGACATTTGTGTTTTTTCTTTTAAAATATCTAAAAAAAAAATTGTGGAGAACTGAAAATATGTAGATAAGTCCTGCATAAAATAATTAAGTTTCATAATGTTAGGCACAACGACTAAGCTTTCAATGGGAAAATTTTAATGCACTGTAAAATTTAGCTGTGTGTGTATGTTGGAGGGGAGGGGGTTCTTGAAATATTACGTTTTTTTTGGATTATAAACCTGAAGAACATTGGCCAGCAAAAATGGGTCCAGCAATAGAGTTAGTTCTTAACTACTAGATACTCCCAGTGCCAGTCAGTCCTCTCCAACTAGTGACTGTAATGGGAAGCCAAGAACAGTGTGTGTGCAGGTAATTAAGGACATGTGTGGGACAGCCACAGTGATATGGGAGATGTAACTTAGATATCTATATGAATCCAGGCTTTGATGTTCTGCTTTTTATGGAGCAACGTGTTAGATCTTTGCAACAACCCTGAGTTTTTTTGTATTGTAGTCAATGACAGAAAGTCTGTTGACTTAGTAAGACTCCAAATGCTTCAATCATGTTTGGTGACAATGCAGAAAACTAGCCCATTTTCCCCACCCAGTATCTATAAAACTCCATCAGAAGCATGAGTGTCCCTGTATGAATCTTTCAGCAAGATGACTACTTTGGCTGCTGGAGCTGACATCCTCTGCTCAGTAATTATATGCTCACCAGTTGGATGCTTAACACACATTCAGACCCAGAGAGCTGCAGAACTACACTTATTTTTGGTTGCTGGCATGTGTCATTTTCAGCTATGTTGTTAAGGTAATTTAGTAGCAACGCTATGTCTGCGATATGTGGCTTTGAAAGGGCTGTCAGGCTGACAAACCTAACTGGATTCTTTTGCTCTTTATACTGCACAAAATACATGCTTCCAGCTGAGCCTTCCAGATCTCCTCATTCTGTTTATGGACATGGTGTTGGACGTTGTAAAAACCGATGCTCCAACAGCATGGATGTGTCTTTTTCCACAATAAGGATGTGTAGAGTTCCAGCTTTTGGCATTTCGGTCTCTCAAAGCTTTGCTTTGTTTCACCTTTACCACACGAGCAAATGTATTTGTATCCTCTGCAACCTGTCAAGGTGAAGCAAGTTTTTCAGCCAGTCCAAATTTCTGTGATCTTTTTGCTATCTTGTTTCTTTCTCTCTGCTTCTGCAGCATTTCTGTAGCCCTCAAGCAGTATGTAATTTCAGACTTGTGAAACAGGTCTCTGTGTTGCAAGCAGTCAGCTAAACTGCAGGTAGACAACTCCTGCTGTAAGTGGCAGAAAATAGAGTAACTCCAAGTGCAGTTAAGTGTTTCAAATGGCTTAAGAATTGCTTTATTATGAATTAAAAACTACTTGTGCTGTCTTGATAATGGGAACATCATCTACTGTGATTCATTGTAGTCAAGCAGCATTAACTTCAGAGAGAAATGGTACAAAAGGAAAACTGCTCCCTTAGTAATTGGGTATTTTTTGTGGACAAGTACTGGAACTATACTAAATTATTTTACTTTGCACATTCAGCTCCATCCTCCTAGGTCCTTTGATATAGAATTTATGAACTTTATAGTAAAAAGTAGGTTAAAGAGTGTCTGAATAATTAAGGCAAGGAGTAATGGGAGTTAGTCACCTCGACACGCAGTAACAGCTCTAAGACTGAGATTAACAGAATAGCAAACAACAATGAAAACCAGAAGTAGCAGAAAAATCTCATGTTTTCAGAATTTGTGGAAGTCTTTCTAAAGTGTAGCCCAACTACATATAGGATCATTGGGTGTCCTTTTTATAAGGGACTTGTAAATTTGGATACTTAACCCTCATGCAAAGTAAATGGATTTTCAGAGGATGCTGAGCTGTTCCACCACTGACAGCTTGGATTACCAGGTTAGGATACTTCAAAATTGGAAGCTCCTGACCTTACTTGGATACTGAAAGAGTTTCCTTGAAAACATCAAATGCAACACTTCCCAGTGAGGGAAATGATGGCTTGATTAGAGCTGATCCAAACTTTTACTCTTGTTTTTCAGGTTGCCTAAAATGTCTGTTGGTACGGAATGAACTCTGAGGTTTTGATGACTGTCCTTATTTTATGTATTGTCCAAGGATGCTTTTATACCACTGGCTTTGAATTGAAAGAAAGGGAACTTGAGTGATACCCCTCCTGGCTCCTCTGTAATGAATGGGAATGGGGAGGAGAAAGAGGCAAGGTGAAGAAGAGAGATGTCTCCTGTCAGTAATACAGAAGACTGATTCAGCCCCTTTTTAGATGAGCCTCTGAGTCTCATGTTCCACTGGCCTCACAGGAAGCTCAGGGAGAGATATCTCACCAGGCTAAATTTAGGCCTTGTGAATACCTACCACAGACTATCACACAGTATTAATTGACAATATTTTAGCAGGAAATTTTCTCAATATTAAGCATGAATGCTGAGTGGGCATTTGTTCTTGAATGTATGTGTTCATATTCAATCAGATCAGTATGGCACATGGTGCCATTTAATTTAAATTGAATTAATCAGTAGATTAAGCCATGAGAAACTGCTGCACTTGATGTGAGAAGATACTGAACATATCTGAGCAAGGAGCTGACAGAAGTTACAGAAAATACAGGAGGATTGACCAGCTCCCAGATGGAGAGAGGGAAGTTAGGTGAAGGATATCCAGTGTGCACCAGTAACTGGAGGACACTTTCCTAGGATGTGCATTTTCATGTGAAAGCTTATGAGGACAGACTCAGGTTAAGGGAGCTGAAGTCTAGCCTTGCCGAAGCTTACAATTTATTGGTAAATAAATGGGCAGAACTCTGCCTTAATGACTTGAACGAGTATATTAGGGGAATAGGATGATCATAAAGAATCTTAGGGAAACTAAAGTCAGCTTTACTTACCCATATGAATTAATTTCGGTCATGAAGAGAAGTCTGTACGGAAGGATTTAGACATCCCATGGTCTTTTATTTACGAGATCTGTAGTGTCTTTTATATTACCTTATAGTTTCAATTTTGCCTCAGGTCAGACACAGATTTCTATAGTAAATCAAAGTAATGATGGTGGGAAAAGTTTCTTTCCAGATTAATCGGTGATGGTCTCATGCTAGAGAATGTTTATTGTATATACATGAAACTGTGTCTGTAGAACTTTTCTGTTTTCATTTTCCCATTTCAGTGCACTTTAATTATTTCTGATTTTGTGCCTGAAATTTTGCCATAAGCTTTTAAATCACAGAAGAAATATTTTATGCATTACTTTGTGTAAAAACATAAATGATTGGAATGTTTTCTTAACTTGTTTTATATCTGGGCTATTAAAAAGTGTTTGCAGGTTTGATTACATTATGGTAGCATGTACTGCATAGTCTGGCAGTATAGATGCATGTGGCTATAGCTAGGCACTGGGTAAGGGCTATATTTATTTTAATGGGAACTTTTTTTAATATGCTTTCAGAGATAAAAAGAAAATTCTCTGAACAGAAATTTGGCTCAACTGAATAGTCATTTAGAAAAGAGTGACTGGAAAGTGACATGTGTACCCTTTTTTACTTGTACAACATTGAAAGCCTTAGAAATTTTAGCATCATTCATGTTAACACATCAAAGTATTGGTGGTTGTGCTCAAATCTCTCTGAAATGCTAATCTGCACACTTAGCTGTAGTGGAATGAACATACAGATGGTTCTTCTAATTATTTGGAAAAAGAAAGGGGGATGATTTCCTCTAATGATTTCCCCTTCTTTCCAGACTGAAAGCAGTTCCAGCTCTTCCCTCCATCTAATTGGATGATTAAAAGATGCCTTTGTCTGGCTTTCAGCTATTGAGATTTCACTGCAGTTTGTTAAAGCTTCCCATCATGAAGCAAGGTGTGAACCCCAGGCTATATAGGTTTGGTTCAGAGGCTATGTGAAAGGGAAATACAATCTTGAGTATTTAAAGCCAGAAGTGGGGATACTTTCATCATTTCATGTTGTTGCACTGAGAGCAAAGATAGGATTTTAGTTTTGAAATAGAGAATGAGTCTAGATGCAGTAGGCCACTGACCAGGGCATAGACCCCAGGTATTTATTATAGACCCCAAGAATGAAAATGAAAGAATTTTTAGAGACACTGACTCCTTTGTGGGAGGAGGTGGGAGGACCCCACACTACTGCTTTGTGGGGTCAAAAAAATAATTCAGAGGAACTAGAGAAAAATTGCCTATATAATAAATCAAAATAGTCAATTTGAAGAATTTTTAGCTTTTCATTATGGGCTAGACCGAGGCTTGAGGCTTTATAAGCACTGTCCTGAAAAACGAGACCTATCACCTGTCTGTTGGCCCACTGCTTCTCTGCCTCTGGATTGCAGTGGTGCAGATACTCTGAAAGCACTTTTCCTTGCTGGATTTCATTCAGAGGTGACCTCCAGACAGGTGGTTCTGAGCAAGACATTGAAAAATTTGAGGGATAAGTCTCTTGTTGTTCAAATAATGCCACCAGAGGAAAGTCTCTGTCCTGTCCTGTTTAGGAACACAGTTGAACTGACAGGGTTGGCATAGAAGGGGGCTGTGGCTTCAGGGACCCACATCACACTGCCTCCACCTGCCTTTAGTGTGCATAGCCTGCTTACAAATATGTTGCCCTATTTCAGCTCTTGTGGCTACTTGATGTATAAAAGAGCAGGAAGGAACTGACTTTATTTCTTCCATTTTGCGATCCTGATACAGAGTACATATTTTGTAAGATTTTTTTTTTTTAGATAACCATGCCCTTGCATTGAAAACTACATGTCAGTGTCAGCGACACTGCACAACTCCAAATATGTCATGTCATTCAGCAAGTCAACTTTTATTTCAAGATTTAATAGCTTTTTATAAAATACTGTTGGAAGTGCCCATAAGTATTTTTTTAATTAAAATGCTTAGGCAAAAATACCTTAAATGAATATAGCTATTCCATTTCCTCTGAACTTTGACATACACGTCTCAACCGCTTCATCAATAATATTTTCTTTTCCATTTTTGAGGAAGTCCAGTTCTATCCAGATACTGAAGAGAATGGTATTCGGATTTATGACTGTAAAAAGACTATTCCAGTGCTCAAGAGAGGCTTATTGTGTGGCCAGAAATCAATGTTTTATAGTTTTTTTTTTTTCCTCTTCATTTTCTATTAACCAGAGTATTGTATAACATATTTGCTAAGTAAAACTGTAACAGTGCTCAAAAGCTTCTTTTGCCCTAAGGAAATAGCTACTTTTGCCTATTAAAGCTAAAATAGGAACCATTACTGATGTATGATAGATTTTTGGATTTGTTTAAAACATAATCCTGTAGGCTTCTTTAGAAGAACTTCGTAGGAGTTTGCTGTGTATTTTGAATTTGCCTGCTTGAATCTAGGCTCTAGCAACACTGGAAAATAAATGGGGGAAGGAACAAATGGTTAATCAGAAAATTCTTGCCTTAACTTTTTGTTCCTCTGGAGTGATACCTAACAGTGGTTTGACTAGATACGATAAACCTTGTCAGTTCTGTCATCACATCACTACTGCTATAGGGTAAAAGTTATCCATCCTCAGCTTCACCCTCTCTAGTGTGGGACAAGACAGTGAACTTTCTGTCAGAAAGACATTCATTATTATGTGTAAAATGCTGTAAGATTTTTGGCTTGTTAAATTCGCAGTGATTAAATTGTCTTCTGTGTGGAGTGATCTTATTTTTTTCACAGCACGTTTCTCTGAACACCCAGAGTCCTATTAGACCAATAGGGGTACACAAGTCCAGTGTAGCACATCAGTTCACATCTACTCTAACGAGAATATGTTTTCTTTTTTTCTTTCTTTCTCTTTTTATTATTATTTTAAATAATTATTTCTTTCTCTTTTTATTATTATTTTAAATAATTATTTCTTTATGATGATAAAAAGTAAGTAAAAAGGTGCAAGAAATGTAAACATCTGGTGCATGCCAGACTTCATAGATTTAATCCAAGTTCTCCTTGTGTGCTATATAATATCAGAAAGTACTGCACTTGAGTTGTGACTGCCCATGTACTGGAAAATGTTCTATTTTATCTTTCTTTTATTTTCGAAATATCATCTCACTCTAAATGAGACTGTGCTGAAAACATACAGAAGATTTCATTAGAAATGCCTGGAGGGTTTTTCTTAACCAAATATCTCATTTCCTCCTTTTCTTCAGACCTCAGCTTGTGTAAAAGAGTAGAAAGGTGTATTTCTGAACAGTATTCTTATGGCGTGGTTTTACTATGCAACTGTAATCAAACCAGATGTCAGTCCTTCAGATAAACCTTTAGTATAAAGAGCTTTCAAAGTTCCAGGGCAGATTGCAGTTAGTGGGATAATTAATTGATTAGAAATTTGATTTTATAAGTTTATGTAAACAATTAAGGACACATGAATGGTGTTTGTATTCTGTATTTTTTTTTTCCCATTTCTACTTGAAAAGCATTAATTTCACTCTTTTCCCCATGGAAACAACATGTGGAAATGGCAATGTGGTCACTACAGAACATTGGGCATCAATTTTTTTCTTGCTCCTGCTCATCGCCGGGGCGCTGTCCTTGGTGCTGCTTCTCCTCGCCCGTCTGCTCTCCCTGGGTAGATGTCCCTTGGAAGGCTTTCAGACCCTAGCAGACTTGGGGAGCAGAAAGGCACAGCTTCTCCATGGTACCGTAGAGAAGTGCCAATGGCCAGGCAGTATCTTAAATTGTCAGCTTTTCTTGTCAGTTCTCTTTTTCACCAGGGTGCAGCTGTGCACGTGCCCCTAGTATTCAATCTGCAGTTTTTTCTGCAAGTTATTTCCCACAGTGTGTCCTAATTTGGGGCATGTATTGGTATTGCACATCCCTCTAGTGCTTGTAGGAGGAGGGGAAATGCTAGTTTTTCTTGCGGGCTGAGTACGAATTGTTGGATCTGATGGATATGCAAATCTGATTCCACACTTTTTCAGTTTAATCCTGCTTTGTAACGGAGACCTTTAATTTCTTTGGGGATTTTATGGAGAAATCTGTAATGCAAATATTAGACTCTGTTAGACTCTACTGAACTCAATCCAGCCAGGTGAGAGATGGTCAGTTTCTCACCTAGCCCCTACTTTTCAGTGAAATTCTACTTTAGAATGCTCAGTCAAATACTCCAGCTTGTATAATTCTTCAGTCACCATGAGTTTGGCCTTCTTGTCCCATGTTTAGAAATTAAAAAAATCCAGCACCCAAACATTTTAGAAAAATGTAAACAAAATCAAGTTAGCTTCTTCCTTATTGTTAATTCCTGAATGGTTTTGGCTGGCAAAGAAAATCTTAAGAGGGTGTGAAGGTGGGGGAATGAAATCGTTTGTATCAAGTGTCTGGGTAGGAATCTGCAGTAGAAAGCAAGAGCAGAGAAAGAATTGGTGATTGTACTGATAAAATTACTTTGGTACTTAAGTACTTTTATGGAGTGACTCTGCTGACCCTACCCTTCTCCTTACTTTGTAGATCACGTGCTCTAAACAGGTGCCAAGATCAGCAACAGTGAAAATTCACTTGGCAAAAGTTCAAGTGCAGTTCTAGTTGAGCAGCACAGGCATTAAAGCACAAATTTTCCCATCAAAGAACCACAAAGAACACTGAAAACATTTTAGGTCTTTCTCTTACTTGTGTCCATATGTGTAGGTGTGCACATGTAGAAATTTCAATCCTGTCTTTTGAACTTGATCAATGGAAATACTGTTAGTGGTGCTATTTTCAAGGAAAAGTGACTGAAGTTTGAAGTCTACAACTGTACTGATGTTATGCTGGATGGCATCCTCTGAAGCCCAAGCCCCATGCAGGCAATCATACCACATGCAAGTGATAAATGAATCAAGTTTTCTGTTAAAAGTAGGTGTTTTATTCCCCATAATACACTGTTTGTTTCAAAAGTCAGCAGTTCTAAAGGGTACCTTTTTGCCCTCTCACTTAGGATGGAAAGAAGAACACTTCTAGATTTGTCAGTGGTGAATTTCTTCTTTCATTCATATTGTTCCTTAGCTAAAACATCTCATTACCTGCTCTAGAGTTTACTATCCAACCCAGTGTTTTTTAAATAATACAACATTCTGCTCTAGTGAATAGATGCTCACAGCAGGAAATTTGTCCAGAAATTGATGCAGTATAGAGACAAATTCACCCCGGCATCTGTCATGAAGTCATAGATATTCTTTTCCCTGCACTTCCAAATTAGTTGCTTGCTTCTCTGTACAGAATGTACAGAAACTTCTCCTTCCTAATCCACAGTGAAAATGTTTATTACCAGGTGACCTTGATCCTGACTTTTATGTCAAGTTTTGCCTCTGTAATACTATCAAACTTCTTCTCATTTACCTTCACATTTTCAGAGTTTCCCTGTGTAATACTGTAGTAACCCTTTGTATAACCTCTGTTTCCAAATTTGCTGGTGCTAGCTTGCTTTTCATGCTAGCATAATAATAATAATAATTAAAAAAAGCTATTAGGGCAGTTAAATTGCAAACAAATTTCTTAATGAGAATAAACATTTACTGCCTTCTAGATCAATTACTTTATCATTGTTGTTGTGTTCTTTGCCTACCTTACAGTTCATCTCCTCTGGTATAGCTGACAGTTCCTCATGTGCTACCACATCGTATGTGTTATGCCTGTTGAAATTGAGAGGAACTGCTGTATGTCCTAACTAATAAACAAATCATTTTAATAGCTCAGAGATGGAAGGCTAACTTGGCAAGAACTTCCTTTCATACCCTATTCATGATCAGAGAAACAGCAGCAACGATAAAAAAAATGCAAGTGAGTCAAACAAGTCTCTTTGCTGTAAACACACTTCTTAGAGTTTGTGATGTCTCAGCCCACAGCGGGGGCAGACACAATGCATTCAGATGACTAAATGAGAGTCGGAGGTACAGGCTGCCCTGTCTTGAAATTCTCTGACACAAACCCTTGTTGTTCCCTCATTGGTGATAAAAAGTTGGCAAAAGAACCCTTGTCTATGCTTCCTTCAGTGCTGGCAAAATTTTATTGTAGACTACAAGAATTACCTGCTCTGCTCTCTACCAGACATTTCTGGAAGATTATGAAAGACTTTATTGAGGAGTTCTGTGCTAACAAATATTATTTATTTGTTTACATGTCTCATTTCAGAAGAAGACATATATCAAATGAACATGGGCATAGAAAACCAACACCTCTAACTGAGGCTCAAAAGACAGAAGAAATGTTCTGGAAGTCTGACATAACAGAAGAGAGCCCCCTAACTTAAGAAGCTTTATTAATTCTGACAGTGTAAGACCAAGATCTCATGCTTGGATGGTGTTTCATCCAGGAACTGTGGGGGTGATTAAACACGCACGTGCAGAGCAGCTTCACTGCGTTAGGGGGTTTACCACTTTATGACAGCAGCTAACAATGTTCCTGTTCAGTGCCCATACAGAGCTGGGCAGATTAGTGAGAGAGATTGTGGAAGCTCAGCTATGTGCAGTTTCTGTACCTTTTCTCTTTAAACAAGTGTTTTCTATGTGTGAAATATACTTACATTCCATTCATGAAAGACTTTGCCATCTAATCGAGGAAATTCTAGACAAGATTAATATTTGCAGTTTTGAAAGGAGAAAAGAGGATTTCTTTGGGTTAAAATGCTGAAATACTTTTTCTGTTCAGCTCCTTAGTAAATATTATCTTTCCAGGTCTTGGCTTTAGAATACAGCTGAACTGAGGAAACTTTCTGCCTGAAGCCAAAACAAACAGAGAATCATTAGCAGAAATAAGATAGGAGCCTTCAAACAGAGGATGAACCAGTTACTTGCTTCAGAGCTGAAGAAAATACATGTAAAGATCAGAGAAAATGCATGAAAATTGCTTTCTACATCTTGAAATAAAAGAACTTTTAAACTTGCTTACAGGTTTGTGCGACTTGAATGTTAAGGTGACCTTGGAGGCTACTTCAGATATTTTGTTTGATTTCTATTCTCACATAGTAAATCATAAACCTTTAGCTCACAGAGGTACAATGAGGATATTCACTGGATCCTCTCTGCAACTGTTCAGATAGAGAAATAAAATCTAGCTAGTTAAAAATCTGATTTGCAAGTACTCTGTTGGCACTGACATTATTGTGAGTCTTCTTTCCTAGTATAAGCATTAAAATTCCAGTAGGATTGTGGTCAGTATGCAGTCTATTTACAGATCCTTGCTGCTCATTTCTCTATCTGTTTTGGCTTGTGTTAGAGACCCAGTCCAAAGCCTACAGAAATCAGCTGAGAGACTCAGTCTGACATCACTGGAACTGAGATCAGTTTTCTTCCATGCTAAGTGAAACAAATGTATTTACAAGCATAAGGAAATGGTTTTGCAGCATTCAGCTTCCAGATAATAGTGTGGTGACATGGGATGATGAAAAAAAGGATTCCTCTTTGGAATGATTACCCTCAAGTCCTCGTGCTATTCTGGATTTGGGTATGTACAGACAAATAGGTACTATGTTCCTCTGAGTCCCCTCCAGCTCAGGTACATGAGATTGGACTCCAAAGTGGGATATAGCATTCCATTTTTTGTACAGGTCATGGGTAGGTCAGTATGTCCATGAAGTGAAGGATGGTACATCTGTGCACCTCAGTTACACACTTACTCTCCCCTCAGGCTGGAATAATGGCCATATTCCAGTCCGTAGCATAATCTAATCATAAACGCAGTTGCAAAATCAGCACTTACTAGATTTGAAATACCCATCTATCAATAACCATTTGTGCCAGAATTGCTCAGGTCTGAGCAAAGGCAACACAAGATTAACTCCTCTTTAAGAATACAGAAAGGATTATGACACATTTGAAATCTAAATGTTTGAATTGTATACGTTACTCTTCCCATCAAATTGAGAGAATAACAAACAGCCTCATAGAAAATATTGGGTTAATATTTTCTTGAGTGGTCAAAGATATTAGGCATAAGCTGCCCATTGTAGTGTGTCTAAATCCCCTCAGTGCCTTGCAAAACCTTGCAGTGTTCCCAGCTTCCAAGGATTCGAAAGCTGTTGGGCTGCTCTATTATCCTTCTATTCTATTTTTTTATTTATTCAGAAATATTTCTAGAGGATGTAAATGAAAACAGTGAAGTTTCACTAGTTTTGTGGTTTTGGGTTTTTCTTTTTTCACCAGCAGAGGTCCTGGTCCCCAAGTGATTGAAATGGAGGGGAGTAAAGGGAGAATTAGGGCAGTAAGTCTGATTCTGATGTATGCTTACACGTGTTCTCTGCACACCTATCCTCATCTTTTGCCTTCTAATACCTGAACCATACAAAACAAATTTGTGCTGTTTCAGAGAATGATTTGCATTTGCTGTTTAGTGTGGAGAAGATTAATAGCTACTTAAGGTTAACGCCTAATGAAATCCCAAATATATTTGGGCAGCTGCAATATTATAAATCATTTGTTGTAATTCACCGCAGGTGAGCCCTTACAGCTGAGCTGTTTGGGTGTTATTATTTCCTTTGAGATCCTTGAATGTTTTTACTCTCAAAGATATGAAAAACCCTCTGAAAATACTCAGCAGGGACGAGCAAACATTTTAACACCATTAGAAAATAAGATTCTATATGTTCCATGTGGAATGCTCATTTCCATGCGTAAGTACGTTCACCAGGTGTGTAGCTGAGTCCCTCTAGTGGAGTAATTGTTTGATGTCTGCATGTCATTAGAATCCCATTTTACAGTCACATTATGGTAGCAAATTCAGAGGTGGCTTTTTTGGGCGCTCTGAGGACTGTGACAAAGTGGATCTGGGATTAGATGCTGTGTAGGCTTGTGTTAATGAATGTAAATTGAATTTTAGCTGGGAAGGGCAAGTACAGACACACTGCAAAGAAAAGCAAATTCTTGAAAGTATATTCAAGAACTAATTACTATCAGTAAGGCACACGCAAAGAGCAACGTAATGCTCAGGACAGCCAATAGGGATAAAAGCTTATAGACAAATCTGTTGTGACCTAGTAGTGAAGACTGTTTAAAAACACTGATCTCCACTTAGCTTGTAAATGCGCATCACTCTCTTTCTCACTCATATTTTCTCTCTCTCTCTAACACACATGCACACAACGCTCTTGGATTTGCAGAAGCCAGACATCTAGGGCACTTCTTGGCATCCACAGGAAAATCATATGGGATTAGAAAAACACTGCAGTAAGTACTCCCTGCATTAAATGTTTATTAAGTGGCATGCTGACAAAACCTAGATTTAATAGTAAATACAGGAGGACTTTAATGGAAATTGGTTGTATTTGATTTTTCCTAGGAACTGCTGAAAGCTGCCTCTCGAGGATTACAACTTCACCTTTTGCTTTAACAGATGCTTGTTTACTATCCATGTGGCAACCTCTGCACAGCCAGTAATCCATTCATTATCCTCACTGATTGAGTGCGAGAGCAGTGCAGTGGTAACTACTTCACTTAAGCTGATGGCAGACGACAAAAGGAGGGAAATGATGAATTCGGACAATTTAACCTCCCAGAGCTTCCTCTCTGCAATTCACAGCAACGCCAGCAATTTATTCTCAGGACTCCAGTTTGTTCAGTCCTTCAAGCCACTCATCATCCCCTGCTACTCCCTGGTAGTTTTTATTGGTGTCATCGGGAATTATCTTCTCATTTACGTTATCTGCAGAACGAAAAAAATGCACAATGTGACCAACTTTCTGGTCGGCAATCTGGCTTTCTCAGACATGCTCATGTGTGCAACCTGTGTGCCCCTGACGCTCGCGTATGCCTTTGAGCCCAGAGGATGGGTGTACGGACGTTTCATGTGCTACTTCGTGTTCCTGATGCAACCTGTCACTGTGTTTGTGTCTGTCTTCACCTTGACTGTCATAGCTGTGGATAGGTATTACGCCATGGTGCACCCGTTCCGGAGGAGGCTCACTATCCCTGTTTGTGCCTATATCCTGGCTGCTATTTGGCTGCTGAGCTGTACCTTGGCTGCCCCGGCCCTGGTCCACACTTATCATGCAGAATTCCCAGAGCTGGACTTCTCCATCTGCGAGGAGTTTTGGTTCCACATGAAAAGAGATCGCTTGGCTTACGCTTACAGCACTCTCATCATCACCTACGTGCTGCCTTTGGCCGTCATCTCCCTGTCCTACCTGAGAATCTCAGTCAAGCTGAAAAACCGAGTGGTCCCGGGCAATGTCACCCAGGGCCAAGCTGAATGGGACCGGGCAAGAAGGAGAAAGACTTTTCGCTTGCTCGTCTTGGTGGTGGCAGCCTTTGGAGTCTGTTGGCTGCCTCTGCACATCTTCAACATGATAAAGGACATTGATATTGGCTTAATCGACAAGCAGTACTTCAATTTCATCCAGCTGCTGTGCCACTGGTTTGCCATGATGTCTGCTTGCACCAATGCCTTCCTCTATGCCTGGCTCCACGACAGCTTCAGGGGGGAGCTGAAGAAAATGTTTGCCTGGAGAAAGAAGAAAATTGGACCCGCTACAAATTGCATTATGGCCAGCGTGGTGCTGTAATCGCAAGAGATGGTGGGAGTGCAACACTGTAAGTCATTTCCACTTTTAATCAGCTCTGGGTGCTAATGCTCATCCTGAGGGCTCAGTCATAACACCATGCGTCCCATGGGTTACTTCCCCAGCACCTCCAGCCCTACTGGAGAAGGAAAGGCAGAGATAGTATCCCAAAATGTCTTTTTATCTTTGACAGGAGCTAGAGGCCATGGAGATCTTAAAGAAACAAAATCCCCTTACGTAAACCGCAGGGATCCTTCCTATCTCATTTTCATGTCATTGGCAGCATAGATTTGGGGACTGGGAGAAGTAGTGATGAATAAGATAGATACCCCAGTGAGGCTATTAAATCTTTGGACTGGGTGAAAATCAAATCTATTTACCTACTCAGAATACAACCCCTAGCATAAGTTTCAGAGTAAAGGACTGACAGCATTCCTGTAGATCTCCTCAACTAAAGACAAGATGAAGAACAGTCTCAGTTCTCTGAAATGCCCTTCCTGCAGAGCTGACACTGTGATCAGGGAGCAGGGCTGCTGGGAGCATTGCTGTGAGGTCCCAAAGCTGCTGTGCCTTGGGAGCTGTATCATAGCAGGTAGTGACATGAGCTGCACTGCTGGAAGAGAGCAAACAAGTCAGGAGTGAAGCTGTTTGGTGAGGTGTGGCTGATGCAGTGTGACTGACAGCCTGTTGCAAAATCACATGGTAAATTTGCTGATCAAAGGTGATAGGGCTGGAAACTGTGTGGTAGAAACTCATCAAAATATGAGGACATTTGCCCAGAGAGAATGTGGATGCCCCATCCCTGGAGGCATTCAAGGCAAGACTGGACATGGCTCTGGGCCACATGTTATTCTGTGGCATCAAGACATGCCACAAGACATTGAATCGTGTGTTTGCTGTTGTCTCATATTAACCCCAATTTGCTGACCCTTCAGCAAGGTGACCACGTTCCCAGCCAATGGAGATCGGTGTAGCCTTGTCAGACAGATGCTTTCTGCTCATCCCTTGAGGAACAGATTTTGATGTGTGTAATGGCTAATGCTGCCATCAGCTTTGATCTCCAGAGGCAGCCAGAGACCTTGATAGGGCCTTCAAGAGCACTTCAATAGATGGTGGGTAGAAGGGGCTGTTGTCATTGAGCTGTGATGAGCACTGCGTGACCAAGAGAAGAAAGGCTTGTCAGAAAGCAGAGTAAGTGCTCTCTATTGAAGGAGTCTCTAGGGAGGAAACAATTTCCTTTGATATCCACCTTTCAATAGAAGGAGGGAGTTAAAAGCTATAATCAAACAAATGATTTCTAGTCTCTTTCTCCTATTTGAACTGAAAATATCTGAGATAACTGATAAGAATCGGGGAAAAAGTTGTGACACCAGCAGTCTTTTCTGAAGAGACTTCTTCCAGCCAGAACATTAAGTGACATGAGGAGCTGTTTGATATTCCAGCTAAAGAAAAAACACAGTCCCGGGGGCAATTTTGTCCTTTTTCAACCAGGCTGAACCTACTGTACCTGTACATGGCCAGAGATACATGTGCTGCCAGGCAAGGCAAATGGGCAAGGGGAGACAGAGAAGAAAAAGATGATGGTTTCACAAGTTGCCAAATGCATTCCTACTATGAAACTACCATTTTGCTCATGAGCAAACTAATCTGGTTAAAAGAAATTCACAGATACCAACGCGCACACTGGGAAAAGCACTGCAAAACCTTTTGAAATCCCTTCTCAAAAATTTCCTTACAATTTCAAGCTGTCCTGCTGCTTGCAATGAGGAATTGAATATTAAAAGCTGATTACAGCAACGTCAGATCAGGGAAGTCTCCCTAAAGTGGGCACTGTTTACATTTACTCTGCATTGAAGTATAGCTGCCCTGCTTATTGTGGTTTAGACATCCGAATGTCTTACTGAAAGATGCTTTCAGTGATTGTTGGGAGATCATTTTCTTTCAGTACACAGAATAACTGGAGATTTTGAAAAAGGAAAAAAATAATACCCAAAACAAACAAACCAACAAAAACCCAACACCAAACCACCTTCCAAACAAACGACCCAAATTTTGGTTTCTGCTTCAGAGCTTTATAAAAAAGAGCAGAGAGCACAGCACAGAGAGCAAGCACTGAGCACTCACACCAGAAGCTTTAACAACAAAATCCTGAGTTTTGCAGACTTTTCTTCTATGGAACTGTGCTACTTCAAGCTCTTAATTTGTCAATTTGTAAAGGCTAATTAGCATTGAGATGGCCCTTAATGTTTACAACCCCATGCACTAAATACAGACAGCACTTTAACAGCGCAATGGAGTGACTAGGAAAACCGTTGTTAACCATTACAGGCCTGGCATTCTTTCTTTCCTCCCTACCACATTTCTATTCCCATTTCCAGGCACCATGGCTTGGTTATTACTCTTGCATGTTAGCGACCACAGATGGCTGTTGCAAAGGGCTGAAGGAAGTGAACAAGAGCTTGAATTTCTCTGTCTTTTATTTTTAACTCCTACAAATGAACTTTTGCTATCAACAGTCCCTAGAACTGTGTTCACAGCAGCACCAAGGGCTGCACATGGAGGTGCTCAGCATGGTGGGCACCCTTGTGTAAGGGCAGGTGTATCACACACATGCCTTGAATCTCATAGCTCCTGTGTTTGTCTTGGGGCTCTGCTGCTAACGCTGTATTTGCACTGTCACCTGCAGGATTGGGTTTTACAGAAACAGCCCCAAATGGTCTTGTCTTTAGGTCCTGAAGCCCCTTCTCTCTTCTTAACTCTCCCACTGCCACAGCAGTGACTGAGAATATGCTCACACAGTCTCACTTCTGAACCTAGCCCCAGTGATTTCTGCTAAATGTAATTACTGTTTTCTCTGATATCCAGGGTAATAAACAATAATAAGATTTAGAGGCACACTGGTATACTTCTTTAATCCAGTTATGCAAATAATTACAGTAAAAGCCTTCATGTGGAATGCGTTTTCTAATCCATCCCCCTCTCTGGGGAGCTGCTGTGCTCCTCCGAGGGACCAGGGCTCATCACTACAGTGTTTTTGGTGCTATAATTTTAAATTACAATTTAAGAAATCATTGCACGCTTTGATTTTATAAAGTAGTGCAGTTCTAAACTTGGTGAGCCTATTAAATTTCCCAGCAAGGGTTTTTGTTCTTTCTTGTTTACATTCAAATCCAAGGACTCTCACTGCGAAGGATGGAGTAAGGACTGTGTCTGAGGTGAAGTGGGTGCTCTATGAGGTGAGCAGAGCTCTGTGCTTCCTGTCTGCTGGGTTTTCATTTGAATTGTTTCCATGTACCAAGAAAGTTTTGGCGAGTAGAGACTTGAGTCATCTGCATTTTACAATGCTTCCTTGGACTGCTCCTAAATGCCAGTCTCTGGAAAACACCCGTAGGTGTACAGTGAAATTTGTGTACACGTGGTGAGGTGCTTCCAGGTAGATATCTGTAGAGTAAGACACCAGTGAATAATACTGAATGGTATAGTTAGACAAAAATAGATGGCATATATTAGAAGAATTATCCAGATGGTAAAGAGACAATGGACAATAAGAGGAATGCTTACCTTTCTCCATTGATTAAGGCTTACAAAGTAAACTCCACAAGGGAGTCAGCCCTTAATGGGGTCTGGGAGAGCTGGAGCCAGACTCCAGCCCCTCTGCTCACACGGTGCTTTGCCTTCACCTGTGCTCCTGCAGCTGACTCAGTGCTCACCTCAGGTGATCCAGCAGTGGCTCAGGCCCTGATTCAACAGTTCCCGTACAGTATCATAAAGCATTTACTTAATGGTTATCAGGGCACAGTGAGGGCTTTGGACATGAGGGAACATGAAAATGAGGAGAAGATTTTATTTGGGCTGGGCATCTCAGAAGGCTCTATATATCTTAAACACAGAGATTACAGGAGATATAGAAGGAGGTAATGGGAAGAGGCAGGAGAGGATGAGATGTCTATATTAAGAGTGAAGAGCACAGATTAAACCAGCAGGAGTGACAGCTTAACAAACTGAAGCTAGTTCTTGGAGGGACTCAGAAGGCATTTTTCTAACAAATACGCTGCACTTTCAATGACTGTAGATGCAGAATGCTTGCTCAGACATGAGCTACTCCCTGTGGTCAAACACAGGATTGGTATTAAAAGGTGATGCACCTATAAGCAGTGTCAAAATGTAAATCAGTATTTGAGCAGAAACAAAAAAAGGCTGTCAGAACAAAGAGCACTAAATCTGGAATCATAGAATCGTGGAGTCATTAAAGTTGGAAAAGACCATTCAGATCATCCAGTTCAACCCACCCCCATCATTCCCACTGACCACATCCCTCAGTGCCACTTCTCCATGGTTCATGAACACCTCCAGGGACAGTGACTCTCCTACCTCCCTGGGAAGCCTGTGCCAGTGCAGTATCACTCTTCCTGAGAATAAATATTTCCCAGTATCTGGCCTGAACTTCCCCTGGTGCAACTTAAGGGTATTTCTTCTCATTCTAAATCAAGCCATAAAAGCAAAACAACAGTTAATTAAACCTCAGGATCAGGTAGAGTTGGTCTCTCACTGACCTCCAGAGCAGTCATCAAAGACTAAAATGTTTGTGAGCTGCAATGATTTAAGTTCATTCCTTGTACCTGGATAAAGAAAACTGAGAGCTATTTTTAGGGAATGGCAGATTACCTGGGATGAACAGAGGCAGACTGTTACAGGACCACAGTGAGCACCTCTCAGCTGAGAGACATGGGGAATGCTAACAGTTTTCATGCCAGCTGAACAACAGATCCTCTGTGTAGCTTTAATTGAGTGAATTGTGCTTGTTGAGCTGGCAATGGTGAGCTATAGTTAGAAGCCTGAGAGTATGCAGGGTACGTATAAAAGCAGAAAACAGTACACTCACAGATAGGAAAAAATGCCAAATTGGACAGCACTGTGCAGCACATCCATCAGTCTGTTCACAAGATGAAGAGAGCACAGAGAGAAATTGTGTGCACTTCTGCGTGAGGAACTAAAACTCAAATGTTTACCTCCAGACTTCTCTCACTGTCCACTCATTTTTAATTTTCATCATAAAAATAGTTGTCTTCCTCTTTTCTATAGTTGTATTCCACCTCAGAAAACATACAGAAATCAGAGATCTAAAGTAGGGATCCTCCTCTCCTCTTTTCAGGAGTTACTCAATGATCCTTAGGGGTCCCTTCCAACTTGGGATATTCTATGATTTTGACTCTCTTTTCAATGTCTCTCTGGAAGAAGAAATAGCCAGTAAGATGTTTCCCTGACACACAGACCATACATGTATCTATTTGCCAAACAGATCCTGCATGCTGGCATGAGTCTTTTTTGCCACTTGTAGCACTGGCTTTAATGATTACATTGAATAAATATCCCTCCCCATGGAGTGCATCCTTGTTCTGGGACCAAAATGGTGCAGTCTGGGTTATGCTGATGGTTGGGTTTAATGAACCTGAAGGTCTTTTCCAACATAAATGATTCTAGGACTCTAAGTCCTCTTATGTATCATATCCCTTGTACCAGAAAAGCTGTATCTATGGCACCTGCTCATAGGAAAGAGAGCTTTCCTTCCACAACATTTATCAAACTCCCTGTCTGAAAAGCTACAAACATGGACATTCCTACCAAGTACATATGACCAGATGACTTATTTTACCAGGCTTATTTCAACCCTGTTTTGTACATGTCTCTGCTCCCTGCTCTCTCAATCCACCTCCAGCTTTTTGAACTTATTGATCAACTGAAAAACAACAACAACAACAACAAAAAGTATAGAAAAGAGCCTCCAGGATGTTAAGTTCCTGAAAGCTGTCTGAAATTAGGAAGCACTGCTTTGGTTCTATTCAGGGAAGGAAATGAAATGTCATTGCTCTCCACTTTGGGAGCAATGCCATCCACAGGGGATAGATTAAATTGTTTACAACTAGTGATGGGTCCTCCATGCTGCTCCTGACAAAGTGCTGATGAGTTATCCAAAAAGTGAGGTGTCAAGGGCATGAAGCTCAAACAGCCCTCACTGGGAGTTGTGCCACTCTGGGATCTCCTTGACAAGGAGCTGGTAGGGTTGACTTTCTTGCCTGCCTGGTGTTGCTTGCTTTGCATTTCTGCAGCCTGATTTGTCAAACTAAGTTAATTAAGATAGTACTTGATATAAATAATAAAACATGCACTCAGGAGCTCCTTGCTTTGTGTCTAAAACCTTCTGGAAACCAATTTAGGATCACCACTATCAGCAGCTGACTGGGCTTTGCATTCTTTGCATCTTGTTTATGTTAATTAACAACATTAAATTGTAATTCTCTCTCTCTCTCTCTCTCTCTCTCTCTCTTTTTTTTTTTCCTCTGCAGGAAACACAAAAGAGCAGGAAGAGATGGCTTTAATTCCAACATCTAGATTTCCTTCAATTCCTACATTTCCATTCAGGGCTGGAGACACTCAGCAGTGAGCAGGGCTGTGCAGAGCAGCTTGGTGCTTTGCAAAGGAGCAGCATTTCCCTCTCTGTTATTTACAACTGTTGGTTTCCAAATAGGTTGCTACAATGGCACTCTGTGTCTCACAGCAGCAGGAAGAGTTTTGGCTCTGGCCATGTGTGCAGTGCTGAGGACAGGTTCTGCACAGCTGGGGATTCCAGTGTCAGGGGAGCACATCTGGCAGCAGCTGGTGATGTGATGCTGGGCAGCAGGAGGGCTTGCAGCTGTCTGAGGTGGCCTTGCTCTGTCTGTGGCTTCTTAGCCACAGGGAGCTGTGTTCATTTGCCCCGGTTGCACTGGTGATAAAGAAGGGTGAACTGTCTAAGAGGACATTTGGCAGCGGAACAAAGTAGCAGCTTTGGCTCACAGTCACAGGTTATAGCACATCCCACTTCTTCAGTTCGTGTAACAGAGAAGGAGTGCACTGCACTGTATGACATGTCTTTCTAGGGATTGCAGAGGCTAAATAAATAGATAGATAAATATAGATAAATAGATAGATAGATAGATAGATAGATAGATAGATAGATAGATAGATAGATAGATAGATAGATTTTGCTTCAGTGCAAAAAATAACCATCCAAAGGTTACATTTGAAACCAGCCCGAGGGTGTTTCTGCATGAATGCAGAAATACTTGAGCCTTCCTGTGAGCATGGTCCCTCACTTGCAGTGGCCAGCTTAGCTCAGCAGCCTTACTGCACTGTGCCTTGCATCCCTCAGCAATATGACAAATCTGAATAAAGGCAAGCCAGGTATACGCACAGCACCAGAACCACCTGTGCTTGGTCCAGAGATGGATGAATTGTGGGGGGAATGCATTTGGGAAAGGCTCTTTTATAAAAATGGCTGAAAAGTCGGGCTGAAGTTCTGAGCGTTCAACCAACCCACCCCTCAGCAATGGCACCTGTGGAAATTGTACACAGATCTGGCAGCCTTGAGATGAAAGTAATCCAAATGCCATGTGAGAGAGTTATTTATAAGCTACACTGCTAACTAAAAATTACTTTGAGTAACTATATATACAACTTATTTTGAATCATTAAGAAGAAAAGCCTTCAACATTCAGCTTTGCAACAATTGCCTCTCAATGATTAGATCCTTTTAAAATTCAGCATCTGTTGTTAATATGCATAACTTAGAAAAATTAAAAATGAATTTGAAACCATCTGAAGAACTATACACAGCATATGGCAAACCTGCTTAATCTTAACAAAGTCAATAACATTTTCATTATGAATTGCTTCTTCATTAAAACGTATTCACGTCTGTTGTATAAAAAAATGTTTATTTGTTAAAACTTGTTGTACGACCCTTGCAATTGTCGTTAGTCACAGTTAATGGCAAATTGGTTTGATAGTGCTTTTTCTTGGAAGATCGCCACAAACTGAAAGCAGATGAAATGCAAACTATCAACAGCCAAACTGAATTCCAGCAACATCACCAACAGCATGCAGGGAGACTCTCGGAGAGCCCAGTTCTGATGCATCTAACAAATTCCTGGAGGTGCTCAAGAAACACCTAGACGTGGCTCTGAGAGGCATGGTGAAGATGGGTTGGTGGCTGGACTAGGTGATCTCAGTGGCTTTTTCCAACCTTAATGATTCTCTGATTCTAAAAATAGTCTTTTTTTTTTTGTTTCTAAGACATTGTGGAAAGCACTGTCCAATTCCATTTCATAAAAAAAAATAAAAATAAAAAATAAAATTAAGCAGTGTCTTCATATTCTCACAGTTCATAAAATTGTTCCTTTATTGCAAAGGAACAGTTTTCCCATGGAGCAGTTTCAAATGGTGCTACCTGTATGTGCTGTTGATCAGGTTAAGATGAGCACATAAAAGACAGCTTAGACTTCAGAAGAGGAATTAAAAGCTAGACCGCCCACATCCTGAAATCACTAAATTAGGTTGTGATCTCAAAATGTGTCTGTAGTTGCTTACTGAGATGATTTACCCTTTTCCCCCCACATATTCTGCTTGAGTTCCAAGCTATTAATTCTCATACAGAGACATTTCCCTGCACCCAGACTCATGGATGTAGGCTTTAAAACCACATCTTCACTTTCAACCTCAGTGACAGCTGTCAGTTAGCTCAGTTCATTGAACAACTTTTTCTGCACATTAGCATTCAACATTTTGGGTGAAATCTTTTCCCAGTGCACTGTATAAACAGCCTTTCTGGAGTGCTGTGGATGCTCCTATGCATTGAGCCAAATGGTCTTAAGAAGTTGAAATCTAATTTGTGGGTTTAGCTCAGATCTGCTTTGTAAGAATTTGAAGCAGAATAGCTCAGTAGCTATCAGCCCTGGGTTAAATAGCTTTTCTAGATGTGTGAAACGTATTATCAAGTGAAACAAAGCAAAACAATGTACATTAAAGGAATCAATCAACATAAAAGAATGAACAGTTCTTAAAATGCCTCAGTTCCTGGGGATCGGGTCCCCTGTAAAAGAGGTAGAAGATATTTCACTCCCATGAGGCAGACATTAAAACTTTTGGTAGCTGTCTAGATCATCACAGGTTTGCTGACTGATTAGAGCAGTGCAGATTTGAGAGCAAGAAGAAAAAAACATGGGATTAATAGATTCATAGATACATTAGGTTGGAAAGGACCTACAAGATCATCTAGTCCAACCATCCTCCTATCACCATCCCTACCCACTGAACTACTAAATCAAATCCCTTAGCACCTCATCTAAACGCTTCTTGAACAGCGCTAGGGATGGTGCCTCAACCACCTCCCTAGGCAGGCCATTCCAGTGCCTGACCAACAAATTAGCTTGACCAGTTGGAACAGCAACGTCATGTTCAGCAAATACAGCCTAATTTGCAGTGCTACCTATGCTGGAAATGGGGACAGTTCAGCAAATATGTTTGCATCCAGTCATAATGGCGTTTGAAACCAGAGGTGGAATTTGGGTTGGAGGAAGGCCAAACTGATACAAGAATGCTCTTATAAATTTTTACATAGAGACTGAAGGGAGAGTACAGGTTCAGGAGGCTGTTCACATTCAAAGATTGAGACCAGAGAAAGGTTGAGGTCATCTAGAGCTATATCAGGCCTTGTGATTCACCTATTTAAAAACCTAGCAACCCCTCTGGATTACACTATATTTTAAATCTTTGACAAAAATGTGCAGTTTGATTAATCAATTTGATTACCTTAGTTGCATAAAGCCTAAGCTATTTGTACAGGATAGCTTTAAGCACGAACTGCTGTGTTCATATTGCCTTTTCTTTGTTGCAGTTCAGAGTCTAAACCAAACCTCTCTGATTTTCTGCTGTAGATAACAGCTCCGGACTGAGCTTTGAGGTGTCTATCCACAAGCTTTTAATTTAACATTCACAGCATAACCAGAGGATAGGAAACAACAAGCAATGTAAATAGAAACTCTTGCTATTGGCCCGTTTACAGCAACTAAACATTTTTAAAACCAAAAGAAATGACAGAGGAATGCTGGAAGCTTTGAAGTAGTCTGTTTCATCTCTGGATAGCTAGAGGTGTTTTCTGTGAAACTACAGCTCTTGTGACCTGAAATTTGTGCCTTCTGCTTTTGGTCTTGGCAGCCCCAGAGCACAGATGTTTCCAGGGAGAGCAATACTCTTTCAGAAAATATTCTCTCCTCCAGAGCTAGATACTGCCACTTTTCATCAGCCTAACTAGAACCACTGGAACACAGCAAGCAAGACATTGCTCACAACTAAACACAGCAGAGCCTAGCTATGCAGGTGCATGCAAATTTCTTATACTAGTGGAGAAGCATCCAACAGATACTTATTATCCAGTAAATCTCAACACTACATGTGTACTTACCAGTAAGTGCTAATTAACCCTACCAGAATCCACCACAGGGTGACACTTTCACTCAGTTCAGAATAAGCAGCAGGGTGGGATAAGCATTCCCTGCATGCTGTATCACATTTGAGAAGCAGAGAGCAGCCTCAGCCCGATAGGAAGATATAACCCCTCTGTGAATCACAGCACTTGAACACTGTGATGTTGCAAGCTTCAAATGTCTCCTTTTGAAGAATATTTGGTTAGAACTGCCTGAACAAAAGGGAAGATAATCCATATTATGCCTCAGTGACTGCATGGGGTCACAGTGTGGGCTGCTCCAAGGTACCCAAGAAACTGGGCTCCAGTCCCATCAAAGTCAGCAGTCTTCATGTCAGATTCAAGGGGACAGGCACATTAGAAGGGGCTTTCCAAATGCCCAAGATCAGAGACAGCTCCTCCTGAAAGCCACTGCCAATGCAGGACTGTAATCCATGAGGCACATGCAACAAAACAGCATAAGCAGAGACAACCATCATCGTAACCTAGAGCTGAAGCAAGTTCTCTAAATCAGAACTAGCCAGCAGATCAAGCTCCATTGGAACTAATACCAAATTCCCTTCATTTCAATATTCGGTATCCACCCTTCAGCAAACCCTTCATCCCCTACCCCATGCAGCAGTCTTTAATAGGGCATGCAGTAATCCCTTGGAAAATGCCAACAGTGCTGCTAAAGGCTGGGTGGTATGGGAATGCTTTGTAAGGAGTTCAGCTTAGCAAACAACATGTTTTACAGAATTGCATTCTTAGTGGATATACAAAGACAGATAAAATCCATGTATGCAAGAGGATGGTTAAAATAGCTGACACTAAGAAAGAAACCTATTGAAATAGAAGGAACTCTCCTCATCTGTTAAGACTGTAGATACTGAAAACTTGGAAAAAGCAAAAACAAAAAACAAAAGAGATGGGATGGAGGAGGAGGCAGCAGTGAAGGAATCAAGTTTCCACTTAATTGTAGACCTCCTGCTTCTACTGAAGTAGCAAAATGCTGTTCCTAAGCTGTTGTGTTCTTATTCCAAGAAACTTGATATTCTAATTATAATTGCTGTCTCTGTGCAGAAAGTACTGACAGCCAATTTTTAGATGCCTGCTGATCCTGGGGCTGTCTAGAGGATGGACAATGATGGATCAGTGCAATCACTACAAAGCCAGACTTGCTCCTAAACTGGCTTTTGCTGCAGAGTTTGTGCCAATGATCAGTTGGAGCTCAGTGCAACCCTAGGACTGTTCCTCATGCTTCCTTTTCAGGCAGCACAGCAAAAGCAAGAATGGCAAGCAGCTGGTGGCAAGCTGTGGTCATCACAGCTCCTCTGAAATGAACAGGGAACAGCTCTGCCAGGTGCTCAGAGCCTGACCTTGGTATCTCTAGGGAAGTGGCACTGACCACCTCTCTGGGCAACACGTGCCAGTGATTTGATCCTCACTTCTCATCTGTTTCCTTTCACTAGATGCTTAAAACAGGTGAAATGAAGATCACCTTAGTTTCAGCGTGTCTTCGGTTTGCAAATCTTTTCAACTTGTATGAAAAGCTGCAGGGTGCAAACAACAGGCTCTGGATGCTGTGTGAGCTGGCACGCAGCCTTCTGTCCATATGCTTGTGAACTGTCTGAGCAAGAAGACAAATCAATACTAATTAATGGTCCCCTGGAAAGTAAATGATTTGCTCACAGTGTGCAGTGTAGCAAGGAAACCTGTAGGCTATTTCTGCCTTTGATTTATTACACTGTACAAACAAAGGTTTATATGAGTTGTTTGGAACCCAGAATCCTTTCCTTGTAAAGGTCACAGCTTCTATTGAGATAAAAGGAGCCTGGGAGAGAAACTGGGGTTTTTACATCCATGCATGCAGCAGATAACAGTGACCAGTGCCAGTCATCTGTTTGCTAATTCACAGTATCTCCTAAGAATTGCTTCAAAGGGAACATAGAGGGAAATGTTCAAGGGCTCAGGTGTTTAGCTTTATAAATCAACCACCTATTTCCTGCAGAATGGATACTGCTTTGGCATTTGGCCTCTATCCATCAGAGCTAGGATAAGAGAAAACAATATTAAAACTTAGAAATGTTGCCTAGCAAAGGTTGCCTCTTACAAGACACGTCAGAAAGTTATACCTTCTCGTGTTTGTGCGGAAGGGTTTTAAACAGTGCCGAATCAATGGATATTGCATTCCCTTCACCTGCAGCTGTGAGGGAAGGCTCAGGAGTGGCCAATTGCAGGAAAGAGTTCTTTAAAATGTGTCGAACCTTTTGATTGCAGATGGGCACTTAGCCACTTCAGGCTTTGGGAAATGAGTTAGTGTCATTAGGCGAGATGGGTCCCATGTTTATAGCAGTCCCTTCCAGCAAGGTTTGTTCTCACAGCATGTAAGCAATTTTGCTTAATTGCCCTGTGAAAGTGCATGATATTAGCAAATGGATCATTGTACACTGGCTCAGATGAATTTGAGTGTTGTGCTGTGTGAATATCACTTCACTGTAAGCAAGCATCGTGAGTTTTGTTCAGAAAACAATAATGTGTATGGCAGTGAGGATTACCTATGTTTGATGACACCACAGAGAAAACACTGGCTCATGATTTCACGTGAACTTGGATTTCTGGAGTTTCTGTTTGTTTTCCATCTTGTATTTTTGCATCCTATCACTCCCACCTACTGTACATATTTCTGCTTGGAACTGTTAAGGGCTCATCCAGTGTTTTTATACCATTTCTCCAGTTTGCCCAGCTTGTTTGGGTTTCTAGTCCTATCGTTAATATACTTGCATCTCTTCCCATCTTAGTGTTTTGTAGAGCTTTAACAGTACAGTTTCCAGTTGCATCTACCGGGTTGTTACAAAAACCTTTTGAATGTAGCCAGCTCTATGATTGTTGTAGCAGAAATACTAAATCACAGCCTGAACTGATTGAGCACCTGGTGGGAAGGCAGGGCCAGCCCAGGGGAGTACAGGTGCATGCAGTGTACCTTTAGTGAACAGAAGGGCTGGAGCCAGGATTCACCCCTTCCCAGACCTCATTTAAGGGTTGGCAGTGGAGGCAAGGGGATCTTGCTGGAGATCCCTGTGTACATGAGGCCTTCTGGAGGTAAGCAGCTTCTTTATTTCTGTGCTTACTGCTGCTGTATTGAGCAAATCCTTACTGCAGCCTAGAGCCTTACTGGTCTGCTGCCATTGCTGTGCTTTCCATTGCATGACAACAGTTAATTACATGATTTTGCCTATGAGCTACTAATAACAGTTACATTTTGCTTAGTGCTGTAGGTTTATTCAGTCTGTCTGACCTGTGCCACATCAGCATTTCAAATAGAACTTATGTTTCTACCTTTAGAATGAAAAGATCTTTAACAAATATATCAACAGCCATTCAGTGATTTTTTTTTTAAATTTTTTTTTTAAGATGACATCTATTGCTTTCTTTCTATCTGGGCCTTCAACCCATTCATAAAAAGAAATGCATTTGCTTTGAGAGGATTTGCAGTTGACAAATCCATTCTGACTCTTAATCATTCCTTTGTTTTCTTTCACGTGCTCACAAAGATTTTATTCATTCTAGGGTTTTTCCTGGCAGTTGAAGGTAAGCTGACTCATATACAAATCCCTGATTAGTCTTTTTCTTCCTTTCTTAAAAACTGAATACATTTGCCCTTTTCCAGCCTTCTGATGCTTACTGACACTCCCTGACTTTCCACAGATAACCAAGAAAGGTTCTGGCATTACTTTTGCCACCTCCTTGTTCAGGTTTCTGGGATAAATCCATCAGGTTCAGGCAGTGAGAAAACTTTGGAACTCCTTCAGTGTGCTGGCATCTTTTTTTTCACTTCTGTAGAGAGATCCCAGTGCTCTTTCACTGCTGCTTACATCAGATGTTTTCCACCCTTCAGATTCTTTATTTCTGAGTGGAAAAAAAGACACTGAGTGTCTTGGCTTTCCTTTTTAAATTTTTAATTTATTATTTTTTATGCTTCCTTTTATTTGACAGTAAATCACTTCTTTGCTTGGTCCCTTTCTCTCTGTGCATCTTTATAATTGATTCCTGCTTGTCCTGATGTTAGCTGTTTCATCCCACCTCTCACCATTGCTGTTAAGTTTTTTCTCTGCATACTTATGCTGTTTTCTTACTTGCCTAAGCAGCTTGATCCTTCTTGTAAGCACTTTTTCTGTATTTTAAACTGAATGAAGATCTCATGACTTCTTCCAGCATTTCCAAACTTTCTCTCACATCACTGGTTGGTTTGCCAAACTATTCTTTTAATTCTGTTAATGTCCTGCTTTGTTTGGTAAAAAGAAGGATTCAGGATTCTGCTTTTCCCTATTCACTCATTCATCAGAAAATGTTTTATTTCTTCACTGTTTGGATTTTTTTAATAAGTTTTAAAGGTAAAGGCATTTCAGTCAAAGCTGTCTGTAAGGTTTTCACAGTAATTACTCTGTTATCTTCCTATTGAAGGGATTTTTCATTATTATTATTTTTAGGAACAGTATAGCCAGGGGGTTATACTTTCCTAAAAGCAAAGCCAGCTATCCTTCAAAAACATGAGATTTTGTTTCTTTATGATCTGATGTCTTATTCTCTGCAAAAGAGGGCAACAAATATTCATCAAGGAACAGGGCAGAGCACCTGTTGCATCCCCTTCCAGTGCTGGTCTTTCTTGCAGCCTGACTGCAGGAGCAGTGCAGTACAGACATGGCATGTGACTTTTCCTGTGGAAGATTTTTCTGGGCTTTCCTAGTAGCAAGGACAAAGAAATAGGGGATATGTTAACAAATACAGACCTAAAATTCAATGCCAGGAAAATTCTGAGATGTTTGCTTATAGTGCAGTCCTTTATGTTTTCAGGCTGTTAAAATGGGCCTGAAGTTCAGGTGTTCAAATTTAATTACTCAAATAGGTGTAGTTACTTTAATTACCCATCTCAAAACACAGCCTTTTGCAACAACACCCTAGAAAGAGCTTTTCTAGCTCTGTTTTACAAGTGAACAAATGAGTTTCCTTACCCTTCACAGCTCTGGGGTCACGCATTTTGGCACTTCGAGTCAGAAAATACCTCTTAAAGTTCTCCAAAATGCATCTGTCTACTGCTCTGTCGCCTGCAGTAGTATTCCTATTTTTTCTGCCCCGGGCGCTCGAAGCCCTGGGATCACTCAACGGCGTTCTTCCACTGCCACCTTCTGGCCGCGGCTAGTGGGACATCAACTACACGGAGTTAACCTGTCATGAGCGGGATGGTAATGAAGGGATGGATGAACCTGAAAAGCTGATAAGGAAAAATCGAATCCCTTCTTTAACTTCTGCCAGAAGGAAAGAACACCACCACCAACAAAAACAGGAAAGCAAGCAAGCAGCAAAGAAGAAAAACCTCACTGCAATTGTCCCCAGTTGGACAGAACTCGAAGCATTGAGTCAATTTTGTATATGTAAAATGAAAATTCCCCCACTGAATGTTTACTTCATTATAGAAAATACTGGTGTGTGGAGAAAAAAGCATGTAGATCTCTATAGTATCTTCCAGTCTAAGGCTTTTGCTAGAAATCTGGTGGTATAACCCAGACACTACAGAAAAGGAGTTGTCAGTCTGAGACATCTCACTTCTGAGTTGTTACAAATACATTAATGTTATTAATCTGAAAATGAAGGGATTGTTTAGGCCTATTAGTGGCTTGCTCTGCATCGTGCCCAGGCAGAAGAATCATAGAATCACCAAGGTTGGAAAAGACTTTCAATGCAGCCCAGTCCAACTGTCTGCCTACCACCCATAGTTCTCACTAAGCCGTGCTCTTCAGCATGATGTCTGAATGTTCTTCGAGCAGCTCCAGGGTTGATGACTCCAGCACCTGCCTAGGCAGCCCATTCCAGTGCCTGACCACTCTTTCAGAGAGTTGTTTCCTAACATCTGAATCTCCCCTGGTGCAACTTGTCCACAACCCTCTAGCCCAGTCACCAATTACAAGAGAGGAGGCCAACCCCCAGCTCACTACAATCTCCCTTCAGGCAGTTATAGAGAGCAATAAGGTCTCCCCTGAGCCTCCTCTTCTCCAGACTGAACAGTCCCAGTCCCTCAGCTGTTCCTCCAGGGGTCTGTGCTGCAGACTCCTCACCAGAGTAAAGTGTTACACCAGCACAGATAATCTATGAAAGATGAGATGTATTTTCTAGTTTGAATTTCTTTAAGATTGTGCCTGTATTTTAGGGTTGTAGTGTGACATAGGGTCGCACAATCCTTTGCTCTGAACTCTGTGCTGCTCTATGCCATGGGCTGCACTGAGCAGCTGTGCAGTGCTGGGGTGCTTTGCAGAAAGCCATTGTCCACTTTATGACCTGCAGGCCGAGCAGATCCCCCCAGCTATCTGCTTGGCTGCTGTAGGTTAGAGCAGAGCACGTTATGCATCTTTGTGCTGTTCTCTTTGGAACCGCCTTCATTCATGAGGGTTTAATGGTCCTTTCTCAGAGCTCTGTGATTGCAGATGTTGGGAGCAGTCATAGCCATCAGTCTGTAAGCCAACTGCTGACTCTAGTGGTGCAGCACTGCATCACCTCGACAGTGACAGCGAATGTGAGCAGCGTTTCCCAGCGTTATCTGCTAGCCAGGATGCAAGAGCACTGAGTGCTGGGCCTGCTGATCTGTGTGGGGGGCAGAAGAGCCTGCCCAGCACTGCCAGCACTTAGATTCTCTCTCCAGCAGATGTCAGTAGAAGCTTCAGGAAGGAGGAACCGCACCGAAGTCAAGCGCATTCTCCCCTCGCTTTACCACGTTCTCCCTGCTCAGGGACAGTGAGTGCGCCATTCTACAAATAAATGGAGTTTCAAGCCGGGTTACTTCATTATTTCTTTTGTTTCCTTGCCTGAAGTGGAGCTCAAAATAGTTTGGGTGGAATGCTGTGGCTGTCACAGTAATTAACAAGGTATTAAATCTCTTACTGAAGGGACATTAGAAAAATTTGAAAAGTTTGAAATAGTGACCCAGCTCCCCCATACTTCTGGATGAAGCTGTGTCTCTGACTTTGGCAGAGTGCTGCTTTACTCTGTGCAGCGCCAGCACACAAAAGGGTAGAGATAAGGTTCTCCTCGTAGCTTACATCCTGATATTTCCTACCATTAGAGTGCTCTGAGTGTAACTGATGGAAACTCCACTGACATGCCAGTCTGATATCTGTCCTACTTCTCAGAGGCAGGGATTACTTCTTCCCCATACAGAGTGTGCAGCACTAAAGCATTTCTCACAAGCTTTAGACTGCTGGTTGCTCAGTCCCCAACCCACCAGCCCCAGTGCTCCTTGCTGCCATCACCTGCTATGACCCCCTGGATTCCTTATGGCTGCCAATGGTGTGGGATGGTCCCTGAGGCACCATCTCTGTGCCAGCAAGGAGCTGAGCCATGGTACATCCAGCCTTGAATTCTGCTCTGCTGTGTGTCAATGGCATTAATTGGCTGCTGCCAAAAAGCAGCTTGAATACAAGGGTCTGTGTATGGCTGCTCCATGTCAAGTTCCTACGAACACAACTGCACAAATAAATATTTTGAAATAGAAGCTGAATGAAGATGGATGAAGTCAGACTTTGGCTCCCACTGGAGCACTGATGAAGACTTCCTCATAATTACCAAGTCAGCTGTGCTGCTGTATCCAGACACCTTGTTGGAGGAGCAGGAAATGGGAGAGACCTGCAAACCTGATCAAAACTGCACAAAGATCACACTTTCTGTGTCTCTCCAAGCAAGCAATTGTGTCCAGTAAGGCTACAAGCAGGTGAGCTGAATCCCAGCAGCCGAACCAGCCCCATGGGCAGACTGCTGCTGGGTGCCTGTCAGAGCAGGGCAGCTGAAACCTTACAAATGGCAGCGTCTGTTCTCACAGAAATGTTACACATCTTTATAAAACCTTCTGTTGCTGTTTGATTTCACTGGTGATGTAGAGTGGCAGCATAACATAACAGATTTAAGAAAACAGTGCTGTACCAGGAAAACCCACAGTATAATGTTTTCAATATCAGATGAATATGCACAAGGCTTGAATACTTTGTTGACATGAGTGTGAAAACATGAAAGAATGGGCACTGCCGTTGAATTGTTCAAGTCTGGGCCTCTTTCTGTGCTTGCATGGAGCTGCCACGTGTACTCTGGACACATGCAAAAGCCTACTGAGGGCTTCTGCACAAGCACACCTGCATACGAACTCTATAATGGCTTTAAAAAAATACTTAAAAATAAGTATTTAGGACAATTTGTTGCTGGCTGTCCTCAAGCTCTCAGCATTAGGCATTTGACAACATGGGATGTTTCTGATGAGTGATGTACAGGAGAAATTCTACAAGACTGTTTCCAATTTAATGGTAACTTTTTCTGTTTTCCAGTGTAAAACAACCGAACAGCCTAATCATCTTAGTATTAACATGGTAATGAATAACCTGCCCTGCTGTCTGTGATGTTCTTCGGACTTCTGCTGAATGTGCATACACAATATGCACACCTACTATGAAATTTTCAGTTGATATCCCAGTCAGTTTAAAGGAATCTGAGCCTCCAGTGATTGCAATCAATGGTGATTAGCAAGGGCTGAGCAGACCTCCAGCATCCTGCCCCAGAGGTTGGAGCTGGAGCTTCCTGGGACTTGGTATAGTTGGAGGCAAAATTTCTAAAACCCCATGGTGTAACTCTGAGTTGCTGAGTACTCAGTCCCTAAGCACTGAGTTAAATTTGTATTGAGTTCCAGCAGTAGTTAGGCTTCCCAATACTCTTTGAAGATTGGAGCCCAAATCTCATAACACTGCTGGATGTATTTACTCCTGCAGTTCTCATACTGGTTCTCATGCAAATAAAACATTGTGTGATATTTTATTAACAAGTTCATCAACAGACATTTGTGAAGCTTGTCATGATTCTTTATCAGTTAATCAATTTACCTATTCAGAAAAGCAAATTCATTAAAATAGGGATCCATTGTTGAATACTGACTGTAAGTCCTTAAAAACACTTGGACTAAGACATAAAATCAGTCTCTATTAACATTAACATTAAGTATTGAGAAAAAAAGACAGTATTAATATTCATTACCTGAATGTATAATTGTCTAAGAAGAAAATTCCATCTTCATTTATTCCTAGATGTATAATTAAAAGCTCTGTCAGAAATTCCCAGTGCCTTCATTTTTGCTGTACTGTAGTCGTTATGTTGAATCAAGATTCACAGTAAGAAGTTATAGAGGATTCTTGATGCATTACACAAACTTTTCTCTTGAAAAAGATTCAATGAGAGTTACAAAATCTATCTTTTATGGAAGATTCAAAAAGTATATGAGGAATTAATTTGGAGTTGACAATAAATAAGGGTCACTCTTAACTCTCACACAGGAAATTACTGAAATGTTGGCGTCACCATTTTACATCAAATGAAAGAGATGATCTGTTGGTGATTTGCATTTAGCATTGTCTCTGTACATCCAGTGCCAGCCTTTCCATGAAGAGGTCTTCAAGTTTTGTTAAAAATACAAGTGTGTCTCTTCCTGGGTACTAGGGAGTCCTTATTTGCTCCCTTCCATCAAGGTGATGGATGGGACTTGCTACCTAGGTGAGCTGTGAAGTGCTGTAGAGCCCCACAGTTCCTTTGGGTCCTGGGAAACAGCACTTATCCAAAGGCTGATGGGTGACAAGAGTGATCCTATCAGTCATAGACAGGGAGCTTCCTAGAGAAGTGACACATGCAGGGCTGATACGCTGTGAGTTGGTGGCCAACAGCTGGTTAACACAGTGCAATTCCTTCCTCCAGGAGGGCTTCCCATGAAGGACCTACACCTGAATACAGAGGCTTGTATTGCCAGGGTGGCTGGTCCTGAAATTCAACACTGGGATGCTTCCATGATGCCAGGAAAACTTAGAAACTGAAATGTTCATTAGCATTTCATATAGCTGAGCTTAGTGGACTTCCCCAGGTGGGATGGCAGTTCTGTAAAAGCAGATGTGTGAAGCACTGATTAAAGCAATAGCAGCAAAAGCATGTTTGAGAAATATAGTTTCCCAGCACTTGCTTACAAAGGTCTCTTAGTATCTGTGGGATGGGGAGGAACATGACTCACCCAGGGAGGGACTTTTAAGTTGTGTTTTGTATTCAGCTAACAACGATACCATAGCTGCCAACACCAAGCAATTATGTTATACAAGGTACCAGCCTGGAGCTGCTCACAGAAGTCTACACTTGGCCAAGAGTGGCAACGCATATGCTGCAGGGAGAGAAGCAATGGGAAATTAGAGAACACGTTGAATGTGGGAGGGGAGAGTCATACCCCAGACTTCCCATGCCATGGGTTGAGATGGGGTTGGGTTAATAAGGAACTGAATCTGAGCTGTGTGGTGGGAACAGCCCCAGTTTGACACTGGGATTAGCTTTTGGCCACTCTGTTGGCCAGATGACATAGCCCTTGGCCCCAGGACCTGCACCAGAAGTGCTCATGATCAAAGGATACCGGGTGACATCCCAGCAGTGAAGAGAGAAAATAGGCACAGGAAAAATCCTAGCTACTGGCGACAGTTTATTATGAAGTTGTACCACTCTGGGTTATGAATGTCACATCGTAAAGTGATCTACTGCTCTAATTTTTCTAGCATTTAATTGTGCTTTCATCTACCTCGGTGAGGTAATCAAACCATGTTGTGAGAATAAAATCTAGCTAGGCACTCTGTGTATCCACATGTTTAGGGAAAATTATTTCTCCTTTTTTTTTCCTAAACATGTGACACTGATTATCTGCAGATACTTGATGTGCTTGTGATTTCAATCAGCATTTTATTCATTCATTGCCTCTCAGTTTATTGATTTATAAGCCCTTTAGAATGGTATGATTAGTGCTAGCATTTTATTCTCAGTGGGGGTAAAATGGTATTTCATTATTAGCGTGTTAGAAGCTATTTCAAACTGACAGTTTGTTTTGAACCTGGGTAAGATAAGTGACATTTATATTTGGAAGCAGAAGATTGACACAGAAATTATTCTGAAACATAATTACAGTCAAGGCAAACACATAATAGAGAAATTCTGGCTGGAGTTTCTCTGGGCTCCTCCTCCATCAGCAACTAATTCTTGCTCTTTTTGCAGCTCTGAGTGGTGAGACATAGCAGCTCTCCCTGAAGGCATTTATAGTAGATGTAGGGTAAAGATTTTTACCCATTAAGGCAATACAGCACACAGCCACAAGTCAGGATATGAACAGATACTGGTTCTGCAACAGCCAGTTCAAGATATAATGGACATTTGCAGTGTTATGGTGTAGCAGAAATGTTAACTCATGTCCTGAAAAGGTTACTGAGCACCTGGTGGAAGGGCAGGGGAGTTCAGGCACATGCAATGCACCTGAGTGATCTGAAGGGCTTGAGCCAGGATCCACCCCTTCCCAGACCTCATTTCAGGGTTGGCAGTGGAGGTAAGGGTTTTTTTTACTGGAGATTCTTGCATGCCTGAGGCCTTCTAAAGGTAAGCAGATTCTTTTCTTTGCTTCTCCATCCATGGCTGCTGTTTTTGGGCTTGTTCTCATTTGCTGCAGCCTAGGATTGTGCTACTTTGCTATTATTGCTGTACTTTCCATCATGTTACAGCATTACATGTGGTAAGACCCTGAAAAAAACATCCCACAGACAGAGCTAGTGTCAGTGCAGCAGTTGATGTCATGGGGTGCTTAGAACATTAAGCACATTTGCCCTTGGACTGGTTTGGAAACTGATTCTCGCTGAGGTACCAGGTTACCTTCTTCCTTCAGCTTTGGGGGATGTGTGACTCACTGCCACAGGGCACTCCATTGTTGCTCTGTGATTTTTCTGTGATCTCCAGGCTCAGGTCGGGATTTTCTAGCAACTAGCTGTGTCAGTATGTGCTACATGCCTTCAATTTTCCCTCATCTTAACGTATACCTTATACTGAAAATTTTTCTTGCCAGCTTCAGTTCTCCCATACTCTAAGAGGGTTTAAGAGCATGTGAAAGACTGAGTTACTGGACTTTAACTATGGATTCTAGTAAGTTTTTTTTTTTTCCCAATGGATTTTGATTTTAGCACCTGATCCTCCCTTACTGAGGTCTAAGAGAACTTCCCATTGATTCAATTAAGAGTGGAGTCCAGGGCTTCTGTGAAATGCTAAGATTTCTGTCTCATCACTAGAGGTCAAGAACATGTTGCGGTTTTCATGTAGACGTTATATAGAACCTATCAGGCAGAGTACATGGAATAAATAGAACTAGAGAGGAGAAATGAATCTACAAATGTGTAATGAAAGCAATTATTAAACATGACCTTATTCATTGCTATCTTCTTTGAATCAGAATGAAAATAAATGTAAATTTGCCACTACTACACTTTTTTGTGTTGGGTGATTTTTGTAGTTATTTCTCCATGACATATGTAGAATGTGTTGAGGTTTAATAATTAACACAGTGTGAGTACTTTAAATAAATGAAATGTAGATACTCCTTGTTCCTTGGACTAAATTTGTTCTGAGTTTTGTATTCCCTTCTAGAGAACGGAGTAAAATTTGCAACCATTATCCATACGTGTTCCCTTAGTGTTTATAACGATTGCTTCTCGTTGCCCTCCTGTATTGCTATGTCTGGTTTGATTTGAATAACACAGAGAAGGCAGCTCAGCAACTAAGCATATGGAAAAACATGAATATATCTGAGACAAGAGTTATTCAACTCCAGACAAAGAAGAGCTAAAGGAGGTAGTATACAATTAGGTACCATTATGAAAGATACACAGGAAGTTAGAGCTGTTCATGGATATTTTTTCCATTAACATTTGTCTTTCACTGGAGGAAAACCTTTAACTGGAAATATCTACCCAAATTCTGCCTTCTTTAATAGAGAAGGTGACAAACAACAACAAAAACAAAACAGAAAACAGACCCTGAGATGCTTTTGGAGGGTGAAAGATTCAAAGACTGAAAAATGTTTGTAGTTTCAGTGAGGAAAATCAAAATTTCCATGAATAAGTTTCTGGATGAAATAGAAGAACTTGTCTTTATCCTAACAATGACATCTGTTTGCAATAACGCTCCACGCCAGTAAACGATGTTATTTTAACTAATCTATTGGCGTGGTGATGAAAGTGACAGTAAAATGTTGATATGGAAGCTAATTTCTGTGTTTGGCCTTGGGATCCATCTTCACAGACACAGAGTGAGTGCAGAAACTATTTTTGGCAACATCACAGCAATCCAGATTTAATTCTGACACTTCTTTGCCTTTCTGAAATCCAAGTAAGACATCTGGCTGCATTTTCTGTGTATGTTTGTGAAGTGCTATTGAAATCATTTGTATTAGCGATGAATTTGGAGATAGAAATGTGACTAGAAGGTGCACATGAAGAGGAGGGGACCAGAAGCCTGGGTTATGAGGAAAAATAAATGGCAGTTCTTCAGCGTACCATGTGCCTACTGAAAACTGAGAATAAGATGTCATTCTGAATGTGCTTCTGTGAACTTCCAACTTTCTGTAGTACTTCTGTGTTTTTCAGAGACGTGATTTATGTGGAACTATGCAAATACAAGACATGCAAGGAGTAAGAAGATGATGGCTCTGCCCTATTCACAGAGGAGTCCCTGCAAAAGGCACTTGTTTTGCTTTCTATGGGTGTGCTTCCGCCAGCACCTTGGAGGAATAGCTGACTTACAAGTTTGTGAGTTATCAGTTAATTGAATATAATCAGGGTGGACACAGATTCCTCATCATTTTCTAGATGATAGAGAGGCTTATTTAACCAGGAATGGCTTTGCAGAGTTTTGTTTGCAGTTGCTCAGCTTAATACACCACGGTATACTGTACATTTCTGAGTCATGCCTGAAGCCTTGCTTTTCAGTTACAGTATGAGTTGAAGACACTCTATTAAAAAAAGGGAGGGAGGGGGAAACAAAAATAAATGGTCATTGTCCGCTGAGATGATTGTGCGTTAACCTCATGAAGCACCAAACCGAAGGCGGGATGCAGACATGCCTGTGCTGTTGGTTGAGGAGGGCCCACAGCACCAGGCCACGGGGCTGCAAGGCATGGCGCAGCTGAGCTGGAGCACGTGGCAGCCCCTGCGTGTTGAGGCACACATGGCGCGGGAGCCGGCTGCCAGACGCGATCGCGGAGCCTGTCTGCAGGCTGCCCACAAGGCAGCCATGTGGGTGGAAGGCAGGCGAGCGGCGGAGAGAACTGGCTGATGGCTGTTTCGTTTTGGAGGCTGCTATTTCCAAACGTCCTAAACATGGGCCTTAATCATCTTCACTTCTGAAGCACTCATCGTTCTTGTATCCAGGCAAGGAGCCTTGTTATTACCCTCTGAGAGATACCACATTCCCTCATTTCCGATGGAAGGGGCCTGCCAGCAGTATCAATACGGCATCACTCGGTTTGTTTCAGATTAAAAATGTCCCCAGGGAAGATCTGTACTTCTCTTTGGTGAGATCCGGTGCAGTCATGGGAATCAACTTCTACGCTGTGCTGCTGGTGGTTATGCACCACTCTGCCTTTGTGAAGAAGTATTTTATACTCCTTGCTCAGCTTGAGAAACCCTTCAGGCTCCTCATCGCTGTAATGGTTGCAGAAGGGATTGCCTTCATGCAGCCTACCAGGGTGAGGACTTGTGTATGGTTGCTATTATGTGTATGGCATAGGTTGGGTCCCAGTGGCAGCCCTCAGATTTCCTTGTGTGCAGGGCAGGTTGTATCAACTTCAACTCTTGACATGGTGCCTGACTAAGTGGTGCAAGGCTGATAGGCTTCCCTGCTGGAATAGATGCTTGGAATGAGAGGAAAATACTGTTTGAAAGGAAAAGCTGTGTTTTTTTTCAGTGGAGTTTAAGGTTGCCTTGTATAATTCAAGGAGTTATAAGATGCACTTACTGTAACTATGTATGCTTTGTGGTGGGGTCTGTGCATGGAAGCCAAGGGATGTTACAGTCCAGAGTGTGTATGGAAAGGCCAGTTGTTGAGGGTGAAGAAAATACTGTAGAGATGTGATATCACAAGTTATATAACATCATGGCCAAATCTCTGCAGCTGGATATCATCAAATCAAAATTAGAAACTCATTGGAAGCAAAGGACAGTCTTTGCACAGATTGCCTATAAATCTGCAATAACTAGTTCTCCCTGGGCGTAACATCAAAAACATTTTTTAGTGTCTCATTAGTAAGAAAATTTATTGCTCAACTATTGAACTATGTCGATTTTTGAAAACATTGTGTGAATAATTCCAGAAAGCATGTGTTTGATTTGTATTCATTTTGTGCCGCTGGATAGAAAAAGTGGCTTTCCCCTTATGATGAAATGACACTAATCATGAGATTAAAAGGTGAAGCATGTCTACAGTTTCAGAACAAGGTAAACTTTTATGAATATGCTAATGCCCTCCCTTTCCCATAATTCATGCTAACATTAAGGAGTTCATGTCCCACTTGAGCTTAAAAATAAATAAATACACATCCCAGTTACAGTTCTGTAGTTTGGGGGGAAAAAACAAACCACTCCTCCCAGTCTCTTATTATTTTTCTTTGTGCTGCAGTGTGTTTCCCAGCTGTGTCTGCTGGCCATTTCTATGGCTCAAATGGCCTGGAAAAAGATTGAGAAATAAGGGAAATGTTTAAATAAAACCCAACATTATCCACATAGGATCGAAAGGAAGAGTTTACAAGTACCTGGTCTGTTTTAGGAATTTATTGGCAGTAAGGAGTGTGCATGAGAGAGGTTAATACTACCAACTGCAGGAAGGGTGCTATTGTTTCTCATGTTTTAGCAGCAGGAGGATGGAATAAACAGCTTTAGGGGAGTTGGCTGGTATGAGCCCAAGTACACAAGCATTCTTTAGACCCATGAGGATTTGTGGGTGCAGCCTGGGGCACCAGGCAGAGGCACAGGGGGTCTCTAGCTCTTGTTTTGGCAAGCCCACATATGAACTGGCACAGGGGTTTGGCTTGTGTTCAGGCTTGGGTTTAGCTGGTGAACAAAGTGGGATCAGATCTGGACCATTTGCTTTTGGAAACATAGCTGTTTTTTTTTTTTTTGTCACACTGTTAGTGGGGTTTCTTCCATATTGTTACTACAGCCCAGATCTCTTCCTGCTTGTTCTGTACGTACAAACTAGCAGGTAGAAGAAGGATTTATAGAGGTTTTCTCATGGAGGGATTTATAGAGTGAGCAAAGGAAAGAGAGAAGAAGAAACTGAGTCATAGCTGACAAGTGATCAGGTCAGGGCTGCTTGCAGCTCAGCAGCTGAGTCAGAAATCAAACAGGCTGGGGAATCAGAACCCAGAGTCCACTGGGCCATGTAAAACACATTTCTAGCTGTCTTTGCAAATTGAATTATTTTTTTCATTCCTGGAAGTGAAATATAAAAGGAATAACTGCATCTATATAGTGTTTGTAAAAAACAGTTTCACTCAGGGAATGGTGGAAACCACGGAGAAAATCAGGAGTTGCAGCTGCTTGCCAGCCCTGTCCCATCAGTGCCTACACCATCATTACTGATGCAGATGAGGCTGTCAGCCACAGGAAAGGACGGTGGGGTAGGGGACAGGTGAGATGCAGGCCTTGAGGAGCAGTGATGTTTTCTCTAGAGGCTTTCTGCTCAACTTGCTAAAAGGCCAGAGCAGGAGGTGCAGCCTGGCTGTGGTCCAGCCTAAGTACCTCACAGAGGCCTCACACTGGCTGAAGATGACACCAGTGCTGCTCCCCCGCTTGCTTCCAGCTGTGGAGGGAGAGCCTGTTCCCAAACACGCATGGGAAATGAGAAAATGCAGACACAGCCTTGGCCTTTGCAGCTTTCTGCAAAGTGGTGGGCGACAGCATGAATCCGCCACCCTGCTCACCACACCAGGCCTCCCAAGCCCAGCTTTACGGGTGAGAAGGATCTGAGTGTTCAAACAGCTCCCATATGGGAAATAGATCTATATGTTGTGTACAATGACACCCAAGCATCTCTGCATCCATGTTTGGTGTATTTTAAAGAGTGCTGGGTGAGATTCAATGTAGTTTGAATCAGAGATACGTGCAGGAGCATGCCTGGGTGTCAGCATGTGGCAGGCTTCATGCACATCTCTCCTTTGGGCCATCTCTGCTATGATGCTTAGCAGAGACCTTACCTTCAGCCAGGCTGTGAGCAGGGTTCCTCAGTCATGGACTGAGGTCTGAGGGACACACAGAAATTGATGCTGCTCCAGTGTCTTCCAATTCGGCTTTAAAAAAATAAATAAAAAAAACAGTTTTCCTTCCTTAATAAAATTCCCAAAGGGTTTTTCTGCTTTTTGTTGAGGCTGGGCAGAAACAGGAAGAAAATCAACACTTCAGTCACTTATTTTAGCCCCTGCAGTACATTATTTATTTATTTTTAAAGCAAAAAGCTATGAGATGACTGATGAGGTCATGTCCCCTCTGTGTCACAGTCTGGGGTGGGACTCTTCCCCCTTCCTGTGTGTTATTCTCAACAGAGAGATGATGTGGAACAGGCCATAAGAAACTGCAGTCCTGCTTTACTTTTGCAGGGTGAGACTGAATTTACTGTCAGGAATGAAACCCTGCCTCATCAGCCTGGAAACTCTCTTATATCACATCACTTTCAACCCTCATCTTCTCCTCTGCTAGGAAATGGGCAGCAAAGCCCGCTTAGGTGGGTAATGGATGACTGGGAAGAACTCTTATGGTGCAACGTGCCTTGGTCAGTAAAGGGAGACAGGCAATGTGGGATGGCATAGAGCAAGCAAGGTGAGCAGCAGGTCTGATTAGAGCCCACCTGGGATGCACTTAAAAAGGAAGAAGCTGTGTTCTGAATCCAAGGTGGAGAGAGACTGAGAGAGAACATGATTAAAGAGAAAATGCAGGAGTACCAAAGCTGAAGCAAATAGATGTTTCCTTTCCTTTGGTCATACAGAAGAATTTGAAACAACTTGGATAACCAGAGCAAAGCACCCTGTGGTGATGGTAAGTGCTGCTGGACTAAGTCAGTGTGAGCAGGATGTCTGTGTTCCCATTTTCAATTTTACAGCAAAATGGCTGTGTGAAGCTGTGTGGCAGCCAGGGTTCATCCTAGCTGCATGTCACCCACGGACTTTTCTCCACAATTTCCAGGACTGATGTTTGCTGAACATGGCTGTGCTAAAATAATCATTCTTTCCAACTTGGTCAGCTCTCTCCTGGAGAAGCTAGTAGCAGACCTTGCTGGGGAGGTTTATTCAACAAAATGTTTTCAAATGGAAAAAGTACAGGCTAAGGAAAGCATGTGTTTTATGGTGCTTTAAGGAGAAGAAACAAGCATGTAGATTTTTCTTTAGGAATATTCCACTGGTTTTCAAAGGAGAGCCTGAGGTCATGACTAACTCATGGATTAAGTCAGTGGCACATTTCTGCAGAGGACTTTCTCTGAGTTGCTCTGACTTTCTGCAGGGCAGGTAGTAAAAGGCATTTTCTTTCCCTGTTCACTGCTTTCTCCTATTTTCTATTTGCCTGCTGCTGTGGATGGGAGTGACGGTGCTGAATAGTGATGTTGATACCTGGTTTGTGTTCAAGCAGTGTTTTTTTTTTTGTTTGTTTTGGTTCTTTTTGGGTTTTTTTTTCCCCGAGTAATTAGTTTGAGAAGTAAAAAGCCCATAGAACTGTGCTTTTTTCAGGGGCAGGTGGGTTAGGTTACCTGCTGAACTAGAGAGGTTGCCTTTCTTTCTTTTTTTTTTTCTTGATAGCCTGGGAAAAAAATGCCTTTATAGTGGAACCCTTTAAAAACAACCACGAGAGCTCCTACCTTTCTCTGCTCAGGAGCCCAAGGGCAGACTTAATTAAAAGTTCCTTCAAAATATACTCCCTACTGCTCTAAGCTACTGTGTTTCAAAAACTCTGGTGCTGTGCCAAAGTGGGAGAAGGCATATATTAAAGTGACAGGTATGAAAGATATTGTTATTCTTTGCACTTCTTTTTCCACTGATCCCTCTGCACTGAAGTCCCAATGTAAACATTAGTTAAAAGAAGAAATAATAGCCTCTCTTCTCATCTGCCCATCTAACGAGCAGATTATCACTAACTGTTTGTCTTCTGCCAGCAGCCTCCTCCAGCAGAGGTTTCCCACTCCCTGTTGAGGTTCAGCCCTGAAGTCTCACAGATGTTTTCCTGGAAATAGCAGCTTTGTCACACTGTGTTTCTGCTGACAGTATTTCTTGTGGAAAGCTGCTCAAGGAAGATCAGGTTAGAGAGCTTTAGTACCTATCAGCTACTTGTAGTGGAGATAATCAAAGCGGCTTTGTTACCAGCATACTTTGAATTTTCTGAGTGCATCTGTACACATGGCCTTATTAAACACAGCTCCTTGTTACCTGAAGTATGACCACGCTCATATTTCTGTAGCTCCCACCACCTGTCACTTGTGCTGCCCAGTTTGTGCCTCTCTCAGCACCGGAGGTCCCTTTATCTTCTCTCTGTGCCTAATTCTGGTAATGACATGTTCCAGGCACTACTGGCCGCAGCCCCTGTGGCAGCCAGTGACAAGAGCCACTGCTGGCTGAGAGACAATGATTTCAGTGAGAAAGGTGGAATCATCACTTTTCCAGCATACGACAGCGGGACAACGACAGCTGCCATGAGGCAGCGGGAAGAGATAAGCATCCTTCCCTAAAGACTGATGAGAGAGAGGAAGCACGAGTAGGAGCATATTAAGTTAATCTAACAGCTTGGCATGGACTAGCTTCCCATTTTCACAGTAAGTGGGAGCCTTATTCTATCAATGTGCTGAGGATTTTATTTCTAGCGATTTATAGCCACAGGTTCTGGAGTACTCTGTAATTACATGAGTTTACACTTACAGGGACAAAGGCTGAGTAAATATTTTATTAGGCAATTTTTTATCTTATTGAAACTGAATACACATGTGATAATTTGCCTGGTGAATGAGGAAAGGATAGTGAAATAAATATGATAGTTTACACAGAGCCTTGTTTGTGGGCTGCATGTAGAATCAGTGCCACATGCTGCACTGCTTGCAGTGCAGGTCTGACAAGGAACACCCAGCCTGCATTTGAGCAGTGGCTCGGTGTGATGTGATGGATGTCAACGTGAGGGCCACACAGTCCTGAAATTATTTTTCAAAGGCAAGAAATGAGTGGAACCTGTTCAGTGATGCAGCTGAGGTAGAGCCTGCTTGTCTGCATGAGGGCTGTCAAGATGAAGATAGGAAGAGCAGCCCCAGTTCACCCCTGCGTGAGACCCTCCTCTCCCCATTCTCTCTGGATCAGGTCTCAAGCAGCATTACGGATGTGAACCGAGTCCCACTTTTGCCAGCTGCTGTTTGCTTTTGCTCTGTGTTTACGTGAATGTGGCAAGGCCAGAATGTAACCTGTTTGGGAAGGTGCCTGTTCATTTTAAGGAGCCTTAGCGTGAGCCCACAGTGAAGAGTGAGCTTCCAGTAGCTTGCAGTACACAGGCAACAAACTTTTAGATGTGGGATATGCCAAACGCAGCTTTGAAGGGAAGATTGTGGTGGAGTGTATACACATGATATACAGCAAGGCAGTTATTAAATATTTCTTGAGCTGTACATACAGCTGATAAAATCCAAAGCTTATTTATTTCAGAGATTTGTGTTGTTATTCTGCTCGCAAGCAACTGCAGCCCATTATGAGTCCCAAGGCACCAAAATATCTAAGAATAGTCAAGGAAACTTAGAATTAATTTATAAAATTTTGTAATCATTTGCAACTTCATTAAACACTCAGATGCCTAATAAGACACTATTCTTATCTTGATCTAAAATTTTAATTGCATGAAGTTCAGTCCCTCTGTAATTAACACATTGTATATCCCACCTAATTCGCGAAGTAATTGTCGTTTCCTAGTTCTTAATGTTACTTGCTAATTCTGCCAGTGATAAAGAATTTTATGTCAAAACTCCCCAGCAAGTGACATTCTGCATGTACAATAATGACAAAACAACTAATTTAATACAAAGTTGCTGAAAGACAGAGCTTTTTTAATTGCGTATTTGTTACCTTCATTAAAAGGTAAGTGGTGCTTTGGTTATGTATTTGCCCATTTCTTACACATTAAAAAAGTGCTAATGAACCTGATTAAAATTAATTGAAAAGGTCCAAGATCTGCAAAGAGATCCTAACATCAACAGACTTCTAATTGCTGCTGAAGGATGGGCTTAAATAGGGTTTAGCAGTAGATAGAAATTCATTCTCTCCCTCTGTTGTAAGGGATGACATGGGAAACGCAAAAGCACTCCAGAACTGCAGCTCTTGGTTATGGATACAGCACACGCTGAGTGTCTGGACATTATTTCCTCTCACTCTTTTTTGTTGATAGCTGCTCTTCCTGCCCCTGTGCTGGGCAGCCTGTGTTCCAGCTGCAAGGAGATGGGCAGGCACTGGGATGAAAAGCAGGGGAGGAGAAGCCCAGGGTGTTTGCTTAGCAGACAGGAAGGAGGCAGGGTGAGCTCTGAACCCTGCAGAAAGCTTGTTTTATCCCAACCTGTGCTTTTATGGAATGTGTCCTAGTGTCAGTATCAACGGTATCTCAAAACTAACAGAACTAACTAACTAACTTTAACCCTACTGTTGCCCAGAGCAGCTGTGGGTGCCCCATCCCAGGAGGCACTTAAGGCCAGGCTGGTTGGAGCCCTGGGAACCTGATCTGGTGGGGGCAACCAGCTCACTGCAGTGGGTTGGAGTTCAAAGATCTTTAAGGTCTCTTTCAACATAAACCGTCCTGTGATTCTATGAGTCCACGATTCATAGCTGCCCCTTTTCTTCTGCATCCATCACTATCCATTCCCACTGTTCCAGGGTACACTAATCTTATTGGAACTATTTTCTTCATCTCTGTTAATGGCATACACCACTTATCTTCATACCAATACATAAATTTAAAAGAACATGAGCTATTTTTTTTTGTTTTGATTTAATTGAAATTGCTGAATGAAAAACTAGCTTCTTCTAGTAATTCTGCTGTAACTAACTCAGTTTGATATTGGTTCTATTAGCCTTCTAATAGCATGAAAGCTAAAAAATTAAATCGTTCCACTTTCACATTCATAATTATGTGCAATTAAAATCTTTACATACCCAAAAGTCTTATATGGAGCCCTGAACCCTTCAACTGTCACTCTTCATTATCTCTAAGCCTAACAATTTTACAGTGACACATTGTACACAATGAGATGTGCTAAAGAGGAAATATTATATTTTACTGATGTATGTGTTCTCTAATTTCTCTGAATTAGCTTTTTGATATGGATGCTAATTGTTTTCTTTGAAAGGAGTCGACACAGATATGTGACTTCTCTATGCCTGTTGCGCTTCAAAAAAAATACAGTTAATTGCAGGAAACAGGAATTTCTCTCTTTTTTATATATAAAAAAATAATCAGCTGCATATCAAAGGAGTGAATCTTAATCCAACTTTCTGATTGTACATTAAAAAGAAACCTTCAATGTTTGTGACCAGCACAGAGTATTTGGCGACTTTTGATGTTTCCCTTTTTCATTTATTCATGAGAAGAGATGAATAATTAAAACAGGACGTTTGGCAAAACCAGCTCACACATAAAAAAAATATTTCCATATGAACTTCTAGCTTCAGCCCAGGATAGTCTCAGAGACATTACTACAGGACTGTCCATATGGCAAGTGCGCGTGTTGCTCTGAAACTGTAGACCTGGTTGAGACTTGGGATCCTGCCATCAGTGGCTGACAGCTGTTGCTTCTGTATAAATGTAAATATTGTGAGCAAGGCCAATGTGGTGGCCCTGAAAGGCTGAATTAGGGCCAATCCTGAGTACCATCAAGGCTATTGGTAATGCATGAGCCATGCTCATAGGGCAAGGGGCAGGTCTGTGCTGGTCTCCAGAGGAAGGAGGAGAGAGTGATGCTGCTAGAGTTGTGTTCCTACACAGCTACATAGGAGAAATGTGAGCTGCAATGCAGAAATGTCTTTCTTGGTGGAGCACGAGTTAGAGAGAAGACTGTTGGGATGGAGAAGGAAGGTATTTGGTCTGTGCTTTTTCTGCAGACTGCATGCCAGGTTGTTTTAACATTAATTCCTAGCTACAATGCTGTAGGAACTGCTATTTTTCATCCCAAATCTCATAGAAGTCTAATTTCACTTATCTCTCCTTCATGAAAAGGATATATAAAGATGAGACCTTATACCAGGCATATTGGAAGGCCTGTATCAGTTTGAACTGGTCCTTTTTGTCTTGCAAGTCTTCAAAGGAGTTCTTGGGCCTTAACTGTCATTTCCTATTCTATTGCATATATTGGAGGATTCTGTTGTTGAAAGATACGTTCTTTCTCTTTTTATCTCAGATTCTCCAGTGATTCCAGCAAGAGCCCACATTCTTATTTTCAAAAATACTGATTTTACTTTTCAAGATTTCTAAGGCAATTTCCAGTCTCATAGGGAGTTGTGCACTGGTGTTTAAAAGACAAACAGTAGCGCTCCATTAATACTCACTCACTGTGTTCAGCTATCTATTTAACATTCCCTACAAATCCTTCTTGTCTGGGCAAATTATGTATATTTTGTTTATCTTTGAGTACCTGGAATCATTACGATGGTTTAACTTTCTCATACAGACAAAAAGGCTTCCAAAATTTGTCTGGCTTCTGCTTGTCTGTACACTTTCAGGGTACGCCTCTTCAAAAGTCGCTCTAGTTGTGCCCTGTCCTCTCTTGTAGCTTCACCTTTGCCTCTGCATTTCCTGAAGTGGAGTCTGTGGTTTATGAATCATTTTACGATGACTTTGTCTTGTTTTCCCTTCAGAACTGTGGTCTTTGCTTACATTCTCAGGATGGCAAAACCCATTTGTTTCTTTTTAAACTTCTGTCAGCTTAAACTTCTATCAGTCTTCTTCTCTGCTTGGGGTCTCTGATCCCTGCTTAGACCTTATCACAAATTAGGGATTCCACAAGCTGCTGTAAAATGAGGATAAACTTAAATTCTCAGATTAATAAGATGAATAATAATAATAAAAATCTGCCTCTATTTTGCTGTTCCTCACCTAATGTGAGGATCATCTCCTATTTCTGATCTGAGAAAGTAATTCTAAAAGCTAGCTTTATTCACTGAAATTTTCAGTAGCTTGCCATCATAGATTTCTTCCTTGATCGTTTTCCTGAGGCCCACTGTCCTCAGTTGTTTTCCTTTTCACAGATTTCACTTGTACGTTCTCCCAGAAAATTAAAGCCATGGCTTTGAGCAGATAAATAGCCTGCTGAAATCAGCAGGGCAAATACAGCTGAGTCCTACCAAATGGTGGTTATGGGCTGAGGGATGAGGTCTGTAAAAGCTCATGCACAATTGTTGCCAGATCTTCGAAGATCTAAAGGGGCTGAGACACCAAACTTGGTAACAGTGTGAATCCCAAAGCCATGAACTCTGTAGTATACAGAAATCCTGAGCTCCCATTCTGGGCAAGGGGACGCAGACTTATCATCTAGTAGGGAAAAATTTTGAGGGTGTCTGCACATGAAGGGATCTTGGGATATTTTCCAGAGAGGTTTTCTTGTGTGCTTCTGTGTGAAAGACTCACTCCCTCTGCTTATATTGTTATCTAATATAAATAAGTTTATTAAGAGGCTTGTTTAAATTGCATTTATCACATTCCATCCTTGTTGAAAAACCCTCTTCAAAAATCTAAGTGGCTGGAGCATTTGCAGAGAAGTGTTATGCTCACAAGGGTGATAATGAGCGAGATGCAGCTGGGAATCAGGTATATGAGAATCATCGAACACTTGGCAAAGGCTGTTAGTCCCTTTCTCCCCCTCATTTCCTTCTCACAATTAAAAATAAATCAGGAAAGATATTTGTACAACACCACCATCAGCTTGTTTGTTTTGCTTTGTTTTTTACAGAGTTCTTACAGCATGTAGGCTCTCATTAATTTACTTTTCTGCCTCATTAAATCACTGAGAAGTATCAGCTAGTTCTTCATTCCATTCTTTTTTGGGTAAGTTGCTTATCTTTGACCCTTTGCTTCCCCACAAAAATCTCAGTATTGCTATGAAAGGTTTTCCTTTTTTTTTTTAATTTTTGGTCTATATATTTTTTCAACTTTCTGAGCAGATGAAAAGCAGCATAGCATTCATGGAATTCCCCAGAACAAGCTTGTGCCTTGAACAGAGCGTAGCTTCAGTGCCATTCTTATACTAGAGCAGGTTCTGAAATGCCCTGGCTTGGAGGAGCGGTGAATTTGTTTCCAGCAGACCCAGAATTCCCAATGTAACATAACTGAGAATCATGATTCCTCTTGCAGATCCATTGATTCACACACGTGGTGAGAAAAATAAAGGATGATTTCCTTGTAAACCTGTCACTACCGAGTTTTAACCACCTGGTGAAGGAATAACTGTTGCATGACTCACGCCCATTGTGTGCCAATCCTCAGGGCAACTACATCACTTGCTTGTACAAGTGCCGTTTAGTACTACACCTTTTCATGTGGTTGCTTTCTTTCTTTTCTTCCTCTAGTTGAAAATACAAGAAAAAACATTGTACCAGAAAGATCTTTCCTCTTTCTTGTTACCCTTTGAACACTGATCAGCTATATGAAGTCCATCTGGATGACTATTGGTTCTTTTATGCGTGAAACTTCACTGAATTAAATGCAAAGTCAATTCTACTTTGGATTTTCTCAGACCTTCCAATTTATTCTCTATTGAAAAATACTGAAGGGCACTGATAGAAGTCTTAAGAGCATCTCCTGCTGTTTTCCCCTAAGAAAGGACTAGATCAGGTGGAAATCCCTGGCAGGAAAGTGATAGTTCCTGCCCTGGGGAGATGCTGTGTCTGTATGTAGAAAATTTTCCAAAACTCTGAAGATCAGGCAAGGAAATGTATCAAGAGCCAAGCACAGCAGATGCTGTGAATGAGAAGGTGTCAGTCAGCAGACAGGTGGAGTGGGATTTCTGACACATTTCATGACTAATTTTGTTCTTTCCCTGATATTAAAAGTCAGAAGAGAATTCTGTGTAGTTCAAATAAGGCTCCAGACCTTTAGATTTCGAAATGAAGTGTTTGTAGATCGTTGAAGATCCAAATTATGCCAAAATTATGTTATTATAGTGTAATCATCTTGTTAGCTGCTTAGAACATTTTCTTCATTATCACTTCATTTATACTTATGATGATGAGCAGATGGTACCGAAGACATAATGCAGCACAAATCATTCCCAAATGTTGTTTGAAAACACAGTCAGAAGGTGGTAGGGACACACTCTCCTACTGATGAGCCTGGTTCACTCTTGGTACTGTAAGAGGAATGACTGAAACCTGCCTTGCTACCTAACATATGTTCTGGCTGCTGGTATCAAAACATTGCTAGTCTTGTATTAACAGGAGTTATATGATCATTTATAACAAGATTATTATTATTTTTTTCTCCTGCAAAGCTGATAAACTTAAGGCAGTCACAGGCATTGGGTGTTGGTTGGACTTGATTATCTTACTGTCTTAAAAACTTAACAATTCTGTGATTATATATGGTTGTGCCCATTTCAATTGATATAATTAAGTCATAAAGAAGCCACATGTGTTTATCAGGTACATGAATCTGACCCTCTTAGAGCAGCAGTGTGCTAAAGATGGGCTGTGGGGGTCAGATTTGTTCTGTGATAGTCATGCACTGGGCTGAGGTCCTCCATAGGTAAAGGAGGGATGCAATGGAAGCAGCTAATTGCAGCTCCAGCCAGCACTGGAGCTGGTCTGAGAGGGAGCATGGCTGATGAGCAGCTGCAGCCTAGCTCAGAGTCACAGTGACTGAGGTGGGAAGGGACCTCTGGAGGCCATCTGGTCCAACCTCCTGCTCCAGCAGGGACACCTAGAGCAGGTTGCCTACCTGTGGTTCGTGTGTGCTAGGGTAAATTAGAACTTCAGGTCTAGTCTTGGTGCCAGTGTCCTTTCAAAAGGGAACAGTGATCCCTAAAGGATCCAAGAGAGCCTGATGGCCACTCAATCCCTCTCTTCAGCATGCAGACAGAGGGTCACGCAGCATGTTTGTGACTTCTACCTGTTTGCTCCTTTCCTCAGTTTGGGAATGTGCACCACATCAATCAACAAAAGAACCAAGTGTGCTCAGAGCAAATACACTGTAATTTTGCTCAGAACCAGAGCAAATACACTCCAGACCCTAATCCCCAAATCCAGGAAACACAGATGGAGATGAAATTCAGCACCTCAGCAAGAACGGAGTACACACACATGCAAAAAAAAAAAAAAAAAAAACCAAACCCAACAATAACATTAAAGCAAAATAACAGCTATCATGAAGCTACTCATCCATATTAAGAGTAAAGAATAATAATTGTTAAATCAGAACAAATAAGGGCAAAAAAATATAAATAGCTTTCTAACTTAACCAAAACATTTTTTCAGATTTCTCAACCATGGCATCATTCCCACAGCAAACTGCACTAATCACCCAGCCTTTCATTTCTTGTTGTAATCAGCCTTGGTCTGGCCAAAAGAGCTATTTGATTTTTACCTGTAGCTCACTCAGGATGAGTTTTGTCACTGCATGATGTAAAGACCCCCTGCATAGGTTGTGTGAAGTATTTCCATGCCTAAATTCCTCTTGATTTCCCTGAAATTAATGTGGTTCTAGCTCCCAAGAGAAAATTCATCTCATAAATCTTTTACTAGCCACTAGAGGGGAATATGCAACAGCAAGGAGGGAGAATGACAGCACGTTCAAGTTGTAGCCAGTTTGCTCACTCGAAGGAAGAAATAGGTGGTGTCATGTCAGATCTTTACAGTTTTTGCTTAATACTACAGCAAGCCCATAAATCATGCATTTGAGAATGTGATCTCCATTGAAACAGTTTCCTATCTGAAATTGTTTACAGACCATAGCAAGTACAGCATTTCCATCCCAGAAATGATGTTGACATTTCAGCCTTTCTCTCTACTTAAAACAGGATTAAAAATTGAGATGCAGATTTTTTTTTTTTTTTTAGAATGGAAATTGCACATAATTTCCAGTTAGGAAATGATAAACATTCATTTGGATGTTCTTCTAACAGAAACTTTCAGCAATTTTGGAATTATTTTTCTTCCTTCGGTCACCAGTAGAACAACTCCAAATGTCCTGCTATCAAAACTGTTTCCCTGAAGCATATAGCAGCCAGGCACTGCTGTGATGGATCTATAACTGAGATCTTCTTCCCCACAGCCAGATATCCTAGCCAGGCCACAGCTTCTACGATGCCTCCAAGTCCTTTGATGTGCATCAATCCAAGTTAGGAGAAGATCAGCACGCTGGCTTACAGTCACCTTGGGAATCAGAGCAATAGTGTCCTGTGTGGGTTTATGCAGTGGGGCAGTGAGTGACTGTCACTCCTCTTATTTCACACCTGTGTGAAACCTATGTTCTGGATCACGTGGTTGTGAGTGGCTCTGAATGACAGGATCATGGATGCCAGAAGTCTTTATGGCTGGAAGCTGAACAACTACTGTTTTGTGGCACAGAATCATGTGGAAACTCACCAGCAGGAATATATCACTAAGTGATTTAACATTTTTTAATGTATTTTATTTATCATGCTGATAAAAGATTCCCAATCAGCTCTGGATATTTGCATCAGAGATTTGCATTTTAAGTATGTCTTGTTCATGAGCCAAATTTTTGGCAGATAGGAATTAGCAGATTCAAGTCAATAAAAACACATAGCTTGATATAAAAAGGGCAGTGCATCCCTGCATTTTTTCAGTGCTCTCTCCTAATATCATATAGATGAATGCCAAATTAAGCTCTCCGCTCAGCAGAGGCACTGCTCAGAACATCCAAAGGTCATACTGTCCCTTCAGTCTCCTCTCTCTCCATACATCCTCTAGAAGGTGTGGAGCTCCAATGAACTGCTGAAGTTGACTCCTACCTACTGCTCTTCTAGATGTAAATTTTAAGCTTATCCTGGCAGCCACTGAAACACGCAGCCAAGTTACTGTGGGCACAATGCTGATGAGAACTGCCTCATTTCCACAAGCGTTCCTGCTGACATTTTGCAATGTAAATAAAAGCAGAATGTTGACTTTGGGCATATAACTTTTATATGCAGAGAACAGCTGGTGAAGAGATGAAGGCAGAAGATACAGATGATTCTCTTTAAATGAGCAGCCGAAAACCACTCATTGCAATTAACCCCATTTTAAATGTATCTTCTGCTAGTGATCTGATGGGACTGTTCCTGTGTTTGCTGGATAGCCTTGAAGTTAGACTGATGTTCTTCATTCATATTCTGCAGATGTTGGGAAAGCACAATTAGAAGTTGATGCAACAGCAAACATACACTTCACTAAAATTATCGCATTTGGTGTGATTCCCATAATAAAAACATGAGCCAATGTGGGGAGCCTCTTTCAATTTACACAGAGAGACTTGAGGTCTCTTGACAGTCAGAACAGAGCCAATATTTCTGAGTAAACTTTGTTAGGAAAATAGATTAAAAACTCCAGAGGTTTAGCTAAACCTTATACAAGAAAACACCTTGTTACCCTCATGATTTCAAATTATAATTTAGCACCAATGAATAATAAATATTAAGTGCTGGTGAATGTGTCTTTGCAACAAACTTTACATAATTTTCTTGCTTTTATCAGAAATACACAAAATGGCTGTTCTGATTATTATTATTGTGACTGGTTTTGCAACAGTTTTTAGAATCAACTCTTATAGCTTGTTATTGAGTCATTCACTGCAAATAGCCGAGCCTTGCTATGCAAATTCCACAGGCTATCAGCTTTGATCTTGTCATATTGATGTGCATCTGATTGAAGATTTGTCACATCTAGAACTAGGTACCAGATTTTGAAATCATATAAATAAGCTTCCTCCCACCCCATTCCAATTGCCTTAGGAAGACACACTGGTATATCTCCTTTAAGATCTACTCGTTTAAAATCTGTTCTAAAATCTACTCAGTCAGTGATGATTTATAGATGAATATAAAAGGGGGAAAAAACCATTCTATCTGCCCAGGCATTCCTCTCCATCACAATGTGCGAGTACCTGTGTTAGCCTGCAGGTAGCCTGGCCCCTTTGAGGTGATGGAGTGGGACCATTCTGCAACTGATGGGAACACAGACAGAGCAGTGCTTTAAGGGTTAGCCTGAGAGATAGTTTTCCCTTGAGTTTATCCCATGGCTGCCATAAATTTGTGGCTTCCTTGACCTGTGAGCAGGATCAGTAGGACAAGTGAAAGGCAAGCATGAGAAATGAGACCTGGAGCCCAGGTTTCACAATTCCTCAGAAGCTGGAGTTCATTCTGCTTATACAGCAGGCAGGCTGAAAATCTCCCGTGAACGTGATACACAGCTCTTATCCTGACAGTCACCTTCCCACCTATCCATGAACAGTAGCCTACAGACAAAGCTGCTTCTCTGATATGCTACAGCCTATGCTTGCTCCTGATTGTCCTGATTTTGTGGATTCCCTCTTCCCCCTTGCTGTCTTGAAGAACATGGACACTCCTCACTCTGTGTCTTGCTTTGCACAATCTTCCTGCCAGCCCTGCATCCCTACACACTATACCTGACAAGAATTACTACGTGTGAATTCTGTTTGGGCTGAAAGTGAAAATCTAAGCCACAATCCCTTTCCACTCACTCTAGAAAAAAAAAAAAAAACAAGGAGAAAAAAGCACCCAAACCAACACAGATTCTCACAAATGGTTCTGCAGGCTTTATTTTTCCTTCTTAGAATGTAATTTTACTTCTGACATGATGTTACTGGTTTTGACCGTTAAACTTTCCAGTCTGCTGGTTCCTATATTTCAATATTGTCTTACTTTTGGTAGTGAAATGCTAAAATTTTGTGCCAGATACTGCTGATGACTTTTGAATAGATTTTTTAAAAGTTTGTTTCAGAAATGTAAATCATTACGTCTATCATCAGCAACACAACATTTCTAAGTGCCTGCTGGTAATAGTCAGTTAAGAAAATGCAAAGCAAAATAAAAGTATACAGCCCCTATCCAAACTCACCCTCCCCTTTCTCTACACAGAAAATGCAGATTTCCTATGAGGAGCTCTCTCTGAGGGGATGTGTCAGTAATTGGTGATAAAACCTGGCATCTGTGAAGTGGTTGCCCCCCACAATATGCTGCGTGATGTTGGGAGGCTTCTACCCTCCAAAGGACAGGTTTAAACACAGGCTTTGAGACAGTTGTGTCAAGAGGGTTGAGGAAGGAGTAGATCTTAGCATGCAGCTGATGACAATCTTGGCTCATTCTTTGGAAGTAACATGATCTGTACAGGCTGAAGTCATTATTGAACAGGCAGGTAGAGAGCAATTTGCCACGCTTTCAAGTCAAAATCATAATGCTCAATATTTCCTATGCAGTAACAGAAAAAAAACCCATACGATTTCCTGAATAAGTTTTTTAGGATGTTTCACAAATGATGTTAGAAGGGAGACATTGAAATAATTTGCCTAATGTAATTTCATTACTTGAAATTTTAGGAACATCCCATCTCAATTTACTCCTTCCTCTCAGATACAACTCTTCATTTTGTTATTTGAAACTAGATTATTCAAGTATGCAGCGACTCCAGGACATTTGCACAGCAATGTCAGATGCTATCTGGGAAATAATAGTATATTTCCAGGCTCTGAAAGTAATTTTTGATGACACCCTTAAATCAACTTCATGGTCAGTTTTCTCATTTTGAGCAAGAACTGGGATTTCATTGTGATAACCAAGAGCTGCATGTTACTTGATCTACGGTAATGTAGAATAATTACTAGTCCATTGCATTTCATTACACTACTGTAATAGGCAGCAGGTCAGTGTTTGAGCTACAGCTGCTCTGAAAATTGAGCTGACACTGATACTATGATAGAAGTGATAGCATAAGGCTCTCATGCAAATTGTTGAAATTAGCTTCTGCTCAATGGGTTTTGAAATGCAATACAGGACTCGGATCAGGACACCTGTTTTTGACTAACATTTTTTCTTGGATACAATGAGACAGCCATGAAATAAATTAATGGTTCAGTGCAGTACACCTTATAAAAGGTCATCAAAATGCCAGAGGATTCTAAATACCACGGGACTATTGGACTCATTGGCTAATAACTGTCTATAACACATCATCAAAGACTATCTGATGGTTGTTCTTATTTTATTTAGATTCTTGCAATTCTTTGCCAGCATTCTGCTCCTATATTTACAGGGCATTTTATTGCATTAGAAACCCCTATGCTGTATCAGTGCTCTTAATTTATCAACCCTTCAGAGGAGAGTGGAAGGTAAAGACTAGGAATTATTAAGTGCGTTCCTTTACCAGCTGGCTGGAATTTCATCCCAGGGATGCTGCACTGAGACATGGGATGATACTTGTTTCAAGTCAGAACCTTGCTATAGTCACCACTGAGGTTAACATGCTACCAGTAGTACTGGCAGAGCTGTTTGAAACACTTCTTATTAGCATTAAAGATAGGTGGGGGCATTTTCAAGGAAAACAGATGATTTTGACTCTCAAACATTCAATTACTCAAACTACCTCTTCCAATAAAATAAGTTCTGCTGGAAAAAAATCAACCAAGCTGAAACATGACCTCTTCACTGCTTATCAGTACTCACAAGTGAAGAAAAACCTGATGTATGTAGAGAAAGAAAACATGCCATACCTCAAGAGTAAAGGAAAGTGTTTTATACCAACATCCATATTAACCACCCTAGTTACTCCTCTATAGAAGTTTCCTGCATTGAAACTTGCCTCACCTCGGGGTATGTATCCCCCAGAAGAAATGGTCTGGTACCTCCACATTCTTGAGGTGAAATGAACTTCATTTTGGCATTCCCCTCTTTCCCTGAAAAGCCTTGAATAAAGACAAGGCCTCCACTAGACAGCTTCCTTCATTTTGGGCTAAGGCACTGAATTAACTATTCTGTTTCTGCCTGTGGTGTTTGGCATTTAGTGGGATTTAAACTGAGCTCTTTTTCTCAAAAGGTGCGTAAGCTCAGGAGGAGTCCTTTGACACCTGACAGCACACACTTAATGAATGACTGTGCAGCTTTTTATATGACTCTGAGCCATTTTAAGTAGTACCTTTACTGAAAATATTCTCTTAACATTTGTATTTACCAGCTTTAATGCACAGACAGACAAAGCATTATTCTGAGAGTACGCAGAGACACCTGAAATCTGACTCCCTAATGCACAGTGCACTGCCTATAGCTCGTGCAGCTTTGACTGCCTTTCCTTGCCTCTTGGGGGATTACTGATAGAATTGGCTACCACTATTTGTTTGAACTCTTTATAAAATAATAAAAAAATCAATATGTTTGTAAGTGGCAGCTAATCACAAGTAGCTTTGTACAAATTAGAGTGGGGTTATGAGAAGAAAGTAAATGGACAATGCCTGTGAGGGTGAAAAAGTCAACATGCAAAGTTCATCTGCTACCTGAATGATTCCAGATACCCTCAGCCTCTTCCTCTGGTTTTGTTATTCATGAGAGATGGAGGAGAGCAAAGCAAACACAGCCCGTGCTTGATGGGCAATGAATACAAAGAGCCACTAAACCATGAAAGTAGGAACTCTATAAGAGAAAAAAGAAATAGAGGAAAAATCATCATCTGAATTTCAAAAACAAAGCAAAAGATACCTTAAAAGAAACCAATCTTGGAAGGAATTATCTGTCAGATCCAGACTTGCTGCTTTTCTACCTCAGATAACACTGTTTTCTGGTTTAGCTATAGATTAATTTTGTCCAAAAGCACCCACAGAGTAGAAGTCACAGTTACTATACTGTAGAGTTAGAAGATTGACGTATTATCCCTCAAAAGGTCTGTGTCTGTGATGCATGAAAACATTTCTTTTTCTATGTATAAAGCAATTGTTCATGAAGGAATATTCTCCAGTCTTATTGTGTTCAAAGAAAAACTAAAGAGAAAGTGGAAATGCGTTACAGCATCAGCTGGTAATCATCAGTTTTACTTCAACTAGTTTAGTGAGAGCTGGCAGTACCTTTGCTACCAAATGTCAGTTCCTTTTCAGAAAAGGTCAATTTGTATGCAGTCACACCAGCAGGACTCAGGGTGAGGAAGCAACCCAAACAGTAGAGACCTATGCATTATTCAGACTGACTGTCATCCAGGAGGGTTGGACTGTATTCCTGGAACATCAGCTCAAGTGGGAAGCAAGGGGTCACTCTAAGGAGTCCTACATTTTCTGCACTCAAGCTGTTTTGGATGAAGTTCTGTTTTCATGTTCTCCTTTTTCTCACAGTAGCCATCCTTTCAATATGTTTGTTCTCATTTCAAATTTCCAATTGAGCCTTTCATCTAAAATATGAGGGACATTACCGAGGTGTTAGTAGCTAAACTTCTTTGTTAATTACAGGCAGGCTTCTCTCTCTGCTTATCAGTTCAGCAGCAGCAGCGATGCCAAGCACTGCTCATTCTGGGTCAGTGGGTTTTCACCCACACAGAGGTCTCTTCAATCTGAGGTTTCTATGTCATCTCCCAACAATCGGATGGGCAGAAGCCCTGCTAAAGTGGTAAACACATGGCCATACTTGGTCACACAAGAGCCAGTGTCTGGCTGGGAAGGGTAAGAGCAGGAGAAGCTCTGTCCAGAGGCCTGTCCTTGGCATTCATTACATCTTGTAGCACAGTGAAATAGGTTTTATACAAATTTAATGAAGACATGGCTCTTTGCATCTTTCCAGCTTGCAGCTTGTCTCTCTAAGTGTGCATCCTGATGCCTAAACTGTAGCATTCCTTTTGGAATATTATATTCCTTCTCAACTGATGCCTCTCCAGGCTGAATTCACAATCTCTTTAAGCAGGTACTATTGCAAGGCTCTGACCATCTGTGGTGCTTTGCTCATGCTTTCTCCAGGCCTACATACTTCCCTTGACATAAGAGGACTCTACCTTTATACCATCCTCAAGATTTCATACTGAATTTATAAAAGAAAATAACTGCTTCCCATGATCTCTACTTCTTTCCCTAGTAATATAAACCTTTCTATTTGTTTTAATTATTATCCAGCACTAATCTGGTATCTCACTATAATCCCAGCTGTCTGTTCCTTGTGCTTGTAGACAACCAAGTCTAAATTTAAATATACACAAATTTCAGTATTTTTTTCCATCTTCATCATGTTGCATCTACATATATTGAATTTCAAATTCCATTTTCTTGCCTTTTCACTTTACAGAGTGATAAGCTTCTACAGCTTCTCACAGCCAACCCATATATTTACTGTCTTGAATGAGTGTCTTCAGCAGACTTCACTGAGACAGAATTTTTTTTTGTTTGCTGATTGTGACTGCAACAGTGCAGTCACTAGACTAGATTGCCTCCAGACACTCTAACTTGGTCAGGGAACCAAGGAGGCCTTTGAATTATGATCAAGCAACCCTGCAGACACTTCTGGCTGCTCTGTAAGTCCTGAAGTTCGGCCAGATTAGAAACCTGCCAAAGCTTAGGGTAGCACATTCACTGAAGTATCCACATGTAAGTGACTGGGAATTTTGGATGGTTCAGTCGTCTCCAGTATCTAGAAGATTTGTGACTGTGATAAGTTCACTTTAGAGCCTGTAGCACTTATAGGAAGAAGTATTTTCAGTTCTTTGAGGAGTTATTTCCTTACAAGAATCCCAAGAAGTTCAGCATAAAGCCTTTACCTTCATAATGAGTGTTTTGGGTTATTGTTTTTACAGATTATAAACACTTCTTATTTATATTTCAGTGCAATTTTCTGCAGACTGCATCTGGTCTTTCAGAAGAGATTCTTTTAGTGGTTTCAATATTATATGCAATTGCATTTTCTGTTTTTGTTCATACTTTTGAGAAATGCTCTCATACACAAACAGAGAAAAAAAAAAAAAGAATAAACTCTATGCTTCCAGGGCCAAGAGATAGCTAAGGAAAAAAAACAAAAACAAAACAAACAACAACAAAAAAACCAACAGGAAAAAAAACCAACCCAAAGCCACGTATTTTTCCCTTCTGTAATTCTGTTTGTGAATAGAATGTAAATCAAGTTAGCTAGATAATTTGCTAAAACCCATGAATGCAATAATTCTTATGTTGTTCTAACAGAGAAAGAAAGTAGAAAATGTTACAGGGAGAGACAATGTGCAATTATGTATGAATACTAACACCCTAAGGGACAAATTACCAACAATGACAGTAAAATACTGCAGATTCCTTTTTGTGCTACAGCATAATTGACTTATAGTCTGACGAGAAGAAAAAGCTTAGCTCTAGAGAAGAATTTAAAAATACAAGCAATGTATTTGCTGGAAAGTCTGTAGTCACTTTATCTTCTACTTTCCTGTACCTGTGATACTGAAGACACTCATTTATTTTTGCTTACATTTGTAACTTGCTTGAGAAGACATCAGTTTTTGTATTTTTTCAAGAAATCGTTTATTGTTCTTAACGGTATTAATTATGCGACTTCAATTATTTAGTCAAACAGTCAATACATTCAGTGTAAACACTGAATGTGGGAAACCTCTTTGTTTTTAAGTGAAGGAGAAATAAATCTTTCTCTAATGACTCACATGAGCTGAGCCTCAAGGGGCTGTTCATCCATCAATGCTGCACCTTGTAGAATCTGCTGCCTGGCACAGGAGAGCAGTAGCTGACGTAACATGAGCAGCAGTAATCTGCAGACACCAATCTTGGGGCAGAATCAGGACCTTAATTTGAATTTTAGTGTTAGCCGCAAGGAAGATTATAAAGAAACACAGTCAAGGCAAAATGCCCAGATGCAGGGTATTTTTAGAGTTATGCTTGCGATCCATGGCTAGTTTTCAGATTGCTCCCTATTCAAGTAAATTCCCTGATTATTCTGTCATTGTAAGGTGGTTAAGGAGTTGAGACAGATGTGCACAGAAACTCTGAAACTATACATTTATAGACATGATGCTTTTATAGATGCAGCAAATCTGGACATGACTACCAGAAAGACATCTGAAAAGCACATAAGAAACTAGGAATCTCTGGAAAAAATAGCATTATTTTGCTGTAAAACTGTTTTGAAGTCATCAAGCCACACTGGAGAATTACAGCAGGGCTGTGAGAGAACAGAATAGCAGATTCACACCAGAATGGTAGGATGGGTTTGCCTTTTTGATCTCATGGGTATTTTCAAGAACATTATCTTCTAAAGATGGAAGAAGAAAGGCAATCATGTATTTCATGTTCTTCTCTGAAGCAAAGAAAGGAAGGGGTGCCAAATATCCTCAAATTGTCTCAACAGAAAATCAGCTTAGCTGCTCTGAATGATATTTCAGTTTATCCAGTCAAACTAGTCTCATTCTTCCCCTTTATTTCACCACTGATTGAACTCCTAATGGGTTAAGGAAGCTAAAAAGAGTTATACAGAGTCAAGGACTAAAGAAACTTACAGCTGCTATTGCCTCTGAAGACACTGAGCATTCCTCCCTTGGTTTTCCTCTTCAGTTTTAGTCAATATGCTCTCTGCCTCTAGCATGGGGAAAGATACAGATGTTGGCCTGATAGCAGCAGGCACAACATCTGAGAGTGGATTAGAGTCAAGGAGAAAGTGATACTGGTGGCTTCTTCAGAACATAAGTAATTCCCCTGTACCACTTAAGCCCTTATCAGATTCCAGTGCCTTCTCTATGTCTTTGACCTTAAGCCCCAATGAGATAAAGTCTGATGAGTGTCTTCATGGCTAAGCAAGATATTTCTGTCTGTTATACTACATGCATGGTGCGTATGTACTCTCTGGTGTTCAAAATGGTTATACAAATGCTAATAATCAATTAAAGTCTCACAACTTCTAAGACTGGGAAGGGATATTATCTTCAATTTAGAGATAGGAAGAGAAAGGTTGTGAAAGGTTAAGTGATTTTTTCCCAGAGGTCACTCAGGTTGTGATACACAAGGGGTTCCTCAGTGTCAAGGCTATTCATAAGGACTCGTATACTTAGTGCTACGGTGTGGAAGAAACTGATCAAGAGTTAAAGTGAAATTTTAAGAGGGAACTTTTAACATGCGAAGTCCCTAGCTATAAGTCAGAAGATTAATGCTTCATTATATCCTACGTGCTTAGTACTATTTCATAGTCTAATACTGATGATGAGCGTCTGAAACTTCTGTTTTTCCATCCTCTTACTTTTTGGAGACGTTCAAATCTCCTTACCACCTGGTTAAACTGGCAAATATCAGCTTAAGCACCTGTGTTTCCATTACATCTGTTAATATTCTGTTAATATCACAGTATGCAGCGCATGGCAGGTGCATTACTTCAGGAGGCTTGCAATACAGATTCAGTCTAAAATGATGCTGCTCTCATTAAGAACCATGTTTTCCTCTTTCTTACCGTGTTCCTCTAATCTTCTTACAAGGCAAACAAGCCAGGTGTTTTCCAAGTACTTGTGAGGATACTGAGCTTTGAATTCAGCTCCAGATGTTTGTACACTGACTTGTGAAATTACCATATTGTTTGCATGATGCATTGCTGCAGTGGGCCAGATGAGAACAAAATACTTCCCCCCTTTTGCATGCCCCAGAGAGTAATAAGGACTTTGTGAAGGCTAGTAAATCACTTCAAGCACACTCTGAGACTGGCAGTGTAGCCATTAATAACTCTGAGTTATACTTTGAGACAAGAAAAGATTTTCAGTGCATATAATCTGCATCTACACATAAAGGCTGCTTTGAGAGAATATGCAAAGAATTTGAGGTGAGGAAGAGTTGCAAAGAAAACAAAGCTTATGTGAGTGATTTGTCGCTCTAGAATGAAGTTAAAGGCTGCCCCAAAGTTATGTGAATCCACTGCTAAGTCTCTCATTTTAGAAACATTGTTGGATAACATGAGCAGATTCCAGGCTAATACAGCTGCACACCCCTCTATCACACAGCTGCCAATTCCTAGTGAATTCTGCAATATAGTGACAGTAATGGAAAGCAAAATGATCTCTAAATAATGGTTTAAGATGGTTACTTGATAAAGGGCACTGCAATAATTATGATCAATGGAGCATGGATTCAATATATATTGCCCATTTAGATGCACCAGATTAGTTTAACAGCTTTCTTTAATGTTCTGAGTATTTTGTGTGCGTGTGTGTATGTGTGTGGTTGTGCATGTGTGTGTGAGAAGGAAAGGAGTGCACGTTTTGGTATATTCCTCATTACTTAATATTTACCAGTGCAGATGAGCATCGTGCTGTACAGGGAAAGTGAAATATAAAAGGCTGGCAGTTGCAAAAGCAAAGCTTAAAGAGGTATTTCTTTTTTTTTTTTCTGTATATAACCGTTTAATACTCTTAGTGCCAGTGATTGCAGAAAGTTTTTATACCTTTAAAGAATAACATAAACAGAGAAGCAGATACAAAACTGGGCAAGATACTTCTTGGTTTCTCCACTCACACTGAAGCACAAGAAAGCCTTGAGGAGAAGTGAAGGCAGTGAGGGGTTCGGCTCGCCCCTGGAGATGCCTTGCAGACTTCCAAGTTTCTGGTTTGCTTCCCAGGATGAAAGGACAGGTTTTGGAAGGACTTTGTGCTAAATTTCATGCATTCAGAAGTAATGGTTCAATAACCACCTCTATGACACCACCACCTAGATATTTCTCCCACTGAACCCCATGGAAAGTCACCCATTAGCTCCAACATTACATGGGATGGACAGTGGGGCTGTATCATGAGGCTGTGTAATTTGCTTTGCTTAAACCCTGTTAGCACAGACTTGGTACATGAATCCTTTCTGCTTCTCAATGGCCTTGTTAGTGCATACTGAATGCCTGCCAGACTCTAAAAAGAGGCAGAACATCATTATTGCAAATTTAGACTGAGAAATTGAGGCATGAGACACTGAGGCACTGGTTGAGCTGGGGACAGATGGATGAGTCCCTGCTCTCAGTCTGTTTTGTAATATTGGCTTATGTAGCCTCTTATTATGCAATGAAATAATTAGCAGTTGAAGTTTTGCTTCAGACTGAGAGAGGATGTGATTTTTGTGTTACAGCTTTGATAAATTTAAGACTGTGTTTTGACAGGACACAGAAGGGCAATTGCAGTTGTCACAGACAGGATTTGTCTAAGCAAATAGGAGCAAAGCTGTTTTAAAGTGAATGGTGAATGTAAAATCTCAATATAAAAGCTTCAAAATGTATATAGGAAAAAAAATGAAAAAGAGAGAAGAAGACAAAAGAAAAAGATTTCAATACTGTTTTCTCTGTGCAGATTTTCTTTTCCTACTTATTTTGTATTAAAAATTTGCTGCATCAAACTTTGACTGGCTCCTTAAGACGTCAAGCTTGGAAAGAATCCGTAGAATTTTGTGTGTGTGTGTGTGTGTTATATTTTTTTCTTCTCTTCGTTTTCATTTATTGTAATGCACACAAAGGGAAACCCCATGAGCTGTCACTGAGCAAGCGAGCACCCCTGCTGGGATGCACTGCAGCAATGTGTGCTGCAGCTGGAATCGTCCACACGATGCACTGCTGACTATGGAAAACAGCTCTGTAAGTGTGGAGAATGCACAGAGTGCTGACTTCAAGATGACGTCGTTCTTCATGCAGATGGGTTCAGGCATCATGACAGAAGACCAACCTAATGGTCTCGTTCCAGAGCTACCACTGGACAGGATTTGTGTGAAGCCTGCCACTGTTAAGGAGGTGGAGTGAGGCATGAGGTGCTGAAGGTATTCCCTCCATAATAATGGGCAAGCTAAATGAATATTAAATGCGGTGCTTCAACTGGAGCACCACACGCCGGCTCTGCTTCGTGAGAAACGATGTCGATTTGTGGAAAGATAGTAATGTGTGATATACAAATATTTTGGGTGAAATATATAATCAGTTAATTGCTTTATTACATTATAAAACCTTTGTTTGCTTGAAAGAGCAATAAAACTAACTGACAAAATGAATATTCGCCCCTTTGAAGACTTCTTACATTAATTATGTTTATGCATCACTTGCAGCAGTAATGTTAGACAAAGGAAGCTTTATCTTTATATGCCATAGCTACATTGTATTGTGGTACAAATGATGGCACCGACTTTGTGTCTACATAATTACTGAAATCTTATCCCTTTTGTGTTTGCACATCATTTTCAGTTTTTTGGAATAGTTAAACTCCATTTTACTTTTTAATAACATTTTAGAAATCATTCTGATTCAGGTAAACAGAATTTGATTGCTTTGATGGATTGAAAATGGTTAGCTCAGCCAGAGCTTATTTGATTTGTTTCTTCAGGGATTACAAAGAATAGGATTTTATCTATGAACTGACAAAAGAGGCAATCTCTGCATTTTTGCCTATGAAATAGCAGATCCACTAAGCCATTGCTCCTTCACATAGTGAATGTATTAGTCACGGGGTTGCTTTTTATTCATTTTCAAAGTTTTTATTCCACACTGTATGGGGTGTCAAGCTTCTTTGTTCTTAAAAAAAAATTAATCTGAAAAAATAATACTGTCAAATGGAGTTTGGGAAGATTCAGTAGCCCATTAGATTTAAAACAGATTTTGAAAACAAACAAGCTCTTTCTTACCCGTAATGGACATCTTAGACAAATGCTCTTCAGCTAATGCAAAGGATTTAGAAGCCTGAAGTACCCAAATGCTAATTACCTGCCAGAGTTCAGGCTGAGACTTCTCCTGTGGGTTCTCTGGGAGCTCAGTCACTGACCCAGCCAGATTGCATGGTTTTCCTGGTACCGCTCTTCATTTCATTCCATGTGACATGACATTTGTAGAGCAGATAGAGTCAAGAAAATGTCAATATACAGTATAGAGATTATACAAGACACCCCAAATAACGTGTTTGCAATTGTTCTTACACTTGCCTTCGCATTTGCTGAGTCCTCTTTGGAGACGCTGCCCACCACCCGGGGTTTGGCCCCACTGGGTTACACTCATGGGTGAATAGATTGCAGCGTGACACTTACAAAAGTGGTGAACAATTTTTCAGTGACTTCATAATGCATAAGCTCAGTGTTTGTCTCACACTGCCTCAGGGGAAAAAAAATCCAATACAGAAATGGAAAATAAGTTGGTCCTCACTCACGCGATCTGTGGCTAAGAATCAGGTGATGCGCACCAAACTCATTTCTGTACAATAAGCTTCCCATTTTTATTTTTGCCTCCATTTTGCTTCGGAGTAACAAATATGAGAAGTTCAGACACAACATGGAAAATATTTAAGTGGATATTCAGTTTTCAAGAACTACCCACTTGCTTGAAACAAGAGATTTTGCAGGCTAGAACCTTGAGTCCTCATGGTTCCCAGATTTCAACCCGATGCTCTAGCTGTTAGGATACAGTGGGATTTCCTGCCTGTGCCTTAAAACTAAGTTAAACTTGATATCTTATACAGCCTGTTCACAAAGAATCGTTTAGTGGAAATAACCAATCACTCCTCATAATTTACATTCATGGGCAGATGTGATGGGAAACATACCATGCTCTACTTCTGCATCATCCCCATGATATATGAAGCTTTAAGTTTGTTCCATGAAATTTAATAGGCAGTTTTCATGTGCCTCAGATTAAAAGATCAGCTGTTGGAAATCAGGGTCAGCGGATTTTCTCATTTGCTTAGCACCACCTGAAGTTCTGGTGCAGCATAGCATTGTTTACCCTCCCTTCTAATTTAGGAGTATATAAAAAGCACCTGATTTGGGTAGTTTTGGTTCTAGAAGGCATCCTTGATAAAGTTAATAGGCTGCCTGGGGGAGGTGGTGGAATTGCTGTTTGTAGAGGTTTTCAAGAAAAGGGTAAGTGTGATACTGGAAACATGTTTTGGTGGGCGTGTGTTGGTGGCTGAACTAGGTGATTTTAGTAAGTTTTTCCAACCTTAATGATTCTGAGTTGTGATTCTAAGTTGTTTTTCTAGTTACACTAGTGATGGAAATACCTAATGGTTAAAAATCATCAAATGCTAGTACTACTTCTGAAGATATTTGTGTCCTCCCAGATTTCCGTTTCAGCTGGAGGAAAAAGAAAAAGGTATGACCAATGCATCCCTGTTCTTCACCTATGTGGTTTGATAGAGTCAGTGCTATCTAACATCCAAGGTTAAGTGATAAGATTCCAAACTTTATAGCATCTTTTCTGTACTAGGGTATGCTGCTCTAGAAAAGGTCAACAATACTGAAAAGTGAGTTGAAACTCCTGCCTTAAGTTGTATTACAATATTTTGTGATGACACATGATGGTGTATGGCTGCTGAGAAATGTGTGTTGCAGCTGTGTCTCTCATTCTGATGATTCTGTTTGATAACTGTTAAGCATGAATGCTGTCCTTCCAAGGTGATACCTACATGAGATCTCCTTTTTTATATATAAGAGCACTCATTCTTGTGGTTTAACAAGAGAGAAGTACTTTAAACTCCTCATTTTTGCAATTAGATGTCTTTTTTTATGGTAACTTATAACTTCAGAGCAAACACAGACAGAAACCCTATTTCAGATTCAACCATACGAAGACTGATGATCTGGTGGCAAAAATGATGATCCATACATAGAGTAAGCTCCTAAGGAATACTGTTAACCTGCTGTGTCTGACCTGGCAGTGGCAGACTGGAGGAGAAAGCCACTTGCTGAGCATCTGTGGTATCAAACTTTTCTCAAAACAGTTGATGAAATTTTGTTTATCTTCCCTACTGCTACCATGCTCATGTTTGCTCAGATGAGTGAATGCTTGCTATGCTGTGCATGACCCTGCTGGTAGGGACTGAAAGGTTCACCAGGAAATAGTTAAGCCCGCTTGCATTGCCAAAAGTAACAGGCTCCATCAGACACTTCTGGTGTTTTCAAGGCCAGGTGAGCTCATTCATGAACACAGTCAGCTAGCTGCCGGTGTGCTGAACTCCCTCTGCTTTGACCTGAGATTTGAGTTTCATACTTCTGGGGCTTAATCCTGCATTTAATTAAGTGAGGGTCAGGCTAAGGGTCAACTAGCGTAGTGAACTTAATCCAAGACCCACAGGTTATACAATAGCTGCTTTGGGGAAGTATAATTGCAGATAGGAATCAAGAGAAGAAAAGACAATATAATAGAACAAGTTATATGGTAAAGAAAGAGTGGAAAGCCGGGCATTTTTCAGCGTGGCACGGGATGCGTTGTATGAGAGTAGCCACTAGATAGCAGAACTGGTACGATGCTATGACATATGTTGGGCCAAATGAAAGGTAAGCAGTGTCTCAGTGCCAGTAAACAATGTCTGTGGGTACATGCAGCTGACACCTGCACTCTGCAGCAGAGAGGGGCTTTTCAGGTGCAATTCAGTGTGTTGCTTCTTGCTGCTCCAATAGTCTGAGCACTCCTTTCAGCATGCTGGCAGAGAAACTTATCTTCTGAACAAAACAATCTGCTCTGAGTTTTGTTCCAGGGAAACTTTCCTAATGAGAGAGCTGCTTGTTAGCCCAGCTGCTGAGAACTCCAAGCCACTACAGCCCAGCCCTGCCCAGTGCCCTCCATGGTGAAGTGGGCATGTCAGGAGGTGCTGTCATGGCCCTGGTGGCACAGCACTCTGCAGCATCCTCAGGTTTGTGTCACCAGTACAGACTAGGATGTTGAGCAGCTCTGTTTCTGGGTTTGGCTTAAGGTGCTCCTGAGCAGGGTACCAAGGGTCACAGCTTCAAAGTGACTTTTCTTCAGAGGAAGAGGTGCAGTTCACACCATTCAACTGCGTGTGTTTTTTTTTGTTTTATTTTTATGCATCTCTGTGCATTTAACAGCCCTGGATCCTGCCTGATCTAACTGTAATACTGAACAATCAGAAATTGTCAGGAAAGGCCCTTTATCTACTACTCCAGGGTTATACTCTAGCTTACTTAGACAATGGTGATGTTTCTGAAAGGCCATATTGGTTGTCCACCTTCTGAACCAAGGCCAGAGAAGTAATGGTCTCCTTTAATAAAATCTAGAGAGCAAGCTTCCTCTAGCTGTTGAGTGAAGAGGATTTCAGCTGGGCTCCCACCTAAGTGTGTTTCTGATGAAGCAATGGAAGGCTGCATAGATAAATATCTGGATATAGAAGTGTCATTCATGGTCTTGTTGAGTTTGAAGCTGCATAGCCTGCACTTGAAATACCTAAAGCAGATAGTTCTGTAAGGGAAATCACAAATGTCTCTTTCACAGAGCAAAAAAATATTTTGGAGCATTGACTGAATTCATCCAGTCCCCAGTGAAGCCTGCTTTGAAAGTCTAGACCTTAATAATTTAAGAACACTGCAAAATCCCGAGAGTGGTTGATTCTCATTAGATATTCAATTTGTCTGCAATTGTTGCAACTGAACAATGGGGCTGTAATTCAGTTATAGCAGATGAGGGAAGGGGAGGCTGGAGCCTTAAACCAGGATACACCAGTACACTTTCTAACTCACAGCCTCCAGGGATAACAAGATTTTCCAGAAGAAAAAAGTTTTAACTTGATGTGCAAGTAATTTTGTAGGATATTAATTATGTATCTGGCTATATATGCATGTGCACATACATGTTACCAGAAGTTGTATCCTGTCTCTTGCAATAAGTGAACCTCTAGTGCTCAGTGAAAGGATGGACTACATTGCATTGCTTGGTTCTTTATCATTTCATTTGCCTAAAAAATGGGAAAGAAAAGAACTATGTTCTTATTTTGAGTGTGTTGCTCAGTGGGAAAGGAACCTGGTGGATCTGGAGAATTACTTTTCAAGGACATCTCATCGTTAGACTGCGGATGAGGCATATTTCCTGTTTAAACCTCAGCCTACTGGTTTGTGAACTGGGGATGATAATGCCAGATTCACTTGCAAGCTACTTGAAAGCAGAGCCAGAATAAGACCCAGTGCTCCTAACTGATATAAATTAGCTAATCCTGCTGAATGGAAAAGCATTTCAGTTGTGTTGGACCCTTTGAGGCACACATGACACCCTGTACTAAATCAAGATGTACCTGGCACTCCAACATGATATCTCAATGTGACACTTGTCTGCTGCCCTCTGCTAGAAGCTTTTCATGGCCTGTACAGAACCAAATCTCAGCTGAGTCTTCCTCCTTCTTCCTGCTAAGAATATGGCTTTAACACCATCCACGTGCACCAGCTTGTGTGCAGTACCAACCTGACAGTGACACCAAGAATTTCCAGCCTACCTGAGAGAGCTGAAAGGAGGAAATAATACTGTCCTGCCTGTGTAATTAGAGAAGCTGATGCATGAATCATTGTTATAATGAGTTTAATTATAAACATGATTAAATAGGCAATTAGTGTGTATTCTGCCCCAGATAAACAGAATTAAATTCCTTCAATATTAAAGTCTTCCACAAGTTTATTGTTAGCTTCCTGTAAGTCATGTGGTACAGGAACATTTTCATGTCCTATATTTGTTGCAAATGAACAAACATCAATTTTTTATTTCTGCTTAACCAGATGTGAAGGACAAAATTTCCTGCTCCTCTGAAGAGATCCAAAATCTCTTGAAAAGCAGCATCCCATGCATTGTAAAAAAAAAAAAAAAAAAGTCTTACAAGCTACAGTATGGAGCTGTCAAGTTTACCTAGTGACAGCTCATCTAGACAGGACTGGCAATTGGATGGAGCACAGGGATCCAAACAGTGCTCCTGGAGCATCAAAATAAGGTCATGGCAGGGGTGAAGCTCTAGGGGCTAAGTGCTTTGGAGAGAGGGATCGAACAGCACAATTACAAGTAAGATGCACGGGATTTTCTATAGAAAAATCAAAAGGATTTTTGTGGGTGTGTTTTATTTCCTGGTGTGTGCACCTCCAGTGACAGCCTCCAGATAAAAGCGGTAGTGCCTTCCACTTACAGTCTGGCTTTTATACATGTATCTCCTGAAAACTACATAAATATTAAATAGGCATAAGCAGCATTTTAGGTTTAGTGAAGAGCAATTTGAAGAGTGTCCTGCTCAGGGAGACAGAAATTGCTGGATGTCCATCTCTCTTGCTGTTGGGTCCCTGTGAAAAGTCTCAGGTTAAGAATGTGTGATCATTAATTAGTTCTAGGAAACCCTGTACCTTAGGTTTTCAGATGAAGAAACTGGTGCTGAAAACTGGTTGAAGCTCTTTATGAGCTCCAAAAGGGCTTAATATTTTGTTTGCAGCACAATTCCCACCCACTTGGAGATAGTCAAAGTCAAGACTGGCTTTCCTTGAGGGTATAATTTATGTTTTCATGTGTCTAAAGAATTTCAAGATCCATACATTTTCCAATGCTTCCTAGTGAACTGGGTTGTGACTTCTCACCAGTTACTTATTTAAAGGACTTCAGAACATATGTAAGAGAGCTACACATTCTCTATTTGTCCTTTTCCAAGCCTACATCATCGTTATGCAAGAAGCTTTTGAGGAAGATTGATAAAAGAGAGAGGACTACTGTAATAGCTTTTAGTTGTAGTGTCACCTCCAGTGACATTACTCCTGACTGTTAATAGATAATCTGGAATTCATCTCTTTTTGTCTGTGAAAGAAGAATGGACCCAAAATATGTTGATATATAAACCATATGCATGAATCTCACTCAGTGAAAATTAATTCAGAAAACTTTCTACAGTACAGAAGTCTACCTCACTGCTGCTATATGTTCATTGTGTAGTAAGCTTTTGGGAAATATGCAGTATTTATATAAGGCATGCTTCTGTTCTACAGTTAATATTTTCTGCAATGTTGGAATAAGCAAGCAGCTGTGTCACTGAGTCCAGGGAAAAATCACAGTTTGGATAAGTAACTGCCCTGATCCCATGACAGACTTCATCTTTTACAGCATGGCATTTGAATCCCATAGGATATATAATGATGTTCATAGCTTAAAAATTCTGTCTCTGCCTACAGCTGTTAGTGACATGGTAGTGTGTAAGTTCTCAGATGGAAGATACAGATAGGTAAATTCCATCTTCCTCGCAAGTGAAAGCATGAGCCAGATGCAACTTTGATGAATGAATGTAGGTATTAACGTGTGATAATGACAGGCTACACAGGGATGAACCAGTGGCCTTACTGACCATGACTGGCATCAATGCAAATGGCATTTGCTGGTTGAACTGTTCTGCATGATATATGTTAATATTTATACCAGTCAGGAATGACTGTAAGATTGGGCATGTTATTCTGTGAAAAGAAGTAGGTGATAAGCTGGAGAGAGATATGCCTCCAAGATGTAGCAGACAGACGAGCAGCTCTTAGAAAAGCTGCCAGCTCTATGAACCACTTTGGCTTAGCAAGCACTTTATCACATTGTCAAAATCAGCACCATCTTGAGCTTTCCAATATCAATATTATGCTCACTTGTCTTGGGTTAACATTGCCTATTAAAGAGCAGATAGGGATTTCACAATACCTCAAGACAAGCATACTGAAAAGCCAACTGAATCCCAAAATATGCTTTTCTTCAAAAGTAACAGATGCAGTTTACTTTATTTGATATCTAATTAAGTTTCTAGGCATTTTTGTCAATGCTCTGTACTGTATTTCAGGAAACAATACATCTAGTAACATGAGACCTTGTTACAGTATTTAACTTTTAAACTTTTGCTTAGATTTGGGAGGAGTGCAGTGGTGTTTGTGTGCTGAATTATGGAGTGTTCAGGTTAAGGATTTTTCCCCTTTCCCTTTAACAGCTCAAAATCAGAACACAGTGAAAAATCTTATAAGTCAGATTCCCAGTGTGTCTGTGTTTGGATGGTCTAGGACAGAATTAACTTCAAATCTACGTTAACCTTTCTTTGAAGGTACATGATTATTTTTAAGTGCAGGACATTGCTTTTTATTTAATAGACTAATCAATATTTGATTATTGTCAAAATACATTTTGAAGAGAACATGATCATTTCTGTTTAATTTCAAAAGAAAACAAAGATTCTTTTAAAAAAATTCTGTTTATAGTCTAAATATATCCAATTTCATACACAATTTTTTGAAAAACAAATATTTTACATGCAGATTTTTCATTAAGAACAAAAGTAGTTTTCACTGAGAATGTTTGGAAGTGTTTACAGTAAATTGTTTTCGTTTAACATTCCTTGTTTGTTTTACATCTGAGGATTTACCCCTTTATTATGTCTTTGCTCCCATGACTTCCTGGAAAGCAAGCACAGTTCCTGACATAACTGAGCATTCAGAAATTTCCTCACGTGAGGAAATGTCTCACATGACAGGTTAATGCAAAAAATGCAAAAAAAAAAAAAACAACCCAAAACACACACACGCACAAAAACAACAATGTTGAAAGTTTCAAAATCTTATATTCTTCTTAAAGACCTATGAAGTCACTTTTGTATGATGGTGGGTGGAATATTACTGAGGGTCTTAATCTAATAAAGGCATAATGAGACAGCAGAAAGTTACTGACACTCTGCATTAGCAGTGATTAAAAACTGTGAAATTGCATTTAATAGTTTATAGTCCAAATTTTAACTATAAGATCATGAAAAATAATTCTTTTTGATTAATTTTTCCAATTTAACATCACTATTCTTCAAGGACCAGGGAAGTATAACTAATGATTTTTCTTTCTATTTCTGAGAATATTAATATGGTGTTTTAAGAAAATATCCTGAGTGAATAAAACTGTCACACACTTTAAAAACTGTCCAAACTTTTTACCCCAAGCTGACCTACAAGATAAGCTGTTTTTCTATTCTGCTATAGGAAATGGGAAGCTTCTATTCTTCTCTTTGGTGTTATGTTGTCAAGAACAGCACTAATAATAATACAAGTTTTGTTTTATCCTGAGTACTCTTTTGCAATTTATAGAATCCTTCAAGTTTAGTCATTAATATGGGAGCTTAATCACAGCATGGATAGTAGTGTGTAATACTATTGGGAGAACAGCACACGTTCTTTCTAAATCTGTACCCAATACCTCAATTTCATATATTCAGTGACATTTGAAGAAAATATTAGAATACATTTAAAAAAAATCATTTTTTCTTTATTTTTTATAAGTCATGCAAAAAGTACCTTCCACCTGAATGGCCCAGCAGGCCAGTTGCCAGCTGTAATATAAAGAAGGATACTATAGAAATTGAGAACTGGTTATGGCAGATACCATGTCAGAGGAATGATTTACCATCTGGAAATACAAGCAGTAAGAGAGGCCCACCAGCTAGACCTGTATCATCTAAAGCAATCAAATCCTGCAAATACAAAGCAATTTAGTATTACCATTTCCAAGTGCTCCCCACAATAAGGACTCTTGTATGCCAAAGTTTAATATTCAGAGCAGAAACCACAAACTTTAACTGCCACTCTTGGTCAAGATAGTTAATAACAGTTCCCAGGCAATGGCACTGTTGTAATAGTATTGCACAAAGCAGCTGGGGATTTACTTGTATGTCAGTTTCTGCATCTGAGAACTAGAAAATGATGGTGGGTCAGACGTCCATTTGCTTTATATATTGATATAATTTCATCAGAATTTATGATGTGGGAATTATTGCACTGGCAAGAAATGTAATCTAACCTTCATCTTGCACAATGTAGTACAGATATTATGTTTTTGAGAGAAATATACTGACTTGTTGAATCAGATTACTCCAAGTGGATTCCTAATGGATTTCAATATTCCCCTGGATAAACCAATGCTATTTGCTTTGTATTTATTAAATTTTTAAAAATATATATACAGAAGATAAAACCTCTTCTGGCACCATATATTCTTTCATTTTGCAAACTACAAACATACATTTGTTCATTAATTTTAATGTCTAAACTTTTCCCTGAGTAACAGTCTCTGCATTTATTCAACTGCCTTTTTCAACTGCAAACTTCAACTGTTTAAAGAGTTTTAAGTCTAAGTACTGACAACTGTATACTTCTCTCTTTCCTGTCCTGGATTAGACAGCTTGATCACGTGATTATTAGTGCAGGGAGTTGGGTCCGCTTAGCTTGAAGAAGAATAGGCTCTGGGAAGTCCTCACTGTGGGCTTTTGGTACTTGAAGTGAGCTTACAGAAGGGGGACTGACTTTTTACATGATATTATAGTGATAGAACAAGGGAGGATGGCTTTAAACTAGAAGAAGGAGGTTAGATATTATGAAGAAATATTTTGCTTAGAGGGTGGTGAGGATCTGGAACAGGTTGCTCAGGGAGACTGTGGATGTTCCATCTCTGGAGGCATCCAGGTTGATGGAGATCCTGGACAGCCTAATCAAGTGGTTGGCAGCCTTGCTTGTGGCAGTCAGGCAGAAACCAGATGGTTTTTGAGGTCTTCTCCAATCTAATTTGTTCTGTGTTTCTGTCTGGGTGGAAATCATTCTAAAAAGGTTCATATTTGATATGGTCTATTGAAGCCAAAGTCAAGATTATCATTGATACTGTGGACTTTTTCATGTCGTGCAAAATACTAATGCCAGAACATTAATTAGAATGCTTACAAAAGATTTTCCTTTTGAGGTCAGAGGATTCTGGTCCTCCTTGTTATTGTCAGATTCCACCATGGTCATGAAGTTGATTTGGTGATTCATGATCCCCACACTGAGGAACTTTGAGATGTAGTGCTCATCACAGTGCAGAAATTAAACAGAAATTGTGGACGTACTTGTTTTGCTTGTTTTTTCTTTGAAAAGAAATAGTCAAAAACGTAGACTCAATCTCTCTAGCCTTGCTAATGTATTCCTAGCATAGTTTCCCTAATGAAGCTAGAAAGGACATATGGCTATGCATTAAGTCCATTACATCCTGAGTGATCTAATGTGGTAAAATATATGCTTTCTATAGGGTTTAATTTCTTTTGCTGTACAGATTGTACTTGGCAGAAGTTGGTATGTAAAATAAGTTACTGTCACTTATTACTGAGATTTCTTTTAGAGTTTTGGAAGAAACTTTTTTTCACTGTGATAGGAAGACACATAGCAGTGGTTTATGCTGGCTAGGCTCATACGACATGACCACTCTGTAGTCGCTGCAGAATACTGTTGAACTGTCTGAAATAATAGCTTTAAATGAGCTCCTTTTTAGTGTTGCAGCATCACAAAGTATTCCTCCACCTTCCATAGATTATGGCCTTTGCTGAGCCACGTGCTGACACAGTGGCAGTCAGTGGTACCTACAATAGCCTCTTCAGTACCATCTCTAGCTCTATACAGAACAACCTTTTGTTTTAGCACCTTAACAAGAGCCTACAGAAGCTGTGTGTGAGCATTCCAGGTTTAGGGTTTCTACTGAACAGACATGCTGTGTTAATGGCCAAGAACATATTCACTTAGTTTATTACCATTTTTAAGTGGCAGAGACATTATTACTGAGGCAGAGGATGTAACAGGAGATCCACATAAGCACAGCATTCCCTGGGCTTCAGAATAATTGCGTTGTGCTCTTTGAGATGGTCATTGCTGTTTCATTCACCTATTTGTTTATCATCATTTGATGTTCATTGGAAAGAGGCAGTATTTAATGACACAGAAGCGATTGTAGCACATTGAACTCTTCTAATTTTGGATGTGGTAGTTCCTGCTTTCCTCACCACAATCTCCACATCTTTGCACCTGAAATGCATGTACCTAGCGAATATCAACACCCAGTTCAAAGCAGTTCTGTTTTAAGAAGCTGTGAAGGGAGAAGCTCCAGGTTATGAAGCTCACAGCCTAAAAAATGGCCATTACTAGATAATGCACACAGAAAAATCTTCAGCCCAAAATGAAGGGGAGAAACATCTCAGTAGAAGCTAAGCATAAAGTGATGTGAGTGCATCTGTCTGTTTTCTAGAGGCAAGCCTAAGGTTTTACCTAAAAGTGTTCATTTCAAAGCAGTGTAGCAAAGTCTGAAGAAGCACTATTTTAAAACAAATCAGTTAGCATTTTATTGGTGTTGGCCCAGCTTTGTACAAAACACTCAGATTAATGTTAAATCACAGCTTGGGAATAATTCATGAGATCTCATACAATGTAATTGCTGATTTTTGGCATCAATAGTCTGTATCCTTTTATTTCCTAGATTAGCTTCCCTTCCTGGACTACTGGATGTCATGCTAGAGACAATGATTTTATTTGACATACTTAGGAAAGAGAGACCCACCTATTTTACATAAAACAATGTCTGAGGAATGCGCCTGTACTGCTGATATGCCTGTCTGTGCTGACACATTGCTGCAAGAGGCAGAGCCTGTTGGGATAGCAGTGCACAGCACTAAATGTCTCCTTTCAAACTGTTGACTGAATGGTTAGTTTTCTTCCAAATCTTCATAAAAACTAATGAAATTACCCTTCACCTATCTCTAAGGATTAGCATTAATGCTCAGAACAAACTGCATGACTACTAATCTCTTAATGTCCCTTAAGATATGTACAAAATGAAATTTATAAATAATAAATGAATTCCAACTTTTTCTAGAAATACAGTCTTTCTCTCTGTCTTTCTCTCTCCCTGAGGACTGTGTGCTCTTGTGTGAGGCCAGGCTGATATGGCAAGCAGGAAGAAGATGACTTTGAACCAGTAAAGTGCCCTTGTGCTCATGAAGGCCAATGGATCTAAACAACTCCAACCTCTCCTCTCTGAACTGAAGAAATTAATGTTTTTCAGAATTCATTGCATGCAATACAAGCAAAAGCATTCCCAAATGAAAAATCCAACTGTTTCTCTTAGTTTGAACACAAAACCAGTATTTTTCCAAATGGTAATACTAGAAGGAGCAGTCACGCTGATTTTAGAGACTCACAGTTGTATACTTGAAGCTTCTGGTATCTAGTATAAAATGTCATTTTTTTACTGTAGAAAATCACAGACTTTATTTTTTTAGTTAAAATTTCCCAGGAGAGCTGGTCTCTGACCTCCATGCCCTGGGATGTTTGTTTGCTTACCGAGCACATCTAAACTATATTTATCTCACTTGCACATATTTTAGAGTACAGCAGACACAGAAAATGCATACATACGTTTTTTCCTTGCATAGATAATTATTTCTGAAAGAGTGTGGCAGCATCACCTTGAACTGATGGTGATGATACATTTTGAGACAGACCCATCCTGACGCAGTCTGTCCAAGAGCTATTCCCATGTCATTCTTTGGATTTGAATTTTCTCTATTACTGAGAAATCTTCATGCAGGGAAAAGATTCTGAGCTCTGTAAGGACTAAGTCACAGAAGACAATATTCGACCTGAGAAAGATTCTTTGTTAGTAACTTGCCTAAGATATACGCATTTTTTTTTTAATCACAGAAAACTTGGAAACCTAAAATATGTATTTAGGCTTTGTATCTGAAGCATAAATAAAATTACAGGCTTTATGGTGGGAATGTACAAAAACAGCAAGCTCTCAAATTTAGCAAAAGAGGCCTGAGTATATCCTAAGTCCTTCCCATGCCAAGGGAGAAGGATGGTTCGCCATGACTATCAGGGAAACTGACGCAATCACTGATTCATCCTGGAGAGACTGCTCTGAGCAGGTAAGAGCAGGTTGTCCTTACCATCTTACTTCTTCTAAAATCAGCAGCACTGACTACATTTGTATGGATCTGACTTGACATTTAGTTCTACTGGGTCAATTCTATTAGACAACGAAGGTGAAGAAACATATAACTTGTGGATCCTATCAGGGTAGTAGCTGAGATCTGCCAGCTGTTGAGGAACATGGTTTAGTGAGAACAGTTGGTGACAGGTAGACAGTTGGACTGGATGATCTTGGTCTTTTCCAACAGTAAAGCAGATTTTTTTGAGCACAGGCAATTGACATCACATTGGCGCCAACACAAGCTGACCTTACATGGAATTTAAGCACTAGTGATATTTTGGTACTAGATCGTTTCCCTCAAGAAAATTTGGTCCTCTGGATTCTGCAAGCATAACACTAGCACTACTGGTTCAGAGTTAAGTTTCTAGAAGTACCTATCCTAAAATTGCATCTGCTTTTAGCTGTGTTTGGATGCAAATTCAGGCTTTGGAAGTCTCTAACCCCATTGGATAAGGTTTGTAAGAATTTTTATAATATAATTATATTTATTCATGGTAAAAGAGCATATTTTGTGGGGAATGTTGTTTACTAATAGAAAATAAATGTATCAGAAATGTACAAAACATCTTTAAAACATACTTCTCAAGCAACCATTACTGTTTGAAAACCAAACACTGATTTTGTCAGAATAAAGCAGATCTGTTTCTTAGTCATAAGATTCCCGTTGGTCACTATGGAGTTTTGAGTACTTAGAACCCAGAAAAGAAGCATCTTTTATTTTTATGCTTATAGTTTTATTTTGGCCAAATGTATAGTTTCCTAACTTTACAAAAATGCATAAATTAATAGTACAAAATAAAAATAGTATGACCCAAATTACCTCAAGGCTGAGATACTATGTGCCTAATTTCAGCCCAATTTTCATGGCTGTGTTATCAGAGCCTGCATATTTATAATGAAATTACTGACAACCCTTTTTTCACAAGGAGACTCTCTTGCTTTAAGACCAACATAAATATAGCTGGACAAATTTACTGTGCAGGAAAACAAACATTAATAAGGATTTTGATACACAGAATAATGTAGAAATGACAGCATATTTTTGACTCTGTACAAAGACATTCATTCGTCTGTAAATGATTACATTTGTATCTGTGGCAGAATGGTAGTATGGGGCATATGAATCTCACCTTCAAAAGATATTCTTTCGTTCTACAAAAAAACCCCAGCAAGCACAGGAAACTTCAATCAATGTCTTATATACGAAAACTATGACACTGTCAAACTGGTGTCATTAAAGCTAACTAACCATATTAAACGAATATTAAAATATAGGTTTCTTTGCATAACATAATGAGTAAAACTGCTTTTAAGTTTTTCCCTATGCTTTGAGGTGTAGGTGGCATTTTCATTCCAAAACTTTGAAGTCAGAACAAAATGTACAGGTAGAGGGTACTAGATCAAATAATAATCAACTTCAAAAAGCATTTTGGCTGTTAGATGTCCCAAGGCTAATTTCCTCTAGACATTTTAAATGTAAATGTCTAAACTCATTTAAAAATTGTAAATTGGTCTAGGTTCAATCAAAAACCATCCTGACACAGAACAGGGAGACTGGGCTAATTGTCATTTGTTTGTCAAATGAATTCCATTTGGAAAGCAATGAAACCTCCAAGCTAATTCTTTTAAGGTGAGCTGGTAGTTGTATTATCAGTTAAATGCAGTAAAATGGATAATCACATGATGATAATGAAAACTGAACCTATGTTAGCACTCAGGCTTCGTCTGCCACAGGGCATATAGTGATGGAACTTAAGTACTGTAATGTTCCATTGGGCACAATGGCACCAAGTCTGCTCTTTAGCCTTACAGACACTTTCTTTGCATTTTAAAAAACTTTATCAAAGCACCGTGGCAATGTAGAAAATGTCAAAGTGAAATGCACTGTAGGCAAATTGAGATTTCATTAAGTTTAAATTTATTGCTTTTGACTGATGTATTACCATGCTTGTTAAGAACCAGTAATTTGGAATATCTGCCTGCCTGGTAAAACAGCTTTGTCTCCTTGCGTAATACTTTATATGGACTTAGAAAGACCACAGTAATTCAAAAAAAAGTGTGGGTTATTTTATTTTTCTAAAGAACAGTTTCAGATATTTTAAGGTCCCTGACCTAATGGATCAACAGACTTATGCATGGGTCCCAAGTGTGTTCTTGGTGCACTTGTTAGAAAATAACATGTGTGGGGTTCTTTATGAGTTGGTGTAACGTTGTACTCACTGACAACAGAACCTTGGGAAGGACTTACCAATTCTACTTGTTCTGCCACTCTCTGAACATTTATGTTGGAAATCAAGTGTTTGTGAGAGATAAGGAATCCAACCAACTAGCTGAAGAAGACATGCGGATGCATAGTTTTAAAATAAATGCATATAAACATGCATAAATTGTGTGTATATGTGAGTTTGTGGATAGGTATATACACAGACAAAGCAGAGATATAGCTATATCTGTATTATGGCAGGTGTTCTTTGTGTTGCACAGTATCTATATGTTGTTTAGTTTCCAGACTCTGTAGCAAAAGCTAGATTCAAGTTGTTGACATAAACTCCCTTAAAGCACTCCAGTGCTTTTTTTCCCCTTCAAGAAAGGATTGAATCAATAGCGCAGAACTCACACAATTTCTGACTGATGAGGAAAGTTAGGCTTTCAGGAACAGATTACTGACCTTTGAGAGAGACCTGGATTGAATTTACTATATTCCAGATATATTTATTTACACTTGGTGCCAGAGCTTTATGGCAGAAGTGACAAAGTTTGTGAAACCCAGGAATGCATTATCGTGTTATCTGGTATCTTAGATGGACAGTCAATATGAACAGACTGTAGTCACACCTGTCCCAGTATCCAGTTCACCAACTAATGAAATGGAAACAATAACAGTCTTTGAACAAACAACAGACATTTGAGTCTTTGGGTTTAAACAAGAGGATTGTAGAACTCAAATGGGTTTCCTCTAGTGCTGCCAAAGCAGCCATATCTATGCTGGTGCCAACGCTGAAAGTCGCGTAACAAAGCTTGATTTGTGCCTGCCCGTGTGCTTTCATTTCAAAGAGTACTGGAAAGAAATTCTTCTTCTTGGGGTGAGGGAAAGAATCGAGTTTTAAGACATACTTCTTTCATTAACATTTTAAGTCAAACTTCCAACTGAAAACAGAGGAAAAATTGATGTGTGGGATTTTATTAATTTAAGCTGCATTTTGCTTTAATAATTTAAAATCAACATTGTGAAGATTGGGGCATTTCACATAAGGCATTATAATTTGTGACTGGAGAATCTTACCACCCCCCTCACAGTGAAATAACCTGCTTCCCTCTGTCTCTGTACAGACTGTGCCTCAAACACTGCCTGCCTGTGTCTGTATATACCAAAGTAGTACATACATCAGCATCTGCATAGCCATAGCCCAAATGCACCTACGATATAATTTTTACCTTTGATATAGTTTTCACTGGGGATGCTCATCCCCTTTTCTGATGGAAACCCCAAAGGCTGTTCACTCATGATCCTCCTTTGGAAAATTTGCCGTGGGAGTCAAATAAGAGCAGTGTTCCCTTGGGAGGGCTTTCTGCCACCACAGATGCCCAGCCTGACAGAAATCAGGCAGATCATAGAGGGGATCCGTGTGCACCACAGGGTGCTGAGAGAAATGAGATGCAACCAAAGATTACATGCCCAGTCTCTTCCTCACCTCTAGATAATTTTTCTTAAGACTAAATGATTCTTCATGAGAACACATTTATCTCCTGTGAATGAAAAATGGAACAGGACAGGGAGAAATATTTTAAAATGGAAAAGGCCAGGGAGAAATATTTTTAATGACCTAATAATTTGTAATTTATGCTGAAATAACTTTTCAATAAGAGAAGAATGAACACAAATATGCATAAATAGCCAACTAAGAATCACAGAACAGACATAGTGCCTTGTTCCTGGTGATGTCCGCTCAGTTTGAAGCTTTTCTTCCAAGGAACAGGAACACTTTATTTTTTTTCTGTGAAACTGAATGGGAACTTGTCACACGTTTCAAGTTGCAAATCTCAAACTCTATTTAAAAATGAAGGCCTTCTAGTTTTGCTTTTGGACATCATAGAAAGGCTATACCAACACTCAATAAGAAGGGTGCGCAGTCAAGTAGGAACTAAGGTAAAACATTTTATTTGATAAAACGTCAGTTTTTTGCTTTAAGACACATATATGCAGCTCCCTTTGAAGTCCAGAAGAGCTATACAAGTCTACACTTGAGGGCAGAATTTGGCCCAGTGTGATAACACCAGAGCTTGTAATCTGAAAACGGAGTGTATTTATTACATTTTGAAGAATGTGTGGGTTAACTTAAATTATCCAAGAAGGACAAATGCCTCTGAATAATTCTCCTTCACAACACGCGCTTCAGAACACTGTAAGAATTACAAGCAAACTCCAGCTTTCTGTTTTCTTTTAAAGCATTGGTCAAAATTTGCTTTTTGGAGTGAGCCACTAGCTGGAGCTAAAGACCTGTAGAGCAAATTCAAAGGAAAAAAGAAAGAAAGGGGGAAATTCAGAAGCCTTATTTCTCTTGAGGAAATATCCAGAGCTTTTAGGGCAGGCCTGGAAAAGGTTTTTGACTGTGTTTTGGATACTGGGTGTCATCAGGTAGAAGGACAGCAAGGTCTGTAAAATACGAAAACATCTGTATGTCTGAGTTCACAGTTAGGTCTGATATTTCATGACAGAACAAATTGATGCAAATGTATTGAAAAGAGCATTTAAAAAAACACCCAAAGGAGCAGTGAAATAATACAAGAAAAGAAAACATGGAATTACTAACCTAATTAAAGGCAGAAATTAATTGTTGGGTAGTATTTTGAATTGAAAGTTCCTAACAAAGTGTCAGACACATTTGCTTGTAACTACTGATATTACAAAGGCTCTTCAATATGTATCCTATTAAACATTTCCTAGGAAGATATTTTCATGCTGGTGGATTTCTTTTCATAGACAAGAATCAATTTACCTTTGGGAATCAAATGCAACGTATCAGGAGGGAATTTAGCACTCCCTGGTTCTGAAGGGTCGAAGTAAAATGGAAACAAACAAAAAAACCACCAGAACTCTGTATGCACTTATGTATGTTCCACTTCGATGAGTGTTTTGAAAATCTCAGAGAGGAAAAAGTACAATGTTCTTGAAACTGTGGCTGTTGTGTTGCACACACATTTCAAAGTCTTGAATTAGAATGGAGTAGAATTTAAAATGGATGCCAGAATCTGGCTTATTGAGGCCAAAGCCTCCTGTAAAAATGAAATTTAAAGATCCGAATTGTAAGTTGAGAAATTTCTAGAGAAGATTGCTGGAGAGGAAGGAACCTTGTCTGGAAGATCAAGGAAAACATGCAGTGATCCCATTTCCCTATGCCACTCTAGGCACCCTAACTCTTGCATACACTGCTGCAGCAATTCCCCAGAAAGAACTGTTTGTTTCCCATGTGCTCTCCACTTGTGAACTAGTTCCACCCATTCCACGGCCTTTGTAGCATCGCTGGGAGATGACACAACTAAAGAAGAGAGATGTGCTGCATGGAAAAACAGCTTATTGTGCATGAGAAGCAGGTGAGGAGTAAACTAGTAAGGCTAATGTTTGTTCTGGAGTGGATGAAGCAGCAGAGGATTCAAAGGCACCTGGCACAGCAAGCAAACGAGCACGGAAGGTTGGCTGGCTGGGGAGCGCCTCTTGGTATCACGTGTATCCGTAAGAAATAGCACCTACCGTACAAAGACGTTAGAGTCATTTACATAGCCTCATCAGCAGTGCGAAATGGCTCCTTGTGGAGTCAGACATTTGGAAACAGATAAAGCCTGTAAAGAATGCTTCTTTTCTCCCTAAGAGATTAATGTAGATGTGAACACATTAGCGCTGTTTAAGGGAGAGTATTCTCTTTGACAGATAACTGGGATTGGGAATATTAGATTACCAAATAATGGACCTTTTAAATTCTGTCATCATTACTTATCGGGTACATTAGTTTAAAACCTGCAATTTTGAACTTAGCATTATTGAGCTTTTGAAAGATTAAATTACGGAGCTTTTGTTTGTGAATGGCTCAGTGAAATTTCCTGAAAAGGATAGTCCTCATCCTCATTGTGTAAATGTGAATGCCAAATAACATACTTTATTGATATTTACAGACATACAAATGATAGGACTAATGCAACTTAATGTCTGTCTACTTGAGTGAAAAGGCAGAGAGTTGTTAGATAATATGGTGCACTGTATCTCTTTTGTAAACCTGTTTGGAACAGTTTGCCTTTACCTCCCCCCTTCCCTGCCTGAAAACCTTATTCTCACAAGTAGCTTCCCATAGGCAGGATTGCAGTACAGGCCTTTTAAGGGTTCTTTTACCCATCGGGCAGATCAAAATACACAAAAATTTGAGTTGCTGAGTGCTGCAGGTATATGTGGGCAAGTGAAACATCCATGTCTAGTAAACTAAAAAAAATTATTGTTTATAAAACCCTACATTCAGCAAGAGATCAGCCTCAGTAGAAGGTTTAGGAACAAAACTGCCCTGCGGTGCTGTTAGTGCATTACTCTTAGTGGCTCCAGGAACACAGCAGTTCTGTGAGATCTGTTCCAGCAGCCATCACAAGGTGCCTGACCACGGATAATACAGCTACCATCCAAATATTGGACATGGGAATCTGTGACCTTCTTCCTCTTTGTCATACTGAACTGGGAGATTGATTCTGCAAGGCAGGATTTTCAAAGCTGAAGAAGAAAGTTAATCTCACATATCCCTTAGACGTATAATGCAAACTGGGAATTTTTCTTGTACCAATGCTTTCAAAAATTCCCACTGAGTTTCTCAGAGTTGTTTGATGAGAGCAAGACTTTATTTCCAATTCAAACTTTTCCAACTTTTTAAGAAGTCAATGAATTAGTGAGCCAGCGAATAAGAAAAGTGATAAGCTACAGCCATGAAATGCAAAAGGAACATGTTTGTGATAATATATGTTTAGTGAGGTAGATACAAATTATGCTCCTAAAACAAAACCAGAGGAAAAGAAAAGACAGTGTAAATATTCTTGACTCTCCACTAGACCCCAAATGTAGGTACCGCCTATGCCCAAACAGCTCAAAACACTTGGAAACAGTTTAAAATGTATTTTGTTTTGGTTGTTCAGTTTTTATGTGTTTTATTTATTTATTTTTTTAAATTACCATGTTTTTTCTTGCCTCTGAGATAAAACCTGTTATATTCGGGAACCAGACTTCAAATAAATGAATTTTCTGTATATGTTAAAAGAGAGAGAATTATTTCAAAAGCAAAGCCTCTTCTGAATGTTGCTTTCTTCCCTCTTCCCCCACAAATGAAGTTTACTTTCAATTCAGATGCATAAAACTGGACATCTGTTCAACAAATCAACTTAGCTAAAAGTGAGGAGCATACTCCAGATACAATATTCATGAATTGCTTATCAGACCAAGTTTAAAAGCCTACCAAACTCTTCTATGTTCTTAGGTGTCTTTGACACAGACAAGCTTTATTGTTACACTTTGGTATCTGTAAGACTTGTAAAGTGTCACACAATCATTACAAAAAACAACCAGGTTACTTGAGAGAAATGAGTTTAGTTCTCTCTCTAAATAGTGTTACTCTTGTTAGCACTCACTGAGACAAGGAAAGATGAAAACAAATATACTTTGCACATAGTTTTTAATTTGGAGAAATTATGTTGAATCTCACCTAAATTGCTACAAGTATTACTTAAGATGCGTAAAAAACCACGTTGTTTTCTATATATTTAAACTATGCTGACTGTTTGGATTCTTAAGTCATTGCTGTACTGGTACATTTGTAGAAGTAATAAGCATGTGCAAACAAAGACAAAATGAATGTACTGATTTATTGATGTCAAATTAACGAAGCCACTGATAATAACACAAGATTATGAGGTTCATGGGAACATGAGTGCCTTGGTGCTTTAGCACATTTGTACCAAATTAAATGAATCATCGTGGCTCATTCCTGCCTAGGCTAATACCTGCTTGTAAATTAGGTGGGCAATGTGTCTTGGAGACCCACAAATACTTTTTGTTGCCCTTATCAGCTTTTTTCCTATAAATTTTGTTATTTTACCATTTTGTTAATGATCATTACCGTTTTAATTTCTAGATAATGATTCTCAAGAATTGCCACTGAAAAAAGTCTTCAATTTTGAGCTGGGTGTAGTGCTAGAGAGCTTGCGTAAGTGCCAAAACATGTATTTTTTCCTTGGCATGTGGGAAAGTATACTAGCTGATTAGTACACTAGATCTCCAATAGTTTCACATCCTCACTGAGAAGATGAGAGTTTTTGCACTTTCTGTTAAATGCACAGATAGAGATTTATTGTAAGATATACCACAAGTTCAGAGACCTGTTAGCTGAAACCAGTTTTCTCTGCTCTCTTCCTTAGGGGCAGAAGGTCTCAAGTCCACAGGTGATGAATATTTTTCACCTGCAATCAAGTGAAGCTTTTTTAATATGAAACATTTTATTTTCAAGAAGATAGGGACAATATGCAAGGTCCTCAATAGCAACTTATTCTAATTTAAAGAAACCTGTTTAAAGACCGAATGCAAATAATCATTCTTCTAGCTGACCAGAACAGGTTTGTTATGAAGCATTTCAATGACTATTTTGCTGCCATGTACAGCACCACAAGTATCCAGTGCCACTGTACAAAAGTCAAGATCGTCTTCCATTTCACAGCAACCCAGTGAAGAAAGGAAGGAAAATCAGATTTTCATAGCTGCCCCTCCTTTAATCTCCTCTTTCACTTCTGTAAATCTTTACATAAGGCAATGACCAAAAGACATCTACAAACTGAAGTCAGCTGTACACCGGCCTTTCAATGCTCAGCTGCAAGAGCCTTTGGGTATAGAGAGTGTTTTATGTTGCGTGGTGGGCACTTCATATGAATAATACACTGCTGTGAACTAGCAATGTTTTTTATGTTTATTATCAAAGAGTCTTTCAGATAATTAATCACAAATGTGTTTTATTACAGGACATGGAATAGAAAGATTGAACATGAATAGCAATGGGGAGGACATAAACATGATAGGCAGGAACAAAGGAGAGTAAACAAGACAGACAATTTAAAAATAGCAAAGATGTGAGTAAACATTTGTTCAGACTAGCTAATGTCAACCTAGCCCTGCAATACCTGGGGCATGTGGCCTCTTTAGAAAGACTCAGTCCCACAGGCTTGATTCTCAGTTGCCCAGGACTTCAGGAAAGAGGAGCTATTTCTCAGAGCGTGATTTAGAATGGGGCCATCCAAGAGACATATGAAGAACTTGAGGATTTGAAATAATAAAAATCAAAAGTACAGATGCTAGGATGCTCTGTTGGATGTAAGACACAGTGGGGAAATTTCAGAGAGAACTGCAGACACCCCTTTCCTGAAGTGTTGGCATTTGGTTAAGCATAAATTAAAACGCAGCTGAAGAGAAGTATTGCACCTGATAAAATAAAGATCATGTAAGCTCAGGCCTCGCTTAATTGTGCTTAAAGCTCAGGTAAATGTGAAGGCAGTAATGGAGCAAATGTTATTGGAAGACAAAATGCAAATTACAGAGACCCGTTTCTTCGTAGTGATCAGCACACTCGCCTTATCTGGTTTCCATCTGTCATTTGAGCTTCAAATTTACAGGCAAGGTACTGTCTGACCTGAAATCTACATTGCCTATGAATCATTCAGTTTTCTGTAGTGGATAGTCTCCTCCACTGAGATAACTGGTCTTTTTATTTAGAAAATTGTTCAGGAAAATTATCAACACGTCTGATGTAAGCTTTTCTGTCTTTCCTTCCTTTTCAAAAAGTGTGGCGTTTTCTACATTTTCTTCTTAAGATAGTCTGGAAATACAAGTTTCAAGTTCTGAGAAAATACTCTAGACTGGTCGTCACAGTAGTCAAAAAGAGTAAAAAAGATCTTTAGCTAGTGCTCCTAGAAGGCTCATTTCTTTTCCTAGTAGATCATAAAATTCACTTGTAAAGATCCTATTGAATTCTTAAGCAAACAAAAGTGGAGCTGCTTGGGTGCTGTGCTGGACAGAATCCTCTTTGGTGAATTTTGAGGGAGCAGAGACGCAGACATCATTTCCCTGATTATGAACATGAATTTCAAAGAATTTTTCTGATTTTACACAGGATTTAATTTTGACAAGAGTGACATTATGTGCTTGCAACAAAGTGCCAAGTGTAGCAAATCTGGAACCTGTCAGTACATGAGATGCAAAGACATAAACCCATGCTGCCTACCTGATACTTTCCCTGCAGGTATCCCTGTAGGTATTTCTACCTAACTTCATCCAGAGGTCATCTCGAAGACTGAAGAAAGGATTGTGTGTTTAAATGCTTTATCCCTAAAATCTATTCTTTGTGGAAGCCAAGTTGGCCTTGTGATTTTCAGAAAAGGATTCATAGGTTCATAGGTACATTAGGTTGGAAAGGACCTACAAGATCATCTAGTCCAACCACCAAAGGCATAGAGGACTGGCGTATTATCTCCAACATACAAAGCTGAGTTTATAAATATCTTTAAAGTGTGTGAACCTTTTCATTTATGCATTTATACATCTGCAAAAAGAGCCATCACTTCTGAAGCACAGTGCTTCTGACAACAAATCTGAATCACCACTACACAAACCTGCTGCCTCTTTGTCCACTAATTAAATTGTTAAAAAAAAAAAAAAGAAAAAGAGAAAGAAAGTGCTGAAAACATGAATAAAAGAGATTAAATCTCCTAAGCCCTAAGTGAAACAGGTGTTGAATCTAGATGCCATGTGCATTATGTTACCACCTGTGCTCATTCTGGCCAAAACAATATCCTCAGCAGGTGTGCAGAAGTAGAAATGCAACAGTGCTTCAGAGTAAGGGGAGAAAGTGGTAGCTTTGGCTGGGGCTTCAAGTCAAGTCTGCAGTCAAAGAATATTCAGCTTCATGCCAGAGGATGACAAGATCCATGTGCAGAAATTTCTGGGAACCACTTGCAGGTGTGCACACTGAGAAGTACAACCTGCTAGTTAGATTTCTTCATGCTGCTGCCATTCCATCAGGAAACGATGGCTCAGGCCAGTTGCAATATTTCTTGGGGTTAATAAAAGGATCAATCAGACACACAAAGTCTTCAGTGCATCCTATTTTGAGCCAATTCTGTGATGTTTCTTTTTCATTTTTTTTTCCTGCTTCATTAGTGGGTGAAAAATACAGATGAGATATTATTTACAGTAATTCAATCCTTTGCAGCTCTTGTTAAAGTTCAAATTGAAATCAAAAGGTTTTGAATGGAGAAACAATAGACCTCACCAATGACTGATTTCTCAGCTACTTTGGAGCACCAGGTCTATAAGGAAAGTGCTCCTTGCTCCATGAAAACAATGTATTCCTTTCTCATCCTTCCAACCTTCATTCAAACTATGAGCACAGCCTGGAAAGCTTTGTTCAAATTTGCTGCATTATACCCTGCATGGGGAATGTGTCATTTATATACCTTTTATTCAGCAGAGATAGGTTCTCAGCAACACTCCTGCATGGTGACCTGTATCATTTCCCCATAGTTATTTGGATAGTAGGGCATCCCAGCCAGGGGGAGAGACATACTTTGAGCATTTGCAAGACTTTGTTATTCAAAACACAGTTTGAAAATGGCTGTAGGAATTTAATTAGAAACTTCCATTAGGAGATTAGATGACTAGAACAAAGAAAACTAGTGAAAAGGCTTCTTATTAAAACCAGTAGCACTGCAGAATATTGATAGTATAACAAAAGAATAAGTGGATATGCATAGCAAATTATTAAAGGTTACAGATAAATGTCCAAAACTTGCTTAGTTTCTGGTTATCCTAGTATATACAGAAGCCACTTACACAAGATATCACATAGTTTCTGTGCTGGAGAATACAGCAGCTGAGGACAGCTAGATGTATTGCACTGAAAAGCTCAGCAGAACTGTGCATCAGCTAGCTGCATTTTTTAGCCCTAGTGCATAAATGCAAACAAACCCATACAAGTCCACAGGCTGCAGCATCTATTCAAGTCACAAAGATTAGTAAATGTAAACGCTTCCAAAGAGGAGTCATATCTGGCAAAAGGGAAGTTTATGCCTGAAAAAGGAATGGTGGGAGAAGAGTCTTGGCTTTGTGACAATGCTGAGCCTCAATGGACAATGTCATTCTGGGAGAGTCTATGCCATAGGAGAAAATGTCTTGGTGAAGTCAGCAACTTTCATAGGGAATCAAAAAATCAACAAATGATTTAAGGTCAAAGTTGGGTGCAATTCAAATAAGGTCACCTTCCTGGAATAATAATAAGTTGTTGACACTTCTGGTGAGATCTTAGCATTTAACTTGACAGAGTTCTACTTTTTCCACGCTGCATGGTCCATATTCATATCAACCACCACTCCCCAACTCCTTGTACTTCTGCTCTCTACACAACACTGATCAGTGCCTGCTCTTACAGTTTATACAACCAGGAGCCCAGATTTACTGAAACTGCTCTTCCTGATACAGTCTGGCCCACTTTTGAATCTGCACTTAAGTTTTTCAGGACTCAGTCATGAACAGCCAATATGTCTGTAGTATGTACGGGACAAATGGCAATAGCTGACACATAACCATATCTCTCTCTTTTCAGAGCAGAAATGTTAGATTTTTGAAATTATCATATTTAAGACTATTGGTTATGCCTGCCCAACATTGCAGTATTGAGTTGGACAAGGCCAACTATTCAGCAAAGCACTGTGTTGTTACAGATGTGTTGTTACCAGAATACAAGATAGATCACACAGAATTTGATCAGATATTTTTTCACAATACTTCAGAAAATATAGAATGATGATCTGTGGTTTTAAAAAATACCTTGCACACCAGGGATGTACAGAGTGTTCAGCTCAGGATAGGGAAGCACAACAACCTCACTTTTCAGTTTCAACCCCCTCCCAAAGCTACACTTCTTCATGAGACTAATGTGACTATTCAAACAAAGAGCTTTGCTGGAGATCAGTAGATCTACTGTTACCTCTGTATTAGCTATTCTAATAGTAGGTAATGTGTATCATTCTTCAAATATGGAAGTCAAAGAAGTTCAGATGGCAATGACAACAACAATTTCTTTGTTTACAGAATAAGGAGAATTAACACACAAAGATGTATATAGACAAATTTTCTAATTATTAATTCATGACAGCATTTTAATGGTTACCAGTTAATAAAAGGTTAATAAATTTGAATATTTCCAAGAAAAACTAAGGGTATTACATGATGAATAGATAGCTAGATGGATGACTAAAATACTAGAAAATTGCTGATTGCTTTGCTAAAGGGCAGAGGCAAATTACAATCATTGCCTTTTGTTCTTATGAACCCAAGGCTTTTCTTTCTTTCTTTCTTGCTTTTTTTTTTTTAGTCAAGTTATTTTAAAATGAACCATACAAGAAACTATAACGTCCCCTGAAAAACTGAATATAACACAGGATATGTAAATGGGTCATGAAGACCTCTTGAACTGTTACTGAAACACCCCAAAATATTTGCCTGCTCCATCGGCTTCTACAGCCAGGACAAGGCTAGAAATATGTCTTTTAAACAATACCACAGTATCTTAAGGCCATTCTAACAGTAAAACAAGCTTCTTCTGAAAAGAAAATTGTATGGCTACTGCAAGATAAAACCCAATCCAGCTCAGTAATACGAAACCACCAAAATTCATCTTTTACACTCCTTGCTGATGAAACTAGATGTGGTTACCTACTTATAAAAACAAAGCATAAGTAGAAGAAGCACGTAATGATGGCAGAACAGCTCCAAAGAAGACCTTGCTTGATACTGATAATGCCTCTGTAACAGTCCTTTCTACCCTATTAAACAAACGAAAAATTAAACAACACTTTGCAAGTCTTACCCTGTCTCAAAAGCTTGTCATGGTTCCTGAGAAATTCTTTTAATAATATTGTGATCTTTCTTTTTAGAAACTCAGAAGATGTTCTCTCTGGAAAAGAACAAAACTGGCCTTCAAGTCCATTAACAGAAAGCACTGTTGTGTTAGCTGAACTTTCAGAATAGCTATATCGTCTTGTCTAGTAACAACATGGAGGGTGCCTTTAAATCTTCGTCTGATCATGAACAAGTACAGTAATGTCAGGCAAGAGTATAACAATGCCTTGGACTGCCACCCCACTCAGGCTGTGCTGAGGGCCCCCTTGCCTTGGAGATCAGCAAAGGTAGGCCAGCTTTGTACATTGTTCTCTGAAATTCCCTTCTTAGGCAGAGGTCTGGTAACACAGAGAAGGGCTGGGGTGGCATCCCAGGAGGGATCTGCTGGTACTGTTCCCACAAATGACAGCCTGAGAAAGGGCCTGGCAGCCTGGCTCAGAAGCAAGGAGACCTTGGGGACAAGTGTGATCTTTGGAAGTCAGAAGACTTGGGGGCTTCTTTCTTCTTAAGGGAGGAACTTCTTGAAATTCCACTCAAAATAACTCTAGTATTCCCCCAGCCACACGGTATCTAACTTAAACTTATGTTTATATGGTAATATTTAAATTACAAAGCACTAGCCTTTCACCTTTAGGTTCCTGACTGGATTCAAACTCTCCTCCTATGGGAAATGAGTTTGGTGGCCTAAGCTCAGTCTCGAGTAGACAAAAGTCCTTATCTGCAAACTCCAAGCATAATTCAGCACAACATGGCATGATTGGAAGTCCCTGCTCAGGAAAAGACAAGGAATGAGCTTGTGTCAAAAGTAAATTACCTACGTAATCAAATCAATACTGAATTCAAAGTGGAAATATCAAAATTATCAGGTGGTGCTGTGGAGGCTATAAAATTGCTGTTTAGCACAATGTTTTCCAGCTATATTCAAAATGAGAAATGTCATTTAGAGCAGATAAACTACAAAAAAATGAGGGCAAAGCTGCAAAGAAGCATAAGCTGAGAACCTTAATAAATTAAAAAATTTCCTTGAATAGCACCTTATCTCCCCTGGAAGAATGCATACAGTCTGGAACTGTGTATCTTCCTCTCTCCCAAGTACAAGGCATAGAATGGGCTCAATCTGCATCTCAGATATATTTAAAGATGGTGGAGCATGTTGTAGAAATATCATTTCAAGATGAGTCCTTAAGAAAATTTGATGAGTTTAAAATCAGACACTGCAAATTGTTGCAAAATAACTATAAATGAACTAAAACATCTTTAAGTTTAAAGAGATTTGAGAAAATACAGAAAAGTATAGTTTTCTTCTTGGGTTGGAGGTGATAAAAAGGTGTAACAGTCTGCAAACCTCTTCACCTGATGACGAAAGAGGCAAAAAAACTGTCTCTTACTGGAAAAAAAATGTTACGTTATGATCCTTAAGCCATTTCCTGATCAAGTTAACAAGACATTAGATATTCACTTCTTCCGTGCTTGCTTCCTTTACAGCCTCTGCTCTTCTCTTACAGCAAAATGGATGACAGTGTCATTACCGAATGGCATCACTTGTCAAACTTTGAATTACTGATCATAAAAATATCAGTTATTCTTTGAAGGATTGTTTGAGCACTCTTTTTTTTATTATTATTATTTTTTATCAGCATCACTGTTTAGTGCAACACACACAAGGGGCTGAGGGGGGAAGAGATGGTGGAAAGAAATCAAACCTGGCTGAAGAGCTATGAGTTTGCAATACCCTACCCATACAAACAAGCTTCTATCACAGTTATAGACAGCAGAAATAAAAGGCAGCTTTTTGGCTCACAGCTATAAAAAAAAATTATCATAGTGATGAAGTTCCTCAGCCATCAACAGAGCTGTGATAACGCTGTTTGATGATGATTTTCCCATGAATGTTAAACAGCCGCCACTGCGGAGGAAAAGGAGCTTATCTGCACCTAATACTGATCTCTAATTCCTGCCCTTCTTGAACCATCCATTTTCTAACAGCATTAACTGGCAAATTTACATCCCATCTTAATGCTGCTAAAGAGGACAGGAGATGAAGAGTAAATGACAGCAGTGTAATGAGGATGGCTTTTTTCTCCTTTCTCTTTAATGGCTGAAGATTTACACAATTGTCTGTAAGCTTATATAGAGAGCTTACCTGAACCTTTTGCCAGCATGGATTCAACTTACAGGAGCTTTTGTTAACTAAATACACATAAATATTTTTAAGGAGGTTTAATATTGTGACTTCAAAGAAAGCTAAAAGATAGGATGAGAAAAAATATTTTTTAGCATTTTGATGATGGATAAAAATTGCTAGTATTTCTTTCCTAAGCAGATGCAGTTGTGTTTCCAAAATACAAAAATCTGATTGTAATAAAAACTCTTTTTCTGCTGTTTTTATTCTTTTGCTCTTCTTCTTTTATTTTATTATTATTTTTTTGTATGATATGGAAGAAGAATCTTTTCTAAGGTTTCTGAATTTCAGTAAAGTATTATCTCCAAAACTCAGAAATCAATGGTTATCCAAGTGCATGGTGTAGAGCTGTGTTTCGCATGTCACCCACAATATGGATCGCTCTCTGATCGTGTAGCTTCCATCCAAACAGAGGGCATTACATTACATGGCAGAAAGGAGAGTAAGAATGGAATGTTCTAATATAGGAAACCACAGCAACAGTACTTGGCCAGATTCAGTCCAAATATTTCTATACATCCAGATGATAAATTCAGTAGAAATTAGAACCAGTTCAAGATGTGTTGTTGATACTCAAAAGGTTATTGGCCTGGCTCAGGTTTGTGCTCAGATATAAAAGACTAAATTTAATTAGTAAGAATATTTTTTAATATAAACAGCATTGTTTTCCAATTCCTAATTTAGATCATATACATTGTTTCTCCAGGGTGTATGAGAAAGCTGTACTTGAAAAGAAATATACAAAATTTTGTTCAGAAATGCAAGGGTTCAACTCCCCCCTCCATGAAAGACACACAAGATATGTGTGTCTATGTATATGTGTGTCCCCTATGACTTGCTGCATTTCGAAGACTTTCACTATAATCTATTAGTTTTACTCTTCAGAAATTTCAGTGTTTGTTTAACATATATTGCCATTGTTTCCTTTTCATGCATGCATATCCAAGAACCTCACAAGTATTAAATATGTACAAGATACATATTTATTTATTCATGTATACGTATCTACAATCATGTAATATTGTAACAAATATATATGAAAAACTTTAATGCCTAGCATAATAAAATATTCAAAATGAATTTATTTCTTCTTACAGCCAAACTATATACTTGCTCTTTTTTTTTTCCCAATGGGAAAACTGTAAATGTACCTTCACGAGAGCTTCTCAGCAGTGTACTACTGCCTTTTTGACCATATACCTATCATCATTCATCTAATAATGTTTCATGAGTCCTGGACATGTTCTGTAAGTGGTAAAAACCAGTAGTTCAAGGCTAACTACTATTGCTGTGCTAACTATTTTGACCCATGCTCCTGGAATCACATGTATCTTAAAGTACAATTTGTTCTTTACACTTTAGATAATAATTGACATTTACGTATACAAAATCTAGGCCCTAAGACTTCAGGGCCTAGATTTTCAAATAGATTTCAACTTTGTTTTACTACCATTGATTATCCTGTCTATTTTTAAGACATATTGAAGATGAAACCCAAGATATCCAAAATACAATTTAGCACCTTTGCCATCCTTTGCCATCATTTAAATGGAAACATGGGTTGCTGTCTTCTGCTCCTCTACAGGAGTTTCTTGATCCTAAGAGGCTCAGCAAATAAGTAAGCTACTTTAGAAGCTGCCATCCCAGTCCAAAACCACCTAAATAATTTGTGCTTCATTGCAGTCTAGCCAGCCATGAATACCAGAAAATTATCTGTATCTTAGGCACTGTAATTGCCCACTGTAACTAGATTTCAAAGAGTCAAATGGAAGTGGCATGTTTTTAGATTAAATAACAAATTATTTCGAGTGTTTCTGTGTTTCTGTCTATTAATTCTGATCATAAAGCAAATTCCCTCTTCCCTCGACCTGATGTAAATTCAGTATTAAGTAACAAATTATATGTTGCCATTACAGTACATCACTTAAGTCCCATAACCACCAAAGGAGTTGTCACAAAGATGTGCTCAGGCTCATAGAAGAAACACAGAAGCCTGTATTTTGTGATTGATCAAATGAGTTTCAGAGGCTGACCTTCATGCATCATCCAAGCTTTCACTTAAGTTGTTTTTTTGGCAGGTAGAAGTGTCCTGTTGCTGAACAGTTTGCTCCTTTCAAATAGATCTATGTAGTTAAACAAAAGTTCTTCCAACAGAATCACTTTCCTCATTTTCCAGATCCGAAATAACTACATGCTTATTAATTCAGCTAACTGCATGCCATTTTGGTACTCTCCAATCTCTCTTTCCTGGTAGTCCATCCTTCTAGTAGGTTACATGCGTGCCTGGAGTACCAAAACTATACCTTACTATAAATTGCAGATTTTTTTTTGTGCATACATTTTTACATAACAGGACTTAGTAAAGATGCTGTTTCAACAGTACTTTGCAAAGTAATTTCTCCAGTGCTGCATATTTTGGAAGAGAAGGGGGAGAAAATAATGGAGAAAAAAATACAAAAATTAGAGGTTGGAAAGAAGGTGCAGACACAGCCTTAAAGCAAAACAAGGTTTTAAAAAGCCTCAACTGTCATACAAATTGCTTGAATAACTCATGATACCCCAGATTCAGTTAACACTAAGCCTTACAAAGAGAGATGGAAAATATGATGTGGGAAATACACTCTGCATTTAATCAAGGTGAATCCCTCTTTGCTGATTATCAACTGAGGATAGATTTCCTGCTCCTTTCTCTATATGAGAAGAATGATACTGTGATTGATAGCATCTAAAACCATAATAAGAAAAATAGATTATATTAACTGTTGCTTAAGAAGTTTCTTTCTGCCAAAGAAACAAACAAATCGAAGGTTTTAAAAATCATAGGGCAATTTAATGCTGCAGCTCTACAGAAACACAAAAAGACTAATAAAGACATGCTTCCCTTGGTGCAGGTAGATCACACTGTCTTTTTTGAGTATGTCACTGGTGGCTTACTACTATCACCACCTTACATCAGCAGTGGGGATACGTGGGCAGAGCGCTTCATTTTCAAAACTGGATTATAAAGTTTCGGATTCAGATTATTGTATCTGAGAGGAGAAAAATCCGAGGACATAACTTAGGAAAGGTGACATTTGACATATCTGAGTAAGTGTCTTTTCATTGGTAGTGTGGCATTTTGTGTCCTACTACCTATCTGCAATTCTGAGCCAGAACTGTCCCTGAAGTTGTAGTGGCAATAGAATGTATAAAGGAAATACATTATATTTGGAAGAAAAGAAAAAGCTAAATACAGAATGAACAGTCTGCATCAGAGATCCCTAAGTCAGGACGCAGAACACTAAAAATTCCAATATTTTTTAATGAACTGAAAATCACTTCTCACAGAAGCATAGAATGTTTAAGTTATTACACTGCACACTTGACAAAGTTCATGAACAATAGGATCCTTCTGCAGCAAGAAGTGTTTCTTCACACAACATATCCAGAAAGTGGCTTTCAGGTGAGAGATACAGATGATTGTCATGTAGACTCACGAGATGGGGCAAGGACATTGCAAAATTGCAAGGACCAAACTGTGGAGCTCACCTCTGTTGATCCCCTTGATCTTCCACCTGCTCACTCACAGGAAGAGAACTGTGCACCCAGAAAGTCCAGTGTCAGTAGCTTTATATTTGTCATGACAGAATCCTGGCATAACCTAGAAATTTTCACAATTCTTTTGTGGGCACCTTTATAGTATGTCAAGGTGTTGCCTTCCTTTAAATCACAAACCAATATTCTTATTTCAGTCAATGTAATGAGAAAAAAAAAAAAGAGAGAAGAAAAAAGAAAAAAAGAAGAAAGAAGAAATTATACCATTGAGTGAGTATATATCTAACCACTCAACTCTGGGCATCCACACCTGATCAGATATAAGGGAACTGTAGGCAGTTGTAGAAGAACTGGAGTAAATCTCAACTGGCATCTCTAAATTTCTACAAAAACCACACTGTTTTGTTGGTACATTCATTTATTTTAGTGTGTCAAATTATGATGCTTATAATGCAATTCTGTGAATTCAGCCTGTACAAAATATTAACAATCACATTTTTAAGTGGTCCAGTTTAAAAATGTGACCCTTAGAGACATGGCAAATAAAATTAGCCAACTCCGTAACTTTAAAATAGCTCTTTTCTAATTAAAATGTGATGAAGCTTTCAGTCTATCTAGCTTGGGATGCAGAGTGCACAAGGAAGCCAATTAGAGATAGTGGCAAAAACAAAATGGTGTCACAAAAAGATTTACCACATCAGTCCCTCCAGTAGCTGTACCATTTATGCTGATAAAGGTGAAACAACAGCTACTGCTGCAGCTAAGTCTGAAGCTAATGTTAAGCTGACAAATCAACTTCTAGAGTCTTGGGAGATTCAGCAGAGCTATCAAGAGGCACAAAGGCTACTAATGCTTATGTCATACTCCTCAACTCTCACATTTTACCCAGGAGACACCAGATTTTTTTGGCTTAAAAATTTTTGATTTTTGTATTCTCCTGGGCAAAAATCAAAGAGACCCATTAATTCAATGAGAATTTCACATATCTTTCTGCTTGAATTTTTTTTCACAAGACTCACACTGTTCGAGGTTGAGAAGTATGTTCTACTTTGATAATGACACCCTGAAGGATAGAACTGGTAGAAAGATGAACTCGCAACAAAATCCCAGCTGCTGCAATGTGAACACTCAGTACATGTCAGTGCTTGAATTTAGGTGGAGAGACCACCATATATCATTACATTGCTTAAGACACAAAGAACAATGCAGCTAGTATTTGAACCTGCATAGCACAGAAAAGAGAACAGATTGGTCTGACTCTTGTATGCAAGCACACAGCAAGTAATAATCTGTCAAACATTTGCATGCCTTGTGATAATCTGGTTCACCACTTCTTAGAGGACGTGATTACATGCTTACTTGAACAAATCTCCCTGGCTGTCTAGCAGTGAGCATTAGTACAAATGGAACAAGACAAACAAATATGATGTCTGGAAAAGAAAAACAATGATTATTATGGCAGTCTTTTCCTAGTGCTGTTCCAATCTTTCATACCTCAGAATGCTTTGAGAAAAAACTTCAGTTGTACAAATTTTTGCAAATGTTAAATATCTAAATAGAGAAAAAAAAAAATTAGTGGTAAAGGGAAAATCAGGTTTTTGTAGGTGAAGTACTTCTTATGTTAGATTCAGCATAAGTTGCAAACAACAAGAGTAGAACTCCTTTTGCATCAAAAGCGCACGTGTTTGGGTACCTGAGGGCAAAATTACTAGATCTTCTGCATGCTATGTGTTTCCAAAGCAACACAATGTATTCTATGTTTACATTCAGCCATATCCCAGGTGGCAGATCTTAGTAGCACAAGATGACTGCTAAAAATCCAGGAAAAGTATGCAGCTCAGATTTTATAAACCTATATCTAGCTTCAAAGAAACCTGTTCTCTTCTTTGACTCGGTTACAGATAGTTTTGTAAAGAAACAATATGTGCATAATACACTATCATTCAGAAATGAAAGTGAAATACAGAAAACCAGATGTAAAGTTTCAGGACTCAGTGTCTCAGTATAGAAGGGTTTCCCACTCACAGAGTTCAGATTTGAAACTAAACTCGAATTGTAAGTGCATGATTCTTCAAATCCAGAGATTTAATTCAAGCTTAGCTGCAACATTATTAAAAAGAAGAAATAATAATTAAAAGACTGAGTTTTCCAGAGGAACTGTGATGAGCTATAAGAGAAAGAGAATTTTGGAATATAGGTAAATGTGAAAGAATGACATCTAATTAATTAAATGTAAAGGAGAATGGAAATAATATGGGCCAGGGACATGTTATTACTGCAGGCAGTAACACTCAGTAATGTATCATAGATTACATGAGATAAGTTGAAGAAAGAATAGAGTTTTTGCAGGTGCAGTCAGAAAAGGTTACAAGTAACCACTGTACATGTACTGTCTACAGAAGTGATAAGAAAGCTGGCCTTACCTTAGGAAATAGTATAGGCATGGTGGTTGGAGTCTTGTATAATTACCACTCTGTTTTTTCAGAGGAGACAGAACAAAGGTTGACAGATTTTCAGATTCATGGGATTTGCAATACTTGCAAAACATACTGAAAGCCTCTGCATTTGATGTACAGTGGTGCAGCCAGAGAGGAGGAGGCCTTTGGTAAGGAAATCTTACTGTGGGCTTGGTGATGGAAATGGGGAAAAAAAAAAGAGGCAGAGTTCTGACAGTTCTAAAAACTCAGAAAAAGAAAAAAAAAGATAAATTCCCAAGATTGACGTTTGGTTCGTAGTCTTCAAATAACAGAGAAAAGATGTTCAAAGAAATATTACTCAACCTCCAATAGAAATACATTTCTAATTGACTGAGGCTATTCCGCCATTATAATGCTGATACCTGTATTTCTGATTTTGTCTTACCAAAAATGTTCTCTAAAACTGTCGGTTTAAGCAGCACATGCAAAATACAATCTGTTTTTTTCCCGGGGCCAGCTTTTTTTTCTGGGCTCTGAAAGCATTGCTCTGATACAAATCTACATCTATGTGTGCCTGCTGCATTAGTGATCATACGCAGTGGCCTGTCTGCTGTGGGAGATTATGGGGATATTGCAGGCAGGGGGCACGGGATCAGCCAGGATGTGTACAAACTTCAAATTGCTGGCTACACCCCTGACTGAAGTCTACATAAATTATGTCCACCACGTTCCCATCATTTATTTCTTTTGTCATTCCTTCAAAGAAATCAGTCGTATTCTGTCTGACAGGATTTATTCTTGGTAAAACCATTGCTGATCTTCTTTTAATAACTCTTTCTCCTATAAATACCCAGCGCTTTCATCCCTAATGATTGATTCTCATATCTTAACTTTCAGCAATATATCTGAGGATAGCTATTGAAAAGCAAGTTTCATCTGCCAAGGCAAGTATAAAGATGAACTCAGGTGGCCCTGTGCTTAAATGTCTATGTATCTATTTATCATCTGCTAAGGTACAAACAGCTCATCATTACAACAACCACTGAAGATGAAAACAGTATCCTTCACTCTGTAAATTCTAAACAGGGATGCAGTGCCTGGAAATACCAGTTAAACTTTGTCGAACATAAAAAGGATAAACCAGACTTTTATCACAGACATTTTTTTTTCTGTCAGAAAATCTTTTCCCACCCTTTCCATCAATACATGTCCACTACAGCAAGCAAACATGTACTAGTAAATGTCATGAATTTGTTCTAATGTGGACTCCCAACTTATCTAGCCCAAGCTGTTTTGCCACCTACTTTAGTGGCAAAAACTTATGATAAAATGACAGACAAAAAATCAACGTTTTCTACTATTAAATCGTTAGTTAGTCAGTATTTTATCTCCACTTGTTTTGAACCATAGATTAAAAGCATGGTATCTGCTCTTGCTAGTAAAAGTGTGTATGCCTGTATCCACTCTAGAACCAGGTAAGGCAATTTCACATTGGCATTTTGAGGTCCTCCTATTGCACTGATGAAGAAACCTCAGTTAGTCTGGAGCTCAGCTGCTGAAATTTTGACTGACACTATGCATGAAAATCACATTACCCTGGTTGTAAAAAACCTTCTCTGGCTACCTGTAAAGTACAGGATTATGTGTAAAGTCCTAGTTATTAACTTACAAGTCCTTAAATTGACTTGGTTTTGAATACCTCAGAGACATTCTGGAACCATACATCCTCAGTCGTTTTCTTTGGTCTCAGTCAATTGGATTAGTTCTTTTTGGCTGAAGACATTGAGCTACAGGGCATTTTTAGTGTTTGCTCTCTCCTTATGGAATTCATTAACCATGGAGGTCAGAATAGCTGACTCTCTAACATGCTCTATATCTGAACTTAAGGTACGTATTTTCAGATTGCTTATTTGGATGTATACAAGTTATGTGATTCTCAAAGGTTTCACTAGTCTTTTCACACAGATTGTGGCCAGTATTTTGGAGCTATTATTAGTCTTGGCTTAAGGCTATTTTTCCTCTAGGTACTTCAAGAAGAAAGTACTTTCTATTATTGAACATTTTACCAATAACTTGCAGAGTAGAGACTTGGCAGATGGAAGTGTAACACTCAAAATTCCTATTTTTAAACCATGATCTAGATTAATGTTTCCAGGAAGGACAGGAGGTGAAATAGAGCGTAAAATACTTTTTAATTTTTTTGAAGTCTTTCATTCAAATTTTTGAATATTTGCTTTTAAGACATTTATTTCTGTCTTCCTTTTTCTCACCTATACTCAGCTGAAGCTCTAGCTGGTCTGCAGAACAGTAAACAAGCACTGAAACCAGGCGTTAGACCAAATTAAGCTCTAAGCTAAATAATTAATAAGACTAGATCAGATCATAATTTAACTGTACTAGCAGGCATTCTTATGAATGTCTGTGTGATGTGATGGAATTTACCTTCCACAGTGGTGCTGCAGGTGGACATATTATAAATTATAAAAGCAAAATAAACTTAAAAGCTTGATTAATGAGATGCACAGCCTAACGCTACCTGATTTGGCCCTCCCACTGTGTCCTGGGAAAAATCCTTCCCTAGCTGCAGTGAGGATGATGCAATCAGAAGAGAAAAGCGTGGATGCATATAATCCATGAATGCACTCCTTATATTGGTGTATCTTATAGAGATCAATTCCCTATCAGCAGTGTATGAATAACTGTCTTGAGCTTGCATGCCAATAGTTATGGGAAGATGTCATCGCTTTAAAAAATAAAAGCTGTTTCTGTAGACATGCAAGACAGATTGGTGATTTTACCTGGTTTAAATTAGGCTGAGTGGTTCATGATGGTATAAGGAGGGGAAAGATATTTTAATAAAACCAGCCAAATCAAACCTTCCCTGCCCAATCGACTCCTCACAGAACAGGTTGACAGAGTATTAAAAGCTGTTCCATTGCATTCTGCATGTGAAAAGGGTGCCTTGCATCTAGATTTAATAGAGCCCTAAATAGCTATAGATAATTTATTCTAGTTACAGCTTTAAGTTCTGTTTTTCACAGAATATGAGTCTTACAGAAATGGTTTCCATGCAAATCAAAACCAGCTGAAAGCTTGCCAAGGCCAAGATGTAATTTAAGATGGCATTTAAGCTGCTCTGTCTTTTCTGTCTCTAGAGATATCATCATAAAATAAAAGAATTCATCAGGTAATGTTTTCTTCATTATTCAGCTGCACAATTCTGAAGTGAAAAGATAATTAGACATACAGTGCTGTCGACACATAGTTTATGAGGAGATTCTGATTAATTAGCTATGGTAAAAGGTTTTTATATAGTCATAATTAATTTATATTTCAAGAAAAGAAGCAAATATTCAGTACACAGATTTTAATATTTTTTCCTCTGACAGATTTATCAAAGTAATTCTGAAGTTCTGTTGAACTAACTGCACTTCATTGTTATTTTATAAAACAGGAATAAGATCTAACAGCACAATTAATATTGACTTCCCTGGAGTCAGAGAGTTTAACACTCACACCACTTTGAAAAATGCCTTTTTTCTCTTCCAAATCAACAAATGAAACCACTGTGACTGATCAAAGTGACACACATTGATCAGATGTTGAATTTACACTGAATCAGGAATGAAAAACTTGGATGCGTCACATAAGTTGCTTTATGTGTTTTATCCCACTTTCTTCTTCTCACCTGTCCAAAGTCAAAAGGTCAGAAATCCTTTCCAGTTATTCTGTATCTCTTTTCACTTTACAGATTGAACTTGAAAGGAACAGGTAAATTGTCTTGAAATACAGTGTAGTGGAAATGCTAAGTCATGGCTTGAACCACAGATTGAGCACCTGGTGGGAAGGCAGGGCCCATCCAGGGCAGCTCAGGTGCAAGCAATGCTCCTGAGTGACCAGCAGGGCTGGAGTCATGATCCATCTTTCCCAGACCTCATGTAAAGGTTGGCAATAGAGGTAAGTGTACCCTTCTGGAGAGATCCCTGCATACCTGAGGCCTTCTGAAAGTAAGCAGCTTCTTTCCTTTATTTTTGTGCTTGCTGTTGTTGCGTTTGAGTTAACCTTCAGTTGCTGAAGCCTTGGATCTTGCTGCTCCGCTGACGTTGTTGTGCTTGGTGTTACTTATGGACGTGTTAGTTTTCTACTTGTGCTCACTCTCAAATCTAAACTTCCTAAATGACCTCACAGCCTGCATAATGACTTATGCTTTGGTTAACTCTGAAGTGAGCCAACCAGCAAAGCAGATGAAGAGATAGACTGATACTTGTCTATCCAGGGTGAGCCTACGTACTCAAGCATAGCTAACAGAAACAAAGCCACGGAGACTAACTTGTGCATCTTCAATAAATTAATACAGAAATTAATTTAAAGCAAATCTGATCTTTAAGACAGTCTTTAAACTGCACTGCTGTCTTTTCAAGTACACTAACCACAGCACCTATACAATTTAGCAAAACATTGATACACAGTAATTTAGCTCCAAGATTCTTTTTGAAACAATGGGATTATAAATTCATGTTTTGATATCAGGAGCGTACATGCAATCACCAGCTACTGATCAGAAACTGCCATTTGCTTCTTTTAATCAATTCTTCTGAGAGAGATTTAGATGTAAATCCTCCTCTTGGGACCTATGTCAACAGCTACTGGAGACAGTAGAATTCTGTCCAATATAATTCAGTGCAGTCCTCTGAAAATATTCAGGTGGAACTTCTATGAACAGAATCCAAAGTACTGTAAGAAGCCTCTTCTTACTCTTTTCACTAAAGTTCTTGCTGAAACAAAAGTTAGCCTTAAAATCCTAAACTGTAGTATACCAAGGACTGCCCATCCATTTTTTGATTAAATTTCTTTGATGCAACATATTACTCAAAATGATTTGGAGCTGTAAGAATAGTTACAGTAGTGAAGATTCCTGAATAAATAATTCTCAATTAAGTGTTAGCACCTAATTATATTAACTTATAGTAATTACTGATTCAATTATGAAATTGAAGATTAACCTGAAAATGCAGACTGGCTAATTTATTTTTGTGATAACTATACATGCAGTTGGACTTCTCTGTGCACAGGAAAGGCAAGGGCTATTTTAACACTCATTTAGGAAGCTAGTCAGTCTTGCAACACTTGAAGAATATCTGACTAGAATACGTACTGAAGTGTGTCTGAAGCAGTACTGTATTTGATTATTTTAAAGTCTCAAATATGCTGCACAGCTGTAGCAGAAGAAATAAACAGACCTTGTTATTTATCATCCATTGTTATGGTTTTATATGTTTTTCCCCAGTAAAAAATTAGTATGGGATGTTTCATGTCAGAATCTGACTGTTACAGTAAGTAGAAAACACAATTGCGAATGTTTGTGTTTGTATTTTGTCTTAGCAAGAGGAATGCTAGAAATTGTTTTCTGATTCAAGTATGGGTAGAAGAGAGAATAGGTTCAACTGTGAGTTTAAAGGACTTTAGTTAAGCTAGGAAATGCGTTTGAATATTAACAGTGGGGTAGGAGAATAAGTTGTCTGACTGCTGTGAAACTTTGAAGATCTTTAAGAGCAGGGTAGCAGTGAAAGTGATACAGCTAAAGCTTCCTGTGAGTCAGAGAAGATCAACAACACGAACTCCTGAGTTCCCTCCTAGACCTTAAATTTTTGAAGAGATGTAAAGTAAGAACTTCAGTGTTTGTTTTCTCTTGTAATGTCATGATTATATATATGCTTAAATGTAAAACAAGTGAAAGAAATTATAAGCAAATGCTCATTTTAGTATATTGTGCATAGCAGAAGAACTCAGCTAACATTCATGTTCTGCAAGTAACAAGAGTTTTATTGGAGATTTGTCCAATCGTACAACTAAAAATCTAGCAGCTTGTCTTGGAATTTTAAACAGGTGAATTCTCCCAAGTCAAAATTTCAGGGATTAATTACTTATTGTATTACTTACAATAAATATCATTATTCTAAACTACAAAGATAACTGTACTTGTGAATGGTGCATGTAGCATGTTTAAAAAGTAACAATGAAGTAAAGATTACTTCACGTGTACAGATTATGTATTATTTGTTAGTATGTCACTTCCAGTATTCTTTCTTTTCCAAGTGAGAGTATAAAAAATGTGTGATTAGCTATGACATTTTATGTGTTAGCTTTTACCCAGATAAATGTCAGATTTAGATAATCCTATGGGATCTATACTTCAAATGCTTGGAAACATGATTCTGGAAGTTTAAGAAAATATGTACATACATATTATTGAGATTAGTAGACCCAATACCAATACCACAGTCCTGCAATAATAATGTATGGAGCAGGATTGGGTTTAACAACCATCTCCAAACATCTCCTATGTGAATTACTCAAAACCAAGTGTATGGGAAAGGGGAGTGGATTATTCAGTGAAGAGGACTGTTAAATAGATGATTTCTCTCTAATCCGACTTGCTCCTAGCATATTTATGTATATTTATTTCAATACCACAAGAAAGTATATTTTTTAACTTTCAGGATGATAAAATGTAGTGTATATGGTTTCCAAGAGTGACTGATGTTTTGAGGAAGACATGCACCATTTCTTTTATTTCAAAGTGTGGGTTTTTGCATAGGCAACTAGTTTTTCCTCTAACTTTCTTTCCTGTTTTTAATTTTCTCATTTAAAGTACTGGAAAGAATATAGAATATTCTGACAAATATAGAATTGTTTATATAACAATTCTATATGTTATATATGACAAATATAGAACTGCTATAGAATGTTCTGACAAAATGACATTCCATATGAATATCTGCTTCAGAAGACCAGAAACTTTTTGGTGATAAGGAGTTTCTACAACTGATCAACATTGAAGGCTCACTGTGGGCTAAATCTCAGCTACTATTCAGCAAGACTTATCAATTACTACATTTTTTTAAACAGACTATTCTTGAGAAATGAAGCTTGCAGGAGATGTTGTAATTGATCTTTAAGCATTCCATTTATTTTACAATACTATTTTGCCTTTTTAACTTTGTCATTTTAAGGCACAACCATGCACTATGATGCTACCTTAAGTGGAGAATTATAGGTCTTGCAGAGCACCTCAGAGATACAGTTTTATCTGTGTACTTGCTCAAAGGGTGCTCTATACCTGGATTTTCTTTTTATCACATCTCATTTTGTTGTTATAAAGTGGAAAAGTCTGAGCCCTGACAATTTGTTCTTTTGCCTTGCTTTCCTCATCAGTTAGGTGCTGGAAAAGTATGAAGGATTCAAAGATAATAAAATATTTTAAACAATTTTACTTGTAAGAAGTTGAGTGTATGATATGAGAGTAGGAGTGGAAATTGAACCTTCCACTGTGGAACAGAATTTGATGTTGAATGTACAGAACAAGAAGTGTGATCAGCAAGTTTAGTGTTGTACTTGAGTCCTCCTTTTCCTGTTGATGATGGTTAATTGACAAATGCAAAAATTATACACCTGTCTGCCAACTAAGCACAACTGCATGGATCTTCCTGTTGATTCAACCATCTGCAGAATGTAGAAGGCAGTACAACAGAACCTTTGCATTCTTGAAACAATACTTGATTTGCCAAGTACTGCCTGCAACTCGAAAGAGATATCAATTCTTTGATCTTCTTGACTGACAGCTCTGGATTCAATTTGGGACCCTAAATGGACAGACCAGCCAGTTTCCGTTTTCTAAGGTTCATCCAGGGCCTGATGCAAACCTTACAGTTTTTTTCATTCATACACCAAAACAATCAGGTTGGAAGAATCAACCCCGCTATATCTATCCATAATAAAACAGTGAGCAGCAAGGAAGGTGCAAATCTTAAAAACAAACACTGAGAAACAGCACGCATAATTTTTCTAGCAACATTCCAAAGCCAAAGCTTTTGAAAAATTGCTGTTGAAAAATAAGGCAATATCATTTTGCAATAAGACGATGCTAAGTTATGCTGATCTGCCTGACATGTTCTGTATAGACACAAGAGGAAATCTTTTCCAAAATGCTTCTTGACTTGAGACCACTAATTCCTGTTTTGTTTAAACTACATATAAGTGATAGGTGGATGGATGGACTGGTAGGTCTTTTCCACCCTTAGTGATTCTATGATAATATTTTCTCATGAAGTGTTTATTTTTAATAAAAGATCACCACATAGGATACTTCTAAAAATGCATGCAGATAACTATATTCAGTTGCCTCTTCCATCTCCCAATAGACACACCAATTACCTTATCTATTCCAATGAATCTCAGTGTTTTTTACCATTTTAATTGAAAACATGGCATGTCAACTTCCACTGCAACCATAATTTCTGAAACTGTCTATACTTGCCAGTATGGTCCAAACATTTAAAACAAAAGTGAAGAATTGTTTATAAGTCCGGGGGCAAACAAAACTGTCTAATTTCAAATTTGGTCAATACTTAACGCTAGGTTTACAGTCCAGCTCTTATTATTGCATTCCCATGATATCTCGAATGTTCAGTGGCTCTCAGCTGCATAATGCCTGATAATGCTTTATTAGGCATCAGAATGCATGGAGTTGCAAAATGTCAATGTGTAGTGTTTTTAAGAGTTCATATATTTCCAAAATACTCATTTGACGTAGTTAAAAGCGAAGAAATAAGGGTAGATAGCCTGGCTGCACCAACTACAGAACCATGCTTTACTGATTTTAGCTTTTAAGGGATCATCAGGCTATAGGTAGTCCCGAGTATCACCTGGCATGTTCCTAACATATTGCCTAAGATAAATTGAGTTGATGCTTGCAGCTACAGGGTCCCAACATATTGGAAGAGTCTCAAGCTGGTCACTTGGGCTACTCATCAAAGACTTACAATGATATCTTCTATGCAACACAAGGTATTACAGTTAGAATTCATATTGATGCTGTGGTTCAAGAATTTTGTTATATGAAACAACAAACTGTGTTTACTTTCCCTAGTTATAAAGGAGGAAGAGCATTGCTCCAAAAATGTAAAGCTGGATCAGCAGTAAAAGATGTTGAAGCAGCAGCATTTCCCTGAGAAGCAGCCAACTTAGAAGTGGAATATGGATTAGTGTCATCAGGAGCAGCAGCAAGAGCTGCACAGGCAGTCTGATGGGGCACTTTCCTAGCACATCATACTGAAGCTGAACATCTGAGCCACTCAGAATATCACAGCTGAAAATTTTTGTCCAGAATCATCAAGCAGATTTGCACCTTCTGCACTTTGAATTTTGCAGGTTACTGAATAAAGATGAATGAATATCTTACATAGCTGGTATAATTTTGATCTTCATAAAATAAAAATGTAGTTCCACTACTGTATGCAGCAATGGCATGAACTACAGTTTGATATTCCATAGAGTATCTTTGCAGAAGTCTGTAATCTCTTGTTGGGAGAGGAAAATAAAAGCTCCTTTTGAACAATCCTGTCAATCTTCAAATTCTGCTTTAATTGTGAAAACTGTAGCTGGAAAGTCTCTAACATATTCAGATATAACTGGGAAACACTCAATTAATATTCTCTTTCAACATGTAATTTACTGATTACCTAAATAGCATAATTAATTGTAAACTAACATGAAATGTGCTAGAAATCAGTCTTCAACCATTAATTCAGTGGTAGCATTCATTTCTACTTCTGTTTAAATGGCTGTATTCAGCAAACCTGCAGGGAGTTCCTGTATTTACCTCTCCCAGTGGAAACTGGAGAGCAAATTTAGGATTTTTATGAAGGCACAGCTGCTGAATGACCGACTGCAAAGACCATTTGTTTTCAGAAGTACGAATCATCAGTCAGTATTTATACCCAAACATTTCCAAGTGGCAAAAGGTGTTTAAATTTGAGTTGCACATGCTCTCTAATGTATTCTGTCAATTTAAAAATATTCTGGGGAAGTATAGGGCAAACTGACATCACCTTACTAGTCTCACTTTAAAAAAAAATAAATTCTAGACATCTCAGTTTGTCTTCAGAGATGTCTCAAGGCACACAAATGAAAGTGCAAGGACTGAAAGTGATGGCATACTTTTGAAAACATAGGCATCTATTTCCAAAGCACAGGACATCATTATTCTTACTGATTTTAGACTCTAAAAAAGCCTTAGTTATTCACCACACATACTCAGAATCTCATGTGTAGTTTCTTCCCTCTTGTTTGGATTGAACTGGTCTCTCACTATGTCTTTATTTCTATCACTTGAGCTTGCTTGCTCTCTGTTGTTATAACCATTCTAAAAAAGTCTAAGAAGTCAAAATAGCAAGTTTTCCAATATGACAGTCTATAGTATTTACCATTACATTAGCAGCAAAAGACCTCCATGCTACCTAAGGAGGTGGACATTCCTGGTTTTGTAAAAGGGCACTGATGACTTCCTTGTGTTCTCCTCCAGCTTAAAGTGAAACAGTTTTCTAGACAACCATGAATAGCATAGCACCGTATGAAATATCTCCTTATTCATAGGATGTCCATTCCAGAGTGTATTATTATTTATATGGTACTGCCTAGCATGTCCTGAGAGTAGCTGAAAAATACACAATTCCTGATTTTAACTCTAAAGAGCTCTGACCAGAGAGCTCGTTTACCCCAGTGGATTATTCCTTTATGCTACTGGGAGGCATGTGAAACTATCCCCATCCTAAACAAGAAAAGGGTGAGGAGCCAAGACTACACAACCTATCGAATCTATGGGTGGTATCAATAATGTACAACTTCTATGTTCTTAGGCTGCTGTTCAGTCACCTCAAATTGTGAACATGGGTACTTGTAAACAGTCAAATTGAGCATATATATAATATATAATAACTATGCATTTTAATTATTATAATTACAAGTTTAATCTGAATTCTGTGTGTGTAATAAAATTTAGGCCAATCCCAAATATGTTTGTCAGAGCAGATTGCAATTTTTAATTTCCTGACACTGCAAATGTCAGAGTAGAGTTACTGTGATCCCTATGTCTTTTAATATACCCTAAAGATAACTGAATCAAGATGAAAAAATCCATGACCCATAGGCAACCTCATTACTCTGTGCTGTTTGTTTCCTAAGGACTGTTCCATATGAGTGAAATTATCTATATTCTAAGTATGCTGTAGAAGGGTAGGTCTATTTTGCATCTGCTATGCTTCTCCCACCTCTAAATGGCACTCCCCCTGTTGGCATAATCAAAAGGTGGACACTTGTCCACAAAAATACAATAAACATCTGCCTTCATGTATTTAATTCTATGTTTTTAGCAAAAAACACAAAAATCGTATGCAGTTGTTATATACTCTTAAAAAGGAATTAGGACTTAACAGTTAGCTACTTCATTTTGTTCTAAAATTCAACAAACTCTAAGAAAATCTCTTTTTATACTATCTCTTGGATATGTCATTTGCCATTTATATTTGATGGCCTTAAGGGAAAAAAAAGTTACAAAAAGGTATTAATGCAAGTAGATAATAAAGCTGCATTCTCTAAATCTATAGCAGCTTACAGTAATCATTAAAGCATGCAAAACTCTTTCATCTATTCAAAAATATGCAGTGCACAGAATGCCTGCTAAGGTGCATGACAAGTCAGAGTTAAATATATATTAATAAATGAATTAGCTTCATAAATAATAGCCATAATGACATTTTAGGAGACAATAAGTCTGAGGATTGTCAGAAAATGGTTGATGTATGAGCTTCACGTCTCAGTGATTCTTCAAAATGAATAGGCTTTGCGAGATAGTTCAGACCCACGACCAGCCTATTTCCTTGAATAATTTACTTGTTGTCAATTTGTACAGCCACATTACACATGCAAATTGTGCTGCCTGTGCAAACACCACTTGGAGATGATAAAAACAAATTTACGAAGGCTATAGAGGAAGGATTTATTTCACTTTCTCGCCCAGGTCAAGCAATACATGTATCTGACGATTGTGTGTACCCAATTTTGTTGTAATTATATCAGCAAATTATTCTTTATAATCTTATTATTTTTAGCAGTCTCCTTGTGCTTGGGATAATTAGCTTTCTTCACTCAGTGTAAAAACAATTCAACTTGCCAGCTAGGCAGGGCACAGCTCCATTATCTGTTTTGGGTTTAAATTTATTCCCTATATTCTTGGACACTTTGTGTAAATTAAAAATTTCATAGTCCCTAATACTGTACACGCTGTTCATTCAGTGATGAATTAAGGTCCCTAAACCTCTACGTTTGCTATTAGATATCTCACCCACTTTATATGTTAATCTGTGCTAATGAATTCCACAACCCCTAGCCACAGCGAGATGACTAAAATTATTACCACTTACAGAGATATGCCTTTTTCATTTAAAGTTCAATTCAAATTGCTCCCATAAACAGTCTGCCACACAAAGATACCTCCTTTAAAGAAGAGTTACTTACCTGTAAGTAGAGTTCTCTGAAGGTAGCATTATCTTTGGATACACATTCCTCAGGCACGTGACCTCTGGTTTGTGACACGGGGGAGTGGATCCACCCCTTGATTGTTAAGACTTTTTCCTTAATGCACTTCATTAGCTTGGTGGCTCCTGTGCCTCAAGGGTTATTTGTGCCAACTCCTGGCAACACAACTCCCCACTGCCTTCCCAGGTAGGCCCTCAGCTAGTCCGAAGAGCTGAGATGCTCATTAGAGAGGTGGCTGCCATGCTATTGGAACATCTGCACTCGCAGCCTCGTACTCAACAAGTTTCAAGGAAGTGTTTTCCCTCACAAGACAGCTGTCTAGAAGTGTGTCGTTCAAGGTAAGTATACCAAATCCCATGAAAAATAAGTATGCAGAAGGTAAGAAAAAGCTTACCTGTGTAGCACAGCTCAGCTGCCAGCTCCCTCATGGTACAGCTACATGACCTTCTGAGAGTCTGGAAATGCAGCCACAATTCTGCTACTCTGAAAAGAAAACAATTTCAATATGACAGTTTCCCCAGTAAAGGAAAATAGCAATACCCTCTGCTGAGCAATCGTGTTTCAAACCAGTAGAGGGCATTGGTACACATAGAGCCCGAGTAGATTCGTTTCAATAGCATGAAAAGTCAAATGCTGTTTATATAAAGGAAACAATAGCACCTTTCAAATATTGTAGACTGTAGCAAAATTAAGCCCTCCATGTAAAATCCATACAAAAGAACCCTAAAATGATAAAGATTCTCAAAAGTATTTCTAATTATGTAGGCCCTTATTGAAGTACAAATAGTAAATTAATTATTTGTATTCAATAGCTCTGAAAAGTAGTTAAAGTAGTGTTGTTTGCTTCACAAACTCAAGTAAGAAAAGGTGAAGTGAATTGTTCTAATGCCATATCTGCAGGTCACAGAAAGGAACTCCTTGCCATAATTCTCACCACTGTGCTTAATAACATCCAAACTAACATACAAAGAAAAACTGCAAACTGTTTGGAAGAGTGTTTTCTGACTCTTTTCTTTTTTTTTTGGGGGGGTGGGGCGGGGGGCTTGTAAATATTTAATTTAGTGCTATGGCAAAAAGGTCTCTCTCTTCTTTTGCTGGAGCAGAGCAGATTTCTCTAGGAACCCAGTTGAGGGGCACGATTTAGAGAGAACTATTGGTGATAGATGGACAGCTGGACTGGATTGTCTTGTAGGTCTTTTCCAACCTTGATGATCCTATGATTCTACAGTATATAGATTTTGTGCCCATTAAAACAAAACTTGAACATCTGGCAATGAACATCTGGGCGATGAATAGAAGACCCTACAGCAAAGGTGATATCTTCCTTGTGGTGAAATATATGACTGCAGATTGCATAAGTATGCTATATTCAAGATAGTATGTAGCTGGACCTCCAGTGTCTGGTTGTATGCTGCTTTCAAACAAGGAAATTCAGAAGTATTTGAAACTATACCTGGCCTCATCCAAAACTGAATGAAGCTGATGGAGATCTTTCCACTGACTTCAGTGGGCTTTTGATCAGGGCTCAGGCAAGGGACTGCCTGGATTACTGTCTTACTTTCAAGGAGGTAAAGAGAGCTCATATTACAAAACATCATTACTACTTAGAATATATACTGTAGAATATTTACTAATATACTTTAATGTACTGTCTTAGATAATGTTCTTTGGAGATTTCCATTAATTCTCTCTATGATGGTTCTTGTAATGTTTGTTTAGCAAGAATTAATTTGGTTCTTATATAGCACAGTATGTGGAAAAAAAAACCAAAACCCTCTGTAATCCTTTTAACTGACTTTAAATGCTCATTTGAATATAATTATTTTAAAGGATTAATAAAAAGTATTTTTAAGTTAGCAATGAATTAAAAGTTTAGGGAAAACAAAAAACAAAAAACAGAGGTTATTTTATTGTCCTTACATCTCACTTTTAAATCATATTAATTTTCCAATCCAATACTATTTTATTGTATTAAAATATAATCATGCTGGAAAAAAATTCTCATTATGTTAGCAAAAAATGAATACAAGGTAGATAGTATACTAACACAATGACTGTAATCTGCTAATACAATAAGGCCTTCCTATTATGATTAAACAAGAATTCAGTTCTTGATCATTTTGACATATTTCCAGAGCACTGTCTCAAAAGGATAAAATGCAGCATATTTCCATGCTTAAGGAAAAAGTCCTGTTGTCCTCATTTCTTGAAAAACAAACAAAAACAATCAAACAAACAAAACAACAACAACAACAACAAAAAACAAGAAACAGCTGATAGTGCATAATTCATGTTGTAGCAGATTCTATTTCTGTATTAGGAAACCATTTGCATATATTTTGTAGAAATAAGCATGTATATGATTACTTGTGATTAGCTAATCATGGCTTCAAGCATGCAGCTGAGAAAATAGTTTAGGCTTCCACTATGTCCTGAAGTCCATCAGTATGAGCTCCAGCCAGTTTTATGCAGACAGCTCCAACCTGAGAACATGCCCTGGGGGACTAGAATGTACATGAGCATCAGCTGTTCTGATATTCAACAAATTTGTCCACCTTGTTAAAATTAGTAATTATGAGAGTGTTTCAAAAAGAACATAAGGAATACCCAGTTGTGTAGATCACCATCAATGTTTGTGCTCTTTTTTTTTTCTTTTTGCCCAGAAATTAGCAAAACACTCCCTTGCAGTTCTGCCATAGAAGATGTGAAAAAAATCTCTTTTCCCACATTTATCTTCTGATGTTGAATACCTACAAACACTACTTTGTGTCTCAGTAAGAGTTGATTACTAACATGGTCAGATGTATTACCTTGAGACAACAGGAATATGAGGTTCCTGTTACATTTCAAAGACTCGAATTACACTTAATGTTACATTTAATTGCAGTAGGTCTTCCTTCATGTAATTTTTAATAATAGCATCAAAAATACTAAACCTAGGAGTTAGGCTAGTTTGATATTCCACAGGATTTTCAGAGGTATGACTTGCTTCATTCATAATAGTGATTATTGGCAGATCCCCAGAGCAGGAATTCAAGTGAAGAAGGAAGTTGGATCAGTTGATCAAAAGGAAATGAATCGGATAACTTGAATATTTGTCAGAAGAAGAACAGAAAACTGGCTAGAAAAGAATTCAACACTGCATCAAGTTTTGGATACAAACAACCTTCGGGAAGTATCAGTGTTGGTTACAAGGCTGTGTTCCCTCATAAAACGACTCAATAACATTGTTTAATGGCAGCAGCAAACATTAACAAAACCAAAACCAAAAACAAAGTTGCAAGGTCTTATAAGTAACAGTAGCTTCAGAAGTCGCTGGCCCTCTGAATGCAGGCGCTTCTGAAACACTGTAAGTAAAGGAGGAGCTCTGTTAATGTTTGTTTTTTTTCCTTTGTTTCTTCTGTGAGAAGTCAGAATCTGTTCAACTTTAAAAGTTATAATAACAACTGCAGGTGAACGTGTTAGCAACCTTTCAATATCTAATGGGGAGCTACTGGACAGAAAGGGACAGATTCTTTAGCAGGGTCTGTGGTGATAGAACAAGAAGAAGTAGCTTCAGTCTTAGAGAGGGTAGATTTAGGTTGGCTATAAGGACATAGTCTTTTACAATGAGGGTGGCAAGTCACTGAAACAGGTTGCCCAGAGATGTAGTTAATGCCCCATCCCAGGAGTCTTTCAAGGCCAGGATGGATCAGCCCCTGGGCAACATGAACTAGTGTTGGATGTCACCATTCATTGCAGGAGAGTTGGACTAGATGACCTTTAAAGATCACTTCCAACTCTAAGGATTCTACGATTCCATGATTTTAGTACTTTATTTGTGTGAGATACCTGTGCCAGCTTGTGCCAGAAACAGACTGTGGTCACTAAATCAAGATCACAGTTTTGGATACAAACTGTGACACAAGATGAAACTTGCTCTTTAAAAATACATCCCTTAAAATCAATATATCAATAGCAATATATTTATTACTTACCACTTATCTGTATACCAAATACAACCAAGTATTAAATGTAAATAAAATAAATCTCTTAAAAATTGATTTCCCAGATGAGAGGAAAAACTAGTTAGCAAGCTGAGTGTGAAATTTACATGTAGTTCATGAAAAAGTGATTACTTACGGAATTAATTGATTTCAGAAATGAAACTGAGGATGTAATATCATAGCAGAGAAAGGAAATGAATCAGATCTGTTTTACATCTATCAGAAAGGTGTTTGTCTTTCTTTCCATGCACAACCAGTCCCAGAAGATGACCACATAGGATCCTACTCACCTTGATGATCCAAGGTGATCCTACTAGAAGACACAGTTCTTACTGTCTGCCTTTATCTCTCATTACATTGGAACTCATACCCAATTCTCATTCCCCTCACATCTGAATGTTTGTCCACAAGTAGACCGCATCTTGGTGCTGGCAATTTCTTTCTCAGAGGGCAGAAGGCTGTGTTCTAGTTTTCAACCTGTCAGCTGCAAGCTGTCCTCTCTTTCAGACACATTTCAGTGCCAATGATCATGTTCATCATACCCTTTCATTTTTTTCTAGCCATCTCTGTGTACCACCTTTTCTGTCACCCTCTGCATGTGAGGTTTCATGCTGAATCACAGTTAGGCCCCTACTAGGCATCTGTTTCATGTCTCACCTAAATACACAGAGGACAAAGAAGAGAAACTTCCAAATGAGTTATGTACTTTGCTGGATGCCCTCCAGAGAGTTAGTGTTTGCCTTGGAGACCCTTCGTGTGGTGTTAATCAGTTCATAGTGACTGGTTTCCAAACACAGAAGCATCTTTTCCACATTCTTGGTGCAAAAAAGGGAAATTCAAGCTTTGCTGGAACAAGCTCACTTCAGGCTTTCCATCTACCACATTAGTATGAGACAATTCAGGCGATGTAAAAAAGATATTCTCTTCCATGAAGAGTAAGGTTGCAGACCCTACTCACTGTCCCATGCCAAACATTTGGCAACTGTACAAATTACAGAGTTTAGCTTTGAATACCTTCCATAATCCCCTATTACAGCTAGGAATACAGAATGTGACTTGTCTTTCTCTCGAGAGCACAGCTGTTATTCTGAGGTGCACACCTCAATTGCACGCTTGGGGACACGACAACAATCTGGAGCTGTCCCGGCTGCAGTGAGGTTACCACATCACCTCAGCGCGGCCCCATTGCATTGCACGACGCTGCCCCACTGCACGCCCTGCCCTGCTGTCATGGAGCTCACGGAGGCCGGGCATGGGGCAGCAAAGCACTCGCTGATTGGCTGTGGGTCAGCGTCCAATCAGCGGGCGGGGTATTCCAGAAGTGCCAAGATGGCGGCCAGGTAAACACGGAGCGCTGCTGCAGCTGGAGCTGAGCTCGTGGTTGTTCGGGTCCTGGTTGTTTTGTGGAGTGTCTGTTTTTATTCGAGTCTTTCTGTCTCTGTTCTGGAGCAGCGCTGCGTTCCTTTCTGCTTCATTCCGGGGCGGGCTCTTCTCTCCGTCCTTTTGCTTTCGAGATTCGGCCCTGCCCGCTTAGCGGTGCCGTAGTAGGGCTGCGTGTGTTCCTCCGCTGCCCCGGAGAGGCGTTACTGATGTGTCGTCCTTAAAGCTGGGAAGCAACCATCAACCCGACGTGAGAAAACCGTAAGGAGTAAGGAAGGGAAAAAAGGCATGCTATCTTTAATCTGTGTTCTTAAGTAAGTTCTCTTCTTAACTCCTCTCTGAAGTTACAAATACTAGCAGCTTTATAAAGAGTTTGTGTAAATGAAGCACCTCCGAAGAAATATTTCTGTTATTATGTTCTGGTATTTCTGACTCTGTTTGGGCCAACTATGATTTTGTCTCGGAACAGGTGTGCTCACATGACTCCTGTGTCTGTGCAGTGACTCCAGTGCCTTGGCCTTGCGTGAAGAGGAAGATGTGGAGCGGTCTATTACCTCCCGGACTGAATGAAAGTGATGTTGACTTGAGCTCTGAGGATGGAGAGGAGTCATGTATCTCCTGTTTGAAAGAGGAAGATACGAAAGAGGACACAGAAAGAGTTCAGCTTCCTGCATTGCAGGAGAGTGGACCTGAAAGTAATTCTATTGCTAAATCAGTTGCGATATCCGTGGCAGATGGAGAAGATGCATCTGAAACATGCCCTGCTGGAATTCCTTTAAATACGTGGAATGTGGGTATCGTACCATGGCTCCAAATATCCAGAGCATACATGAAGAGCTATTTTTTAAATTAACTCAAATTTGGATATTTTAGGTATACCAATACAAAACAAAATGTGATCAGTGTTGTCACTGTAACATACCTTAGATTACTTCAATTAGGGTGAACATGAATTTAGATAGGAGGAAAACCTTGCATTAACTTTTTTGTGTAGCACTGATTAAAAGCACAGCAAGGAAATGTTTGGGTAACTGTGCATTTGCACAAATACTTGTGTTTGTGGTGTTATATGGGTTCTCAGCTTCCTCATAACTGCTTTTTGTGTGAGTTAGGGCTTGTAGCTTAGCATGTTAATCATTTGTGCCTGTGAAGTAGAGCTGTACCTTTCTGTGTTGCGTAGGGTTTAGGTGCAGGTTTTCAAACTCATAGTTGTTTAGAACCTCTCTTTATTTTTCTTTTTGCATGTAAAAACTAGAAAGATGAAATATAGTCAGAGCAGTCTATGTTCCAGGTTTTTGAATCAAAATGAGAACTTGCAGGAATTTGTTGCTCTCCTCTGTCCAGCTGTGTAGATAGCCTAATGTGCAAGGAATATGCTGTCAGTAATCTTGGACTCTAAAGTCTGTGAAATAGCTAGCCATCGTATAGCTCAAGAGTGCACAACCAACATAAGTATATTCAGCATCGTGCTCCATGAGGAAACTATGTTTTGAATCCATCTGGGACTTAGGGAGGGCAGAAAGTCAGTGATACAGGTGATAAAATGTTAGAGCCAATGCCATTTTAACTCCATCAGGGTTGGATGCTCTCCGTTCTTAAGTCTGAATGTAACAGATACAGGAAGCAACTGTGAGTTACTAGGGCAATATTTCTCAAAATACAGAGAATTAAAGAATATTGATCCTTGCTTTTTTTTAATCTTGTAGAAGTTTTTGGAGCTTCAGAAGAAAAACCGTGAAATGAAAATGCAAGCAAATCAGGAAATCAAAGGCCGAAAAAGAAAGCGACGCAGAAAAGGTGTTGTGTTTTTTCCAGACCTTATTTTCTCTGAATAAAATTAGTATTGAGTTCATTGGAAGTGCACTTTAAGCTTTGACTAATAATTGAAAGCCTGAGTAGGTATTTTCTATTATATAAGATTTTATAGTTGCTACACATCCCTTCTAGGACTAGACTGTAAATTGCTACTTGGAACTTTCAAGTGAAAGATTCCTCTTCTTTTTAAAGAGGAGGCAGAATTTATTCGGTCAGTACTGACTTAAAATGGGTGGGCGTGTTTTCAGTACGTTATTTCATGCATTATTTTGTCTGCCCTGATTAGAGCTTCTTGACAGATATTGTAGGAGGTTCTCCATATGAAAAGCCTCACAGCAGAGTAGTTTAAATCCCCTTGATCACTTAGTATAGATGCTCTCGTGACAGTCTTTCAATGGGAATGTGCTCTATTAGTGATCTGTTAACTTTATTGGATGCAATAGGGTATCACTGTGTAATGCTGGATTTCTTTTTCTTTTCTAGAAAGACTGGAAAAGAACAAAAACAAAGTGACTAAGAGGTATAACCATGTCAATGTGATTATCTGAAGTCTGTTTTTCATATCAAGCAAAACTTGTAAAAAGTGTAGCTGAGTACTGGCTTTGAACATTGTCACATTAAGTTAAGTCAGATTAAGAAGTTGTTTGGTGGTGTTATGCAGTCTGAACTGACTTCCAGTGATTTCTTGATAGCTTATTGCTTGATTTAAAAACAATAGAATTGTATTACTTAATGCAATGTAAAATTAATTTATTATTATTCCTAATGGTGCTTGTCATACAGCGTTAAAAGCTTATATGCAATTATGGCATTGTGGGAACAGATGAAAAGGAATGACTTGCATTAAGAAATGTCAGGTGAAAAGAACACTTCTGCCAAACAGAAGAAGTTGTTTTAGTTTTGAAAGGAACGTTACAAGTTGTGGGAAACAAATGGTTATATTAATGAGTTTTATTTTTCGTTTTTTAGTAGTCAGCAGTTGGCCAATGAAGACCATTGGAAAGAGCTTACACAATACTTTGGAATCAATGATAGATTTGAATCACCTGTGGATAGCAGAGCTCCACAAAAGGTGATTGTTGTTACAAAAGCTATGTCATTTTTCTTAATAGTAAAAGAAGTCACCGTTAACTGAGATAAGAGTAAAATTCAATCTATTCAAAAGTAAGCCTATGATCATGTCACTCTGAGGGAGAATAATTTTGTGCATATTTTTAAATGAATTTATTTTAGGTATCACGTAAGTTGTACTTGGCTTGCAAGATTTCTGTGCTTTCTTTCTAGATGATATTCGTGCCTATTTCCTTTCTTGATTTTGTGTTCTATGAGAGACAAAAGATTTGATGGGGTTGATTTCAGTGACCTTTTATTGTGTTTTAACATCAGAGTGTGCCAAGTCAGTCCACTGAAAGCAGTGGCTTTTTGAATTAGAGGGTCGAATCTACCATAAATGTGTTGTAAATTTAGTAAAACTTTAATTGATAACTGTTGCTTTATAACTAGTCATATTTGAAATAGCAGACAGAACATGATAGGTGAGTCAGGAACTCGAAATATAATGAACTTGTTCTGCAGGTTTTCTGTAGTAGACCCGTTAATTTTAAGACATCAGATATTTAGTTGGCATCCTTTATCTCGAACTTTGTTTTTCATTTGCTTAAACTTCTTCATTGACACTCATATTGATCAATTCTGAGTTCTGATGTTTGGTGGACATTAACTTGTCATTTAATAGCTCAGTATAGATCTGGAATGAAGCCCAAAGTGTTAACATGCAGCTGTTCTCTATTTAAGTTGTGATTTAATTGCTAGTGGAACATGTCTCATTAATTCCAGAAAAGGCATCTAACAGTTGGCTTTTCAGTTGTGCACTCTATTAACTTTCCTCTGAATAATTAAGTGTTCTGTTTCTCAATAATTGTTTGCTTTTCTATTTAAAAAAAAAAGTATTTATTATGAAACCAACTGGATTGTTTTCTTCAGCATTGCTTATGCTTAAATCCAGTGAGGCTGTAAAATGTCTCTTGTGATTAATGAATGAGTTTTTTGTGAAATTCTGAAGCCAGTGCCAACTGCTATGCAAATACTTCTGGATCCTTTCAGAAACTTCCAACTGTAATTTCCATTAAATGTTTTATTGTTAAATTATTTGTAAATGTCATTAAGTGAGTTATGTTGATCATAAAGGCTCAGTTTTGAACTGATTTCATTGTTTTCCACAGGATAATGATAATTCTGAATTTATTAGTGTAGTGGAGTGGCACTGTGCCAGAGCTCAGTTTTTGGGTAAAGATAAGATCATAGAACTGTAACGATACAGTGGTAATTGCCATTCTTCGTGTTACCTGACACATATACTTCACATTTTGTTTAGAAGGCTCCAGGGATGGAAGAGATAAGCCAGATCTTCAGATGAATTTTATTGTGACAGGCATAAACTAGTCCGTGTAATTTTTTTTAACCTACAGTATTATCCTGCACATAAGGTGGAACTAATGCAATGATTTGTGCTCAGGCAGTCTTTCAGTGAATTCTTAATTATACTGTCCATTACAATCCATAGACAAAGTGATTTATGTTACATAGAAATTACAGGTTTATACAGCGTCTTAAAATGAAGACTTCTCTGTTAAAATAATGTTTTTAAAAGGAGAAGCTCCCTTTATATTTATTATTTCTCTATTTATTTATCCTAAAGATATTTGCTTTCTTCTTTCTAGTCTGGCCTTGAACTTAGCATCGAGAAGTCTGTGGCTGAAGGTGACATTGATAAAGCTGAGGAGCTGAGTGATAGATTAGCAACTCGTGAGGTAAGTGGTCGATTAACAAAAGCTTTTAGGAAAAAAAGTAGTTTTGGACATCTGTGTTGTTTTTTTGTAATTTCTTGAATTGAAATTCAGCCACGAATGTTCCCAAGTAACCTCACCTTGAGAACTGGATACTGGCTCAGTCACTAGTAACTGAGTCAGTCACTAGTAACTGAGGGTTTTTTTGTATTTTTGTCTGTTTGTCTATTTGTAGCTGTTTGCTACAACAGTCTGGTCTTTCAAACTTGTATGTAGTGCTGAGGAAATGCTAGGGAATCTATCACTTATCTCTATCACATATGGAAGTTTAGTTCATTATGAGAAATGGTTCAGTTGGTGCATGCATGGTGGGTGGAGTAGTAGCAATAGCAGTACTTCACTGAAATCCACATAGGCTGTTGTGCCTATGGGAATGCAGGCATGGGGAGAAAGTGCAAAAGAAGAAAAATTAAGGTGGAAATAGAATAGTTTTGAAGCTGAGCAGAGAAACCTAAATATAATGCTTTTTTAGGTGAGTGTAAGAACTAGCCTTAGAAAAACTCATCTGATTTATATAATTTCAACAAGGGCTTTGCTTTCTTTCATCTGTCTTGTGTGCTCAAATAACTTCAGATGAAATGAGAATTTTCTGTTCACTGCATGTACCAGAAAATTCAGAGGTATTCAAAGATATAAAAGGCATTTAAAGGAAAAAGAATCCAGAACATTCTGAATGCTTCCCATTCTCATACAAATATTTAGCATATTTTAAGTACAAAATTTTAAGCAAAGCTGTAATGTAAAATCACCAGGTTTGAGTTTGTTTTAATGGCATAGAATGTGATATTGCGACAGCTTAAACTAGATGATTTTTGGGACAGTAAATACAGTTCTTTATGGAAATGCAGTTCTTTATGTTCCATAAGTATGGTAAGGTAAATCCAACTTCCTCAGTGTATGTTCTTATGTATTCATTAGAAATTCCTACACTCAGTGCAGTTTCTTGTCACTAGACAGCCTTTTTCCACTTGTGATCACAGAACCTCACTGCTCAAGGGTAACAGCTTCTGACAATGACAGAAATGTAGCCTAACGTTCCGTTTAAGTCCAGCCAACTTTCATAGTGATACTGTTCTGTTACCTTTTGTGTATGGAATTAAAAACAGTCCAAAGCTTCTCCTTCACAAATGTCATTATTCCATCTAAAATGGTTAGGGTATTATAATCAATAAAACATACTAAGGTTCTACTGCAAGTTGTTTGACTATAAATACAAATTAGTGTAAGAAGTTTTAAGGCTTTGTAATATTTATGATAAACTGTTATCTGATTTTGGTAACCATGGGATTGCCACATCTAGCATATCACAGGTATACAGCAATATAATATTTGTGGAACATTAGCTCCAAATTGTTGACTTTCAAATATTAGCATGTTGTAATTCTGAAAACAAAATGCTTGAAGTATTATTAGTATTCACAGCCTTGATTTGGTTTTGGTTAAGTGAGTTTATCTGAATAAATAGTGTACTACGTAAAGAAGGGAAACTCAAATGACTCTGTCTTGATCTCATGAGGAATTCTGTGAAGGCAGAAATGCAGTGAATTCACTATAGATTTCTCTGGTGTTTCAAGGATTTGCTAAGTAACCTGCTGCAAAATTTTATTTTACTTTGTGATCTTAACAGCTTGCATTTATTTTTTTTTCTTTCAATCATTTAAAGTACTTCTTACTCTGAAAATGTCCTTCTTGCAGTGACTAATTCTGATTCAGTGAAGAGCTGTAGCAAAGGATTTAGTTTTAGGAGAGGCTGGCTGAAAGCAGTGCTACTTTGTGCAGAAGTCGAATAAATAAAGCACTGCTTTCATGTTGTGTAGTAGCGATTCAATCACAACTTTCCCCCGCTCTTTGCAATTTGAAGCTCGTTTTTAACACGCATTTTATGTGATACCTGTAAGAGCTGAGTTAATTTTTAGAGTATGGGGTTATTTGTCTCTTAACTTCCAAATTCCAAAAGCAGCATGGTGAACAAGTTAGGCACGTATTGAAGTGCGACACTTCTGAAGTCTGGAAAAATAAGTGGATGAATTATTGTTCTGTTATCTCAACCTCATCTTTTTATGTATAGCTTTAATATTTCTTGAGCAATGTTGCAGGACTGTGTGTGAGAAGTAGCTGCCTTCTGTTTGGGGTGCAGGGGGTACAGCTCCCCTTGTAGCCATGTGAGAAGCATTCAATGGGTAGGTGTTCCTTTTTGAAATCAGGTGTATGGGGTTTTAATCGGCACCATTTTCTTTTGCAAGAAGCAGTGACTGGAACCTGCTGATAAAGCTTTTGCTTTGAGGCACAGATCCCAGAGTTCTTAAAGCCGTTTTCTGCCTTAATAAGTGAAACTAATTTTTGATGTATAACATTTATAAGCCTGTGAAACTGATAGGGCAGCTTCAGTATTTAGAAAAATGAAGCCAAAAATAAACAGATGACTGAGAATGGGCAGTAGAAATATGTCCTAAAAAGCAAAGGAATGCTAAAGTGATTCTGTCAGTATGCTATCGTTATGACACGGTGAGGTTTTCTAAAATCAGATTTCCTTAAAATCAGTGATGATGTGGCCAATATGCATAATCTAGCAGCTGTGAGTGAATCACTGAAATGCATATCCTTAACACCTAAATGATACTGCTTCAAGGTTTTGGATGTTTTGGCTTCCATGTGGTACTTGTTGCAGGCTCTTTAAGAAAAATGTTGCTGTAAATGAGGCTCTGGGCTGTATGTTAGTTGTTGCTTTCTTCTGCTTGGCAAAGACACACAAATGCTGATTTTTTTTTTTTGGAAACAAAATGAGAAAATCTAGTAGAGTTCAAAGTTTTTGACTATGGTAGACACAACTTAGGTACCTTGTGCGTGAGACTTTGTGATTGCACGTGGATTTGCATGTAGCTTTTGAGACTGTTGCTAAAAATGTGTTACCCCTGTTCTGGCAATTACATTTCAATTAATGAATTGTACACCTAATGTCTTGGCTAATCTCACTACGAAGTGTTACCCCTTGTCTCCTGTTGTCCCTGCAGCATGTCTTATGGGGAGGTTCAGCTTCACCAGGGAGTTACGGTTATCCCAAAATTCTTGATTGCATAATTTGTGATATCCTTCCTGAAATAACATGTGCATGTCTGGATTGTGCTGTGCAGAATAATGTGGTCCATCAGTAACTGTCTGCTTCTTCAGCTGGACTGCTTCTAGAACCCAGTGTAGCTTGAGCATCTCAATGCTGCTGTGCGATCATAGTGTGGGAGATCAGCACTCCTTTTGTTTGATGAATTTTTGTTTGTGTTTGCATAGTACAGGTGTGTCACAGTGCTTAATTGCTATTCACTGTGGATTTTCAGTGTAGTGCAAGAGTGTTCTAAAGCCTGTACCAGGTTACTATTAGTATTAAATAACTAGTAAGTCAGTATAGTATGGTGGCACAATGTGAGAAGCTAAGGTTCACTATTGTAATCCAGTTGCTGTTTTTGTTATAAGTATCTTGAGTATTCAGCATTGGCAACTGCTCGTATTTTAAAGTTCTGCATTCTCAGTGTGGAATGGCGTATCTAAAGCTATAGTTTGAGCACTGCATTTAATTATGAATTGTTTAATTTAGTAGATGTCGAGATAAATGCTAATATTAATATAGGAGTCCTAGAATGAATTTTTTAGTGAGGGGCAAGTTTGAGGATGTTTAACTGAATTACAATGATGATTTTCTAGGAAGATTGAGATTGAATGGAAGCAGGTACTAAGGTAGTTGGGTCTGCATTTAGTAAGGAACTGACACTTTTAAAAAAGACATTATTAGTGTAACACCTTGATTTGTACTTCAGTTGTTGTTACTGTCTGTGTGGCTCTGCCTGGATTTTTTGTGGCATGAATGTTGAGTAGTGAGAGCACTGCGACTGTGTGGTTGGAGGTGAGTATCCATTTGAGTAAAGACTGTGTGTAGAAATGTCTGCCACCTTCACTTTACTGTAAACTGATTTCAGTTTAGAGAGATACTTTGAAAGGTCTTTTCATAGTTCAGTGAAATAACTCCAAAAAATTTTCCCCTACATCCTCAACTTGTCAGCCTGTAAATATTTTGCAGGCTTCTTTTTTCGTTTCCCAGAGAAAGAATTTTTCTTAGTACTTTTTCTTCCTGAAACGATTTTGAATGTAGACTTCTTATGGCTGTAATATTCTAAGCACTGATCTGTCTAAATCTCAAACGTTGTGTCTGGCTAGTGGGTTTTCTTGTTACTGCCTGGTAAGGAGGTGCCACGTTGTCTAAGAGCACATTAGCCTGGGGACTGTAACTTGAACACAGTAAGACCATGTTAGATTTACCTGTCAAAATGGAAGTTTAGAAATATTTTGTAATTTAGTACATCAAACTACTGAAATAGTTGTCAGTCTCTAAATAGTGCAGGCTTTTTGACAGCACTGTTTGTGTGTGCTTAGCTTCGTGGCTTCTGGCGTTTTGGTGAGGTTTTTTTTTAAAAGCTCTGATTTACAAGGAAATGATGGTGCTATAATCAGGCTTAAATGAAAGATCTACATCATAACGGACCAAATTAATTATCTGCTCACTGGGATATCCTTTTCATTTTGCAGAATTATTGGTCTTCTTGTTGTCATCGAAGTTTGTGTTGCATCAATTTTTACCATTTTGTAGCGTTCAAGTTAGTGTTGTATGTAAGAAACTTCTAGCTGTATCATTTATAATGGGAAGGATGTGAGCAAGGCTGTACATTTTAACAACTGAGAACCCTTCTCTTAGCTGTGTTTTGTCTTGTGAATGTGGGTAGGTCATACATGACAATGTCAGATAGGTTGTAGTGCCTTGAACTGACTGCTCTTCCTTAGGTTTAATAGAGCTTCATTTCTAAATTCTGTGCAAAACTCACTTTATTGTGACGCTTTTAGGTACCTAAGAGATTGATGCAATTTTAGCCAAATGTAACTAAGCACCAATTACCTTGGAAGTTTTGCCCATTGAAGGACTCGGGGTGGGGAGAAGGAAGAATTTATTTCTAATCTGTGAAGGATTTTCTTTCTAACACTTACCAGTGATGCTTCCAAATATCACTCCTCATTGAGGTTGTTTTCTTTTAACCTTTGGAACATGGCAGGGTTATCACCTAGAATTACATTCTTATGCTCCCTTAATTATGTATATCTTTTCCTTAACAAACCTTAAAAAAGATTTCAGATGTTACAAGTCTAATTAAAGAGACAGACAAAGCACAGTTTATACTGTAGATTTTTTCTGCAGTTCAATTAATCAGCATGTTTTCTCTTTTAATTAAAACCATTTTAGTAAATTAAAGCCCACAGCAAAACACATATATAATTTGTTTGTAATTAGCTCTTAATTGGTGGTAGTTGAAGCTTAGCACCCTTGGTTTCTTTCTTCATGATTGCCATTTTATTAGCAGCCAGTCATTAATTAATCTTTTTTTCTAATTAGCTTATAAAACTGTTGATGGCACATTATTGTAAATGTGATTTTAAGTTCAAAGCTTGTTAATAAGCTTTCTTACTTAGAAGAACAGAGATAAAGAAATTGCTGAAAACAGTACTACAGTTCTTTTTTTAAAACTGCCTTTCTTATAAGGGGGCTGTGTAAAGCATCTAACAGCTTATAGTTAATTTTTTATTGCTGTGTTTTCTCATGAATGGAAGAAGTTGCTGGCATTTAAATGTTTAATTCTAGAGAAGAGCTTAATGTTACAGCAGTTTTCTGTCCTTGCTCCATTACTGTGCCACCCAAACATAATTTGGTGTTGTAATACACGGCATAAAAATACAACAAAGGTATTACAAAGTATTTTACAGTGGGAGCTGAGTACATCATTGAAAGGGGACAATTTTCACTGCAAAATCCACTCTGTATTCTTGTTTGCTTTATATATTTTATATACGTCAGCAATGGATAACATTCCATAACATAAAAGGAGAAAATCATTGCTAAAGGCAAGCCTGAAATAACTAGATTCATATTTGATGAGAAACTGTAACACTGTATTAAAAGGCTGTTTGGCTTCACTCCTGTGATCATAGGATATTTCAGGACCTGTTTGAATATAGATGCTTTCTTAAAGCCTCTGCTGGTTTAGCACTTTGTATATTATACCTAAGTATTTGGGGAGCAATTCTGGAAGCTGTTGTCTCATGCCTGTACCACTCCGCATTTACGTTGCACAGTGTGATGTAATGAAATGTGCTTACTGTGCAGTACCCGAGTGTTAAATGCCCTGATGTTTTTCAAGGATGTTCTCTGGAAGTTGTAGCAGATGCTGGTGCAACTTAATACAAATGTTTACTCTTCTGCCTGAACTATTTCAACTTCATCCATTTCTTCGCTTGTTTTAAAAGTGTTTTATGATGCTGTGCAAGAAACACTAGAAAGGGATAGCTGACAAGGAAAAAATTAAAAATTGGATAAAAAGTAAATGAATAATGTCATATTACTAAAAAGATGAGAGGCTAATTTGTGCCGACTTTTTGCTAATTTTGTTCAAGCCTCAAAATGAGGAGCTGTCACCCGTTCTGTGTAGCACTGATGACAGTGCCAATGATCCATGAAATAAGCTGCCGCTGGCTTTGTTCTGATAAGAATGAACAAATCTGCACAATGTACGGCTCCCAGAATCTCATTTTCATACTTGCATGCAGGCTAAAAGAAATAAGCTGTTTGCAGGCTTGATTAATCAGACATTTGAGGGTTTTTTGTCTCTTTGATCTCTTTCGTCTCCTAGGTAACTTGCTTGACATTAATGTTGAGCTTGAGTAAAGACAATCAGGAATTGTAGACCAAACTGATATAAAAATTAAAGACCTTAACACTTTAAGTACTCCAGTAATGGTTCCGCTTTACTTCAGAAAACATCTGTTTTCATTTAATTAAAGAACAAAAGAGAATGGCATAAATATTTTTTTCATAGAGACCTGTTATTCCGTAAAAAGTGAAAGTTTGGTAATTGCTGTTTTTGAAGGCATTTGTTTAGGAAGAAGCAAAGCTTCAGGAATTTGTTACGAGGTAACGCTTTCAGATGAGTAGAAATATCATGCAAAATAATGGACGAGGAATTTTTCCCTTATGCTGCATGAAGCATCTACAGTGAGGTACTTGCCATGGTTATTGGTAAACTTCCAAGTGGAAGGGTCTCTGACCTCTTGGAAGCTAAGTTGTTTATTGAGTTTGTCTTAAATACATACATGCTTTGTTACGGGGTGACCCACTGTATCAGCTTTACTATCCGATGTGGTTTACAGAGTTTAAACCTGTAAAATTGAAAGGAATTTAAAAAAAAAAGAGAAGAAAAAATAAAAAAAATGTCGCAGCGCGTTTGCTGGAGGTTATGCAGACGCTTTTACAAATCTTCCAAGTGGCTGTAAAGATGAATGCCTCAAGGGTCTAGCCAGGGCCCTGCTTTTCCAACCAGCTAAAGCCCTTATCTTAAATCCAAGCAAAGTACCATTAATCTTTTTGAAAGACCTTTTATGGCTTTTAATATATCCCAAATTAGAACATTTTACACCCTTGGTTCCTGAAATATGGTGATAAAAAGCCTTTAGAGCTTAATTTTCCTTACTGCGTGCTCTGACCAATTTGCAGTTCTTTGTGATAATGTTTAGACACCTTAATTAAAATGCAGCAAAATATTGGATGTTCTATATGGAAAATGCTGATACTTCTACTACACAAGAAATTGTTGTATATATTTTTTATTCATGCTTTCTTACTTCTTTTAACAATGTATTTTATTGAGTTATCTGATGACCTGAATTTTTTTTTAATGTAAAACCCATTGACCAAGCTTTCATGGATTTCTCTTGGGAGGGGTGGTGTTAGATGCATGTGTGGGTGTGGGTAGGAGCAAAAGACATTTAATCTGACTGCAGTGTTTGTGTGTGTTTATATTCAACACATTTGTTTTTTACGTCTTGCAAATTTCTCTCTATGTAGCCTAGAAATGATAACATTAACACTGCAAAACATTTCTGCTTTTACTTCCACATACTCTACAGAGGATCTTATTATCCCATTTTTCTGTACTTTTCAAAGATGGAAGAACTCATTCTGTCTTCCAGGAAAGACAGATCAATGTTTTTTGTGGTTTTTTTTTTTCCCCTCTTGCACTCATATAGACCTTAGTAGTGTATGCCTGTGTGTGTAAGTGTTCTATAGATTCCTAGAATGTTATTTGTAGGGAGAAACAATTATCACATATTATGAGCTGATTTTTTTTTTTTAAGCATATTAGGATATAAAATGCAATTCAAAAATAATGATGGCATGATTCTGATGGATGTAAGGTATCAGGATAGCTCGAAATATAGAGAATAATTGTTCTGTTCTTAGTATTTTTTTCATTAATATTTTAGGTGACTTTCCATAAGCATATTTATAATACGAGTATCTGAATAACTCTGCCTAAAAATTAATTGACAGTGTGGAAAAAAAAAATGTTGTTTGGTAGCCTTTCAAATGAGATTCGGCAGTTCAGATGTTGACAATATGTTATGATTTATATAAAATATTGTTAATGCTCATTAAAAAAATACAGATGTATACCTAATAGAAAAGTTTGGAAATGTCTTGTCGCATCTTGTGCATCAGGGTGATTTCACAGGTACATATTTATGCCCTTATAACAAGCCTTTGCAAAAACTAGATTCAAAAATCGTTTAGTGCTAGTAATTTTGTACAGTTCCTTGGGGGGGGGGGGGGGGGAATCATATGCTTACCACTGCTCAGAGCCTATTGTGGTGCACAAGCTGATGTTAAGTGCCTGATATATGTGCAGATTCTCTTCTTTAGAAAGATTGGGTTGTTTTTTTTATTCATAAATACTGAAAGAACCTTAAGGTAAATAACGTGTAGTGATGAGTGAGAAGGCTTTTCTTCTTTTTCAAATCTGGGTATCAGCCTACCTTCAGGGAAGGTGTTAAATGGGAGGAAGGTAGAATATATACCAGTGCATCCTACTGTCTTAAGTTGAGCCTCCCATCTTATTTGGGTAAACTGGTTTTCAGAGTAAATAATTGCCTGTACAGATGCAGCAGATTGTTCATGGAAATACACTTCAATAATGGACCTCTAGCCAGTGTTCAGGAGTATTCTTTTGGTTAGATCTCCTATGTTTTTTTTCTTTTAATGATCCCATGACTTTTTGGGGCAATGCAGAATGTCATGTTACATCTTATTTGTAGGTTTTGGACTGGATAGAAGAAAAGCCTGCTTGTCCACGTCACAGCTTGTAGTAGTTCTGGCTAAATTGTTTTTATTGGAGAAAAATGGTAACTTCTGACCCCAAATTCTTTCATAGCTTAGTTGCAAATAATGTCAAGTCATGATAGCAATCACAAAATCTGACAACAGTGAACAAATTGTGAGTGCTGATTAAGGACAATAATTTGATAATAGTTTGTGGTACCTTCTTCCACCTCTTCTCCTCTTCTTCTCCCTCTTGATATGCACTAGTGTCAACTTTAAACTTATTCATCCAATGACAATTGTGAAAGTAAAGTATCACTGACCCACAGCCAGTAAGACCTCGTTTGGAAGGCATGCATATTATGGCACCCAAAATTTGGAAGCTGGTAATGTGAAGATTAAATGCCAGGTGCACTGTAAGGACATAGCTTCATTTACTTTCCCAACAGACTGACTGAAGCATGACTGCAGGTGCTACTGGAGAATGAGTTGTAGTAGCAGTTCATCCAAACAGTTTCAAACTGGAAGTTCTTCCTATTGGTGGGACCTGATGGTGTTTCAGCATGGTTGAGGTTACAGGCTGACTGTTTGAAAGAGAGAGGGAGGGAGTGTATGTCTGTCTGTATTTTTTTTAGAAGAAAAAACAAAACTACAAGAGTGTAGTGGGAGAAGTGCAGCTATTGCCCTTTGCTTTTGTCCTTCAAAATGAAGGAACTACGTGAAAAGGATTGCTTGCCACAGGATCCCACTACTTTATATGTTTCTCAAGAGACATTCTTTCCCATCCAATCTTACCGTATAACATCAGCTTAATATTGGAAAGATATTTCAATATTTATTGACTTTTGAGAAACAATACCAGACCAAGTAATTTGTGAGGCTTACATTTCACATGAGCCATTTGCTTCTATTCAGTTTTCCTTTGTTCCCTTTTATGTCTTAGCTTGGTGTGAAAATTGCCAAAGCTGCTGCTTGCCGCAACTTTGTGAAAGCCAAACAAGAAGCAGAGGCTGCCCAAGAAGCTCGAAAGAAAAAGAAGCTTGCTTGGGGGTAAGTCATTTGAGTATGGAATTAAACATTTGTCATTACAGTGGCACTCAGTGTATGCAGTGCAGTATCATTTAAATGTTTCCTTGCCTGAAATAGGCTCATGTTGCTCTCATTTGTTTAACCTTGTTGTTGGTTTTTCTTTTCCTGAGCAGTGTGTGAGACCTAAGGGCACTTAACCAGGATTAATGTATTTGTTGTATTGTAAAAATTGCCTTCATTTTCATTACATTATTAAAAACAAGTTTTGATTTTTTTCATCATTACTGCTAAAAATAATAGGGTTAAATACCCAATGTATTTATGTATGTGAGTCCTCATGTTGTTTTATATTTTTCAGGTTTGAAGCTAAAAAAAGATGGGAAACAAAAAGCAACATGGGATACATGTAGTCCAACCTGTTCTCCTCAGGAGTCAAATGCCCATTTTGTACTTGAAGAATTTTTGTGGGTGACTAAACACACACACACACACACACACACACACACACACACACACACACACACACACACACACACTGCAAAAAACCCTCAAACGTCAAGAGAATCAGCCGAAACAAAACAGAAAAAGAAACACATCAAATCCCTTGCTTCCTCTTAATCCTGTGAGATTACACTATCTTGGTTTGTCATTCTTACAAGAGCTTTTTTAAAAATGCTTTTATGAAGTCAGAACTATGTTACAGATGGTATGTTTCTCCAAAATGTAAATATTCGGGTAATGCATTGAAGAATGCATTTGAAGTCTGGTAGAAGGCTGTCTAGAGATGGAATAAAATACTTGTTCCAGATGTGTTCTCTGTGCTGTATTGTTATATGCCCATTGTGTGGGTACAAGGAGAGAGAGAGAGAAGTTTTGCTGTTTTTTCCCTACTATCCTGTACAGACTTAATGAAGTACTTCATTTTTTTTGTCAGCTTGAGCGTTTGTGTGGTGCGTGGGGTAAATAAGAAAGGGGAAAAGAAGAAACAAAACCAAAAGTGCTCAATTTGTTTAAAGCTATTATTATTTATGCATTTATGGGCTTAGTAAAGGTGTAGAGAAGCTGGACCAAATAGTCCATTATCCCTCTACTAGAGGAGAGTGTGATGCTATTCATCATGTGTGAGTGCCATGTTCTTCTGAGTGCTTCAAATTCCCTTGATCCTTTCCTTCTGAGGAACTCAAGTTTTTAACGTCCTCATTTCTTTGAGTATATCAAGAATAGAAGCACTTATCTTGAAATATATCTAGGATCTGTTACATTGTACAGTTGTCTGTACCCAAGAAACCAGGATTTTACTCCAAGCCAAATGTTTTTACGGGTAAATTAGGATTTGAATGCTTATAAGCATTATAACAAGAACTGATGATGGTGATTTCTCAAAATTGTTCTCAGTGAAAAGGACCCATTTGAAACAAGTTCTCTCCCTGAAGCTTTTGCGTGTATGTGTATTCACCACAATGAATTGAATTGATAAAATAAATGTCAGTTACTGTTAACCAAGATTAATATGTTTCAGGCCAAAGGTATGGTATTAGCGTAATGGTGATTTACTGTAAGTACTTGAGGCTGAAACAACTTGCCAGTAAATAGTAATTTGAAGTTTTATGGCACCAATTTGAAGAGTTTAGATTCACAGTCCAGACGTGGAAAAGTGCATTTTTGTTCATTAGCCTTCAGGTGGTTTTTTTTTTTTGGTATTCTTTTTTCTTTCAGGCAGAACATCATATTTCTTTCACAAAGATGTTTGCAATATGGTAATCTGCAGTTAGCTGTAATTAGTTACGATGACAGAGTTGCATGCAATTTCCAGGACTGTAGGAGGCTGAACAGATTTCTGCAGTATAACATCATAAATCTCACTCTGGTTTCCAAACGTATCAGCTGTAGGAGCTTTGCTGTGGATAGAGGCAAATGATATCTCTTGGTGTTTGTAAAGGTATGTTGTGTGTTTACTGTTACAACCAATCTAGATGACACCATGAAATGACATCTAGAATTTTCCATTTGTGATGTAGGTTTGTGCAAAACGTTCTTGTCCCAGACTTACAGAATGTGAGTTTCCATAGTTTGTTACTACTTTCAAGCACATGTAGATGAGTGTTACATAGAGTGGACCTTTCTGCTTCTTATATACTGAAAAGTGAAATGATGCTAATACTTCTGCATTGAAAGCATCAGTATTTGAACATCTATTATTGATGTACGTAAAAGTAGTGTAGATTAAGCATGTTATACGTCTGCTCATCATAAAATCTTTAACACTTTATTGTTGAAATAAAGATATTTATCTTAATCATAAGATCAGCACTGTTTGGAAAATATTAAAGAAATCCAAATCCTCAAGAAACTCCTATTGTCTTGGAATTCAGCGCTTCCTATTTGTCACAGCATTGCAAATTATGTAATATTTTTCACTCAACTAATTAGTTTTATGTTAGACAATAATGTAATTGTTAGGAAGTATGCAAAACATTTGCTTTGAGTTACTTAAGTGTTTAATTGAGAATGATCACATTCCAGGTATTTTGGTATACCTAAACTCCACTCTCAGAATGTTAGTTAATTCCCAGAATTATACTGTGTTCAAAAGAAAGCTGATTGCTGGGGAAAGCATAAAAGCCTAATGCAGCTGTATAGAGATAATCTAAATGCATAATAAATTAATGCATAATTATACCTTTTATGAATGCTCTAAATTACTCATCTAAGATGTTTTACATTCCTGACTTTTTTTGGTAGAGTACTCTTGCTCTGCCCTGTGAATTTTGACCGAGTAAAACTACCCTTTGAGATCCAACTTTTCCTGGTTTTGAACCATTAAAACAGTCCCAATGCTTGTTTCTGTTAACTGAAACCTTTCTAATCAGCCTCACTATATAATATACTGAACTGAATTTGAGATTCTTTCAGTAAATGAAAAGCTTTGATGCTATCTCCCAGTCTGACTGAAATTATTTACCCATAGGAATGTACTTAAATTATTAATTTGTGTGCAAGTCTGTTGTGTTGACAAAGCAAAATGTTTATTAGATCAGTTGTTAGTATCTTGGGTTGGGCAATAGATAAGCAGTCTTTTCTATGCTTCTTCCTATTTCAGAAGCCTCAGGGAAACCTAAATCTATGCACCTATTCTTTACCCACCAATTTTGTATTTCTTCAGACTTATAGTCTTGATGTTCTCATGGATAGCCCAAGGAGCTTGCATCTTTTAAAGAGAAAAGTTTGTAGCTTCACAAGTGTGATTTTAATGTGAGCTACCTGACCTGATCAGAGCTGTCTTAGCTATCCAACTTTGCCAGCAAGGCTTCTTTAACTAACTTATTACAGTAGACACCATAATACTGTGAAGTCGTTTGGGTTTTACAGTAGATTTGGTCTGTGCCAACTTAATGACTCTCCACATTTTCACTATGCAGTGTCAGATGCTCTTCATTGTAAGTTTCTCACTCCCATGGACATCGTACTTTTTAATTTGTCCAGACTCACGTTCTTACAACTCTATGTTCAAAGGCCTGAGCAATTAAGAAAGAAATGGTTTATCAACTCCTATGAGAAAATACAGTCTAAAGTTTGACAACAGCACACTAATAAAACAATTAATATTTCTAAATACCACATTCCTGAGCTCCTAAACCAAAGAGTGGCTGCAGGGACAGTTTGACAGATAAAAACATATATATAGTTGTTAGTTTTAATAGTTTTTTTGCCTGCAACCATAATCTGTATCATTATTTTTCAGTTTAATTCTACTGGACGAGTTTCAAAGATAAATATGGTGTGTAATAAACCTTTGCAACCTCTAATTTGTGAAGGAGTGTCTGTCCAGTTAATACTTGTTCATTGAAGCAGGGGGTTTTGAAATAGCTGAAGTACAAACTGTAATTACTGATGTCTGTTTCCTATACACCTATGGGTTCTGGCATTTGGTCAAAAAATGTAATTATTGCTTAATCTCGGAGCATTTCCCATTTTCAAAAAGAAAAAAAACCAAACAACTTGCCTTATGAGAATTGCACAGCACTGAACAACCTCAGCAAGACCAGAGCAGTTTTTATTTGGTATTGATCATATAGAGTTAATCCAACAAAGTCTTTTTCCCAGTTATTTCTGACTGTTGCCAGTTCAGATAGGCATCTATTTTTAATGTACCTACAGCTCAAGTTCTGAACATTTTTTAAATGTATTAATGTTTTGGGCTTTTTTACTTTACAAACGGGATTTCTAAAAGAGAGGAATAAAAATCTTTAACAATTTGTTCAAGGACAAACTGAAGCTAACAGTGAAGGGACAAATGAACACTCTTCCCTGTTTTGTGCATGGTTTTCTTAGCTGGTGATTACTTGAAGAAAGAAGTCCTCAAAACATGAGGTGGGTGTCTAAATCTCTTTGAAAGTCAATGGGAACTAGGTGCCTCATTGCCCTCTGCCCCACTGAGAGGGCAGGAAACTGGAACACCGAGTATGAATTTTCCAAATGTCCCGAGGAGTTAAAGGAAGCACTAATTTCGTTCAAGATAAGTTGTCATCTTTGTCTAGAAATGGTTGAGTTGCTTTTTATCTGCCCACAGCTATATTTATTTCACCATCAAATCTTGTTTTTCCAGTTTCCCTAGAAATGGCTGACAAGAGTTGAGATTTTTTTTATCTCCCTGTTTAGAATCAAATTTGAAATTTGACACTTCTCAAAAAGCATAGTAATTAGATGCTAATAAATGTGAATAGCCAACTTCATAGGTGAAATGAGCTATATGGATTCTGCATCTGATGACTCTTACCAAGCTCATACTTCAATTATAATTCATAAATACAGATACCATTTGAGTAAAGGAAAGCTATTTGTGGTGGAAAGACAGCCTTAAGCCAAGATATTGGTTGAGTTCCAAGTCGCAGAGATGTGTGTCAGTTATTGAATAATCATACCAGCTTAAATGCAGATTTCGTTGGTCTTGGACTTTTCCAAGTAGGCTCTACCACAGATGAATTGACTTCAGATCAATATTAAGCAAGTACAGCTAGATTTGAGCAGCTGTATATGTGTTTTATGTTTCAGAATGAACTGGCTTTTCACAATTTAATTTTTGCTGTAACTCAGTGTAAATTCACGTGATGAAAGAGGGAAGTTAGATAAAAAAGTAAGGATTGTTACTCACATGAGAAGCAACTGCCTTCTTGCAGCAAAGAGGAAAATTTGTTCATCCTTTTTGATGAGCTACCTAAAATGACTGATATAACTAGACTTGCTGCTTGTGGTTTATTGACTAAAACATGGTTCTGTCTGTGGTGTCACTTAGCTGGAAGGTATTTATGGTATTTTGAGTCTTTCTGTTTGGAGGGTGGGTTGATGACCTTGTGAGATCTTGCTTAATGCTGAAGTACTGGTTAGCTTTTACCAGTGGAGACTGTTAACTCCAAACTAATAGTCCCTTGAATTTTTCAGACCTGTTCAATTAGATGAGGGAAAATCACCTGTATCCTCTGATAAATGTGATGATTTTGTGAAAAATCAGCATAACTGGGCTGATTCAGATTTTTAAAAAACATTTATTCCTCTTCTATATGATTTATTAAAATACCTATTCCACAGTTACATTCTAAGTAGGTCATCAACTCCCCAGGCTGCTCTCTCCGTAATACTGCAGGTTTCCAAGAAAGCCCTAAATAAAACCAGGTATAATATGCCAACGTAAACTAAACATCCAAAGATCATTGGCACATTGGCAGAGAGCATGATTCAGCTCGCAAGGAATTGAGAATGGAGCTTTTATTTTTTTCTGGAGTTAATGAAGAGAGCATTGAGAGCAGCCTGCTAGCAAGAGCTGTCATCTGTATACAAACTGCAAACAAGTGAGTCAGCCAAATGGACGTTTCCTATTTGAATACTTCACTCTTTATAGAAAGAAATTTATAAAATGTCCGCAGCAGTGCAAAGGGCCCTTCTTGTGGAAATATGTACATCACAGGATTCTATTTTATTTTTTGCTACAAATAATTTCCTTCTCTGGCTCTGCTCTTTGTTTATTCTAACAAGCATTTTAAAATAAGCTTTGCTTCAGATTGCTTTAATTTTCAAAGAACAGCACAGAGAAGGGATTTGGGTGCACTCTACTGCAGAAGAGCACATTTCTCTAAGCTGCGTGGGACTGTGGTTTCACCCCAATACTTTAAGCAGTCTTCCTAAAAACTCACTTCCCACCTCAACACGCACCTTGATGCCACTACGGTTTCGCACTGCTTCTGTGTCAGATCACACCCTGCAGTGGACTGCTGGCCATTTGGGTTGGGACTTCAGGTTACCTGCCTCTGGTGTGCTTAACAGTTGCTGCTGCCTTTTCAATCTCATTTTCAAGTGCCTTGGTTTTAAAGCTTTTTCCTTTCATGTTCAGTGTGTGACTCCAACAAAGGGAGTGACAGCACATCAGAAAGGTCAGACTAGAAGGGTGAGGTTTCTAGAAGAGGAAAGAGGGAGGGATGCATCTCTTGACCTGATGTTACCTCAGGATATGCTGCACTCAGGAGCCCTGTGCTTAGTCTGACAGTGCTCATAGAATCATAAAATGGCCTGAGACGAAGAGGACCCCAAAGATCATCTAATTTGAACCCCCTTGCCATGGGCAGGATTGCAAACTGCTAGAGCAGGCTGCCCAGAGCCACATCCAGCCTTGTCTTAAGTGCCTCCAGGGATGGGGCATCCACGACCTCTCTGGGCAACCTGTTCCAGTGTGTCACCACCCATGGAATAAACCTTCATGGATTTTGATAGCTGTTGATAATGCTGGATGTTGTCAAATGTGATTGTGGACTGAAGGGTACAATAATCTGATGTAATTAATTTTTTATTTTCTGGTTCATTCATGTTCTAGGAATTAGCCACGGACAGGGCTCTGCAAAATCACTGGGGATCGTATTCCCAGTATTCTGCTGCCCTCAGTCAAATAGAGCAGTGCTCTTACTTCAAAACTTGTCACACTGGAACAAATAAATATGGCAAAATTTTTATGAAGGCGTGCTAGGCTAGGAGTGAGTGCCTGCATTTGCTAAGGGGAACAGATGTTAGCTCCTATTTCGATGCTGAGTGGAGAAGGGTTTATAAATCTTTAATCTGTGAAGGAAACTGTTAGGCAGAGGAAATGAAGCAGGCACTGCAGTGCTTGGTGCTGCTAAACCTACTGTAGCCCTGAAACAGCTCTCCTTCATGTTAACTGCCTTGCATCTACCTGAGCTCCATTCTTCAGCACTAGCATTCATTGATTCTAGCATATGCATGTTGCCAGATTTCTATTGGGGGTTTTCAGTTTCTCAGAATGTAATTCCTATTGGAACTAATGGGCTCCATAAAATATCTGCATCTTGGTCTGAGAGCATTTGGAGTATCATCTTAAGTAAGGTGAAGTGGAACAGATTATGGAGGCTTTAACCAACAGCTATAAGAAAATGTGTAATGTCCAGACCTGATTTCTTTGATGCTAGGTAAAGGGTACAATGAATCATTACGGAAGTAATTGAGAGCAAATTAGGCTGAAGGAACAGAGATTAAGTAGGGCTGGTGGAAATGCTTCCAGGTCCACTGATGTTGATGTCGAGATAGTTTCTGTGTATTGAAAATCAAATAAGCAAATAAAGATGCCTTACGTAGCAAGTGACATGCCCTTAAGCTAGGTACAGGATAAGTTAGGTACTCAAGGCTGTCTGGAAAGTATCTGTAAAATTCAGCACATCTACTACTTCTAGCAGAAGACCTTCCCAAAAACGATTTTTGTTTTGTTCAATGAGAGTTTATCACAGCTGATGTGCCCCTGTCTTTACCCTCACTCAAGGGATGTACACCAGATATGTACAGGTAACCATCACTAGCACTGTAAGTAGACTGTTAAGGACTGACGTAAAAAACAAGAGGACCATGTAAGACAAATTCTCAGTGCCATTTGGAAGCACACACCTTCCTCATCGGTTTCTTAGCTTAAAAGGAGAGAGGAAGCTGCTGGACAATAGGAGCCAAGATGTCAGCAAGTGTATTTTAGGGAGAATGTTTCAGTAATCTTGAATGGCTTTTCAAAGTATCTCCCTCTAGTCATGCAATGGGGAAATTAAAGCCACGCTGTAATTTCTGCTTGTCATATCCGAGCTCCCTCTGGGGTAGATAGAGCATGTACTGCTTGCAGAGATGTGAACAAAATATGACTTGAGTAGCAATTTTACTTTCATTGCCACTTAGTCAAATGTTCATTCCTATTGCACCGGTTGTTTGCAGTGCTCTCAGTTAACAGTGCTGACTTGTAAGGGCCCGAGTATTTAGTATAAACGTGCCTTTCCCCCCTGCCCCAGTAAAAGCATAAACGAGTTAGGAGTGTTGGCCAGAGCCATGGAGAGCATGACTCACAAAATGTAGAGACCTGATCTCACATGAATCATAGCAGGAACAGGCAGTCTGACACTTGACTTTTATATGGTAAGAACCTGGCAGCAACCTTTGTGATTCACAAGTAATCTGTTATAAGTCCGTTTTCTACTGTTCGTAACCTTTAGGCCTTCTGTGTTTTGTGTTTGTCCCAGGCTGAATGCTTTCAACTCAATTATTGTCATAAGTAAATGTTAACTGGGAATTTAGGTGTGACAATCGTATCCAGGACACTATTTTTGGAAATAATGGTTAGAAAATCAACGTTCTTTCCATGTTATTTATTTGTTGTGAAATTCAAAAATTTTGATGACATTTCAAGAGTTGTGTCCTCAGGGTGATGATTTGCTAGTGTGATGTGCCACAGACTAAACACCTTCTGTGTAGATCTGAAGTTTTATTTATTTTTATTTCTAGTTATTTTTTACTTATTTGATTTGTTTCAGGCTAGTATTTCTGACTTATCTTAACGGCATTAGAAGCACACCTCACTTGATATTTACAGCACTGTGCAGTGATGCTGCAGTTCATCATATAAGCACAGATTTCTACTAAAAGAGGAGTGTAAATGCTTAGATCACGTATACACCAACTGAAAAAAAGATGTCCATCTAATAACAATAAGAAAATTGAATTTATCCTGAGGATAAGTGTATACGCTCTATTGAAGCAAGTGGTCTTTTCATGTAAGTGGAACTGCACATGTTTTCTCCAGGGATCACTTCACTCTACTTTGCATTTGTGGTCTACACTGAAATTCTTTAAGATAGGAAAAACTTGCAGAGTATTTGCATGTACTGAGTGCCTGGCATAGATCAGAGCCTTTATTTCTTACTTTTACTCACACTACAGTCATTTAAAATTAAAAGAAAAATAAAACAAGTAATTAATCCTGTATGAATGTTCAAACGTTCTGTTACTAAGAGTTAGTTTCTCCCCCTAGACCTAGGACTTCCTCTGTGTATGATCCAAGTAGGTTAGTAAAAGTCCTCTCTAGGAAAATACAATTTTCAAGCACCGTGACTGTGCTATGATACTAACTGTACCTGAATCTTTTTAGATAACAGGCATCATGCTGTCTTTGCTTTATTTATCTCTGATCGAAGAGCAGGAGAACACAGAAGTAGCAGTCAAGGAACATATTAGGAGTGTACACGCAGGCTGTGATAGTAAGATCAAGCAGAACTTGTGAGAAGGAGAATTTTCTTCATCTAGAAATTTGGCTGTGCTCATTATAAGATCCACCCTCACAAAGGGAAAAGAGCAATCTGGAAAATCTCTCTTCTCCCCTAAAGCACAGCCTGATGTTGGTTTAAAGATGTGGGTTGGGACTCCAGATGTTTTTCCGTGATCTTTTCAGACCAGTCGAAGTAATCACACCATCTGCAGTCCGTGCTGGCTAGCAACCATCTAGCTCCAGTCCCAAATCTGTTCAGCTCTATTAGTGCAGAGCTGTGTCCACTCTATTAAATCCTCTGAGAGACCCTAAGCCTTGTTTGCAAATATCTGGATAGACGTTCCTCAGAAGATATTAGTTCAATATCCAGCACTGGCACCATTTCGCTGTGAGACCCTGGAAAAAATGCCTTGAGCCAGATTTTTAAACACAGGGAGGCATCCCAGAGCCCGCTGTTAAAATGCCACTGATCTTTTAAAAGACGCTGCTCAGTTGCAATCCATGTTTTTGCCAGAGGATATATATATATAAAGCCACTCAAACTTTGACACTGCCTCTTGGGGAGGCTGTGAATGGACTTGTGCATTAACCCCGAAGTACAGGCACGCTCGTTCTGATCCAGTGGAAATGTAATTATTTATGCAAACTGACATGACACAATTAAGAGAGAATGATTCAACCTCAGGATACTCGGTGTCTCAGTGGCCAGGATATTTCCTCAGCAGAGGGAAAGAAGTCCTCCATTCCAAAGAATGATTCTATGCAGGAACCTCCCCTGCTTGCAATATATCTTTGAAAAAGGCTTCAACCAACACCTAAGCTCCCAGCTCTTTCCTTTTCAAAGTACTCCTGGACAGAGCTCTCTGTTGTTAGAAGAATAAAGGCTTTCACTACAGTGAAAGCAAACATAGTTGCTTCTACCTCCTCCCACTGGACAATTCTCTTCTTAGAAATTTGTTTCTGTATTTGTAGTTCTCTGAGCCTGGCTCTTCAACTCTGTCCAAACCAGGCAGCCCAGTTCCTTTGGCGAGCATCGTTTGTTGTATTGGTGCCTGCTACTGATTACTTTTCCCAGGACAATAGGTAGACTTCATCCCTTTTCTTTCAGGTTTCTCAAATGGTGGGCAGCCTCATTTGCATTTAGTATACTGAAAGCAGCTGCAAGAGGTTAAAAAGCCAAAAGAGGTAATGGAGAATTTGCCACGAGTTATATAGAACTCTGTAAGAAAGGCGTGTACAGTCTGTTTTATATAGGCAGGTAATTAAAGATAGTTGGAAAGCTTGATTTTGAAATCCCTTTCTGAATGAAGTCTAAGAAGGTTTCTTCCAAAACCCAACTTCTTTTACCTGAAGTCCTAAATTGATTTTAATTTTGTTTTCTTTCCTCATGTGGGAAGAATGAAGGTAAAAGTACAGTTTTGTTAACTTCTCACGTGTCATTTTGCAATGAATACCTCTGGAAAGATCTGCAGGCGGTTTAAAGAAGCCTCTTCATAGGAAATACTTCCAAATGGTGTTATAGGATGAATTGAAGTTTGGCCTGATTCTAAGATAAAACCAACAAGAGAATTGATTGCAGGAGATGCTGGATGCAGTCTCATTCAGAAATATTTACCTGGTCTCTGTATAATTCTTTAATGAAAGATGTACACAGTTTAAGGAGAGGATGAAGCCTTTGGGATAACCTGCTTTTGTGAAAGAAAGGGAATGCTCTGGTTCAGCTTTTCTTCTCCAAGGTAGCCACTGTCCTTTCTGTAGAGGCACCTCACAGTGAATAGCAGGGAGGCTGTATATGCTAGAGGGAGGCTCGGATGTAGAAGAAGCTGAATTTTTTGTTTCAGCATAGCCTGGATTAGAAACAAGAGCTGTAGCTGTCCACACCACATGAGGACAGCAGCACCCCAAGAGCTACAAAGCTCCAGCTGTCCCCAGTACTGGTGCAGAGCGTGGTTTGCATGGCTTCCCCCAGCTCACTGCAGCTTGGGTATTGTAATTCTGCTACAGTCGAGCATGCCATCTGAATTCATTTGTCATATTCTATGAACTAGAATTCATCAAAGCATATTCACTGGCCTTTTAATTAGTGTTAGATTAGCATTTTAAGATACGGATAAATTCCCAAGTCTAACTTTGTTTAAAGGTGCATATTCAATACAGTATCCAGGAAATCATGTATTCTCGTGTACTTATTACCTTAGTAATGTAATGCTGTGAGGGAAAAAGGCAGATAATACTTCCGACAAATATTAAATGTTATTTGTATAGTTACTCTCTGTGAATTTAAACGGAAAACCATTCCTCACGTCTTGCCATGAAACACACACAGATTTCTTTTGTGGCTTTCATGTTTCATTAAAGCTTTGTATGTGGAGAAGAGGAAAATCTAAATCGCTGCTTAATTAAAGGGATACTGTCAGTTTAGATATATTTTGAAGAAATGAACTTTGCTTTTTACCTGTGTTGTCAGTAACACCTAGGTTTATTAAAAATGAAATGTTTTTTATACATCTAATATACTTCCCACCATTTATCAAATGGAGTCTTTTCTTCTCTTTGGCTGGTGAAACTGAAACAGTCCCTTGCTCCAGCTTCATTGTCTGGATCCTATTAACTATGCCAATGCTGAAGGACTTTAGGTTGTAAATGGCAGGAGATGATGCTTATGTATAAACAAAAAAAAAACCAAAAAACGTCTTCCCCCCTAAAAAAATCCATAAGAAAATAACAGACACAGAGCTCTGACTCTTCAAGACTGGTTTTGTTGTTGGATTTACAGGAGTTGCAGAAAGGATATAAGAGATATGTGTTATGTGTTAATGTTATTGTGCTCAGAAATAGCAACATATTCTGCAATTTCAAAACTCTGCAGTACCAGAGAGTACACTATTTACTAACTGACTCTACCTATGTATAGCAGTGAAGGCTCTTTTTGGAGTTTCATATTAATACAGTTAGCATCCTCATGAACCTATCTGATAATACTTCTACATGGAGGCTTAAGCTCCTTAAGCATTGTTCACACCTTCAGGAAAAATAATATAGCTAAGTTCTTCCTTTAAATAAACTTTCTAAGCAAGCCTATTAATATTTTTCTGCTATCTGCCACAAGGGGAAACATGTAGACAGTTATGTACAGAGTTATAAATCTTGGGCTGCTGAGTATTAGGTAGTAAATTAAATGAGAAGTGAGAGCTCCTCTCAATGGATCTTCCTCTTTCATTTTACCACGCAGGAACATTTAAGTTGTATGCTGAGGAAAAAATCTGCCCCTCTGAGAGATGTTCCCATGTTCTGAAAAATAAACCTGCCATGTAAAAGGTGCTTCAGAATGCTTTTGTGGTAAGGATTTATCACCCAGAAATGTAAAAGCTTGTGTGGTGTCAAACACGGTTTTATCATTTTAACATGAGTATGTGCACAGCAAGTCTGCTCATAAAATCAGACTTCAAGTATCTGAGGATGTCCACAGGCTTCAATAGCAAACAATAGCATGTGGTTTGGCTCCTGCCAGAGAGTTGGGCAATTGGAACTCAGTTCCCAGGTCAGTGATTTCCTCTCACTGGGAGCAATTCACTTCATCGTTCTCTGCTTCACAGTTCCCACTCATCAGGGACGGTGAGAGGAGTGAAGGAGTACATTCCCACCCTTGTGATGGCTGGGGTGGCCAGAGGTCCCCATGGTGGAATCTACACAAATCACTTAGTGGATAGAAATTCTGGACACAACCGTGGACGCTAACAGGAAATTCTGTCTGCTTTGAAATACTGTCAGGCCATTAAAAGAGAAGAAGAAAAAAGGCAGCACTCTAAATAAGAAATGTAATTGTAAATGAAATATTGTCAATGTTTTGTGTCAGACACCTTTGTGCAACATCTTATCATTTTCGTCCCATTTGTTGCTGTATGAGTTTCCAGTAGTGCGGTGGAATTTCATTTGAACAACTACAAAATAATAATAATGAAAATAATAATAAAGAAGTGAAGGATTTGGATCCTAACCGTGAGAGTTAAGCTAGCTGTGCTTATAATATGCCATAACCAAGCAAAAATACATAAATAAGGAATCAGATGTGTACAGACAACACAGGACATAGATAGTTCCTTCAAGCAGGAGGCATATGGCCAGCAGCTGGCAGAACTCTGCAGATCTCTGTGAAACTAAACGATAATGTAGACATCCTTTGCAGCATGTTCCTGGGTGACAGTAACTGGGAGGAAGAAAAAGATTGGCCATTCCAAATCTTTATTTTATTTAGCGAGGCTTTCATTGTTTTTGTTTCTATTTTGAAAAGAGTGAGGAAGAAATGTAAAGGCAGAAGCTTCCTGGAAAGTATAAGCTTGTATGAAGGACAACAATGGGAAAATAGGCTTTTATTTTTGCTCAAAGACTCTAAATTAAACTCAACTTTCAGCATATGTTAGTATTCATAGTTCTTGCTGATCATGCATCAGAACGAAAGACTTGTGACGATTATTAGTTCTTTGTATTGCGGTAGGTCCTAGAGATCAGGGTGCTATTATGCTAGTTGTTCATAATTAGTGATTGTGTACTCCCTGGAGTGGTGTCTATCTCCATAAACAAGACAAAGGATGAGAAAAAGGAAATAGTATTGTTCTCATTTTCCAAACAGCGGGCTGAGAAACTGGAAAATTGAGCTATTTGCCCAAGTTCATGCAAGAAATCTTAGTCAGATTTTGGTAAACAAAGGTTCATGTTCTGTTTGTCTTGTAGGGAGATGTCTGTCATTTAGGTATGGAAAGAAAGCGCTGTTTTAAATATCAAAATACTGTCAGGTTGGAACAAGAAATTATTTTTGTCCCCTTTAAATCTATTGCATGTGCATATGTCATTATTATTTTTTAATTATTGTTCAGTATTTTTAATTGTTGTTCATTTCTTCTCTTTTCAATATTTCAATCTTACTTCCATCTATATTTCTATTTAAAAACAGGCTAGCATGAAAACTAGGAGAGGAAAGAGCTGAGATATGTAGTGAAAAAAAGCAGTACACCAGAACTGTGATGAGACTGCATGTGAAAGTCAGCCCAGGAGTGCTGCTCTTTACGTGACTGATGCTCTGACATCTTTGGGCTGAGCTCCAGTGCTCCCCTGCCCCACTGACAAGAAGTGCTGGAGTCTGGATTAAGACAGCTCCTGGTGCATTTGGAGGTGAAAGAGGCTTTGTTGTAAAATAGAGTTAGGTTGAGAAAGCAAGGAACTTACATCACTGGGGATGTTTCTGTTGTGAATGGCATGTGACGTTTGTGATCCTGAGCTCTTGTCCAGCTCTTTTTAAACCCACAACTCTGCCTCTTCCCTATCTGTGTCATCATGGACTTGCACGAATTTCCTGTGCCTGGCAAACCTGCCCCATGTTTGCTGAGCTCTCAGGAGCCCATTTTACTTTTCCTATTGTCCATGTGATATGAAGAGTCCAGAATACAAATTAGGATCTTATTCTCAGTGCTGTTCCACGTGAACATATGAAACAGAGATGCTGAATGCAGAACTGAAAGGTCTCTTTTTCCATCCTTTGATCCATCCTCTCTCTACTTTAGTACATGGAGGTGTTTATACATAATGAATTACAGTCTGTTTCATTCGCCCTTATTTCTTAGTGCCAAGAACACTGGAGCTCATGACTCCTAGGCTCATATTGAGGTCAGGAGGTTCCCCTCAAAAGGCAGTGATGAGGATCCTTGGACATCGCCTTGGAATTTCTTGCTGCAATGTAAGCCAGTGCTGAACAGGTTCAGAGACCTTCTGGGGTGGCAGTGAGCCCAACACTGGCACAACATTTTGTAACACTTACCGTACAAAGTGGAAGGAAACGTAACCAAATTAACAAAACAAAAACCACGGCTAAAACTTAATACTATTTGGAACACGGAGTTGCCATAACAACTTGATGCAAAAGTCTTTGGCAGCAACTTTGTACTCGGTCCTATTGAGGCTAAAATAACCTTACTCTTGTGTTAATACTTAGCCAGCATAGTAAATACTATTGGTTACAGAAAATTAAAACTTTTAAATAGTGAAACTACTTTTACTGAAGTAAAAGAAACCTCTTAAATCTAAGTGTTTTTCTCCTTTTAAAAAAGCATAATTTGTCAGACATTAAAATAACAAAAGGTCTTTGAAAAAGGATTATGGTTTCTGATGTTTCACTACTAGAATGGATTTACTTTATATCCTACTGATGTTGTAATCTTGAATTCTGAGGTAATGTTTTAGCCCTTTCTTTTCATATAAATAAAGATTTCAATGATAGCACTTCATTTCTTCTGTAGACCTTTCCTTTATTTTTCAAACTCCTCATTTTCTCTTGCTTAAACCATTTCATCCGAATAACATACAAATTGGATGCAGTGCTTATTAGGAGGAGGGGAACGGTTAGAAAGGCAAAGCATTTCAAATCAACGCACTGCTGGCTGCTAGCTAGATTTTAAATGGAGAATTTCCATATTATATGTTTTCCTTTATGGTTTGCTTCTAAAAAAGTCCTGTTTTTAAAATTTCCCCACAGAACATATAAATATAGATATTTTAGCACAGCATGTTGTGGTTTTTTGTATATACTGTGTATATATATATATATATAATTTTTTTTTAATCCGCTTGAACACATTGCTATGTGAAGCACAATTATTTTCCATTAGTATGAAGCGCTGATTTTAAATAATGAAAAGGTGTATTTTAACATTTCTACTCATTCCTCAATCAACAGTGCCATGTGTTTCTCTCTGGGTAGCATATGTTTTCACTAACACTGAGTAACTTTAAAAAGTCAAAAATTCCACATCTTCTCTAAAATTAAATCAACTTTTTACACTCAACTGTGGGAAAGGCCTCCTCAGAAACTGCTTACAAGACGGATTTGTGGACATTGGAAGCATCAAGGGGGTTTCTCATTTTAAAAACTGATGACTGGAACCTGGGGTGTGGTACAAGGCTGTGAAAACTATACTCTGGAGGAGAATTGATCAGTCAATCACCTGCTTTTATTTTTTTTTAGTTCTGTATGAGGTACAGAACGAAGGATGAGGTGCCCTACGGCCTCCAGCAGGACATCACTCTGTGCACTGAAAGAAAAAGAGGAGACCAGCGGGGCTCGCAGGGGCAGGTGCTGCGGAGCTGCAGGACGGCTTTGCCGAGGATGGTGCAGGTGAGGTGGGACAGTGCAGGTGAGGTGGGACGGTACAGGTGAGGTGGGGCAGTACAGGTGAGGTGGGGCGGTACAGGTGAGGTGGGGCAGAACAGAGGGGGCTGCGCCCTCAGGTTGCGGTGCCCCAGGACGGCCAGCAGGGGGCGCGCCCCACGCGGCGCCGCGTGTATTGCACCGCTGCCCGTGTGTTTCGGGCTGCCCCACCCCGCTCAGCCCGATCTTCGCGCCCTCTTGAGATGTGCGGCAGACTTATTTCTACTAATTTTTAAACATCGAGTGTATCTAGCGTACTTATTACTCCTAATTAGTGTGAGAATAAAGAATCAAAGAGGGTATTCCTCCGATGACTTGTTTTTGAAGAGTGACAAATTAATCCCCTTGGATGTGGCTGAAGCCAGGAAAGATCTGTTAGTTCCTCGAACCGACTGCAGCCGTTAAACGTTCAAAACTCCTCTCGTGATAAACAGATGTAACAGCTCCTTATTTCCTTGTGTAACCCAGAGCCCAGGGGCTCACTTCCCGGAGCCAGGCCGTCCCCCAGCTAAGGAAGGATGAGGAATGCACGCCATGAGATGCTGTGAGATGTTTGCCTCAGTGCAGTGTGCATCCCTGACCCACTGCATCCATTTGGTTTTTTTTTTTTATGCTCTTGTGAGCTTTGGACCAAAACCCTCACTGCTTTGCTTGCACCATTAGCACTGCCCACCTTCCTTGAAACGGCATTTGGAGTGTGATAAGGGAAAATCTTACGGCTCAGTATTTTTTTCGTGTGGCTCTCCCTGTAAATGCATCGTAACATTTCAAGGGGATGCTTGTAATCTGCTTTAATAGGGATCATGTGGCATTTACAAGAACGATGCCAACTTCAAGGGTGCTACTTTAAGTCTTCCCCCGTTTGCTTCAGCTAGAAAGTGTGAGCGATGCGGAGGCGATAAGCCAGAGATGAGATTTTGACAGATGCCTTTTCCAATGGGATCTTGAGATAAGTGACAGTGAGATTTCCAGCCTGAATTGCTCTCCAGGTCCCAGCGCTGGGCTAGGAATGAGTGCGACGGGGAAGGCGTGGAAGCCACCTTTGTGTTCAGTGATCAAAGCAGGGCACTGACGGCTGTCTAAATGCTATCAGCCCATGACAGGCCCCCACGGGGCTGCTGCACCTGCTGACCGTGCTCCTTTATGGCCGTGCTGCATCCCGTCGTGTGCTCCTCTTACCCTGGGGTGATGCCGAGCTGACTGTGCCTGCGGGTGTGCGCTCACAGTGGGGTAATCCTCAGCTGTTTGTTCCAGCAGCTCAGAGGGAACAGCTGCTGGTCCACTGTGGATAAAGGGTGTACAGCTACAGGCAGCCACGCTCAGGTCGAGCAGGGTTAGAAGGTGGTTTTCCCCCATGTGCTGTCCCTGCTGTGGGCCTCACGCAAAGCTCCCACTGCAGAACAAGATATATGGAGTAACTGGAGACTGCGATGTTTAAAACTCTTATCCTGACCCTTTCACGGTCCTAAAATTTGTGGCTAGCTGAATATGATAACCTCAAAGAATTCCCTTTCCAAGGGAACATACGAGTCTCTTACACACTTAAGGCAAGGAACGTAATGCTTCTACTTCACATCAGGCAGGACAAAATATACCTAATAAAATCCCTTTGCTGTGCTCGTCTTCAGAAATGTGACATTTTCACATGCTTTTTCTCTTGGATATCAGACCTTTTTCAAAAAGAACCAGGCTCTAAATAGCTGTGAAAATCATGGAGAAGGGGAACTTCTATGAAACAGAGTGTGCCACAGGATACCAAATGAATGCAGATGAAAACATATGGATTTGATTATTTTTATCTCATACACTACACTTCCAGTGTCTTTTTTTCATACTCTCAATTAAGTTTTTCAATTGAATTCCATAAAGTGATTTCCAGAATTACTAGGAGGAACAAAGAGGAAAAGAGCAAATCAGGCAAGGAGGAGAGTAATGCAATTCAAAAATAAATGATAATGCCATGTATGTAATCCATAGTGCCGAGGAGTATTAGGCCTGTTCCCACCAGCAAGATTTGTAATGAAGAGAATGGTCATGGCAGCTTAAGTTAAAGGTATACCATACTCAGTGCTTCTGAGCCAGACCTGAGGTCCTGTTCCCTGGAAACCAAGATGAAGTTTGAGGATAGGTGAGATGGCCATGATTCTTTGAATGTGAGGCTCAGAAGTGGGAACTTGAGAGCCCAGAGAGGAATGAAGCTGCCTCTCAGACACAGAGAAATGGATGAGGCCCAGATAGAAGGTCCAATGTTGAGTGCTGCTGGAGGAGCAGTGAGAGACAATGGAGACAGTCAGAAGATGAGATACACGTGGAAGACAGAGTAAGCCCATTTTTTTCCCCCGGAAACAGTGTTTAAAAAAATAAATTTCTAGACATAGGGAAGCAGATTTTTAAGTGAAACACCAAAATATTCAGACTTGCTGTAGAGTCATGAAAGGAGAGAGTGCTCTTGTTGGATCTAAGGCCAAACAGAGGTGAATGTAATCTCCTCTTTGCTCTTTCAACTCTCAGTATCCCAGGTCCGCATCAATTTTCACCCAGATATTATATGGAAAAGGTTGCACAAATGAAGATATTTCTTTGCTTCTTTCTACTTCTTCCCACCTGTGGCTGCTGTAGTTCACACCGGCCTTGCCTTTCCCTCAGCACAAAATCTTGCTGCTGAAGAACATGGCTAGACTGCAGCGCAGACTTATCACTTTATTTTCTCCTATGAGCAAGGAGTGGGAATGTCTCATCTGGTGTGTTGAACTCGGATCTAAGTGCTAAAATGTTTACTGCTTTCAGTCTGCCCAGCAGGAGGCTCTGAATAAAAGTGATGGTTGACAGCCTGCTGCTGTTGGTACTGTCCAAGTCACAGAGGCTCACAGCAAATCTCACGTGATGTCTGAACTTCAGACTTCTAATTTTTTTAGGGGGCTTGTTCCACAGGTAATTGAGATGATAGTCTATTAACATTTGATGACATCTCAGCATTTGAAATATGTTTAGTGAGATTACAGCATTTATATCTAGGAACTCTTGATCATCATCTACCTTCCCTAATTAATGCATTCCTGCACTTAATGGCATTCGTAGCAACAAATAATTTCTGTTCTTTGCACCTCGGCACTACGACGTGGATAAATACATATATGTTTTTGTTATTTTAGAAGAAAAATCCATGCACTGTGAGTAATGAATTGGAGGTTAAGTGACAATTTTTCTTTATAACCCCTCATGTCTTACAGTCTGTGAACTGAAAACTGGATTAACCTTTAATTACCCCCTGTGATCTCTCAACCCTGAAACAACATTACCACTCCTCCTAGTGTTATTTGCATACAGCATTTAATGAGAGAAACATCTGTTTGCATATTTGGTGTCATTAATATTATGTAGATGAGCTGAGTAGTCATGTTGCAATAGGCAATTGTGCGGAAATCCCCTTTTCTCTCATTTTGCTCTATTTTCCTCCTCCTAACAATTCTGACTCGTATTAATTAGAAAAAAAAGCTGTCTGGTGCCAATAGTCCTGCATATATAATGCACAGCTGCTATGTGATCTGAATGGCAGCACAGCAATATCCTGATGAATTTATAAAATACAGGGTATTCATTTTGAGGATGTTAGGCAAACCTGTTGATATTTTTTGAGGAAAACTTACCCATTAAATAAAATACATTACTGAAAATTTAATTAGTACAAGTGAGATAGCTAACAGATTCTTTTTTTTCCTCCAAACTCTACTTATTATTTCTGTCTAATAAGATAAAACATTAAGTACCTAATCCAGCTGCCATTTGGTTAGATAGGCTTTAGTGTAGAGCTTGACACCTATTTCTATTCTCTCTGACAATCAGAAATGTTTCTTATAGCCCCACAATGAAATCTTTATTCTGTACTGATCCACAGTCATTGAAAACTGTTGGGCCACTGCAAATAGTGAGAGCATTAACCTGAGGTCTGGAAGAAGATCCTGTTTGGCTGGTTTTTTTTTTTTTGTTGTTGTTGTTGTTTGTTTTTTTCTTTCTTGAGAAATGAGAGGAATTTTTTCCTTTTGTTTTGCTTGAAAACTGTTTTCTTGAAGTTGTTCTTCAGAAAAGTCTAAGCTATTGCTGATATAAATACACACCAAAGAAGTACTGATATATATTTCAGAGAGAGGCATGGGGAGACTGAACTACGGAGGAGAATTCTAGGAAGAAATAGAATATTGATTTCTGGGCTGCAAGTTCAAACTCCCTAAATCCCAGGTGTTACCATTTGATGAATGTTTAGCCAACTTGAAATGTGTGTAACATCCTAGGTTAGATACCAGTAAATAAAGTCCAGGATCTTTAGAACTGTGCTTTTAGAGGAGAAGCTGAGGATTTGGTAGACTTCTTTTCCTGTGCTATTTTTTTATTGTCTTCTGAATTTCCACTAATTCAAAGGTGGAAAATATTTCCTACAGTGAGACAGATCACACGTTTTCCATAGATCTTACATTCTTATCACAAATGTCATCAGTTTGCCTTTTTCTACTCAAACTGAGCCACTGAGTTCATGTCAGTGACTACTGAAAGTTAGCACAGCTCTAAGCGTTTCTTTATCTAGAGTTCCACGTGGATAAAGAGGAGTTTCATTGCCAAAAATTACACCTGAGCTGCATTTATCTGTTCAACCATTCCTTTGTTGAAGGCAAATGAGTAGAATGGCTCCACAGTGGCCTTTGTTTATTTTGGTGTTGACAGACAGAGAGTTCCTGGTATCTGCTTAGCTTAACCTGCAGAAACATCACAGTTTGAGACACAGTAAGAATTTCAGGCAAGAATGGTATTTACATTCTCTGCCTGAATTTGTTTCTTCTCTGCTGAACTTCAGCTAAAGTCAGAACTGTCTGGTGGTGATGCTGTCCAACAGAATCACTGCTCCCGAGCAGCTGCTCACCAGTATCACCCTGGCTATCTGGGACCTGGCTAGCTTAGAAAAAGGGAAATCAAGTTGTTTTTTTTTTAATATTTGAAAATAACTTCTGTGTGGGGACCACTGATGATTCAAATTGTTGAAGGCTTGCTAAATTTCAGCAAAGAGGAAACCAGAAAATTGAAAAAATCAGGTCTGCACTCCAAAATTCAGTGTACTATGGATGGGTGAGGTTACTCTTTAAGTTGGATGTTTACATCTGGATGGCTTCCTTCCAAAGTTTCCTTCCCAGCTTTTCCTAAAATAAGAGGAACCCTAGACTAAGTGTGAACAATCTCAAGATTAAAGATGGCTGATCAGATGAATGCTCAAGTACCATTTCTTTCCATATCTGCTGTAAAATAATGACACTGCTCACTTTTAATTCATGACTTAAATTTTGCATGAGGAATTTGTGACTTGGTTTTCTTTGCAATGCAAATCATTTTCATGATCAGTTGCACAAACATTTGGTGAGAACATACATTCCTTGAAAGCAGATTTTCATAGTTTAAGAGTTGCTTTTTGTAAGCCAAGCTTGTATATCTAAAGGTCTGACTTGCAGATAGGATTACTGTGGTTTTGTACACAAGTCATTACGTTGGCATCTAGCAGGCAAAAGAAATCCTTATGTATGCAGACCATTGTGCATGCAAATTATAGTCCTATGCCTGGAATTTAGGCATGCAGGCAAGCACAATGCTTTCCCATGTAATTGCCTGACTTCTCTGCAAAGTGTCTGTCTCCTGAATACCTGCATTTCTCTGGCCAGGTACTGAGGTATGGTTCAGGTCTGGCCATGGTTCTGGAACTTGGATTTGTTTGGGTGAACAGGTAGTCTTAGTGGGGACTGGGCTTTATGTCAACCTGACTGTTTATTTCTTAAGTCTTTACATTTTAGGAGCTGCTATTTATGAGGAAGGATATCTCCAGTGATCAGAGTCCTGGAGAGGCAAACGAAATCTGGGAGAAGGTCATATAAATCTTATCAGAGTTGGGGAATAGAGTACTGTTATTCCAATGCTGTGTTTTGTATTTCAGCTATGCAAGCAAATTCTAGGTTGCCAGTAATTCTTGGATAAGAAGGATTTGAGCTTACCATGGCAAGTTTTGCTGATATGATGTTATCTGGGTATTTCAGATGTAAAACACACAGTCTCAATTCACGAAAGGGTCCATTTTATGGGTAACAACTGTCTTGGAGAGGAGTTAGGAAAGCAGTGGGGCCATTTTTGCATTTACCACAAACTCCTTACGCATCCCAAGGCTCTGGACATTCCAAGGCAATGTTTCTGATAGCACTGAATGCAATGCAGTGGCATCTAGAGTGAATTAAAAGTCGTTGATTAAGCAGGTTAAGAAATAATGCCCTCGATTGTTCAAGGGCTTTTGTCAACACAAAGTTAAATCGTTTTTTTTTTTTTGTTGGCATGGATGTTGTTTTACACACTGTGACCAAGAAAAGCAAAACCTGTAAGAGGTGAGGTCTTTGACTGTGCTCAGCACTGGTTAACTATCCTTGCTAAAACAAATGTGTTTTGTGGCAGAATTTAACTGAAAGCTTGTGTAATTTTAGTGAAATTTATTTAGTTGGGAGTTCAGCACACCCATGCTCTCTCTAGCTAGTTTATGAAGGCACTTGCTCTGCTTGTCCTTGGAGTGATATCACACTAATATCAGTACTTGAATATGAATGAAATTGCTTTGGGATCAGTGAAGCATTCTCCAGTGAACCACTTTTTCACTTCATTCAGCTGCTTGCCTCCATGAAGCAGCTCTGTAGGTTCTGTTTGCATGCGTGTTGGGAAAATTGCTAAACAAGAAAAACAAGAATAAGATCAATGTCGTAACTGAGTTTAAATGCAGTGCAATTTGTGTTAATAGAGGCTTTTATAGGCACTATTATATAGTAAATTAAATTATATCTTTATTCTTATATCTAAAATAAATAGTAAGTGTGTAATATATCAGTAATAGAAAACCCTTGGCATTTAAGAAAGAATTGTGCTTTAATGTAAGGACGTTTTTATACCTCAGTAATAAATTAACATTTCAAAAGTACTTTAGCCTGCTGAGATGGATCATTCTATGAGTATGGGTAACACCATGGACTCCAATAATTAGTGTAAATTGCCTTTGAATAATACGGAGCTGGGAACAACTTTCAGTGCTTAATGCCCCTTGCAGTACATGATGAAGAGTCCTTAATGGAGCTTGGAAAAACAAGTAATACCTATAAATCAAAGAAGAAAAGCCGTTTTTGATGCATTTGTCTGAGAGTGTGAGTTTTAAACCAAATTGTTAACACTCCTCCCTGCTGAGGGTCATGGATTAGCTAGGGTGGGAGTTTCTTATAGGATCTTTCACACTAACCAGCAGAGGTAGGGGGTTTCAAATACAAGTGTTTTCTTAACCCTAATCCCTGCCTCCCTGACCAGTAGAGCTCTGAATTTCTCTCTAATTAGGTGGAGAATTAGTAGGTGGATAAATGTGTTAGTGGATGAGGATGAAGTGATTAACGTGCCCCAGACTATGATAGTGAGTTCAAGGCGCTACTGAATTCATTTTGTTTCTAATAACTTTCTCCCATATTCCAATGTCACTACAACGTAGTACATGAATTTATATGTCTAATCTTACAGCACTACATTCTGTTGCCTCCTTGCCATATCTTTATCTGCCATATCTAGGCAGCAGAGCAGTATATTTCCCAATGTGTCAGTTCACATTTATGCACGCTGTTTAATTATCTGAACAGCTTTGTAACCTAATCGAGATATTGAATTCCAGTAAGACGGTATATATGAAAGAAGTGTGACATTTCTTACAAGAAAATGAGACTGGAATGCATTCTTCAGGTACTTGCCAGCTGTACTTTAAACACAAACAAAACCTGCTTCCTTGCTGCTGCTCTCTGTTCCATGTGCAGGACAATGCTGTAGCTGAGGACAAGCCGTGGCATTGTGGTTGTATAAGACACTGCTCACCTGCAGCAATGCCATTTTCTGTATCTTTACTGATGCATCCCTGCTTGCAGGGTTGGGAGGGATTTGTAGCAATGGAGGGCAGGATCAGGGCCTGGCTTCACCCTGAAATCATGGTGGGAATCCCTGCTCTTTCACACCAGAGCTGAATCATTCCTGCTCACCTTTATTCTTCTTACTTATTCCTGCAACAGTGTCTCAACTACCTCAGCATGTTCCTATCTATGTGGTCACTGACTTTCAGTGGCTTACTCAAACCTGTGAATTTACTTTACCCCAAAAAGCAAAGCATGCTGTTTGCAAAGCAGCAGACCTGGCAGCCAGAGGGCAGGTGTCCAAAGCAAGCTGCGGTACAGAAAAGACCTTTCCTGGAATGAATTTAGGAGTTTTTCAGGCCAAATCAGAACTAGAGAGGGTGCTAGCAGGTGCCACAAGTAACAATAGTCTGGGAAAACAAACTGAGACTTAGAGTCTATGATATTGGGTACTGATATTAACTAATTATTAAAATTATTCAGCATCTTTCAGAAAAGGATCTGGAGTTTCCCCAGCTTACATGTTGAAGGTGAATCAAAAATGCCATGTGACAAAGCTGAACACCATGTCTTTTCTAATGGCTTTCTAATAAGAAGAAAAGAGCCAGCTGGACAAGGGAAGCAGCACTTCATGTTGATAAAGCCTCAGCTGAAGCACTATGTTCAGAGGCATCACACTTCTAAAAGTGGAGAAAGGAAGCAAGAATGAGTAGAAGTTCAGAAAAAGTGATTAAAGAGGTAATGAGAAAAAGAAAGGTTCTAGTTTGTCTGTAGGAAGGGAGGTGAGGCAGTGCTTATATAAACATGCATGTACAAAGCAGAGGGGTGTGTGTAAGGAGATAGGTAGTAACTTACCCCCCATGTCCATAGTGTCTAAGACAAGGAGTGGATTTCATTTGAAACCCACTCCTTCCTGCATGTGCATCACAGATGTTCAGATGAAACAGGGAAGATTCAGTACTGATGGTAGCTGGAACTTGCTAACAGGAAAATAATGAAGTAATACCTGGAGAGGATGGGAAGACAAAAAATAAAAGCAACTTTGAGAATTCTGGTGTTTTAGCATTTTGTGTGATATTTCAGAAAATGGTTCTTTTCTTTGAAAGCCTGGAGATAGCTGTACCATTGTAAACCACGCTCTGTGAGAAGCCAGGTCAGAGAAGCTTGGTGGGTCAGCCTGGGTAGCTCGGCTTGCATGACTGAGTCATTAGACCGGGTATTGTGTGTGTATCCAATAACTCAGGCAGGCAGGAAATTTAAAGGGAAATATATTTTCTATGCAGAGCAATCAAAGTTGATTTTATCCTTATCTCAGCTGCTTGCTCCAGTGAGCATCAAATGCCTGATTTGATACTTGAGGAGGCTGCTGAGAAAGCTGAAGTCTAAAGGGCACACAGTTCCATGGTGGCAGAAAGCAGCCCCATGACAGACAGGGACAGCCCTGTGCCTGGGGCTGATGGGTGCTGCTTCCTCAATAAAACAAGGAATCTGGGCATCAAACATGAGGCCAACCTTTAGAGTACAAACCCAGTTATCTCCATCTTAGATGCCTACAGACATCTACAGTCTGTCTATGTCCAGGATGTGACAGAAGCAGCATTAGCTTCAGAGATCCTTAGCAACGCATCCTGAACGGGCTGCTCTTCTGTGCTTCTCTTTCCTTTTGTCCTTTTAGTCTGTAGAAGCCTCTGCCTAAGTGTCTGAGTAACAGAACACACACTGACACATCTGGAAAACATGTTTTGATGTATTCGTGTCTGTGCTTTTCACATGGTGCTCTGACAGTTTCTTCTGAGTGGATAATGGTGGGGAGCTGTATGATTCCAGTATGCAGCTCCCTGAGATGGGTGTAAAATGCCTCCTTCCTTTTAGGCAATGACTTGCACGGTTCTACATGTTCAGTAGGCAAAACCCAAGAATGTCATTTAGGGGCAGAGTTAGCCATGTAGAGGACATTTCCCCAGCCCAAGCCTCCTCAGGTGTCAGGATTGTCTTTCTGATGTTCAACTGTTTCACATACAGCATAGAAGACATCTGCATTAGCCAAGATTATGTTGTTTCTCCATTTTATCAGATTTTGCTCTGCAAACTACTAATTCTTTCCAGTGTATGCAACAAGACAGGTATCTCTGCAAGAACCAAGTGCTTCAGTGGCTAATTTCAGAAGTGACTAATGCTATCTATGGAATTTATCTTCAGTTTTTTACAAAGCACGGCCTCATTAACACACTGAAAGCCAGCTTTTCGTTCAAGAGATAACCTTTTTTTTTCACTGAAAATGTGAAAGAAGCAGTCAGAGAATTATCTTATTTTCTTTTCTAGCAGGCTATGCTACCCCTTGAAATAGTTTTATATATTTAAATGGTTGAGGATGTAAATTGTACTTCCAAACTATTAAAACCAAAAGCACACATTATAATATGCTGTGAAAAGAAGATAGCTTCGGCCAGTAACTCTTAAGCCTAAATGAGTTTCTCCTAAGAGGAGAACAGCTGCTCAAAGTACATATATTTAAAATTAAATTTCTTTATTACAAGTTACTTAGTGTATTTTGGACTTATATGTTCTCTAGCTTAATTTTTTTTTTTAATTGCACGAAGCTGTGGAAAATAATCAGAAGCTCAGTTAGCATTACAAATTGAAAATCAGAAATTATACCAGTGTTTTTTCAGGTTCTCGAGTTACATAGGTGTATTAACCCTCATTAGTCATTTCGTGGCAGTGAGAGATTTGAAAACAGAATTCCATTACTGTATTTATGGTCAAAATCTGATATGATCAAATAATAGGTTTCCCAATAGAAATGTCTATGTGCCATGTAGTAAACTTGATAATTTTAAGAATACATTTAATGCAGTAGAACTGAATACCGAACCAGGAGATTAACATTTCTGTTATATAATTACAAGTTCAAGGAGTTCAGCTTCTTATCATGCTACAGTAAGTATAGAAAGTAGAAGTGATCCTCTTTAATTTGTAATTATTTAACTGAAATAGAATGTCTCCCAGTCTTATTCTTACTCTTCCACACTGAAGACATTGGTATGCAGAAATCATGCACTAAGGAATAGTACACTATCAGAGTAGGACATGTTTGAGTATTCTTTAAAACCAACTAAGAGAAGTTAATCTCATTGAACTTCTTTTTATTCAACAAAAGAGTTAGATGTTTCTAAGTCTAATGTGACTATAATGTTCATTAAATGGACTTCTTTACACCTTTAAATGGATTAACTGTACATCTTCACACTCTAATTATTATACGTGTCGCTCACAAATCACAGATCTAATTTAAAGCACGGGAAGAGCTCTGTTTATGAGCATTAGAAAAGGAGGTACAGTGAGAATTGAGTGTGATTTCATCTGGGTCATATGAAGGAATAAGCATAGTCCACATTACAGTACAAAAATGCAAGTGCCCTCTCTTGGTGACTTTTTCTTCAACTTTGGTCACGTGATGGCCTTTTACAAAAGTTAAGCTGCAGGCTGCTTTGGCACCTACACTCCTTCATTTGTCTGTAACCCCAGTGATCCCTGACAAAGATACCCCCGCTTCAGCTGAGCTATTAATAATGCCCTAAAGATAGTGGTCAGTCAGATAAAGGATGATATACAATTTTTCTAGTATCGTTTGGATATTTGGGAATAACTGTGATTTAGTTTGTTGTCTTAAGCTAGGCTTGCTTATCAGAAGATACGCAGAGAGGCATTCTAGTGAGCAGATTGGGAAAAGGAGCTTGGTGCTTTACCACAGTGCAGTCCATACGTAAACCCTTTAAATTTATGAAGTTACTTCTCTATGTTTTGCCTCACGAGAATCATTTTCAGCCTGTAAAATCCAGTGGAGCTGGACTAGGTTATGCGGGGATGGAGACCAGGGTGATAAATTAGCTATTAAAAGATCTTCATTTTCTCTATGGATGGCAAGAGCTTATCACAGGGTTAGAATACATGCAATGACAATACAGTCCTAAGTGAGAATGTTATATCTGTAGAATGAAGCAAAATTTTTTTGTTTGACTATATATGTAGAAGATGAAGGATCTCAAGATGATATCAAAGATGTTTTCAGGTTGACCTTAAAGTTTTTACTATGAGGTACTATGATAACAACAGTGCAGCTATTATGCAGCTGTAGTATGAGGCATATTGTCACAGAAATCCAACAGGGCAAAAAAATTACGCTCTGCTTCCAGGTCTGGCAGTAGCTTAAAATGTAATAAATTCCTTGCCTTCTGTCTTAGCCTCAAAACCTTAGATATTCCTGTCACATTTCTATGTAAAAAGTTATAGATTTCTGTGGCAGATGATAGTTTAGATGATTACAATCCTAAAGTTGAAAACCATGTAGATAATAGCTCTCTGGGGAGGCTTGCAGGGCTGGCAAGGTGAGCAGAAGTAGCACCTATGCGAGAAGTATGGGGCAGCCTTCATTGCTAGAGGGGCATGAGGAAAAGTGCAATTGCGTCCTCAGTCTTTGTGACAAGATGGAAAGTAGCCCTCTTTCTGTGTCCTCCTTGGTGTCACTTGTACCCAGGATAACTAAAACTGCCTTACTGAAGTGGAGCATGACAGTTCAGTCTAAAACAAGTGACTAGAAATAAAGGATTGCACTCTTGCCAGGCCAGACCACTGCTTCTATTCTATTCTCTTCCTCACAAAAGCATTTTACTTCATAAATACCAGTCTTCAGGACTCCCTGCACCACAGGCTCCCCTTCCCTTGGATATTTTCATGCTTTCTAAATGAATGTTTGCTTCACTTTCCTCTGTGTCCTCAGTACGCTGGGTGCTACAAAAAACACGTGTTCATTCACAATTATTTCTTCACTGCAGGTATGATGGCAGCAATATCTGCCACAGCACCTTGACAGTGATATACCTGCCACTGCCAGATGCTGACAGAAGCACTGGAGTGTCCAGCTGTATTAGAGGAATTTGGTCAGAGCCACCTAGTTGTATTAGAGGCAGCTCTGAGAATTTGGTCAGAGCCATCCAAAAGCCCTCTCCCTGCACATGCCATGTCTAAATCTATCACACTGATTTAGCCAGCAGACTCTGCAACAAGTTTGCCTACCTGTGGCCTGAAGATACAATTTCAAAAGGTTTCATACTTCCATAGACTTATAATGTAAGGGTTCATCTAATCATGAGGTATTTGTCCCATCATGGTACAGTAACATGTTAGTGTGCATGTTTTACAGCTCCCAGAGGTAAATTCTGTACCTGGGTAGCAGCATGCAGTGTCTTTGAAAGGCTTTTAGGATCAGGATAAAAGCAGGACCCTGGCCAAAATAGATAAAATAGCAGAAAGGCTTTGTGAGCAGTACCTCAGTGTTGGGTGGAAAGGATTTTTCCTTTAACTATTGTCTATCTGAACAAGTGGCTGGATATGATTCTGGCATGCTGGCTGTTCCCCTGACACCTTCATTGAGGTAAATCCATTTCTTGCTCACTGTGCTCCTCCAGATGCATGGTGTGTGGCTGGGACTGGTGTAATTGCAGCGGATTGGATTTGAAATGCATGGGGTTTTGGCATCAGGAGCACAAGACAGGAAAGCAAACAGGACAAGGAATTAATTTTTATTGCTCCTATTCTGTTTCACTCTGCCAGGTTCCTAGACTGTATCCACTTTGGAGTAGATGGGTTTAATTTGGTATTGTTCAGGTTTTTTTAAAGATTCTATTTTATTTATTTTAAGAAAAAATGGCGTATATATATATATATACAGCAAAGTTTTCTCTGAGCAAATCAGGTTGGAAAAAATGTGCCCTTATCAGTCAGTTACCTGATTTTCTTACACATTCTTTTTTCCCCATGAGACACTTTCACCTACAGAGCTAAGTAAGGAAACAAATTATGTGACCGTGGTCACACACCAAGAGCAGAACTGGCCTTTGTGGCAGTAGGATAGGTACCCAAACAGATGCTACTCCTGTTGCCATTTTATTTTCATGGCTTTGCAAGCATTCCAGGTGTAGCAGAAATGCTAAGTCATGGCTTGAAGCAGTGATTGAGCACCTGGTGGGAAGGCAGGGCCAACCGAGGGGAGCCCAGGTGCATGCAATGTACCTGAATGATGGGAAAATGTGGAACCAGGATCCACCCCTTCCCAGACCTCATTTAAGCGTTGGCAGTAGAGGTGAGACTTTCTTACTGGAGATCTCTGTGTACCTGAGGTCTTGTAAAGGTAAGAGGATTTCTTTTTTTCTCCTTTGTTTCTGTGTTTACAGCTGCTGGATTGGAGCATATTTTCATTTGCTGTGCCTTGGGGCTTTGCCCCTCTGCTGTCATTGCTGCGTTTTTCCACTGAGTTACAGATTTACACCGTGTAAACTGGTTCTCAGATGAAAATGTAATCTATTCCAGGGATGAAGATGTAACAGTAAAGAGTAGAGGGCCTAGTGAGACTTAGGGAGGGTGGAGGTTCTCAAAGCTTTGCTTAAAATATAAGAGGGAGCAATGCCTGTAGCTATCTGTGCCTCGTTCCAGAGAGGGAAATGTGAATGAATCAGCAGGTAGAGGAGAGGATATTCTGTGGTGTTTCCTTCCTGCTCATAATTCTTTATCTTCTAACAGGTCAAATTAGGGTCAATTTCAGATGAAATACTGACTTCATGATACATTTATTGTTATGAAACACTACCTATTTGGGAACAGTCTGTCTTTTCTCTTGTATAAACATGAGTCCCAGATCCCTTCTGCTCTCTGTAACTCTGGCTCTGGCCATGTTAACCCAACTTGTGTCTTTATTATCAGAATTCAACTACAGTTGCACAAACTGTTAAATAACTTGAATCCTAAATGCGTAACTGATCTCAACAGAGATGTCAATTCTATTAGTATTACATTAGGCTACCCACAAGATTATGTTAGCACAGAGCTGATGCTCCTAGTCAAGCCTGGACTTGTGGTTTGCTACCTGACAAGGTTGAAAAAAGATGAATGCTAAATGCAAGGTAATTCCATTAACCCTTTCTTTCCCTGAAGGCATATTACAATATTTTGAATATTCTGAGTCCTGCTAGTAAACTCAGTGAGTATTACAGCTTGACTTGATGTTTCAGGAATAGCTGGGAGGTTTTGGTCAGTGACTGGAGATTGATTGGATCTTGTGCTGGAGCTTTACGTGTTTCACCTGAGCTTTCCTATTTTTCTGAAAAAGAAGGGGAGAATGGGAAACTGTTTTTTCCAGAGACTTTGACACCAACTGACAAAGGCTGATATAGCTATGGGAGGAGAGAAAGGGCAGTGTGTGAAGGAAAATTGGAGAGGGAAGAATGTTTCTTTCTCTGTGCTGCTTAAAACAGATCTCAAAGCATTTGATGTTCCTGAGCCATTTGCTCCCAGTGGGTCTTAGCTTGGAGAAGTTGTTTCACCCATTGTACCAATTGCATATGAAAAATCTGATGGATGTAACTGTAAATACTGAATGTTTTCCTCTCATGTTGTCTGATGAGAACAACCAAAGAACAACCAGTTCTCCCGTTGGGAATAAGAGACTGTGGATCCCAAATTGATTTTTCTTGCTTGCTGACAAGCCCTACAGTCTGAGTTTGTCTTAAAGATATTGTTATGAGTCATTTATTTGACTGTGTGATGTCAGTCCTCATACTGGCCTGCATAACAAAAGAAAAAGCTGGAAAACTGGAATGTTCTTAGTTTAGAAGATGGGCAGTGGAAAAAATAAAGTCTAGTCCTTTAATTGTGAAGTTATTGCTCACTGCTGTAATTTGTTTGATTAAATGTTTGTAAGATGTGGCTTGCTTCAGATAAGGGTGCTGCTTGAATATGGCATTAAATATGACTGTTAAAAAAACAGAAAAATTAGGAATTATTTTTATATTCAAGGTTATGTGGTTCTTATCTTTTAGTTTTGTTTTGTTTTGCAAGTGTAGCTGAGGATCATAAAAAACGCTAAGGATCTGGTCTCTTGTGGCCTCTCCAACATAGGTTCTGGTTAGATACAAGTTGTTGGGTTCTGGTTTTATTGTTTCTTTCACTTATCAATTATGATGAGCTGCCTTCTAGCTGTTTTGTCAACAATTGTCAGTAATGATTTGCATTTTGATATGCTAACTGTGTTGATAAAATGTTTTATCTTTGGTTGTATCTCCAGTATGGCAGAGTCATAGAAAGACTTAGGTTGGGAGAGACTCAAAGATCATATAGTTCTTACTCCTAACTGAGAAACTTCTCATGGAAGACACAAAAATCTCTTCAGGTGAGAAGAGTTGATAAAGTCCCAGGAAAGATCATTATTTAACAACAACAAAAAAGGATTTATTGACTCCAAAATTTCTGGAATAAAACAATCAAATTCCTACTGCCTGTTGGGCCAGTTTAAGAATTTGAACAGCGGATGGGCCATGGGTCTAGAAATCAGTGAATGTTTGTTTCTTTGAAAAGCCCTGTACACCTGGCAGGCATGGTTACTAGAGACTCCAGTTTAGAAGTGATTTAAAATGTCTGAGTTTGGATTTCCTTGTTTAATAACTTTCCTGTGTTGTAGTGAGCAGGAGGTAAATCTTCTAGTGACTTCTGTGCCTTAAAAAAAGCTTGAGGCTTCATTTTGGTGTTGCACAGCAGCTTCCTCTGAGGCTGTGCTTGTTGACTTGTTGGACCTTCATATATTTTTTTTGGAAAGGATCTGGAAGATTTCAGATTCTCCTAGGAATCTGTAATGTATTTTTCTAAACAACCTCTCAGTGTCTGAAGCTATGCAAAGGCCCTCACAAATTTGCCTTCTAGAATGTCTTGGCGTTATAGGTACGGTTTGATTTATGGTCCCCATAGCTGAGACAGAATTCCTAACAGTTACTCTCCTGAGAGTGATCTCCTGAGGTGATCTGGGGGTGGGAAGACAGCAGGAGGCACAGGAAGACAGCACTGGGGACTCTAAGGGATATGGGACTGGCCCTGCTTGGTAGTTGGAGGCAGCCTCAGAGCATCCTCACTCCCTTCTGGACTGCTCTGCTCTGACTGGGGTGTCAAATGATGTAAGAAAGAGCATAGCACTGGAAGGACTAGAAAGAAAATTGTCGTCTCTCTAGTTTGGGTCCGTTAAGGTAATCCTACACTCTGCAACTGAAGCTATGGGTCAATTAAAACATATTGTAGTTTGCTCCCCAAACAGAATGATTGAGATACAGGAAGCTGCTGAGTGCTGCAGGCACTGGCCTTGACTTTACCACCTAGCCAATTTGTGCTGCCTGTGGGTCTGCACAGCTGTCAGTGAGAGAACAAATCTTATACAGAAACTCCTCTTCTATATCATACTACTTTCTTTTCATCTTTGTTTCTAGAAAAAAGAAGCTCAAAACTTCTGTATATCCAAAATGCAGAGTCAGTATGTGTACTGTATTAATACAGTCTCAGTTAGGAACAATTACAAACAAGTGGATTCAAGAGTGTTGAAGAAAGCAGAGGTTAAAAACATCTGAAATTAGGAGGTTAGGAAAATATTGAATTCTTCTGATGACAGGAGATAAAACCAAGCTCACCTACAGGCTAGACCACCTAATGTTAGCCTTTCTTCTTTAGCACCAGTACTCTCAGTATCGATGAGTGACAATAGCAGGCTGATTTGTGTGGGATTTTCAAAGGGAAAATCTAATTTGTAAACAATCAACTTATTAACAAGCTATAAGCAGCTGTCTTCCAGCAGACCTGCTGGCTGATACTTGAAGAACTAAAAATCACAATGTTTTCCTAAAACCTTCATTAATTTGTAGCCTGCTATTCATTAGGACAACAAGCCTCAGGGGACTATTTACTGCTTATCTCCACCCCCCCCCCTCAGCAGCTGAGGTTTTCCTGTTTAGGTGGGGTGCTCAGCTTTAGAAATCTGAGATTAGATATGTTTCCAACACATGGGTGTGGGGAAGGGTGAGCACTTGTGTCTAAAGCAAAACATAGAAGAAATAAGTGCACCAGAAATAAAAAGTCTCAAGAAAGAGATTGCTTATCAATAGTGTTACTAGGAGCTCTTGTGATTAAAGAAACTCCACACTGGTACTTCTGTTCCATCCATGTGGGAAATCAAGACTTGCCCAAACCTAAAGAGAATTCATGGAATGGATGGGCTGACCCCAGGAAGTGACAGCAATAGGTTAAACCCTTTACTGGGAGACACAGACTGATCCTTGGAGTGAAAAAAGATGATGAAATAATTAGGTAGAAAGCAGCAATAAGCACCTGTGACATTGGCATGAGTTCATTGCTCACATGGCTTTGAGAGTGGCAGCACATATCCTGAAGTTGCAGATGATGCAGGGTTTATTGCAAAGTGTTGTATCAGAGGTTTAGCATGCTTAAAGTTTTCCCTAAGAGGTTGTTTTAGTAAATAATAGAGGAAGAGGAGGCAATTCTGGATGTGCATGCTGAAAGGTGGAAACAAAAAGACTGAAAAGGAATATGGGACCATTTGTTTCTCCTGCAAGCCTTAGGTAGACAGAAGTTTTCTCAATTAGATTTCTTCTTTCCAATCCATTAGGGTTAATGCAGTTTTAATTAGCACTTCATATGTATGCAGCCTGTGAGGTATGGTTTAATGTGCCTGTTAGAGATTCCCAGTCGAAGTACTGCAAGGAACTGAACACAAATGAGCAACTTAAAGTTTTCTCAGACATTTTTGGTTGTAAGTGATTTCCTACCAGCTGTCCTTTGTACAGAGGTGATCCTACAACAGAGATTTCAGCTTCTTTGTAGAAGAGCGTTTCAGTACAAAATACTCCAAGAAAAACCAAACCCACAGACTTGTGCATGAGTGCAGACCAAAAGATACTAACAAGCCTGGTCATGAGACCCTGGTAGCAGGTGCACTGCTTGGTTTGATTGCTATGGCCACTTATCTTTGTGTTGGAGCTGAAGATAGCCTGTTCTGTACTAGTGACCTTGCACTTGTGTTGAATAATTCCTTTCCCTGACTATGCCATAATTATCAACTTTGCAATTGAATACAGGATTACAGTCCAAGAATTCCTTGTGAATGCAAAACACAAGGAATCTAGCATTTGCAATGAGTAAGTCTAAAGTAATCTGCACAGGTGGTTCTTATATTGCACCTGTCATCCTGGTATCTGAGCTCCTGCAAAGGTCTGTGATGGAGTCAGTGTTTCAAGTCTGGATAAACAGACTCCTGCATTCCTTTTGTACTTCTCAAGTATGTGGAAATAACAATGTCCAGGGAGAGCTTTTAGAGGGGGAGAAGCTGGAATAAAGGCTGTTAATAAGCAAGGACACTTTGTCTTGAATGGTTTTATCTATTTTGTTTTGAATAGATGTGGATTCATAGGCAGAAGTTATCATAGTAAGAAATAATTCAAAAACTGAAATGAGTAATTTTGGCACCAGCCTGGAAAACTATTGCCCTCCAGGGTAGGAGGCAATTTGGTAGTGGAGTACAAAGTATCAGCATTGTCTGAAGCCCTACAGTCACTGTCACTCTGTAGGATTTGTGGGCATCTCAGATCTTTGAGGCCTCAGATCTGTTGATCTATCTTCATCAACCCTGTTGATCAGCCCCTGTTAAGCCCTGTTCACCTCAGCCAGTGGGGTCTCCTGTTAGAAAGAAGCTCTCCCTCTATGCTCTTGGCACAGGAGCATGTCATGCAGGTGTAGGACTGACTGCTTTGCTCCTGCCAGATGGCCCCTTGGCTTTCATGTTGATTAGACTTTACTATGGATTATTGATGTAATGCTGCTGCATGGTCTGCACAACAGGATCTCATTAATGTCAGTGGGACTCTACGCAGGCCCAAGGGTCTACCCACATGGTCTTGCTAGCTGCAAGATCAGGTCCTGTATCTGTAAATAGTGGAAGAGGATGAATGAGACTAAATGTGATGGGGAATAGCTTCAGGCAAGTAGTTTAGCTGAGTACTTGGTTAGATATGTCTTGATCTAACAGGAAATGATGCATTGTTTTAGGAAAGAGTACTAGTAGATTGAAAAATATACTGAGTAATTCTGAAAATGTGGCATACTCATATTCCTGGCAGGCGTGAGTAGCCCCAGTCAGCCCTCAGAGCTGGTTTGTTAGAGTTGAGATTGGCCACTGGTCATCAGACATGAGCTGGTCCCTGCAAAGGCGTAGCAGGACACAGAAGGTGATGTTAATCCATTGGTGAGCATGTGTAGCTCACTGCTAGAATGGAGAAAGGTTAAGGGGGCTGGGCTCTATTCCTCAGCCCTAAGACAAGACAGACCTGTCCATTTTTCTGTACCCTCATCCAGTAAAGCTGTGTAGCTGCAGCTCCTGCACAGGGATATTTGTCTTGCATCTCCCAGCACTGCACTGCCCACTTACTGAAGCTGCAGACCAGCCCACATCTTCCTGGCAGCCTCTCGAATTTCCTGTACCTGGTCCTCCGGTGTCTTCTGTGACTTTGCCACGGAGCCCACCCGGCGATGCAGGGTGTGGGAAGTCCTTTTTATTTGCCTCTCTCTTTTACCAAACTGCCTCTTCGCCGACCTGGCGGCACACGGGGTCGATTTCACGTCCCCGTGTGCCGAGAGCCGGCTGCACTGAGCTTCGCAGCCACTAGATGGTATTTGGCAACCACTGCAAGAGCCGCGCCCGGCTCCCAAACCGGCCCGGCCGCTTTGCCCTGCTGCCGGGAAAACTCTTTCCATCATTTCTTTTTTTTCTTTAATTATATTTATAGCACGCAGGTGAACAGAGCTGTTGTTGTGCTCTGAAAGAAAGCAAAACATCAGGGGGGATTAGATGCTACTGTGGTAGACCTCGCTTAGGGAAGAGCACTGAGCATCTTTTTTTTGGTGCTGCTGATGCCAGGCTGCTTTCCCTCCAGCATATTTTTGGCTTGGCCTCTCTTTCCAAGGCAGAAAAGCTGGTCCTACCACACCTAGGGCTTCCAGAGCTTCCCAGTGTTCTGCTCTTGATGCTAAAAAAGGATGTGAAGACTGCTCAGTGCTGTTGAGCTGCACACCAGCACAGCCTGGTAAGGGGGATGTAGGGGGAATTTAGTGGAGTAACCTAATGAGACAGCCCTGCTGGGGGTAGGACTGAGAAGCAATTCCCACCTCTGGGAATGGATGTAGACATCAAAAAATGCAGCTGTTGGGATTTACCTCTTGGTACCTGTGTTTCTGATGAGCATTTTGAGCTCCTTTTTTGGTTGTTGCCACTGTAGAAGATGGACAGGAATCTGCCTTGAGCTGTCAGACTCTGATCTTTCCTGCTTTAATTGTGTGGTTAGTTGTATCTTTTCTTCCCTAAATTATCGGCAGGAAATTGCAATTTAATCCATTCTGCACTTAAGAAATTTAATCAATCATTAGAAATAACCGCCAATGATAGGAAAGTATGGTAATTCATGTTATTTTTGCAGACAAAGCACTGATATAAACAAAACATAATTAAACATGCCCTCTTTATACACTTCATAAAAAGCCACAGTCCCTGGGTATTATAAATCTAAACTTATTTCTCTGATCTTGGGGCATAAAATGTGTTCTGTGAATTGTGTTCCTTCTTGTAGGAAAACACTGATAATATTTGCCTTGCAGGCAGCATAAAACACAAAATGTAAAATAAAAATAAGTTATTAATCAGACTAACGGGCAACTTAAATGGGAAGCTGTCTTCTATGTCACATTAAAAATGATAATGAGCAACATTTCACAAGGCAATATTATTAAAAAAAAAAGCGTGTTACACACAGCCTTACAGCCTTCTCAATCTGTATCTGTGCTGTAGTCTCCAGGAAGCAAACGAGAAGGACAAGTTTTGTTGCTGGTTACCATGGGTATGTTGCCTGAGGAATACCTGCGTCTCAACATGGCCATACCTAAAACAGGTGTTGCTTTTTTATCTTGCAGCTAACCTAGCCTGCGGCGGTCGTGATCTTGTTTTTCCAAATTTGCATTGTAGTAGAAACAAAGTTTTAGCTCAATTAAATACCTGTCACAGAGGGGAGGAAGGAGTAGGAGTATGTTGTGACGCATAAGAACATGTTGTGTTTATGAAGCGGGCTGGTAAGAGTTTTTTTTAATGATCTGTGAAAAAAAGCAATGCAAAAAGAAAAATCCTGCCCTGAAGGCTTGTATGTTGCTCACTGCTTCTAACTTGGAAATTGAGAAACAGAATTTTAGGAGGAATACAAAAGTGAGGATCATGATTTAAAAAATAATAATACAGTAGGTCCCAGTTTTATCTCGGGGCGTGTGCATGTTTTTTTTGCTCATTTCTGCAAGGTGTGGGCCTAATTCCTCACCCTTTTACAGCACAGTTTGCGTGGAGGGTTGGATTATGGTGATGTTACCCAGAGGAGCTGTGGGTACCCTATCTGCAGAGGTGCTTGAGGCTGGGCTGCACGAGGTCCTGGGCAGCCTGATCTGGTGGGGGCCTCATACATGTTTCCATCGCCTTGTTTACGTTTTATTTATTTGCATTCTCATCTCACTTCTTTCTGTGGTTGGCTTGTAATGCATCACAGTTCAGGTATGTATCCCCATGCAGGACATGTATAGCATCTCCCTCACTGGATTTTAGGGGGAATGTTTGCTGTGCACGGGGACATAACTGATACAGCCCTGCTAATTGAGGCTGGAGGCATGTGGGAAGTCGTACATGATGATAAAATACTTCAGTATTATTGCACAAACCACTAGAAATATGTCAGCTGAATGCTCTTGCAAGGATGCACATATAGTCAGAAATGCCTCTCACTGCTGCTGAGTTACCCCTGCTGCCTGTGATTTCCTTGTACTACCTTAAGTTTGAGGTTTCTTGGACGACAAGGTAATAAACACATCCCTGAAGCTGACATTCTTAGTAAGAGGTTTCATTGTGCTTTCATGGACTGGCTGTGTTAGGTGCAGGGGATGATTATTTGGGAGCAGAAGAGTTGCAGAGCGCTCTCAGTTCACCTGTGCAGGCTCCCAGAAGAGGACATAGACTAGAAATAGACTTGTCTGTGCAACAGTCCTAGATCCAGATATGCCAAGTGCCTGTGGATCAGCCACCACCATGGCTCTGAGCAGGTGGTCTGAAGGTCCAGAAATGTGAGGAGGCCTTCTTATTTCTACTAGGAAAAATAAATAATAAAAGAATCTCAGAGAAACCAGGCAGGAGAAAGGGGGGAAAAAAAAAAGTTTTGTTGAGTGCCTGGGAGGGAGACAGGATCAGTCTCTGCCTCAGCTCATCAACAAAACAGTTTCTTGTCTCCACTGGTACGTTGCAGCGGATATTATATATCATGCAAGCCACTAGTTATCTTTGGGGGAAGGTATGTGAGAACGAGAGTAGCTATTTGGGTGCTGGGTCTGTGACTGTGATGGCAGGTATAAATTAGGGGTCTCAAGCTGAGTGTTGATTTACGCCGTCCTTGAAGGGAATCACTCTGAATGCAGCTTGTAAGAGATGTGCCTCAGATCTGCATTCTATTTTGTGTCTCAGGCAGAAAGAGGAATTCTTTGTTTTGTTGCTGCTTATACAGCCATACAGGACTAGAATTGACAAAAATGTGTTCACTGAAATCTTCTTTTAAATTGTATATCTTAATGGTCCACATTTTTAATCGATGTAAAGTATGTATATTTTAATGAAGAGATAGTTTGTAATCAACCAGTCCCCTCTCCTTACCCCCCCCCAAAATTTGTTTTTAGTTGGGAGATTTGGACCACGGGCTTTCTGTATATAACCAAGTGTGACACAGAACATTGTGAACTAAAAGTGTTGTGAGAGATGAGGTGCTGAAAGTGTTCAGCTTGCTTTTTTTGATGGTCCCTCTCCAGACAGTAGTCATCTTGGGGGGAATGTCCTCCCCGTATCTTTTTGAGTTTTCTTTAAGAACTTGTGTAGTGGAAGCTGGTTCTCATTTCTCTGATACAGGCTGCTATCTAGGGCAACTTGTAAGTCAGGTGAGCTGAACACAGGAGGAACTCATCCACAGTACCAAGTACCTCCTTAAGTTTTAGTGGGTAGTCCTTAGATAACACTTGACAAATTTATATATATGAAGCATAGAGCAGAAATGATAATCCTGATCCCATCAAGACTAGGTCATCAGGAGCTATACGACCAGAATAATGATGTTTTGCTCAAAATAGGTAAAACTAGCAGTGAGGTCTGTATCAAGCCAGAAAGCTAGGATGTACAACTGTAAACTCAGTGATTGAAGATATTGTCACTTCGCTTAGAGGTTTCTTACTGTGGGTTCTACCTGCACCTTGGAACTTGTCATTCTCACTTGTTTGCTGTTATTCTTTTTCTGATGAGTGGTATTATAGCCCTTTCTATTTTTTTTTTAATTTTTTTTGGTTACAAATCAGACAAGTAAATTAAAGAGAACTGAGTAAAGATGGTCTGGCTTTAAAAGGGAAAGGAAAAAGACTGTGTGCCATACATGAAATGTAGGCTCCAGCAGTGATGTACCTAATAAAGGGCTCAGGCCTGACCTGCTGCTACAGAGATGAGCTTCTTGAGGATGAAAGAGCCAAAGAAGCAGGAAGGACATAACTCCTCAGTTAGTTTAGTGATTAATATTTTCAAGGAAGCCTAGAGAACTCTGTGGTGATGTAATGTCAATAATTTGAAGCAGTATATATTATAATCATGTTTTACTGCATCTTCTCCCAAGCCCTCTTCTTTACTGCTTATGTGTGAAAATAGCTGGTACACATGAGAATTATCTTTTAATAAAGCAAAAACAGTTAATCTGAAACTAGAAAACTGAGTGATCTGCTTCCTGTTTACACTGTAAATCTGCATTTGTATGACAAGAAGCATAACTTCTTCAATGTACCAAACTTTTCACCTTGTGTACTACTAGTACAATTCAGTATCACCTCCTTTTCTGTCTGTTACCAGCTCACTTTGCGCCCACCATAGTGGAGGAAAAGCCAAAGCTTTATCTGTAGTCAGTTATATGTTATTGCCATTGGAGTGGACTGGGTGGGAGCTCCATCTTGCTCATGTCCCAGCACCTTGCTCTGCCTGGTTAAGTGATGGCTCCTGTTACTGAGAGCCCCTTGCTGTTTACAGGCTAGAGGTGTTGGTTTTGTTCCTTCAGGAGCATTAATAAACCTTTTACTGCTAGATCAAGTATCTGTTTTTCAACTAAGAAACTCAGGAATCAGGGTGTTGGGTTTTTTTATTCTGAAGGAAAAAGCTTTCTATAGAAATGTCTTGTCTTGGGTACTCTGTCCCAAGTGTGATTTATAGATCATCTGTACTGTAAGGAGGTGTCTGGGGCAGATATGAGGCTAATTCATGTGTTATGGGTCATAAGACTAGATCTTGACGAGAGGAGAGAAAAATAGAATAAGAACATAACATTTATTTCTGGAAATGCAGTTGTCCTACCATAAGAACACAGTGAATTTTTGTCTACTACTGCAAAGGACTGTATAGGGGGATTATAAGCTGGTCCCCTTGTGCAGTGCATACATTACTCTGTTAGTGCTGCTTGCGTGCATCAATGTGCTGCACAGCTGTGCTGATACAATTAAGAGGTAAAGAGGAATGAGACTGGAAGGCAAGGGTAAAAGGAAGAATTAAGAATTAAGTAAATCAGGTGTAAACATTCAGGACAGGATTTTGCCAGAATTACTATTTCTTGTAGCCTTCAACATTGCAAAGAACAGAAGAGCATCTCTGAGAACACAATCACTTATAAATTTGATGGTGTCTCCTGTTCTAACGCAACAAAAATTAAGAGATTAGAAAGAGATTAATTCCATTCAGACCAAGATTTTGTTGCCTTGGTTTGGATAGTTTGTATGTTTTGCAAGGCTCATGTGGCTCCTACCTACAAGAGCATAAAGAACTAGACATCATTCTAAGCTCAGGCTACGTTTGATGCGTCTCGACTGAAATTTTGTGATTCTTTGTAAAAAGTTCTGAATTTGCTTATTTATGGAGTTTCAGTCAATTTAAAGAGGTGGGTTTATGACAGCAAAAGTTGAGAAGCTTTGAGTTGAAGATTTGATGGTTTGGATGTTTTGATTTATAGATTTCTTGCTAGATGTTTCTCAATAGCTAATGTAGAAAGTTGAGGCAATCTTTTACAAGGAGTTGGGAAGATGTAAAACTGAAAGTATAAAGGTTTGTTTTACAGTAGGCAGCTCATATAGCTCAAAAAGTCATTCTGACAAAAGAAATTGTCTGAGTTGCTGCAATTAAGGAATTGATCAGTGTTGGTTCTGTGCTGAACAAATGCTCCTGCAATGGGCATGCTTGTTCAGGGTTTATTGGTGAAATCCCCATTTTTCCTCTGGGATACAGAAAGGATTTTTGGAAGGACAGAAGATATATTTCAAGCAAAGCTACTTCGCGTCATATTAGTGTAAAAAGCTCTCATACAAAAAGGAAAACTGTTGTATTGTGCTTTGGAGAGCTGAATAGCTTAAGGGCATCAGACTTCTTTGTTCTTCCCTCACTGGTGTAATTCTATTGACATGTGTAAATCTTGTCTGATTTCTACTACTCAGGCCTATATTTCTTTTCACTGAATCATTTCAGTTTCTACTACTTGTCAAAATGGGGCTGAGGAAAAGACTTACTGTGTTGTCAGCATCTTTAGACAGGAACCATCTGAAGCTCTGCCTGGGTCCAACCAGAGCTACCTGCTCATCCTCTAAAGCAAGCCCTGGAGACAGGAGTACTGCCAACACTTCCCACAGCTACATCTTGTTGAACAATAAAGGGCCCTGTGCTCTAATGACAACTAATTACATTTTGTCATATCTTTCTATCAATTAACTGGAAATGTTTCTTTGTTTAAATAATTGTCTTTTGGTAAATAAATGCGTAAACACTACTTAAAGCATTTTGGGGTCTAATTATACTTATCTGAAAGTTAACAGATTCAAGATGTGATTTGTGTTCTAATTGTTTTAATTCATGGTAAAACATGGTGTTGGGAGCTGATTTTCTGAACAGGCTGATCTCTAACTTAAACAAATGAGAAACTACAAGTGATTCTCCATCAAACTCAGCTACTTCCTGTACCAGGGCTGTGCTTGTGTTGGGGTTTGTTTGCTTTTTAATCTGGCCAAACCAGCAATGCAGGGCGAGGAACAGTTCAGCCAAATGTTAATCACAGAATCATGCAACTGTAGGGGTTGGAAAGGACCTTTAAAGATCACAGTCAGCTTAAAGATGCCCAGACCTTCCTGCAGTGCTCAGCTTTGTGGACCTAACACCTCTACACAGCCACGTGGGCTCTGAGCTGGATATGTGGGGCTGCTTTACTCCATGGAGGTGTCTTTCCGTCCAATTTTCCATCTTATTTGCAGCCCCAGAGATCACAGCTCATGCATGGTAGCTGACCCTGAGGCAAGAGAGATCACATCTAAGCTCTGAAGTCTGAATGCAACAGGTTTTTGGACCCACTTACCTTAGGCTTGTTCATCATCAGCCTCTCTGAAAGCAGAGCAGCAGGATGTCACTGTGCTTTATGTGGTTCAGGCAGAGCCTCTGGGTGGTCCTCACAAATAAAACGTGTGCCCTGCAATGAGAGGCAATTCATAGAGCAATGGGGGAGGCCAGATAAGAGACTTGGTGATTTCCTGGAAGGAGGCACCTGAAGAAGAACCATGTGCTGGGGGATGCTTTGAGGAACACTCCTCACTATGATCAAGAGAGTGAGGTCTGCTCACACAGTTGCTTCTGCCATCTGAGAGTTGAGCAGATTGAGGACCATCTCGGATCCAAAGAAGCATCCCATCCATAGTTGTGGGCATCTCATCCTGTCCTGACTTCCCTCTCTCTAACACCAGAGTAATGTCTCCACAGTTTGGAGTGGTGCTAGGAGGTTAAAGTTGCAAATCTTGGGAAAAGATCAGGCATCACAGAGAGAGGATAGCAATATAAAGAAAGACAACATTTTTCTGCTTTTTTTTCCTTTCCATTAAATGTATTGTGGGCTTTTCTGTTAGGCTGTTTTTTAAGATAAGGTTAAAAGAAGGAAAGGAAGAAAAATCCTCCCACGCGTTCAAACAGAATTTGCATTCTACTGCATTAAGATTTTTCTTAAATTGCAATTAAGCAATAAATCTTCACCAGTTGCAAAAATAAAGAGAGTGGGGTGGGGGAAATTTATTAGATAATGTAATCTTTCAGGCATTTTTTAATTTCCTTTTAAGATCTAGAATATCAGTTGGAGTCCCAGGTAAAATAGGATTCTAGTTTTCAGCCACAAGTTGCGACTCAACATGCTTAGCTAAATTAAACAGAACAGATGTGAAAAATAAGATGAGAGCTATGCGTACAGCTCTCAAGTGCTCTCCCACTGCCCCCATTGAAGGGCCTGGGCTAATTCCCCTGTGTTGACCAAAGCCTGCAATTTGATCCTAAAAGCTTGTCAGAATTAAGTACAATGCTTAATATAAGTTTACATTTTAACTGTTTTTCTTTGATATTTGACAAAGACGTGGGAAGTAGCTCCAGAACTTTCTCCTGGGCCAATTTGCTCAAGGTTGCAGTGAATCACGCTTCCCTTAGGGCTTCGTACCCCAGGGGGTGTGCATGAGGCCTGGCACCTGTTAGCAGCCAGAGCAATTAATAATTAATTAAACAAATAGCCCCCTTTATGTGGCACTGTGAAATCAAAGCCTCAGCCTAAAATAGAATTCTAGCTTTTAGGCTTCCAGGAGTAACCTCTGCCCCAGCACTCGTGTGGGAGGTGGAGGGGCAGATTTTTGCTTTCCCCTCAAAGAGCAGTGACTTTTTATAAACATATATATTTAAAATAATACAAAAAGAAATGGAAAGGTCAGCCTTGTTACATCATTGCTAGTAAAGACTGCTCTGCTGCAATGACAGCAGCCTGTGTCAGCATATTTAACTGCCAAAGGGGAAAAAGGGATGCTATGTGTTCTTCTGGGAAGTGGAAGCTTTCAGCTTGTGTTGTTTTGTGCACTTTCTGAGATGGAGCACAGGATGTCTTTCTGCTGGTATTTTGGATTTGTAGATGACAAGTGTGTTGTGACATTTTCCCCCCCAAAAGTAGCTGCACATTAAGAAGATAAGTGGACTTCAAAGGGCTAAATACCAATCAGAAAATGGAAGATGGCCACACATAAAGCTGTGCTACTTCTGCAAACTGCTTTAGTAGCCAGACAAGGTCACTGATCAGGGTAATTTGCAGGAAAAGTCAATTTCTCAAGTACCCAAGGCAGGTGTTGTGCCATTCTGTGACAATTTACTGAAACTAAATTGAGGAAGTTGAAAAAAGCAAAGGTCATGAACCAGGGGAGAAACGAGGGAAGCAAATCTCTCTGACTGTAGTTTTAACTCCTTTTCAACCAAAGGGTATTTACAAACTACTGAGCTTGTTTTCACTTTATCTAAAATCACACTTGCATAACTCGGACCTTCTCATGAAGAACTGGGCTGAAATTGTGTGTGGTAACTGCTCCTTGTAGGTAACTCTTACCGGAATAAAGGCAAAATGAGGTAGAAAACCTTTTCTTGTTGAAACATTTCTTAGTCTTCATGGCAATGTTTGAAAGCAGGTGAGATTGAAGTGTAAAGAGGAAAATATAACTGAGAGGAGGAAGTCACGGGAATGACCACAGAAAGAGAGTTAAGGTCTTAGAAGGCGTGTGATTGTGTTCATGCTTTAATTGCACCCCATAATGCACTTCTCAAACTTGTGAATTCATCAGAGCTTATAGAATCATTAAGGCTGGAAAAGAGTACTAAGATCATCCAGTCCAACCATAAAACCACCCTCACCATGCCCACTAACTGCGTCCCTCAGGGCCCATCTACCTTTGAAAGGGAGACAGACTTAAACAGAACCCCCTCACTTGTATCCTGTCAGACTCAGAGGATCTAGACAATCTCAAACTCTGTTAGGTTTTTCTATCTCTAAGTAAACCACAAATTATGTGGAACAGTAAAGTCAGTATCTGAGAGCTTAATTAAGGTGTTTGGTAATTGTGCCTACCTTAGTCTCTTGGTGTCAGTAGGTTGACACAGCTGTCAAAATAGGGCAGCATAGAGGTGTACAGGGACCACTTCCTACCTCATCTGAAGTCTGTTTTAATATCATGCACAGGTGTGAGTCAGGAATAGTTCACCACAACTGTAAAAATCCTACCATTGAGTTACAGATCAAAAATCAGATGATTAGCTTCCAGTTCCTAAGAAGAGCCTTTGTGTTTCCATGTTTCTTTGTCTATTAACTCTCCTCAGTCAGGAAAACTTTTAAGGCCATATTTACCTTCAGGTGTGTCTTAATCCCAGCATCTTTACAGCTCAGCCTGGATTTCCATCCAGACCCAGAACTTGCCTTGGGCTTTGGTTGGGGTGCACCCTGCAAGAATATTTATTTCATGCTATAATTTCACAGCTCAATGGTGATGCTTAGCTATGCCTCTTACCACAAAGTCTAGGAATTTTATGGGGTAGCAAAAGACCATTCTCTCTACTTGTCCTCAGTGGGCAGGCATCCAAATCCTAGTGAGGATAAACTTCCCCCAATCCTTCCTTGAAGGGAATATTTCAAATTACTTAAAATTATTTCAATTATCACTTCCTGCTTTAAATAGGTAGACAAAGAGTTGTTGATGTACTCGTGTTAGAGCTGTGCAGGCTGAAAAGCCAAGGAGGCACCGCTGGCAGACTTGCTTGAATTTGTATGAATACGTACAAAAGAATGGTCATGTGAACAGCAATGAACAGAAAATAGTTTTGAATGCAATTTCAGTGTTTGTAGAGGTAAAAGTGGGAGTCAGGCAATGCGTGGCTCTGTGGAGTATGGGTGTGAGCTCAGATGTTCAACCACTAGCATGCCAAAGAGTGTCTAGAAGCAGTTACACAACAATATTCTGGTGGGATGTGCACGGTCCAGGAAAACCATAAAAGGGGAGAAAACTAATTCCAGCAGAAACAACCCACAGAGATGAATCTCAAATGCCAAAGAAAAATGTCAGGAGATGGGCATTGAATGAGTGCATCCAGTTATTTACAGTAGGATACAGGAGCAACTCTGTACTGTGGATACCTGGTGAGTGTGAATTTTAACAGCTGTGGAAATAGCCATGAGAATATGGGAGGTGATCTTGCAGTCAAGGCTGGACAGAGGGCTAAGAAAAGACATTGAAAACTATTGGAGCTAGCTGTCAGCTGCAACACTTAGGAAATAGAAACTGTTGAGCAATTAAAGATTTAGCAACCACACTATAGCAGTTCCTGAAATGGAACTCATTCGTTCTAGCTTCTGCATTTTAACTGCCTTTTTCTCCTTTCCTTATGTGTGGTGACCAGCAACATCAAGATCCACTGCACATGCAGTAGAGCCCAGTAAAAATCAACTTTTTGTCTGTGACTGCTCAGAAACGTTCTGCAGTTAGGATCACACGGAGCTGGGAGCGATTGGCCCGTTTCCTGACTTTGTTTCTCTCCCACAGTACAGAGGTCTTAGTATAAAGATTCGTTTAAATACCAAGAGGATGTAATTAACCTCCCAAATGACTCCAGCCCCACTGCTGCATCACTTCGGCAGGCTAAAGATCTCTTTATGACAGAGCAGGTAACTGCTTTGTGTGCACTGGCAATTCCCAAGTGCTGCTGGTCATATCAGCTTCTCGGTCAGACCTTCTAGAAATACAATCTGTGAATTCCTTGTAAGTGCAAGACTATTTTTATTTAGCTATTTCAGGGCCCCACTGCCTGAAAACCAATACAGTTGTTTAACTTTTAGGAAAAGAGCCCTAATCTCTCTAGCTTCTATCCCATGTCTTTTACATCCTGAGACTGGAAACAATCTATATCCTAAACAGTCAGAGTTTCAGGAATGTTAAATCAGAAGGCTCTATCTGCAGTGGGCAAGGGGACATGAGTTAGTTAGTCAGGCAAATAAACAAACACAGTAAAGCACACAAATAAAGCCACCACACCTGCAGGAATGTTAGATATGTTAAAAGGGGTTGCATCCCTAGGCGAGCTACACTGGTTCACTTTTCATCACCAATGACCATGTTACACATGCAGCTGGTGACATTACTTAGCCTCCAGCAAGGTCAGAGCACGCCACGGAGTGAACAGAGGAAGAACTGTTCCCCTGTTTGTAGCAAAAACATGGTCAGAAGTGATTTGAACTCCAGCTGCAACCTGGCCTGCCTAATGATATCTAAGCAATACCACTGCCGAGGGCTGGCTTCCCTTTCTTGTCGAAGCATCTCACTTCCACAAGGCCACCTTTAAAACAAAGATACGTTTAAAACATCTTTTTATGTTCCAGAGTTTGTTTTTATAGGCCTTCCTGAAGTGGACTATAGCAAAATGATTATTTGGTGATGGGTTACAATGGAGGTCTCTGTTACGCTTGGCAGTTGTTAGAGGAAAGTCACCAGGCTGCATGGCAGACTGGATTTGAAGGGGCAGATTTTGAAGATACTTAGGATGTGGTTCACTTCAGTGCTTGCTGGGGCTCTCAGAAATGCCTGTACACCCAGACTGAGCCCATCTGAAGGACAATTGCCTGACTCTTGAACATCTGAACACGTTCTAAATCTGGACAGAGGTCTTCAAAAATGCCGTGTTAACAATCCAAGAGATTCTCCAAAAGTGAGAGAACTAAATGAGGAATTGGAATGTAGGCTGATGTCTTCAAACTGCTTGTGTGAAAGGAAGTACAATATACACAGCTTAGCTTTAGTGCAGAACTTATTCATTTGATTTCCACTAATGGAGATGCATAAGGATTCTTAAACCTGTTTGTTGTTTTTCCTGATTCTTAGAGTTAATCAAAGGCACTTCCTGAAAAACTTTGCTCCTTCAGAAAACCTTTACGTTTTGACAATTGCTATAGGGGTTAAAAGAGGCTGTGCTCGGGGAAGATAACCTAGGTTTAAAAAAACTATAGTCACCATTGTTCATTTATTCTCTTTATTGAGGTAATTTAATTATCATATAGACACAAACATTTGCTCCCATGCTGGGCTCTTCACATCTGTTAGTAGAGATTTGATTAGGTCTACACAAATGTGCTAGATTATACCATCTAGTTGGTGAAATTCAAGCCACCTGGATATTTTAGCAACATCAATAAGAATAATTCTCTTTTTCCAAATCAGTAAATCCAAGATATATTAAAAAGAATTAATTAATGAGTACCAGATAGGCAAAACAAACATTTGACAATGAATCATATTATCAAAGGTTTTGTGGGAGATCCCTCTCAGCTTATGTTTAGATGTCAAATTATATTACCAAAACTAAACAATCTGTTAAACCGATCTCTTAATGCAATAAGTCTCAGCACCATACTCTCTTTTCCCGAAGTCCTCCATGATAACAAGCAACACAGCATTTAAGGACAACAGTAGTTAAAGCACTAGCAATAACGATACTTCAGCAAGTCATTACTATGAAATAGCTGACTCCTAATATTGTTAAAGTCATTAGGGCTTTTTTTGCTGGGTTTTTTTTTTTGGGTCTTGTAGGTTCTAATGATGGAAAATTATAATCACCCAAGGAGCCATTAGGCAAGCAGATCAAGGCATAGAGAACGAGTGACCTGAGCGTGCGTTTCAGGGTTATGCTTTCAGAATGTGAACAACCAAAACTCACTTGGAATTTGTAGTAAATATATCTATTATGATTATGTACAATTATATTAAAATGAAAAGAGGGGAGAAAAAGCAGTGGTTGTTCACTGGAGGACTTCTCTCTAGAAGTTAGTTCAGTGACTTACACAGTTGTGTCGTTCTTTATTGTTTCATTGGAAGCAAGCTACAGAAATTAAGTTAGGTAGAGTATTTGTTTGGAAAAGAGAACTTTCAGCTGAAGCTGGAGAGAAGAATCCTTCAGTCTGGAAGCACTTATGAAGCATTTATGAAAACACTCTAAGTGCTTAGGCGGCCACTGAAGCTTTTGCAGTAATTTTTAACAATTTTTTCAGAATGGGTGAGGTGAAGTGCATGGTGGTCAAACTGACAACTGGGAGCATGTTTGTAGTCCTCAGTACATGTGATGCGATACTGGTGGGTTCCTGGGCACGTGTACATTGATTTTGCTCCCAGTGGGACTGTTAACAAAACATCTAGATGAGCAAATATGCCACTGGTTTGTTTTCATCCTTGTCTGACCAAGACTGATCAGACTGAGCAATGGTCAGCTTCCTGGATGAAGATCTTCTCTCTGACTGAAGGCACACGGCCATGACCAGGTAGGGCATTGCTTCAGCATGATTTTTCAGAGGAATTCTGCTCTTTGGATTCACATGTGATCAACACTGATCTTTCACATGTTGGACTAGAGTCAGGTCAGAGAAGAGATGTCTTTCTGTTGTGTCCCATGCTGTTCTGTGCCCCATCAGTTTTTGTTACAGTCCCAGAGGTGTAGTGACATGAGAAGGAAAGACCCAAGGGATTGCTGGTAACCAAATAAAAGTGTTTTTCTAGGCAGTCTTGTCAGAAGTGGTGTTAAGGCTAATGCTATAACTTGTCACTGCAAGAGTGAGTTGGAGTAAAAGCTTTCTAAATCCATATAATCATGCTTAATTGTTTACTTAATGAAATTATTTTTAAAAGCGAACAATTGAATGATGATGATTCAGTCATAAGAATTTGCTTCTAAATCTCGAAAGTAGCCACTTCTGGGAGGATTTATTATCAGATGGATATGTCTTCACTCTCAGGTACTTAGATGCTTATGAAATGTGCCTAATATATAATCATACCTAATTCAGAAAATGGCCAGGTGGGAAACCCATCCTCTCACAGCCTTGAGAATCCAAAAAAAGTTACTAGCTTCCCTTGGACTAATATTCCAAGTTAATATGAGAGAAATGGGATTTATGTTTGTGAGTGCATGGGCTATGACCAATACTAGAGATATTCATAGGGCTGGAAGCTTTGGCAGAAGCTATTTTTTTGTTGATCAGATTGAACTCAGGAAGGGGGTTAGCTCTGTGGACGGTGAGTTGCGCTCTTGGTCTTCTGCTGATAGCAGGCTGGAGTAGAGTCCAGCCAGATAGCTGCTTTCTGCTGGTTTTCTGTGAAGTTTCTGGAAGGTCAGTGGATTTTTATTTTTATTAAAAAAGAAAGAGCTGAATTTAAAAAAAAATGCTTGAGTAATATAAGCAAAATTTTCTATTTGGAGGATCATTTTTCCAAGTCAGTCTTAAAATAGTAAGAAATTTTAATGCCCATGACTACTTAATTCCAGAATTAAAAGTGACCCAAGGAATTATCAGTTCAATCATTTATTGGATTCTGGATTACATTCCATGACACAGCGAGCTAGGGTTTAAGGTCCACAAAACTGCTGCAGCTTTATGGCACCATCTCAGGTTCTTTTTCCAAATTCATTACAGACTGGAAATGACTTGAAATCATATCTTATTAACCTGAGTGCAAATTACATGGGGAACAGTGTTACTGCAGGACTCAGCAATGGAAAGGCAGACCCTCCAGGGTGCTTACAGAGACTAGTTTTGCTATGTACGGTCACAAAGTCTTTGCATCTTGTTCAAAACAACAGTCTGCAAGTGTTGAATGTGATCACGCACATTTCTTGCCTATAGGTGTGTCCTACTGTAGTATTACTTCAATTCCAGTAATAACTATAATGAGAAAGTCTACAGTTCGAGGCCTTTTTTATTAATTTCCAAGAAAGACTGAAAAAAAATCTGCAGGACATTTTAACTGTAGGATTCTTCTCTCTGTTCTGACCATAAAGACACCTGTATTCCTCCCCTCTCCAATTGAACACATCCATGGACAGCCATGGAAGTAAAAGATCGGTGCAGATGCAGTGGCTTTTGTGATATGCTGCTTTAGGGGTTGCATTTGATTAACATATACAATATTTTATAGCAACTGGAGATGACCTCATTTGCTAAATGAGATAAGGGTCAGTTGTCACTAGGACACTGAGAGTAAAAGAGGCTGAGAAGTGCAGTCTACAACAAAGAAAATAAAATGTGAATGGGTTTGGAAAGGTGCAGCTTTAAAGGATTTGATTGATTGCTCACTTGCTCACCAAAAATATTGCAAAAGTATTAATTGGAGTTTCTCCAGTGCTTGAACTCAGAAATGAACGTGTATGATCTGCAGATGTTTCAGGTGCCTGTTCTGCTTCCACAAGCAAAACTAAGCTGTGGACACTCACGGGTGAGCTGTGCTTTGGGTGGCTTTGGGGCTGGGCAGGCCTGGATGCTCCTAGACAGCCACACAGTGACCACTGTGACACCAGGGATGGGGCTGGGACCCATAAGAGATAGTGAAGACTGGTGCACAGGGAAGGCTCAGTGCCTGTGCTGCAATCAGAGTTGCTGCACAGATATTGAAATACAAATGGCCCAGTGACAGTGCTTACTTTTCTAGATCTGCCTCTCCTGAGTTTCAGAGAGGCACTGCCCTGAGCTTGTCTTCTGTGCCGATAAAGCATTCTGCTAATAAAAAATAGCTGATTGTCCATAGCAAATAGGTAGTTGATGGGAGCAGCAGAAAGTCTAGAATGTCTTTAAATGCACTGCATAATGAATTCTATAAATATTGGGCTCTCTGATTACAGACTGATCAAAGGCAAAAGGATCTGATTGATACTGAGCCCTCAAAAATCAATTCTTTAGGAAAATGCCTGCCCTTATTTAGTCTTTTGGAATAATAACTGATGAAGTGATTTCAGCTGCAAGATACACATTGCAGACAGCTGCTGCTTGTGGGTTCAGATGTGTTATTGTTAAGACGTAACGATAGCACAGATTTTAATTGAAGGGAAAAAGGAAAACCGGTCGGAAAGAAAACAAAAGAGTTAAATGCTTTTATGAGAAACAACAGCTAGGTGAAGTCTGTTCACCAAACAGGACACACCTAACCAGGATCTTAGGTTCACTCTCTACTTCAGCTATATGGATTGGTTTGCAAAGCATGTTTGTCCACAGAACGATTCATATTAAATATCTTTTATTGTATTCTTAACTATTTTTAAAAGTAAGCTTGAGAAAAGCTTAGCTAACTTGATAGTAATCTAGAAAGACAGAAAATAGGCCTTCTTGCCAGCTTGTGGTTAATTATGGTAAACTCCTATCTGCAATTTACTCCTTCCCATAATGGAAAATTGAGTTTTGCTCAAATGTGCATTATATTACATGGGGTTACATCCCACATGGTGACATGGCATGGTGTAACTTCATACACGCAGATAAAATGTGGCATATTTTTTCAATGTATCAGAATAGAATGCAGAGATATGCTCTAGTATAAAAGATATTTAGAGGACCCATTTATACGAGCCTGCTTTGTGCCAAATAGCAGTCTCTAATGGAAATGCTAATCACCATGTTTTTCTGCAACTCTTGCAGAAGTAAATCCAGAGTATCTTTTAATTGGGAGCCTTTCTTAATGGTCTTCAGATGTTTATAAATATGCACAACCTAATCTGATTAGGGCCAGACTCTACATGCTGCCTGCCTTAACAAAAAGTGAGAAAGTTCTTGCCTGCAGCCTCTGAATCCTGCTCCTCTCTAAGTCTCCTCATTCTGGTATTTCAGCATCTGAACACATGTAAAAGAGTATTTAACAACAGTCAATCCTTTGTTCACGTGTCTTCTGTTGGAAAAAGAAGGAAATGCACTAGTAAATGGGTAAAGGTAGTAGGAACATTTTTGAGGGACCAAATTTTCTTGTTGCAAAACACGCTTTAGTTGAAATAAAAATATTTCATGCAATGGTATCGTTTTTAATGAGAATATAGATCAGAAGGAAGAAGTAGAATGGGACTCTTACAAAACTTGCAAGGCATAAGCTTTCATTTTTTGAAGAAGAGTTCTTTAAAATTTATGCTGCTTTAAGTATTACAATGACCAAGCTAATTTTTTTTCAGTGTAGGTGAATATAATATTTCAGTTGCTTAAAGAAAAGTCATGGGGAATTCTAAATTTTCTATCTTTCATACCACATCTGAATTCAATCATATTTTAAGGCAGTATATTGCTTCAAGGAGTAGGTCTATCCTCACAGGTTCAGCTTGGGGAATTTCACTTACTGCTAAGCAGCTCTGGGCAATATTAAAATTGCCTAACTTCCACTTAGGTGTCGGATCTGTTCTTGGCTGTGTGCCTTCCAAACTGGCTCACCAGTAGGAAATGGTAGACTTTGAACATGAGCTGAAATCTGGACTGTCTGTATACATCCTTCCATCCCTTTCATGAGTTTCATTTTGTGGCTCACTTATACTGACGGTGACTAAGTCTGGTAACAGCTTCCAAGAGAAATTTTGGCTCATCTGGCTCAATGGGATCTTATGGAACAAAAAAAAAGACAGATTTTTCGGTGTCTATATGTGGTCTGGGACCTCTTTCCACCTCCTCACTTCTCCTCCCCAAGGGGTGCATATTAAGACCTAGTGTTGGTGGTGAAATCATAAAAATTCATCACTTGTTCACAGTGTGCAAGCCGTGATCAGAAAGACAATTTTTTTAGTGTAAGGTAATGTTGACCTTAGCAGGAATAATTTGTGCCCTTCAGCATCAGCAGATGTGCAATAGTCTCCAGGGTGTTAACTGACTGAATGTATATATATAATACTTTTTACAAAGTGTCAGCCAAGTCCGAGGTCCAAATGCAAAATGTATTGCTCATGATCACTAGGAGGATTTGTGTTTCTGAAGAACTGTGGTACAGAGAGCAGCAAGAGATACAGATGCAATTGGAACGTTTTCATTTCCTGATGCAGACAGTCCAATACTGCTCAAGTTGGGGAAAATGGCTCTGTTTCTCCTGGCCCTGCATCTGCAAATTCACAAGGAATATATCTCTAAACAGAAATACACAGGAGAAGATTCTGTAGGAAACATGTGAGTTTCCATCCAAGATAAAGGAATTATGCAGAAATACGTGTTGCTATTGTATGATCTAATGCATAATGGAATTGTCTTGTAAACCTTTATTAGGCAGATAAAATGGCCTTTACAGTATTATGTATGGAAAGAAACACCTGTTTATAAAACAGTGCTGTGTTTCTTCATGTGCCAGTGATGGAAGCCTTGTCTGTGCCTCAGAACGTCCTCATCTGTGGCTTTCAAAGCTGTGGCCCAAACTGAGTCTTGGCATGGCTATACTGGCTTTCATTGCTGAGTTTGGCAACTGGATGCACAGGAACCACAGAAGATCTAGAACTGAACATAATTACTAGATAGGACATACAATGAGATATGTCTTTCCAAATACAGATGTTTTCTCTCTTGAAATCCACGTGTCCGTGGAAAGCTGACAGAAGACTGTGTGTGATTGAAATGTCCCTTAAGCCTTGAGATAGTATTAGTGAGATTTAAGCACAGTGTAAAAATGATGCAGAGGCTGGCTGCGCAGTGCTGCCTCTTTGTTTCAAGAATTGTGATACCATTTCCAACAGAAAAGCAGGTATCAGAGCTGTCCTTCTTGGGGGAGCTTGGTGCAAGGCGCAAGAGATCCAGAAGACGTGGGTGCAGAACTGGTAGAGGCACAAGAGATAGTAGAAGTGTTGGGTGTTCATCAAGTACAGTGCTATACCTCTTCTGCTTTACCCAGAAGATCCCATGCAATGTCATTCATTTATCACCCATGTAATCCAGGCTTGTTGAACTTCCTATTGACTCCATACAGATAACTTTGGGAGGGTGCCAGTTAGTGACTGTGCCTGCCTTTGTTCAGACATCCAGTGTCAAACACAGATTCTTTCTGAAATTTAGCAAGCTTTACTTCTTACTTCAATTCGCTAAATATGTTCAGCTTATCCAAGGAAAATTAGTGGTTTATATCAGCACAGGCTAGTTTACACACAGACTGTTTTCTAAAAAAGAAAATGTAGTGTATCCTGTTTGCAAGTGTATATGTTGGGAAAATTAACACACAGATATTTGCATATATCCTTATAAAGGCAGCATGATTATTCAGATTTGTGACAGGTCCCAGTCATGGCTTTTGAAAGAGTATCAGCTATGTATTTAAAGCAGATTTGTAGCTGCTGTAATTGAGATTTCACTGAAATTAATAACTATCATCTTGCTCTTTCTGCAGCCATAAATTACCCATATCCTTGTGCAAGACAAAAATTAATGGCAAAATACCTTCACGTGAAACCCAGTCTCCAGTGTTCACAGGCAAAGCTGTACCCTCATGTCAGTTCAGAATTTGACCACCCTATATAATAAGCACAATCCAATATAAATATCAAATCGCTTCTTTCTCTTCCCTTGGTTGTTCTGCTGAGACAGAAATTCATCAGAAGGTGAATCACTCTTGCAGCTGATACGTGCCAAGACATGAAGAAATGGGGATGGCCTGTGAAATAAGAGGCAATGGAAATAAGAGTGAAAACAAAGGAATTGCTCAAAAAAGAAAAAAAAAATACATGGTATTTCATGATAATGGAAAGCAATTATCAAAACCTATGAATGTTGCATCTGAATTGCTGTCTGCCCTTGTGTGGAAATCATGTGTGTTTAAAATGTTGTGGTAGAAATTAATGAAGATAAAATTAAAACACTTGTAATGTAAAATATTACATGCTTTCTCATAGGATTGAGACATAACACTCAGGAGGATTAGCTTATAAAAAGTCAGATAATCCTCACTGGCAGGATAAATATAACTTATAGAAATTCCTGAAGCATGCTGTCCAGAAGTGTTTCACTAAAATTAATTTAGCAATAAAATCACAATTCCCTTAGACATTTTTCAGAAGTTAAGACTGCAAAAATAATACACATTATTTTCTGCTGTACCCAAATTTCTTCTCTCTCAGCAGCATTAGGTAGCTCCTTACAGCTCTGCTTATCCCAGCAATGATAAAGAGGAGAACAAATGAGATTTTGTGCTAGAACTTCTCCCTGTGAAATGTTCCACTGATAGAAGAGAGAGGTAAGTACATGCATTTGTTATTTCATGCAGGGTAAGGAGACAACAGCTTGTGGGAAAGGGGTTTGAGTGCAGTTTGCTGTTTTGATGGGATATCCCAGTTGTGTGTGGACAGTTATCAGTTGGAGAAGGAAGAATAGCTGATAAGTTGTCACCAGTTATCCATTCAGGCTAAGTAAGCAAGCAAGCTGAGCAGTTTAGTATCTAGGGAACCCAAAGAACCAAATAGCAAAACAGGAAAACATCTGGGGAAACTGGTGAGGGAGAGTGAGACACTGAAAAGATATATGTCCTCAGAAGTGTCCACTGAATATTTAACCGTAATATATACTGAAGAAGAAACATTCCTTATTATGGCAGCTAAATGGTTCCTGGGTTGGCAGAAGATGCATTCCCTCCTCATTGGGTCAGTGAAAAGATGTGATTCTATTTTAATGATGTTTTTGATAGAAGGAGAGGACTTCTATCTGTGTATGGAAGGTGGTCATAAGGAATAAATCCTAATTCTGTTATAACAAGTTTATGCAGTTTTGTTTCAGTAGTAAGGTAAAAATTAAGCAACTAGGATTTCCATCTCAAAAAACAGCAACGTTAACATACCTGCTTAATAAAGAACACACAATTGCATGTCAGTGTGAATCCAGAGAAACCTTTAGTTTGTTCAGATAAAAGTGGAAAACTGACTGGAATTTGTACTTAGAAGTCAAGGGAGAAAATGTTACAGGGAAGTGCTCTGGCTATGCTTGGCTTATAGGCTTGACCTGCTCTTGAAAGCCAATATTTTAACAGGAAAAAAAAAAAAAAGTGCAATATAATTGAAGATATTCTTAGAGAAGTTAATGCCAGAATGAATGTGCGACGTTTTAAGCAATGAAGAAAATAATCACTGTGAACAATTTACTTACACATAAAATTTACACTTAGACGTATTACTAACCGAATCTTTATTTTCCAATTAAGGGTACAATCACTCCGTATTATTTGTAAACTGATTTTAAAAGGTACAATAGTATGAAATTATAACATGCACAAAATTATTTTATTTATTTTTAAAACGTGCTCACCATTTTTATAAGATAAGAATTATTTTCTTTTCCGTGTCCTGAGCAATGGACTCTTTAATACACTACAGTAGCATGGTAGGAATGCTTTAAGCAGAATCAGGTCAGAAAAACAGGGTAGATGTGAAGCTGTGGCTGCACTAAACCCGTACATTAAGGTTATGCATTGTTATTTTCTATGACACCAATCTTTGCAGCAAGTTTATCACTGACATTCATATGCATTTACTGCGATCCCATGGCCCAGTTTTCTCAGTTGTCAGTTTAATATAGATACCCAAACAATGGCAAAATAAAATTATTTATAATGACTCCCATCTGTCCCATACAATTATTTTATGATCTCTATTTGTTTCTATCATGACCACATCACCTTCGGGGAGTGTCAATGGGATATCTCTTATATAGGGATGAATGATTACATATAAGCAATGGGTTCATATATATTTTCCCTAGTTATAATTACACTCTATTCGGTCAGTAAAAAGCTTGCAGATTCTTTTTAGGCAAGCCTTCTTCCTAAGCTGAGGGGTGAATCCCACAACTGAGTAAATATTTTATTTTCATACATCACCACTAGCACTGTAATACAAACTTTTCAGAGTAAATAGCTTCAGCAATTGCAATTGTGATATGTGAATGGCATGCCTTCCCTTTGAAGTCAGCCTGCGCAGTGCAGAATTGAAAGTAAACAGTGAAACCTGAAGTGCTTTGGGTTTTTCCAGTCCCTGCAATTTTCGTTTCACAGCCCTGGCTGAGCAGCAAAAACAGCCTTCCCCTGGCACAGAGCTCATGTACCACAGCCCTAACGGGGATGATAGCCTCTCAGATATGTGACACTGTTTTATGAAGGAGATGTTTGGATCTTAGTATAACAACTAATAGTATTTAGCTTGTATAACTTAGCTTGTATAACAACTTAGTATAACAACTCAATTTTTATTTTCAGAATCAGTATGAATAAAATTCCACATACAAGTGATTAAATGCATTCAGTCATTGTGATTTAGTTAGTAAAAATTGCGGCACTTTGAGAAATGAATTTTCCAAGCTGGTGGAACACCTAATTTTGGCCATCCTGTTGTGTTATTAATTTTTTTTTCTGTAGCTTCTTACCTGTCCCATGAGCTTGAGTCACTGATGACCTCCCAGCACCGGGGAGAGCTGCACTGCAACCCTAGAGACATCTGCCTTGCACAGGGGGCAGGGGATGGTGGAGAAGGAAGTCTGCACCCCATTGGGTGCCACTGGTGAAATTGGTTTTGAAAAGAGACATCAGGGCACGTGTTGCCCCACTGGAAGACACTTGGTATTGCAACACTGCGAGAGCAGAATCAGCCTGATTCTCAGAGACTCACCACAGTATGTGGAACATAAAGACAGCCCAGCATGCAATGACTAAACCTTTAATTACCTCTCTGAATGATGGAGAAAGACTGCAATCTGATAAATGTGTTTAATTGCTGGCAATTACAAAAAAAAAAAAAAGAAGACAATCTTTTTTAAATCTTTTTGAAACACATCAGGTATTTTGAAACATCATTTCAACACTGTAATGACATCTATGCTACTCTTAGGAAGTGGGTGACAGGAAATTTCTTCCATTAAATTGAATGGAGCAAGATTAGGCTCAGTGTTGCAAGGAATGGACACCTGCAGCAAAATCAAGATGAATTGGTGTGAGCCTCAAGCTTGGAGGTGTTTATTTCATCCCTCTCTTTTGGAAAGGATAACTCCATAAGATGTAGCTGTTCCCTTGATAGAGCTACTCCATGTCACTGTGGGCTGTGCTTATGGATAAGAGGAGTCCCATCCACCATCTGCAGAATTTCTCATAGGTGAGCGAATACTCAAAACGGCTTCTGTCTGCTTAATTCTGTATGAGAGAGCTCATGAAAATCTGTTACATAATGATGGTTGGAAGTGATGGTCTTGAAGGCCTTTTCCAACTTGGTGATTCTACGATTTTATGGAAACACTCTGTGAAGATTATTGGCAAAACTTGAAAAAGGTTTTCACTAATTTCTGCATTTAGTGACAGAAATGGTGGTGTTTCCTTTTAAACTTTCAAAGCAGAAAAAACCAATCCCTCAGCTGATGCAGATCATGCGACCGTGATTTACCAATCATGCCATTGATTTAGTGTCCCTAAATTCTGATTGGTAATGTAACCTAACAGAATCTCATAACATGCTGTTCAAAATTGCAGCTAATTTTAGAAGGTGGTTGAAAAGCCCAGGGATTTAGAGGAGGGGAGGAAAAGCCCCGGTGAATGCTGTGACTTCAGGCTGCATTCAAGAGAAGTGGTTTGTTAGGGACTCAAGCTGTTCCATGCCTGATTATGTGAAAAATAGATGTAGTAATAGACAGGTAACCAGCCTGTCTTAGGTGTTTTCTATGTCCCAGGGCTCAAGCATCATCTGAGAACCTCATCATCCCCTGTATATTTATTATTTCAATGAAGTGGGAAAGCACTGTTATCTCCAGATGAGGATGGGGGAAAAGGTTCTCAAACAATGAATTTGCAGGTGGGGAGGAAAGGTGCAGAGAGAATAAGTCGGGCAGGAGAAAGAAATGGATCCAGGTGTTTCTGCTCTCTTACTTTTCCCTCCCCTTACCACCGTCAAGCAGCTAGGAGGTGAAATCCATCCAGCACCAAAGCTCTGCACCCCTATAGCTCTTAGGGAATTCAGATTCTGATGGCAGTCCAGCACTGCTTCCTTTTCCTTTAGGTTACCTTCAGCAAAATTGTGACATTTGGGTAAGCCAGAGGAAGATCTTTTCGGATGTTGTGTCATGTGAAGGATGAGACGTACTCTGCACTCAGATTCAATTAGTTAAACCTGGAGCTAGGTGGGTCGTTTGGTTTCTAGCACTGTTCACTTGGTTGTGGAGGTTGCCAAGTGTTTAAAATCTTCAAACAGCTGCATGCTGGTGACTGGGTATAATTATTAGGAGAGTAATGCTGAAAGTATTGAGTAGTCAAGATTATATATATATATGTTTATATATATATATATATATATATTTTTTTTTTTTTCTCAGGTGTTGCATTAGAGGGTCTGCAAAATCCTCAACAAATGGATGAAAGAGGATGTGGTTGGTGAGGTGAGTTTGGTTTTTTTAATGTACTTTTTGTTCTGGGATAAAATAAAGCTGAAAGCCTGGCAAGAATGGAGTTGAAATCTGCAAGGAGAGCTTATCTCTGGGCATAAGCCATGGTGATTTTGACTGCTACAGTTTTAGGTTTGGTTGTTTGTATATCAGGAGAAGCTGAGGGTTTGGAGTGGTGGGATTTCTTTTTGCTGACTGATGTTTCTGTCTGGGAGGTCTGTGCACCTCACCAAGCAAAAGAAGCAATGAGAAAAGCATAAACAACCACTGAGGCTTGCATCCCTTAATGCTTTAGAGAGTTCTCATCTACCTGCTTGCTTTTTGTTTTACTCATTATTTTTTACAAATGGTGATTTTGTGGAGTGCCTGTGTCACTTCAAGGTCTTATTAGAAACATCAGCCAACAGTCAAACTGTCGGTGCCCTTCCTTGACACAATGCATACAGCTGTTTCATTTATTCTGGGGCTACCCTTATGTGCCTATTTAGCCAGTGGTGTGTTTGCTATTGGCTTTGATAAGAGAGGTACCACTATTCCTTCTTTTCCATTGCATACATCTGTGTGTAGGTATGTATGTGTACTGTAGGCTGCCTCAGCTCACAAGGTCATGAGAGAAGTGATGAAAAGTAACTTCAAAATGAGGGATGATCTTTTTATGTTTTTTTTAAATTACATTTGATTTCATTTGATTTTTTTTTTACAAGTTGCCACAGATTACTTTTGGAGTCCTTCGTATTATATACAATAATAAATATTTACCTGACATCAGCCGTGCCACTCACTATACTGTAACCCATGCAACAGAAATATCAAGTGTCTTGGATTTAACCACAGTAAACTCTATATCCATGAGATATTTTTATTTCCCTATATGCTGTGGAAAGTCTTGAATTTCTTTTAGAACCATAATGGAAAGAACAGATTCACAGCTTTGGAATTCATTCTTCCTTGGTCTAAAACTGCCTGAATTTCATGACATTCAGACATGCAGAAAGTTCACCTTTTCTCCCCCAGGCATTTGAGAATGACGAATAACTGTGGTGGTGGTGGGGAAATCAATTTTTACTGTTATTATTATTACCTGTCTTACCAGTAATGGTTTATATTAAATTCTGCTGCTTTTCTTAAGTTATTACTTGAGATTAAGGCTGTGGGGGAAAAAAAAAGTCTGAAAATATGGTTTAGATAGAACCAAAAGCATTTAAATGAAAACCAAGTAATACTAATACTGGTCAAAGAAAACTTTTTACTATGCTAGTAACAAATTAGTTTCCTCCCATGATGGGCATGTGTAATGAAAGTAAAACAGTGCAAACCAAAACCCCAGACTTAAACACCTTTCCTTGAACCATGGGGCAATAATGTCTTCTGCCAGTGAAACAGTTGAGCTCACCAAGCATGCATTCTGCAAAATCAGGCCACAGAGATGTGGATGAAAGGATGGATGAGAGTCCTGAGTACCCTCTGTTCATGTTAAATTTTTCCCCTCAAAAAAAGATTTGGACAAATTTTAGGCTGATTGGTTGGCTATTGCCTATTAATTAGACTAGTTATAAGAAAAAAATCAAAATTTTAAGGTGACTCATTTTTAAATAGCAAAATGATTAGGTCCATATGGTTGGGTGTTGCCACTAAGTTTCATATAAATACAATAAAAATGTATAGCTGTGTTAAGAAGCTATTGTTAATACTGCAAAGATAGTAAAGAAGCCCTGGTTATAAACAGAAACCCATTATGTTCTGCACTGTGCAAATATAGAACAAAGAACCAGTTTCTGTCCCTAGCTGCTTAGAGTCCAAGACAAGAAATATCAGGTAGTCTTAGCAGATAGATGGGGAAGCACAAGGAAATAATTAGGTAAGAGTAATTAGAATAAAAAAAAACCCAAAAAACAGTCTCTGTATTATCAGGTGTTTTCATGTTGCTATGACAGGAAAGGAGGTGTTTTTGGAGGCACTAGAGAGAACAATGATTTGGGCTTGCTGATATTTATGGGAGCTTCTTCCATGCATGAAGTCTGGCATGGAAGAAAGGGCAAAGGTGCTTGCTGGTAAACATAACAAATGGGTGATGATGGCAGGCATTGCTGGCTGATCAGCAGAGGGAGCTGACATGTTGATAACATTGAGAAAAAATGATAGGTGGAGTGTGGATAGGTCATGAAGGGCCCTTGGAGTGAAGATGAATAGTGTATGCTTGATGCAGTGCCAAGTTCATGGATGATTCACTGTTCTTTTTTGAAAGTCTAAATTTCCACATTATGTTTGTTTGATTAATGTTATTGAGTACTTCTGACTTGTTTTCTCATAATAACAAACATTCCATTCATTTTACAAGAAATCTGTTCAATGTAATTGATGGATTCAGTGAGCTCTATGAAGCTGATGTCATGACAGGTTGGTACATTACTATCAGTTACAATAGTTCAGTCCACAGTAAAGGTCAATTAAATAACTTAATATAAATTGCTCAATTGTTTCTAGGCAAAAAGCATCAGGAAAACTGTGGTAGTCTTGAGACAGGCAGTATTAATTGCCTGGAGAAAGTATTTTAAAAGCTCTAGTTAAATATTGAATGCTGCCCAAATGTAACGTTTGGTAGTGAAGTCGCTTGTGGATGCGTCTAGCTTTTTATCTTGTGATTGTACATGACCATTTCTTTTTATGCCTTCCCAAGAAATGAAGTTAGATGTAGAGAAACTGATTCCAAAGTGCATTTTCAGTGATAATGAATATATTGAAGAAAACATCAGTTATATTCACTTAAAAAAAAATGATCATTTTCCCATGCAGAACTCAAGAGCATTCAAAGTAGCTAGTCATATTTTTATTTAATTAGTCATATAGTTCTGCAGAATAACTGTAATTCCAACCTACCTTCAAGACCCTCTTTGTAACCAGAGATGTCTCTGGCCTATCTGTATTTACAGATCCTCAAGCATTGTATCTTTGGAAGAAGCATCTGATCATTACCCAGTAACGAAGCATCTGAGTATCTCAGTTTGATTGTCTAGGATGAACCCCCTTGTGTAAGTAGCAGAGAACATTCATAAAGACATATCTTTACAAATGGCTAACTTCTCTTTTTTAAGAATAGTGGAGCTTTGGCTTCCTGGGGAAAACTTTTACCCATCCTACTTATGTTCCAGTTGCTGATAAAGTCAAAGAAAATGTAAAATGTCTTCATCTGTGTAGGATGAAGCTTATAATCCTGAATGAAAACTTATGCAAATCTTGGTGAAAATGTGCTTGCCAGCATTTCCATTGCATTTACTTTGTTCAGTTGATTTGCACTGCAATCAACTGGAATTCATCCATGAATCATGTTTATTAGAAGAATGGGAAAAACATGTCTGTGAAGAGAAATTGGAGAGTGGGTCACTGAGGTGCTGTATCCGTGCATGCATATTAGATGAAAAATGTTCATGTCATTCATTCTCATCAAAAATGCCTGTAGACCTTTTGCTGTACTGGTCACGGACAGCTAAATTCTGCTTCCCTACACATCCGCAACATGTGCCTTCTGGCAAGGGAAATCAGGGGCACTGCATATTAGGGAAATCCATGAGGAATAAATGACAAGATCGTGGTGTCTGGAAACAGAGATGAAAAAACTGTAGCAGGGGAAGGAATGCTCTCTATTTTAGGAATATGGATGAATGCAGAACAAAACCAAGCTTTTCCTCTAAAACCAGTGAATTGTCTTCAGCTACTACTGTAAGTAGGTGGAATGCTACCGATTTACTTAGAGTGAAGGTAGAGCTTTTTGGAAAGGTGAATTCATGCCCTTCCTTTGAAATCAAGATCTAAATACCAGAGAGAAGACAACCAGCTTCAACAATTTTGGCATACGCTTTCTTCTTTCTGGACATCCACACCATTCCAGAAGCAGGGAAGCTTCTTCAAGTAATGTTTCTGAAATATTTCAAGACTAAATTGGCTAGCCAGTATCTTCTAATTTAGGGTTGTTTTCACCATCTAAGTGGATGTGTTGATTGACTGCTTTTCAGCACAGAAGTACTGCTCTTTGCTGAACGTATATACCTGAGTAAATCCCTGGATCTTAACACTCCTTATACTCTTTATACTTCTAGCTAAGGATTCTAGTATACAGTTGAAATTTTTTATCCCTTTATTTTTAGTCAAATGAAGACTGAATGTTAAAATAAATGCAAGTTGTTAAGAAATGGGGACTAAAGTTATTTTTTTGTATAGCCTTATACCGAAGAGCTGGATGCTTTGTGACGCTTTTAGATAGCAGGGAACTGGCTCACTTTATTGTTAAAACATGCACGAAGATGACCAGTACTGGCAACTGAATTGTTCACCTGGGTTAAAGTGAATGTTTCCAATCCAAATTCTGTCCATCTGCAAGACATTTTGACACCTTTTCTTTCTATAAGATTTCAGTGTAATTATATATTTCAAGTATAATGGGCCACTGCCAGGTTTAATATCTGACCAGCCTCAGCCGAGTCTTTATAAAACACAGCTAGAGATCAGAACAAGTATGAAGGAAGGAAGAATACTTAATAAAGAATGAAATATACTAGAGGATTTTGAAGGCCACAGATGTCCATTCTCATGCAAAGTGGAACCAGTTTTGAAACTGGGTTAACTTAATAGGCTGTGAATTATACAAGCTCTTTAAGTTAATCTGATTTCATAGCTACCTTAGCATATCCACACTTAACTATCTGAGGTCCAGAGCACAAGTCCTTTGAAGTGTCAGAAGAGGTGGATGTTTCTGCAAATTTCCTTGCCACTGTGGGATGTTGCTGGTGGGATCTGCTACTGAAAGGTATTTGAACCTCAGACTATGACATGAATTGGTTGGTGCAGAAAACGTCATTGCCAGCACTTGTTTGCTTGGAGTGATGACAAATGATTATGATGTTTCTTTCCATTGTGTGAACAGTTCTCTGATGTTATTCCATCCTCTTTGCTATATCACAAAGATCATTCAATTTCTGATTGAAGTCCCTGGCATCTTACTTCCAATGCCCTGCGGCATTAACACATTGCATGATTCTGTTTCAACATCCTTTTCTTCTTGGCAGAGATTTCCTTCTATATTCCAAGCCTAGACAGTGCATGAAAGGATTTCTGAGCTTTTATACAACAATCTTGGCTGTTTCTGTAGGGTTTTTTTTTTTTTACTTTTTTTAATTTGTTTTTCTTGAGGTAGTGACTAGCGAGTCTATCTCCCCATTAGCTGTAATGAAGACACGAATTACACTGAGGTTACATGATGGTAAATATCCCTGTGGGACTCAATACAGCTGCTGCCAAACGTGAAGCTTTTTGGTAACAGATTTTCTTGATAAATGAAAAATATAAAACCTCAGATTTGTTTTATCCCAAATCAGTTGCAAAACATACATACATGTTTGTGCATATTCTTGTGCAGGAATGTATAAATAACCCCCCGTGCACTTTCGTGGTTGAACTTTTCATCAAAGGCAGCACTACTTCTTAAAGCAAATGTTATTGTGAGGTGGAATTTTCCTTGGAAAAACTGGTTCTTCAAAGCTTTTCCTACCTGTCTGGAGCAGAACTACAACAGTTTGATTCTTTTATTGGAACTGCTTGGGAGGCATTTTATATGAGTGCATCCAAAATGCCATGTTATGAATGTGCAGCGTGTAAGATTCTTTTGTCAGGGAAGACTGATAAATCTACATGTGCTCGAAAATCTCCCAAATAACTGATTCTTTCTTCCCCTGCTTAATGCTGAGCACATTAGGTAATGAAAGTAAACAGAAAATGCGCACACCAATATTTCCTGTAGCACATAGCTTCATCCTCACCTAAATGCTAATCACAAGCTGATACTTGCCTGCATAAATCTAATCAGTTTCTTTCAGCATTGCACGAGGAGTGATTCCTTTCATCCACATGGGAAAATGTCCCAATCAAGTATCACATTTGTGTCCTTAATAGTGCTGTTTTCTCTGAAATGCGCAGGACTCCAGGCTCTCCACTTCCCATAAGTGTCCTGATGGCAATAAGCTCTCATTTCAATTTCCCAGGCACCCCACTCTAAGGGCAGGAGGGCTTGTGAGTGCTGAGACGCATGTCCTGCCAGGTACCGAGCAATTCAAGTCAAGGAAGGTGTTTTGTCACTACGTGATTGGGCTGCGTGCTGATGTTAGGTGTGATGAGATAGAGGAGCAGGACTCTGAGTTGATGGAAGCTGGCACTGCTCTACCAGAAGGAATAGTTCTGCTGAATGCAAACTCTAATAACAGCTGCACTGATTGCTTGGGGATTACTTTTAAAGCAGGAAAGGTGGAGAAACACTGGCTTGGCTGGGGGTTAAGAGTGATCAGTTTTGTTAAGCTTTTATTCCCTGTTTGTTGAACCGTCCCAACCCTTGCCGTTCTGTCATTCTATGATCGTGCAGAGCCATTCTGTGATTCCCCATGAGGGTGTCACCTGGCTGTGCTGGCATGTCCCCAGCTATGGGGACACCTCCTGCCTTGTTCAGCCTTTTCTGAGGAGTGCAGGCATGGAGTAGGAAAGGTGCAACCTTATAACCAAGGGGTTGTATAACTAGTGCAGGTCTCAGCATGAGTTACATATGTTGTATGCATCTAGAAATTTTGGTTATCTATAGGTTTTAGGAAGAGCATCTCAGATTTTGAACTCCTTTCATCTCAAATGGATGCAAAACTGAGCTTCAGTACCTTTGCTTGCCCAAGCCCAGCAGCAACCCATGCCCCCATCCTGCACTGGGTGCAGGGACACAGTGACCCTGCTTTGGGTCTCTGCATCTGTTCCCTCAACCAGGAGAGCTCAGACTCAAAGAGGAGAAAACTAAGGAGAAACAAAAGCATGCTCCAATGTCACAGCTGTGGAAACTGTGAAGGAACTAGAGAAAAAAATGTGAAAGATTTGGTCGGTGTTGTGATTTTTGTATCGAGTGTTTTTCAATACTATTTCATCTCCTTCAGGTAGGCAGCAATGAAGCTAATGCTTTTACGTTAAACCCAGGAGGAAATTTTGTAGAGGATTAAAACTGAAATAGAACGAAATGCGCTTTGTGTCTCTTTTGTTAAGCAGTTTTAAAAGTTGTGTGGTGGATTGGCTGCTGAACATTTTTTCTTGTCAAACTCCCAAAAAAGCAATTATGCAAGTCCTCATTACAAATGAGTCACTGGCATTGTTTTGTTTTATGAAATGGAAATTCTTCAGCACTGAATTGCCTCTGAGAGTGCAAAAGAGCATATACGAAACTCAAGCTGCTTCTGCTTTGCTCCTTCATCGACTCAAAAGTAGTGAGTACAGATTATAAAACTGGTTTTAGTTTCAGAAGAAAAGTAAGGCTAAGACTTATTCATGTGTAGCTAAAATGGTGTTCTTGAGCAAGCTTTAATAAAGCACGGAAGGTAAAGTAAAACCTGAATGAAAAATTGTTTTACTTAATATTTACCAGATAATGTTATTCCCAGTGTTTTTAAAGCTAAAGTGCCTGAAATCTAAACTCCAACTTTCTGCTCTATGAGAGCTTGGAAGAGGTCATGTTTTGAGCATATGTGTAAAACAGCATTCCATAATTGATTTATTAACATATGAGGTCATATTTTTGATTTTCTTTTTGATATATATGAAAGCAAGTTATAACCATATAATCCCGTATGATCTATTCGACAAAAATCCTCTTCGAAAGTCCAAGAAAACAGTGAAAGAGGAAAAAGAAAGAAAGCCAGTAGTGCATATTTTGTAATGTTTAAAGGTTATTCTCCAAAGAACAAATTAATATCATTTGCATTTGGTAAAGATCATATTGGATGTTTTATTTGCATTCTTTCACATCCCAGGAGATGAAAAATAAGTCCAAATGGGATAAAAAGTATTTATTTTTTTATTTAAATGCAAACACTGCAATTTTCAGGCTAAAATGTCACAGTGTCTGTGGAGTTCTGAATGACTACCTTATGAAGAGCTGAGATGCCCAGGATCTTTGTAGTCTGCTTTTTGTATTTATTTATTATTTTTTTCCCCTCCCTTTTTCATCTGTGAAGACTTTTTCTGCATATCATTTCTGAAATGTGAAGCACATGCTGGCTCGTTCTGTAGCACAGGTCCCTCTCCAGCAGCCCCCGCTCACTCTCTATCAAAGTCAAAGTTCTCTTTGAAGTACTGAGTTTTGCCCCAGCTCTGCATGCTGCAGAGCCAGTGCTTCCTCCACTGCATCTTCTGCTGGGCAGGGACACGTTGTGGAATGTGTGCATGGGGCCAGACATACTGGGGACTCCCCCTTTGACTGCACTTGTCCTAAGAACAAGTTAATTACTATTAAGCGTGTTAAATGCACAGTTCAATCCAACAAGTGTTCTTGTCTCTGACTTCAGTATAGTGGCTGCTTCTAGCTTTAGGTCTGAGGCACATTGAGGTCCGCACAAGATGTGACCTCTAAGATTAGCCAAACTCACATCAGTCATTTGCATGTGCTTTTTCCAAGGTTCTGCATGATCACAGAATGACAGAGTGGCTTGAATTGGAAGGAACCTTCAAGATCATCTAGTTCCAACTCCGGTGCTGTGGGCTGATTGCCACTCACCAGATCAAGTTGCTGTGGGTTCCATCCAAGCTGGCTTTAAACACCTCCAGGGATGGGACATCCACCCACGTGATCAGGTATTCTATTTTATTCTCTTTGATATGACAGGAAAACAATGAATTTAACATGATCTATACATATAGCTATTTAGCAAGCTTAGCATATGACTCTTAACTACAGGATGGCTTGAAGTCATTCAAATATTAAACGTGGTAGCAATCATGTTAGCAAACGTAGAAATAATAAACGTAGAAAGACACTGCTTCCTACAATGAGCAGACCTTAAGAATCCAAAATGAATGAGTTTACCCCACCTGCACTCCAGAAAGGGCAGATGGAACGAAGCCCGCTGCTTGTACCTCATGTTGCCTCCTCATCACCTGCTCCAGTAGCAGCCTCTGATCTTGCTCACCTGCTCATCATTTCTGCTACTCGCAGACCATTTTCTACAGGAAGCAGTCAAGCAGCTGAGGGTAGCACAGGGCAGCAGACCTGTGTCCCACTGGTAGTCCTCCAAGGGAGTGACAAGTGTCTCCCTTGGGCAGAGCTGCTGTCTGGAATGTTATTTAATAGGCTTATCTTGGGCAAGTTTAGGCATGAGTCAAACATATCATATGAGCCAGAGTTTGTAATTTCATACAAACAGCCCTCTCTCGGTTACAATCTACTCTCAGAGACTGCTGATGGATTGAACTTGATAAAACAAAAGAGGGAAGGACAACATTATACAAGGGAGAAAAACTGATTTACTCTGAAAATGTTGCAATAAAAAATTTGAGATCTGTTGAAAGATGTTCTACCAACCATACAATTGGTTAAGAACAAGCTCTGAAAGTCCCCTGTTTTATTTCAGTTTTAAGATATTTTTTTTTTTGAGAAAGATTAACCATGATTTATTACTTACTAGCCAAAATAAAAATTTTTCCCTCAGAAAACTCACTTCAAGTATGGAAACATTTCTGTGTGAGAGCTAAATTTCTGGGAGCTTAGCTGATTGTGGAATTTTCCGTTGTGGAAACAATTAATAAAAATCATAATTGTGCCTTTCTATAGAGATATTCAATGGCTTGGCTTCAATGCTTAGCTGTTTCCAAGAGATTCCATTTATGCTTAATTATCTTACCATTTCTGGAAAATATTCTGATGGTGTTTTGAGCACAGTTTGTGTATTGGCTCCCATGGAGAATATTGTGATATTTTAAGAGACCTGTGTGTGCTTCAGCTCATACCTTCCTCTCTGACATACTTTCCTACCTTTTTTCTGTCTATCTCCTAAGATGCTGTGTTTCAGTGCTCGAACTTGCCATTACTTTAGACCAGAGGAGAATAATACATGAATAGCTATACGTGTCCTGTTGTACCATATGAAATAGGCTTCTAGACCTTAGGGGCCATTTCCCCTAAGAAAGCACTTAATCAGAGGGATCCATAAACATGGGATAACTGGTAATAGAAATGACTTCTAAAACCTCAAAGAATGGAGGAAGAACAAGAATAGAGAGAGGGAGAGCCCCCAGGGGGCCCATGGATGGGACTACAAACACTGCAACCCCAAATCCCAACCCAGTGTCAGCCCTCCCAAAAGCTGCACCTGGAGTTGGGCAGTGGGGATGCAGGCACAGAACACGATGGCTGCAAAACCAGACGCTGTGTGCTCGTGGCAAGTGACAAAGATAAATCTTACCCAGAGCTTCTACAGTTGTTCTTGAGATCATACAGTAATCATGGATATCCTCTTTGAAGAAAAAGTGCTTGTTTTTTAAAGCCGTGTGCTGGCCTCTGGCAAAACATTGCTATGGGAAAAAGATCCTGACAGACAGATGAAAAAGATTTCAAGTAGTGTTGTACTGTAATTATCCTTCTGGAGTTAGGCATTCGCATAATTTTGGTATGACAGTGTGCTAGGATTTTTTTCCTTCCCTATGATTTTGATAGAGTTCTTACTGACAAAAAAAAAAAAAAAAAAAAAAAAAGGAGCCTTGGTATGTTTATTCCCTGTCCTCAGCCTGTTATTTTTAATTACTGATGGAATGAATCATTAATGTATTAGAATGGAAACAAGAATTTTTACTAATTCATACTCTTGAAAATCCTTTAAATGCCCAGAAATTCTAAGAAGGGACTGTGTCACTGTGTGTACCTCAGGTTCCATTCAAACCCTGATGGTTCTTGTTGGCTAACTCATGTCTGGAGGTAGACTGTTTCTGCAGCAGGCGTGGGAGTGCTTTAGAGACTGGTAACACCAGTAGTCGGAGTCATAGTGAGTTTCTGTATAATGCAGAATGAGGTGGTTTATTTTTGAGAGGAAAGAAACAAAAAGAAGGTGACCTAAAATCAACACTTTCTAAAGGGAAGGCAGAATTGGTAGTGTTCTTCACAACTTGCATAATACAATGAGTAAAAATATTTTATCTGGCGTTTAAATAGAGATGTTAACTAGAGAAAGAACAAATAGGTTTTAAATGCTCCATAAATGTTCAGAAGTGGTCATAACAAAGAATTGGTGGGGAGGGGGAATAAATAGCATTTTGTCATACCTGAAATGCATATATTTTTGCATGTGTTTCAGGGAAGATTTTTTGAGCCAGAGATAGAAAGACACTGATCTGCAACTACAATGGTGTAGCACCCAATTCATTCACCCCATGTAGTCTCTCCCACATTAGGTGCTTATTTCATCTGAAAATTTTTCAACTTTCTTTATCCTGAAGTTTTTTCATTGTGAATTGAGAAAAAGTAATAATCTGTTTTTGAAAATGTGAATGTCTGGACCAAACTAAATTGCAGTTTTACTATTCCTTCCTATGCAGGTTGATCTCCATGATGCTTTAAAAGATTATTTCTAGCTACTGTTGGAAAGGTTCTGGGCAAGATGGTTCCATCTCCAATTTATGGTGACTGTTCTTGCGTGCTTTATTGTGTTTAAAAAACCTTCACCCAATTATCAAATACAAAACAGTCTTTTTTTTTCTAGTCTAATTGTATGAAAGATTATTTTAATTGGGACTAAAATAATTGAGAGCATGCACATTACACGTTTAATGTCAAGGACAGACTATATCATCCCCTAATTTGCAAAGCTATACCACGATTAATTGTTGAGAACAATCCCAGCAGTATTGTGTCTTCAGAAACATGGGAGGTGCCTACAAATCTGTAATGCTGCCATTATTGTGGTAACAAAGCCGTTGTGGTTTCACAGGGACAGAGGGAGGGTTACAGTTGTTCTGACATGGGGCATGAGTGTCACAAACACAAAAAACATTTCATCTCGTGGCCTTGTGGCTGTGGTCTGTCAAAGACTGGGGTTGGGGCTACACAGTCTCTGATAAACCCAGCTGAAACATCATGGGTGCATCACGTGGCTGGTTTTACTAGCAGTGGTGCAGGGTGCTGTGGTGGTCTCAACCACTCCTTGAAGAATGGAGAAATATTTTCCTGGTAATGCAGGTGATGGAAAATCAGAAGCAAGAGGGCTGAATCCAGTTCTGCCCTCCTGGGCTGCGTGGGATTTTAGGCAGTTCTCTGGAAATGATTTGGATATTTGTTTTTCTGTTTGTTCATTCTCCTTATCTTACAAAGTTACTGAATGCTAATGAGATGTTTTTCTATTTATAGAAAATAAAACATATGGGAAAAGGATTATGTCTGTCACACACTGCCAAGCTGATTTTATACAGCAACATCTCTACAGGGAAAGTTTCACTTCCAGTTCTCCCGGGAAGCCAATGTGAGACTGAGAGCCAGAAAGCCTGGGTTGCACTCCCCACATCTGCAAGGCATTTAACCTCCAGTTCTTCTTCATCTTCCATGTAATTGGTTTAACCACACTTCCCTGCCTCTCTCTGGGTGACACAGGGTTAATTAACGTGCAGAAAGTCCTTAAGATTCTTGGATGTAAGTTTTCTTTTTGATGTTTTTGTGGTGGTTTTAGAAAGGGACATTCAAACTAAGGTAAAGCCTTAAGGGTTTACTAAGTGGAAGGTCACCACTGCTACAATATCTGCTGCTGACATAGGGCAGGAGTGGGCAGCATCACGCATTCATAGGTCACTTCCCACTGATCTTCTACACCCTTTCTGGCCCTTCTCAGTGGTACCCTGTCTGGAGGTGCTGTGCCTCCAACATGGAGCTGTAGCTGGTGGTAGGGGCCTGAAGGCACACAGAAACCGAGGTGTCCCATTGGAGAAAGGTGTGATAGGAGGGAACCAGAGGGGTAGGAGTGGTGACGATATCCTTGGTCATGCGTTTGTGTTTGATCCAGTGAGACTGGTCTTCATAGGAGGCTTGAGGAAACCTGGACTGAAGGCACTGTTAGCCCAAGCAGAGACAAACCCTCAGTATATGTGATATAGATGCTTTGTTTCAATGGCAAAGGACAAAACTGAAGAGGCTTGTGAATGAACTGAAGATTAAGGTGGAATGGCCCAGATCTAACCTGCCTGTAATGTTCCAGCATGCTTGGTAAGCGGCATTGTCACTTGGTTGGCTAAAGATGCTTACAGGCACTTCATCAGGAAGATTAGCATGACCATCTGTGAACTTTCACTCCAAGTTTCTCCTGTGTTAACACATATAGCTGAAGTGCTAATCATCAGCTGGAAAAATGGGAATGGTGCTGGTGATCCCTGGAGGATTTGGGCTATAGTGTTTCAGAGCTTGGATCTTTCCCTGCCATTTGCTCCTGCCTTCACCTTCCCACTCCTTCCACCTTCTTCTAGACATCAATGAATGAGAAAAGGAGCTGCTGCAGTCACAAAAATAGGCCCTGTGAGTATGAAAAGTGTGTGATTCTGCGAGACTCTCATTTGTGTCTAGGTCTTGAAATTTACAGTGCATGTGAACTCATCATATAGTGAAATAAGCAACGATTTCAGAAAGTACGTGCTGAAGCAGAGGAAAAGAGAGGAGCTTTGCTCTCATATGTAATTGTCACTGTATTTGAATTTTTCACTTTTGCTTGTGTCTAGTAGCCAAAGCCTGGTCCCCTGAGAAAAACTGGGAGGAACATATTTTGCACAGGGGATCTCTGCAGGGCTTAGCTCTCTCGGCAGACTCCGTCACAGCTCTAGCTATTATTTACATGGTGAAGCAATGATTACTTCCCTGTGCTCAGCGCAGAGAGAGGATTTTGTCTGATGGATCTGCCATGCACTCACCTGCCCCTGCTTGTGGCTTTTTTATATCCAAGGAAGGCCCCTTCCCTTCACCGAGCACTCCTTCCCACAGTCTGGGGAGACCTCCTCGCTGTACACACAGCCTGCTCTTGCATCCCCCTCCCTCTTTTGCCCAATCATTAACATAAATCATAACCTAGAAGATGAAAAGAAATTTCCAGTCTTTGTGATCTCCTGCCAGAGTCCTCCCAGTTTTCTTCTGTTTGGGAAAATAAATGTGCATTGCAGCATGTCCTGAGGGTTGACAAAACTGGGCTGTTTCAGCCCAGCATTGGAGATGGATCCTGAGCAGGAGGCCCTGCTGTGGCCTCAGGTGGCACTTGGAGCTTTCACAGAGGGACAACCCCTGACCCATGTCTGTGTGGCATATCCTCACAGAAGATCTTCTGAGACCATTTTAATTGACATTACTTCATAGTTAATTCAATTATTGAAGTGTTATGAGGAAGATTAATATTGTGTGTTGTCCTATCACTTGTCTTAATGTTTTAAGAATGGAGAGTTACAGAAGAAGCTGATTTCTGCCTCCAATGAGGAAGAGCTACATGTGTAACTGACAGTGTTACACATGGGATCAGGTTGCTGGTACAATTCTTGTCTAATTTTCTTGTCTAATTTTAATATTTTGTAATATAATTCTTGTTTAATTTGGTCTGCCATGATAGGGCTCATTGCCTGATTGGCATCTCTGAATACTTCTGTAATATGAATAATAATTATAAAAATTCAGACAAATAATCATATTCCAGTATCTTTTCTGAAAGAGTTATCTCTGGGTCAGTCAATTCATTTGGAGGAATTCCTCAGAAAAGTAAACACCAAAGACATGTGAACATAGTAAACAAAAATATATAAATATAATCATCTAAATATTCAGATGGATATTGGTAGGAAGTACGCTACGATTTCATTCAGCTTTACAAACAGGATTACATGAGTAATCTTCAAGTAATATAAGGATGAATCATTTTGGAAAAAGCCCCCAGTGTTTTAGGCATCAGCAAGGTTTTACTTGCTAGCAGGCATGCTTGTGCTTCTGGCCCACCTCTCTTGCAGTAAAGGAAGTACAAGGAAAATCCCAATCTTTTTTTAGGCCCAAACCTGCTATAATCCTGATGAATATGAATTGATATGGAATTCCAGAATGTGCTCAGATGCAAGTTTAGATTCCCGCATCTTTAATTCAAAATAGCAAAGTTAAAAGTGTCAGCCTCTATGCATATGTATACATGCCTTTTTTTTTTTTTCCCCCATGTAAAATCTCACCTTTCTAGTATGCCTGTAGTACCAAGCTGCTCATTAAACATCATTCCTCAGTTTGGGCTATACAGCTGTGGACACCCAGAGGATGGACCCTGCAGCAGGTGAGTCCTTCAGATTCTTTTGTTTGTCTATGGAGTTTGGGTTTTGGTACCTCTCCCTGACAAGGACCTGGCACAGTTCCTCCTGTAATTGGTCCAGTTATTCCTGTTGAAGGCAGTGGGAGTAAAGCATTTCCAAATAACTTTTTAGATTTGAAGATATGTGAATAGAAATGGATGCATCAAAATGTTACAAAACCTCTTACGTTTACTTCTGAAGAGCCATTTAATCTACTGGTCTATACAATTAATACATTAAAAAACCAGCTCAGATTCAGGTATGTAAAGTTTCACAGGACCATCATCTTGAAAACAGCAATGAAAACTTTTTTCTGTCCCATTATAATGTGTACAGATATCTTTTCAGTTGTCCACTAAGCTATGAGGTCTTGAAACTTCAGGAATTAAAGCTTTGTAAAGATGTAACTAAATATAATTACATATCCCTATCTCACTCCTGAAAATAAAATAAACACAATTTGATCAACAAAACTATTTAAAAATGCTTTCGATTAATTGAAAAATGTTTCTTGTTAGTTAAGACACAGTTCTTAGTGTTCCATTTTTAACGTGTGGTACATCTAAGAATTTGCTTCGCTAATACATTGTCTTTGTGGCTCCTACTCAGGTCTGTAAAAATGCATTTCAAAATAAGTGAGATAAGGTGAGTCCAGTTTTGGAAAAGCTTTTAGCACGTGCACCTGCTCTCCACACAAAAACGTATCTAAATTTTAATTAGTAATTTGGCATGGTCTGCTCTTCTTAACTAGCAGTGTCTTTTATTTCTTCATCTGACAGCTTCCTCACCCTCAGGGTATGATGGAAGATGACTCATTTTCATACAAGGTAGAGGAGTTCAGTGAATATATGACCTACAGATTTAACTAATATTTTTACAATATAACATACTTTGATGCATTTCAAAGATAATCTGTCTGAAGCTTTGCATATTCCTACTTAATTACAGTATATCTCAAGATGATTTACTACAGGCAGATAATTCTGAAACAGTGTTGCTGTGGAGGGCATGCAATACCACAGGCAGCTGAACAATTAGCTATACAATTCATAAGGAAAATTATCTTTCTATGTGGAAGGAGGAAGAGTTGGCACAGGAAGTGTTGCAAGCAAAAAGAGATATATGGCCTCGTCTGATGAGGTCTTTCTGACAGTTTCAGTGAATTTTGGCTGAAACCCAAATACTATTTAAGAATGATCTCAATTCCAGCCTTGCAAAATAAAGAGTGAAGAGCATAGGAATGGTGAAAAAATATTTTGAAGAAATTTCTGATCTTACTGATTTCCTCGTACGGTTTTATACCATAATATTCTAGTAAAACTTGGCTCTTTTTCAGGGCCAGAGAAGTCTGCAATAACATTCTGGCATTTTTTTTGGACCATATGTGTTAATGTTCCAGTGACTCTACATAAAATTAGCCTGGAATGAAGTGATCAGCAGTTGAAAGCATTTCAAAGTTGTAGTAACAGATCCAGACTTTTAAGGCCAGATGAGGACTGTGAGACCATCCAGGCTGACCTCCTCCATAACACAGCTGCAGACAACTGGAGATAAATACTTACTTCTTCAGCTCTTCCCTTATGGGGACAACAGCCCAAGGCAGATGGAGTCTTTCTCTGTGCATGATGAGCCATCAGACAGCCCTGGGATCTCTGTGCCAAGCCACACAGGTGTGTGTATTCACAGACATTTGGAGAAAACTCGAAGATATTAAGTCATTATCGGGGTGGAAAAGCTTTGCTAGGATATAGAATTGCCTTGACTTAGATTATGGGCCATACATACTTCTGACTTATTTTTATTTTAGCTAGTGGAGCTGTGGAGACTGGAGTATTGTGACCTGTTTATTTTTGGATGATTTTACTCTTTCTAGGAACTCACTTCTTTCCACTTCTCCAATCAAGCGTTAGCCTGGCAAAAGAATTGTCTGTAAAACTTGTAGCACATCTGCAAATATCAAATGTCCACGAGCAGGCAAAAGACTCACTCTACTCACTTTTTTGTCAGATGGTTTCATTTAGAGCCCACGGGGTCAGGAGTCACAGCATGACCTCATCAAATTAGACTCAACTGAGAGAGGTGTTTAGCACAACAAAAAGGAAGTAATCTGAAGGACATTAAATGCAAATGAGACTGCCATGTGCAAACTTCAAAAACACCTGATCCAAATGAACAGCGTTGACGGGGGTCGAAGGGGTGAGAAAGAAGGTTTCATATTTTGGTTACTTTTTTTTTTTTTTGTAAGGACTATCAGCAATATTACATCCTGTAGGGCTGGCTCAAAGTCTCACAGGTATGTGAATATTTAAGCTTTCAAATACTCATTTTTACTTCTGCCAGGTGGGAATATGTCAGTATTTACTGGCAGGAGTTTGGCTGGCTTGTAGATCGGACAAGAATCGGGCAAGCATTTCACTTCTAGAGGACTTGTTACTGAACAAGTATTTTATGAACGGGCTTATTTCTACATGCTTCTCAAGAAAAGAAATAATAACAGTGAGTGCTTAACTGAAGAACTGCAGGGAAACTTCGTTGCTGATGGTTCTTTATATGGAGAAGAAAAAGCTTTTTGGAAGGTTTGCACATTTTCCCTTCAGGACATTAATCCATGCCCCCATTGGCCGAGATGTCTTTCAGCCATGAAGGCAATGGGGCAGTGAAGGTCTTGTTATAATGGAACCAGGCTATTTCCAGATAATGTGAGTCAGATTGACTTCAGGAATTGATCTGCTTTCCAGATGTTGGATATACTCAAGTAGAGTAGTGAGGCAGAGATGGCAGCTAAGTGTAAGGAGAATCAGGGTAAATAAGAAGTCGTACATGCTGTTTGTGGTGAGTGGTGCTGAGACTTTCAGTACTGTGTGAGTCAGGGATAAAGCTGATAAACAAATAGTTGTTGCTGAGAGACACAGGAATGTCAAAGTGCACTGGGAAATGGCTCAAAATAAGATCAAAATATGCCTGAAAGAAATACTTTGTTCTGCATTTCCATGAGAGTACAGAAGACCAGAAAGTGGTGAAAATGGCTGGTGAACAAGAGGAAAGACAATAACTTGTATTCTTGCTCATAGATATCTAGGACAAAATAATGCAAAGAGTAGAAGTAGAGTGTGATTCAAAGAAGTGTAGGTATTATAAGAGCTGATAAAAAACAGAAGCCTACATCTAATCCTACAGAAAATAAAATGTAAGCCTACAGAAATCATGCAAATTCTGTTCAAGCATGAAGTCAGAGGCTGTTGCCTCTTTCTCTTTATTAATCTAGGTTTGTCTACATCCTGATAGCAATGAGATCGGAATGAGCTGCACAGATAGGTAAGCAAGCCCTGTGCACACCAGTTCTACATCAGTCATAAGCTACTAGGGGTCCAAATGGAGCACCTTTAAGATAGGCAAATAGGAGATGACACGTGAGGTCTTTATGACCTTTTGCCATTCAGGCAGAGAGAATGTCCATGTCAAAAAGGCAATGTTATTTTACTCTGTGATAAGCAGATAGATTGCATTACATGGCTTTCGGGATTCTCTTCCCACTTTAGTGCTCCCATTTTAGCTGGTGTAGTTGCAAATTAAGTCTTCTGCTCCTTTGGGAATAGGCAGAACAAACCTTGCTGAGAGAGACGGGGATGCGTGCCTTCCTCCCATCGCCTGCAGAAGGTGCTGCTTTTATTTCCTTCAACATGGAGAGGGTTTTTTGTTTTTTTTGTTTTGTTTTGAGCATTTTGAGAGGGTGCAGCTCATGGGAACAAGACCAGCTCCACGATCAGGTGTCATTTTCTTAACCCGGCCAGTGGGTCTTATCTCAGAATCAGGCCAGCTGGCAGCAAGCTGAAGGCAATTGCTGGCGGTGCAAGCAGTCAAGGGGAGGTAGCAGGAGATCTGTACAGTCAAGGCTATACATTCAGGGTGTGGGGGCTCACATCTGGCTGCAAGATGCTTTGAACATTTTGTTGGACAAAGGCGTTTGGTCAAAAGAGGTCAGGGCAGGTTCAGTTGTACTGCCAAGGGTGAAAACTGTAGTGAAAGTCAATAAAAGGCTCTCATGGCTTCTAGTTTACCCAAATAAGGTAGAGAAGAATTGTTAACATAGGGTTTTCCCTTACCTTTTCAAGGTCATAGGAAGGCTAACACAGCTTCAAAATTGCTGCATAAGCTTGAAAGGAAGAATGACAAAATGTGGATTAGGAAAATACATGGCCTCATTTTTAAAAGGTTGTTTGACTGAAATGGTGAAGGATGGTGATCAACAAAAGTATGAAGTGCAGGCACAGTGTGGACAGTGCTTGAAACCATTGTTTGAGCATTTTTATGCATCCTTTGACAGTAGTGCAAAGATAGTAAATATTCAGTAAGTAGGATGCAATGTTGCTGATTATTCATGGACAAAAGCTGTAATGGAAACTGGGGATGCTCTAACTTGGTCTTTTTCTAGAAGATATGATTTAATTACAAAAAAAAGTCACTGGGTGTAATAAATGGTAGGCTGATGAAATCCTCTCAGTGGGTTATTGAAGATAATCTGGTAAGGCTTCCTGACTTAAGAATCTGTTTTTTAAGCTGCTCTTAGATGTGAAGAAAAGCATTGTGGGCTGTCATCTCAGCTTTGTAGCTATGGTAGGTCACTTTATTTCTGTCTTTAGAGACAGAGTCCGAGACCATAGGTGACTAAGTCAGATAGTGAATGAATGATTTTCACTGTTCACAATTATGGATGAAAAACAAACCAACCTATATATAAATTCATGTTTCTATAACATGACTTTCCAATACTACTAAGATGCTTGAAGGGTTTGGTATCCAATCTCCTGCTAAATTAATGATAGCTGAATGTTCAAACCCAACAACTTCAGGCAGTTCAGTCACCAAGAAGCTAATGTTAGTTTGCAGTAAAAAAAAAATATCTTCCTTCATACCAAAATAGAAATTTTTGTGTGTTTGGGACGGGGAAGTTAGAAAAAGCTTGTGCAGACCCTCAGTCAAAGGTTGAGACCACCTCAGATGTTCTCCAAATACTGCAGCACAGAGAAATATCAGAGAATCTCCATAGTTTTTTTCTCTTCAACTTCTGGTTATGTCAGTTGTTGATACGGCATTCCCACTGACTGTATCATCATTACAAATAATAATACAAACAGAATTCAGAGAAACTTGTGAACATATACCTCATGGTGTTTACAAGGTGCATTTTTATGAGTTGATTTTTCTTCTCTTTAAGGCAAACTTGGTCTTTATCTAGTGAGGTCCCAGCTCAGAAATAGCTTACTAGGTACAGAATATTAAGTATAAATAGTGGGTGGCCATAGCAGAAAAGTCTGAAAATGGTTTAAAAAGAAACCAACAAATTCTTCATATATGATGCTATGAAAAAAAAAAAAAAGAAATTTTTGCTACTGGATAAAATGTATTTCATATGTGTGTAGTTTGAAAAATGTCAATTTTCACAAACATAAATGTGAGAATATATATATTTGTGCCCCCACGTAATTCAGCTTTACATGCATACACATTTTATATAACATCTGTTTATTATACTGATATATGGTTTTCAACACTACTGTAGTGTTTCAAACTGTTCAAAACCAAAACTGCTTAATGCAAAATCCTAATACTGCAGCTGGAGGTAAATGTCACTCCTCTAAAATAATGAACTATAAATAAAGCTTTCTTTTTTCAAATTTTTTACACTGGATAAATGATATATTTAACTAGCCCACTGTTCTGAGGACATGGAAGCTTTCCATACACATACACAAGTTTTGGCCACTATTTAGTAGAAATAATACCAAGTTACCATAGGGTTTGAAAGACACTAAGCAGCCTGAAGCATGATACAATAGTTGAACTTAAAAGTTCAGTTCGTTTATAGAGATGTTACTGGTTCCAGCTGTGTTCTCTGCATAGGGGAGAGGGAGAAAGTATACATCCAGCTGGAAACAGAACGAGTTACATGGATTTTTGTGTTCAAACACATCAGAAACTGAACGAAGAAATGACTGAGACATACAACATCTATTCAGAATAAAAGCAGCACTAGTAGTTGAATCATGTCACAGTAATCTGACATACTTTACCTTCTGCATTCTTCCAGGGAACTTCTTCAGGTGACACTTTGTTTAATAATGCAAAAAACTCCTATACATAACCTTTAGAGTCTCCCTTAAAGTCTTCAGTGATGTATTTTCATCACTGAAATTTATAGTAATATCAGCATCAGTAATTTATGTGTTTTAATTTAAAGCATCTGGTTTTAATTTATATAGTTCAAGGTTTTTTTTGCTGGTTGCCCATGAGTAAGCATTTGATCTTGATACTATATTTTGATTTCATATTTGATGACCATCTTTTCAATGTGTGGGTTTTCATTAAAAGTTAAATCATTGGGTCTCAAACCCAAAATCAGCTTTTCACAAGTGAACTGAAATTGATTTTAAATGACTGAAAAGGCTGTTCAGCAATTCAATCAGCTCGAGCAATGAGAACAACCTTGCTCATTTCACATTGGGTTTCAGTCATTTTCACCTTCAGTTTTTGCTGTTTTTTTTTTTTTTTTCTCAGTTGATTGATTCAGTGCTTCTGTGCTGGATAATACTGAGATATAAGAAAACCTCACCATAGCAGTGAACTTCTCCTATTAATTTTCAAATAGCAACCAGGCACAGTGCTTCCAGTTAAGAAGCAATGCTCTTTCTTTGTGAGACATATGGCCTTCAGCAGCATTCTCAGCTTGCCTTGTGGTTTTAGGATGACTCATGGATTTTTGATGGTTTTTGTGAAGACCTAGTTGCTGGAGCCTTATGAACACATTTGAATTTCTTTTTTCTTTTTTAATTTTTTAATTTTAAGCAAAGAAGAGAAGAATTTTCTAGTCTCTTGGTTGAGAAGAGGTGGTCAAGAATGCAAAGCTTGAAGGCTCAAACGTTTGGAGACGTTAATTAAGGAATTATTTCTCTCAAAATCTCATAAATGAGGGGGGACTTTCTGAATATATGCATTGTGTTTGTGGAGACATCTGTCTGTGTGTCCACACATCTTTCACATATAGCTGTTTTTCTGTGATTGCCTGTCTGTGATCATGTAGAGCACTTAACATGTGCAGGCTCTTGCTCCAGAAGGTCTCAAATGTGTGTAGTCGCCCTGATGCAGGTTCTTAGTTGGTAAAGGAGGCACTGAAGACCATAGTCACAATCTTACCATTAATAATGCTTCTTTTCATTGCTGTTGTCCTTTAATTAAATCATTACTAGAAATTAGCTACAAATGTAGATTCGTGGTAATTAATCTGCACTCTTGTGTAACTGATCAAAGAACAGTGCCTTAATCTATTCTCCTTTCCAGAACTGATGGTGGGTATCAGTGAGATATTCAGACAAGGATATGGTTCTATCAGGACTAATTTCTGTGCAAATCGTGATACTGTATGTTGTATTTAAGAAGGATATGGCAGATTCCAGAACTGGAAAAAGTTCGAATCAAGACTGACAGACTCACTCTACCTGCCCTACTGTCGCTGATAGTAGAATAATAACATTAGAATAATCATAACCTTGGACTGAATTGTTGGTAGCTTGTCTTTGTGAAGTAAAGCTCCATGATTTCCTTTTGTAAGAGGTCTTGGTTTCCTGCCTGGAAGCCATCCATGTTGGGCTTGCTTACTGCAGCCTTGTATTTGTTTAGACCATATTTCAGAACACGAGTGCGGTAGTACAACACTTCTATCCCGTGAACACAACTCAGACATCTGGAGCTCCAGAGGTGAATGTCCTGCTTCTTTGAAAGGACAATATATATATATATTTTTTTTTTAGAAAAGATTCCAAAATCATTTCCCTTTGGCTGTAAGAGCTATAGGAGTGTTGGAAGGTCTCAGACCAAAGCCGTGCTGTAAGTCAGTTTAATCAGAGTCATGGTAGCAACTTTAGTTCAAGAAATTTAAATTAATCTCTCTTAAAAATAAATAAATAAATAAAGAGAGAGAGACAGAGATTAACAAGTCCAAATCTTAATTAAATGCTATATTTTAAATTCTGTGAATAATATTGTTTAAGAAACATTTAATCATTGTATTTTCTTGTTTAGGATTAGCTGTTTAAAGACAAAAGACTCTAGGCTCCAATTAACTGCTGCCAAAAATTAATTTAAGTAGCCTAATTGACAACTTGCTTTAAGCTACATAAAATCTTGGCATAAAACTTATTGTCAAGGGAAAAATATTCCTAATTTATTACTTTATAATAAATGAAACTATTGACCAAAGTGCACTTGCTCTACTGCAGCTGTTATGTAAAACAACAATACGTAGATGACAACGATAATGAGTCCTTGTCCTTACACGTAAATACAAGTTGCTCAAAAACTGTGCTGGTTGTTAATGAATGTTTGGTGCCACGGGGCTGCAGGGTAACTGTGGAACAGGGGAAAATCCTGTTTGCAGGCAGCGCTACTGGATTCTGGTCCTTCTTCTATGCAGAGGCTCCTGTTGTGCAATATTTGTGGCAGCAGTCAGCCGATGGGCTTTGGAAGGAGCTGGTGAGCCTGCTCTGCTTGCAGCACGAGCTGAGCCTTCCACCACTGTGCAAAAGGGAAACGTAAGTTGTTCCACATGTGAGAGCAGAGCGCGGTTGCTGCTGGGAGAAGGTAGCAAAGCTATTAAATGTAAAACCATGGCTGAACAATCAAAATACTTGTCTGCGAGTGTGCGAGATACTCAGATATCTGTGAACAGGGAGAGAAAATTAAAAGCTGCAAGTACATACTGTAAAGCTTTTTAGTTTCTTGTTTATGGTCGCAATGGGCCAACTTTCAAAGCCACTTCTTGAACCATTGCCCGTGGTTTTCCACCTGCAACTAGTTAGACACACGAGTCCCATATTTCCCGCACTGGCACAGCTCATTTGCATCCCTGACACCCAGCTGCTTTGCAGAGGTGCTAGTGCCTGCATGGGACTGTGGTGCCATGCTGCACCCATGCACTGATGCCTCCTGCCCATTTGGCTTCTTGCTATCCATCCATTTCCATGCACTCTCGTGATGTGAGCCAGCCTACCTAATGTACTGGCCTTTGTGCTGTACATTTCTGCCTCTAGGACTGATCAAAAATGATTGCATCAAGTAGGTAGCTTGCTGATGTGCAGCTCTGCCAAGGAGCTTCTTTGAAGGCTAGAGAGATGGCTTGCAAAATGTGGTACCTTGGCTCAATTTTCTTTGTCTAGGCGTATTTCATTTTAGAAAATCACAAGCTACCAACAGAACCATGTCATTGCGATTTTTCAAGCATTTTCTTTTTGTGTGTGTGTGTTTTATATCTTGGTGAAGTCACATCCCTCCCAGCTATTGGAACAAAGCTCAGCTGAGCGCTGAATGCACCAAACAAGAGGAAATTACAAAAGCAAAAGTTCATCTCTGAGGCCACTGGCATGGGCACTTCTCCCACAGCCCCAGCAAGCCCTGAAGCAGCTACATCCACCCCTCCAAGAGACTCAGAGATGCTCGAGGTCAGGTCCTGCTGGGACCCCACCAAACCAACCCTACCAACAGCCCCCAAAGCTCCAGGATGGCTGCGCAGTGCTACCAGGATATCGTGACCCTTCACACGCGTCCTCCACCCAGTCAACTGTTTAGAGTATGAGATGTGTTGTTGAGATAATGAGCACTAAAGAATTTACAGCAGGTGCTGTTTGGAGAGACTTTGAACAATGCAGAATTACCTGTGCTCGTTCACATCCATTAATCTTCTGTTGTAAAAATAGCAGTAAGCTGTGATTTAGGAGCAGGGAGGAGCAAAGCTGGAAGCCCTGAGGTTAAGAGAGAGAAAGATCAGTGCTTGTCGTTCATTTTCTCCCTGCCTGTGCAATAAGTGACTGAAGTGCTGAAAAATGTAACAGCAAGTTTGGCTTAGAAAGTACCAAATTACACTAAGTGCTGCTGCTAGCATTAATTAGCAGCTATATGCGAGTTTTTGTGTCCAGTGTCCAGAAAGAGCTCCCAACCTGCAAAAACCCACAAAGCAGACTGAAAGCCCGGGGCAGACACCGCAACAAAGGTGGGTGCTAAAGCAGAGCAATTGCCTGAAATGTGAAGGTAGGTAACAGAAGTTAATCACGATAATTACCACCTGCTCAGCTATTATCTTGGCTGCTGCGCCTGATGTGTTTGCAGTAGGTACCTTCAGCCTCAGAACAAAGTCTTATTATGATGGATAGGCTCTGATTTTTAATCTTGGAGCACCTAAAAAAACCTGAGCCGAGGGGGATCCTTCTCCACCGACACAAGCCCTGTAGCATCAGGAGCCCATCAAAAAAGTGATTTACACAAACACAGCTCTGCATTTTTGAATGAGCTGGCAGAGGATTCACTAAGAATAACTGACTCACTTAAGAAGTGTATTTGTTATAAAGGTTACTTCTTTAGTGCCTTTCTGCCCCTGCTCTGCAGCGGGCTGCATTGTGCCAGGCCCCCAGTAATGGGAGCTGCACGTAGGGGTGACTGCTGGCATTTGGTCAAGTATTGGCACTCAGGGACAAGATAACCTTAATCAAAATAGACTTCATCTTTCCCTCAATTACTGACGCTTTATGACTTAGGAAGATTGAAACAATTCTCATAGTTGAAACGCTGCTCATAGTTTTACTTTCAATCAGTAGTACTCCTCTGGTTTTGTTCAGCATTTATGTAGAAAATCACTGTGTTTTTGAAAGACAGTCATTGCAACAATAGTGACAGAAATGCATATGATAAAGCAGCTTCCTAAATACCCATTTTGTTACCCTCTGTAAGCTAGCAGGTGAAATTATCTTCTCTATGAACTGCTGAAAGAGTAATTCTGGAAATGCAGTGGCCTCTGTTGGCCAGCAGAGCACAGGTTGTAGGCAGCGGGGCAATGCAAGGCTCACATCAGAGGTGGCTGCCCATGGTAATTCACAAGTGTTTCTTGAGGAAATGAACTTCATTCTCTGGCCTGATGCAATCAGTTCACCAAGTGATAAATAGCTACATGCCTCTCCTGTGCAGTTTTGCAAAGTGTTTGCAGATATTCTTGGAGGAAACGTGTCAAAGATAAGATCTTAATCAGTGAAATCTTGAGAGTGATTGAGAAAATGGCTGAATGGAGGATGTCAGGGCAGCTTCAGGAGAGGGAGTGGGAGCCTGTGGACATGTATCATCACCACCATGTCCGGGAAACTGTTCATCATGGGGATGGCCCATCCTGGCACAGCCGCTCATGGGTGACAGCTCCAAAGGATCTTCTCCATGCTTGGAAGACTTGAGGCACTGTGCTGGGAAGAGCCTTCGCATCCGTGAGGGGTTGAGTGAGCTCCTTTGGAAAGGGCACTTGGGTGAGCTGCACTTGAGGGGTGACCCAGGAAATGCCCACAAATAATCTGCAGTCTGTGGTGGGGGGCAACAGGATCCCTGCTGAGGATCCTCTTAGATAGCAGTTTCTGTTGTACCTGTAAAATCTGCCATAGCAACCTGGAAATTGTCCATGACCAAGGAGGTATCAGCAAGCAATGCAACAAGTGTGGTCTTTGTGCTGCACTCATTCCTGAAGCCAAACTGAAGATCAAAAAAATGTGAAGATATGCTTGTTTCCACCAAAGATTTCCTGAAACCTACTAATTTTCCCCAGACAAGAAGACAGAGAGAGTTGGATTGCCAGCAAGGCTGCCAGCTCCCAGCTGCTCCTTGTTGAATAAATCCTATGGGTTGCTGCTGTGAGAGAAGCAGGGAACTTCAAAATTCACAGCAGAATTTGCATCTTATTTTCACAATAAGGGTGGATACATCTTTCCCAGAATAAGGTGGCAGGCCTTCATCTTTCCTCACATCTAGGTGTTTTCCCAGTAAACGTGCTGCTGTCAAAACTGCATACCTAGGAGTTACACTTCTGATTTTCAATAGGCACTTACTATTTGGGATTTCCTTAATGTAAGATTGTGAAATAGCTAAAATAAGGACTGATCTGGAAGGATACCAAACACCTGAGCTGCTACTGAGCTCAGCAGTAATTGTGCATTCATGTACGTCGTGAGCCAAAAACTGGATCAGAAACTCAGGGCTGGGTTCAAAGGGTGCTGAAATAGAAAGTTATCTCAAGATTTTGATATGATATCCAAAGGATTTGCCCAGGTCAGAGCAACCTGAGGGATTCACTTGAAAGCAAACGTGCTTGAAAGCTTTCCTTCTTTAGAAGGAAGCCTTACATCGCTTTCTAAGATACCTAGGTGACAGGAGTGATCTAATGTTTCCCTTAAATACTGCCCACACCACGATTTGCATGGTGTTTGGAGGTTAATACCAGATTTTCAACAGAAATTTTGTATTTTCTGTTATCTCCCGCACCCTATTCTGCCCAGAATGTCTTGTAAGATTTTTAGGGAAGAGAAATCTTAACCTGGACTGTAGTTCTGGTTGTGCTGGTTTTCCTTATCATCTTATTTACCTTCACAACAAGGCTCAACGTCACGCTAACACATTCTGCAATGTCACCACTGCTCTATGTTAGTGTATGTTTTAAAAAAATAATGATAGAGTGGGCTGATACCATACTCCCAGGGCTACCAAATGAGGTGATGCCCAGGCTGGAGGAGCTCAGCAGCCCACAGTCCTTGCCTGGAGCAGGCAGATCCATCAAGCAACCAACATAAAAGCCAACAGATTTTTGCTTCAGTGGATGTAGTTGTCACTGACTGAAAAGTTATTGTAAAGCAGTCTTCTCTGTAGTTGATGCCACTGAAAGGCCTCCTCTGTTAATCTCAGTAGCCCTAATTTCTTTAGAAATTCCAGGAGGATTTTGGATCTCAAGTCTGGACACACTTCATCCCTCTATTTTGAGACAGAAAGCCCTCTGAAACCACTAGCACTTCTTTGTGGTCCTGCTATGAAGGGCTCTGGTACCTGTGAACAAGCTGGGAGAGGCTGGGAAGGAGCTGAAGGTTTCAAAGCCCACCACTACCCTGCACATCTGCCATGGGACAGCTGGAAGACTTGGGTTCCTAGTCTGGTTCCGCTTCTTGTTGCTTATGAAGTTCCCTATGAAAGCGAATAACAAGATGTGATCCTGAGTTCTAGTTCTGCCTCAGCCTCTGACACACTGACAAAGTTCCATCATCTCAGTTTCCTGCAAATCTCTTTCTTATTGTGTAAATATATTATGTAACATCTATGCGGTGTCTGCAGCATTAGCAACAATCAAGACTAGAACGACGTAACCACAACAGTTCCCTTTTCCCTGCATGAATTCTTCTATTCCAGAATCAGTCTTGTAGGCCATAAGTACCTTCTACCAGCATTTTGGAGTATGCTACATTCTTGGAAATCATTGGCATCAAACAGAATGAGACCTAGTTATGATTTTCTTTGGTCACATGGGTGCTCACATATGGCGGACAAACACTGCTTCTAAAGGCAGAGTCTGTATGGAGCTAAGGTCTGGGCTTGGGGAGAAGTGACAGCCATCAGAGCTGCTGTGATCATTAGGCTGTGTGTCACTTCATAGTAACTAAGTCAGCAGCAACTCAGACACAACGGCAACACGATGCACTTTATTATTCTCTTACCTTTGCATACAGCCCGCCTGAAAAATGTCACGAAGTGTGACTCATCACATCTGCATGAAGTTATGAGAAAAGTAAGCCTTGTTAACCTGCTGTTTGAAAACCAGAACACTTTTATCAGTTCATATAATTGCTAACCCCTTATTCACTGTTCAACACTGAAGGGTTCTTTGCCTCCTAAGATCCCACTAATTGCTGACAGATTTGATTTCTCTGTGACAGCAGGAGTCCTGTTTCTGGCCTTTACATCAAGTAATTGCTTTATTTTTCTCCCTCTGCTCTGAAAAACGGAATTCCCTTCTCCCCTGCTTGAACCTCTGTAATGACTTCTTTCTATGTTATTAAATCCTTGCCATTTAAATCACATTTAGAGATGTTTTGAATAACTGATTCCAATTACTAAGGCTCTTACTAAGGAGCAGCTGAAAATGCAAGTCATTACTTGCCCACAGACGGGCAGCTACACCTTGCAGCTCAGTCTCTGGTGGACCGTATTTTATTTCTCCTCGGTAAGGTGCAATTTATACTCACAGGAGGCGGGTGTTCAACAAATATACAGCTGCTGGAGTTCTTCTGACTTGTCACTTGTGCAAAATGGAGGCCTGGTTTTATATTTATTTTATAAACAGTGCCATTCCTTAAAGAAACCCTCCTGTCCTTCCTCAGAACAACAGGGAGATGAGCACTGACCGCAGAATGACCCGCGCAAGGTTTCTATCCAGGGATCTAATAAAAAAGCATGGCAAGGGAAAAGGAAACAGGACTGCGGGTCGTGCATTCCTTCTGCGAGGCACGATCAGCCTCTGTTGTTCTTACATTGTTTTTTACACAGGTCACGATTCCTTGAATCGACGGAGAACTTCCCAGCAATAACAGCTTAGTTCAGTTATTAATCATGCTTGTAGTCATTAGCGCCTTTGTAGAAAAAACTATGTGCCAGGAGATGATTATTTGACAAATTACTGCAGGGACTCAGCATAATAACTTTGCTGATACAATCAGCGTTGAGCCATTATAAAAAAAAAAAACCCACAAAAAACAACAACCATGTATGAAGCAACTTCCAAACTGTTTATGAAATACACTGTCAGTGAACGGAGAGTGACTTTAAATAGTTTGCATGCAGTTCTTCACAACTGCACGCTCGGTTCATTCTTATACAGGCACTACTGTGGCACATGGAAGCAGCTAATGAACGAAGATAATTCATAATAACTGAGGAATGCACAGCTGTCTCTAATTCAAGGAGCGTGGATGGTGCAGATGATACTGGCTGGAGCTGTGCTGGGAAGGCTGCAGCCTGTGGGCAGCTTCCACTGGTGCAGGCTGAACTGGGGCACTGGAACCTGGACAAGAAACACATAATCACTTCTGTATTTGTGCATTAACTTTCTGACACTTCCTTCTGTCTAGCCCTGATAATTAGCCCTGGTTAACTTTCACCAGCAGAGTAAAACTACCGCCAAGTGGAATAAAGAGTGTGCTGATAAAGGTATAGCCTGACCACTGCACTCCCACCAGTGGCCAGGACTACTGCCAGCACAGCTCCACAGCAATGAGCTCTCCTTTTCCCAGCCCTGACAGCACAGAAGCTGCTCAGCTATTACACTTGCTGTGTTTCAGTCTGAATATGAGAAAAAAATTTTTCTCAGGAAGAGTGGCAATGCAGTGACACAGGCTGCCCAAGGAGGTGGTGGGTTCATCATCTCTGGAGGTGTTCCAGAGCCGTGGAGATGTGGCACTGAGTGTTGTGGTTAGTGGGCACGGTGGGGATGGGTTGGTGGTTAGATTAGAGGATCTGAGAAGTCTTTTCTGACTTTAATGATTCCATGATTCTACGGTCTGCGTGACAACATTTCTCTCTCAACATGCAATGATTTCTTGCATGCAACGCTACTTTGCTCTGTAAGGAGATACATTCACACCTTAATACTTTATTGTACTTGTTCTGGAAGGCTGTTCGGTATAGATTAAGGTGTTCCTATATTCCTGCAAAGCTGCAAGAAGAAGGTCCACATCCATAGCTGGAGGGACACTTCAACGTGTGGTGTCTGAAGGAAGACAGCCCAATGATGGCAGTCCTTGGCTTGTGTCTTCCACATCTCCTCTTGCCTTTTCTAAGAAACTTCCTGGATGGCTGTTTTGCAGTGGGACATTACCAGCTTGCTTCAGGGCCCCTCAAGATATAGAGAGCAAGAGGTATGAAGATGAGCTAACTTAACTTGGACTGTTGGGCCCAGAGCAGAGCAGGTGCCAGGGGAGGGGCAGGGGGGTTGGGGAAAGGTCTGCACCAGAGGGCAGTGGGCACAGCCCCGAGCTGCCAGTGCTCAGGGAGCTCTCAGACACAGGGTTTGGGTTTGGGGGTGCTGTGCAGGGCCAAATGTTGGACGTGGTGATCCTTGTGGGTCCCTTCCAACACGGGATCTTCTATGATTCTATGATATTTTGCTAAGAAGTATACTGTGCTTCTTCAGGTTCCCTAGACGTGTGAGCAGCTTGATATCTGTACATCTCCTTGCATGCACCACTCTTTTCCATACACCAACAGATAACTATTCACTGAGCTCCAACCTTGCTTTCACTGAAATAAATGAGCATTTTCCCATGGACTTCAATAGGAATAGATATGGATCCGGAACCAAACTGCTTATATTAATATTACCCCAATAATACCATTTCATGCATATAAAATCATAGTTAATGAGCACACTAAAGTAGGTGGGTTCATTTGGTATTCAGAGATAACCTTCCTAAATATGCAAAGTGACATAAAAATCAGATTTCGATGAGTGCAAGAGAGCTGTTTTCTGTTCTTATTTGTGGATGTTGCTCACAGCTTTCCTTTCCAATTAATAAGAGAAGCAGAAGTGCCAGCAGCACTGCCCACCCCATCCCCTCTGCCCAGCCATGGGGACCAGCTCCATGCCCACACCTGCAATGAGCCCCAGCAGGACAGGCTCTCCACAATGGTTAGGAAAGAACAGCAATGTGTTCAAAAGAGCCAGGATGTCAAACTTCACGTTTGAAAGTCTCCCCAGGAATCCCATCTATCTGCTTTCTTAGTCACTTTGAAGGTTGATGATTAAATCCATACTTACAGTGTGATTCTCCCACACATGGGGAGCGATGGGAGCTTTGTCATCACCACTAATGGGGACGGGATTGTGAGGAATGAAATGTGCAAGGAGTATGCGAGGGGGAAAAAACAGGCTCAGAGTCATCGAATGAAAAGAGCTAGCTGAGTTTTTTAAATTTTGCTCACGCTTCAATTACCAAAAATGATAGAAGTGCTTTGCCACTTTTTAAATGCTTAAGCTTAAAAATGGTTGGGGTTGTTTGTTTGTTTCTTTTGGGAATGACTTACAGTAACCACCAAATATAAATCAAGCCATGGTTATGGTTTTGCTTTTCTTTTCTTCTGCAGCCGCAGCTTAAACAACCAAACAGCGGGGCAGCTTCACAGCAGCCCGAACTCACACTGAGCACTCAAGAAAGAATTGCACGTGGCTGTGGCATGGCTCAGCCTTTTTGGGGTCCCTCATCCCCCTCTGCTATCCCCTTGGGGCCCTTCTCCCCTTGGTTTCAAAGGAGTGGTGCTGAGAGTTGAAGGATGGCCTGGATTTTGCAGTTATTTTGGGTAATATTTTTGCTCCACTTCACCAGGTCCGTTTTCAAGGCCAGTCTTCTTGATGATGCCATGGCTCTGATGGTGGACCAAGTGCCAAGAAGAAGATGAAGAAGGAGAGGGGCTTCAGCTGCAAAATCTGCAGAATGTGGACTTGCCTGTCTCCTCCCTGGAGTTTCAGTTTGCTGTTTGCAAAATGCGAATTGTAGCTCTTCTGCATCTCACAGACACACTGTGAGGATAAATGCATTAAAGATGTGCAGTAGTCATGGTCCACATAGGGGCAAGAAATCTTAGGGAAGATAAATACGTCTGTAGTCACCGAGTAGTCTCTTTCTTTGATGCTATAACACTTTTGTGGCCAATAAAGGAATGTCGAGTTGTACAAAGGCAGTCTGGCAGCTCTAATATTAGCATCCTCACCAGAGCTGCTTCTTGGAAGTGATGCCTGTTTGCATCTCTGCATGGTGCTGATGCTGCTGATAACATTCTTACGTCTGATGAAGCAAGCTGCTATAAGCTTGGTCGTGCATGTCAGTGAACCGATTGGCAAAAATGAGGCAAAACACAATTCACTCATCTGAGAGCGTGAGGAGAGGAAAAAGTCACCAACATTTCTGTGCAGTGAAAAGAAGTGGTTTATCCACAGGAAGCAACCAGGGGAAACCCACTATAATATGGCAAAAGAATAAATATCATTTAGTGGAGGTGCTGGTGAGTAGTTGTGCTCCCCTTGGTGCTGGTTCAGGCAGGCTGAGCATCTTGCCACCAACGCAGTGAGCTGATGTTGGGCTGCCCTGGGGACCAGCATGGTGACAGCAGCAGCAGGGTATGGCTGAGCCACCTGTCCCACCCCACTTCTTACCCCTGGGATCTTACTCAGGCTGCCTCAGGGCCAGGTTGGTCTTTATTATTATTACCATTTCTTTACTATTTCTCAGAACATTTGTCTAAATCACATTTGCAGGTATTTCAAATTTTTCATCCATGTGACACCTGAGCTTTATTTACTTTTGAAATAAGTCATCTCATTAACAGAATTCATTATCCATTATTACTGTCATGTCACTCTGGCAATGAAAGGCATGACTGTAGAAGCATTCAGTGGCTTAGCTGGTAGCATAGTGAGCTATTATGCTGCCGACCTGCATTCATGCTGCACTCTGGTATGCCAAGGCTGGCAGAGACCGGGAGCATCAATGAGGTAATAGTCTTAATCTCCAAGGGGAGGATTATGTTGTGCTGCACTGCAAATACCTCCTACAGTCAGCAGGATAATGCTTCCGATGGAGCTATAAAATGTTCGACAAATAAGCACAGGTGCTGGAAAGAGGCTAAAAAAACCCTGCAACGTTCCACCATTATCTGCAGATAAGAGGTGGAATAAATGTTGTTTTCCATTTAATTTGCCAGCGTGGCATGGGCAGGCACTTAGAAGTGAAGTGCATCTGGAGTGGTTGGATCTGCTCTTCACAGAATTGCTGTCTGCTCCTGCTGGCTGAACAAAGGCGTGTAGGCACGTGTGACATGAAGTGAATGCAGGCAGGACACCCCTGCCTTGCTGCAGCTCCTTCTGCTGTAACCCCCAGCCCATGCTCCATGTGCACAGGAGGGGGCACATCCCACCCCACTGAAGATGCACCCATCCAAGCGCACCCATTCGCTTAGTGGTGAGGACAAAGCCAACCAGCAGTGCAGTTTGAGCGTAAAGCAACGTGGCTGGCCTCATTGTTACTGGAAGCTGACTGTGCAGCTTTGTTTTGGACCAAGCTAACATTAATTTATGTTTATTTTCCTGAGTAACTTCTCGAGGAACAGAACTGCATTTCCCTTTTGTGCCCTGCTGTAAGTGAGGGACCTGCAAAGACAGCATCTCACACAACTTTCTTTCTGCTCTGTGTGAAATACCCTTCTTGGATTAGATATGTCCGAAAAAAACACGCCCAGGGCCCTGGATCAACAGTCCTTAAAAGGTTTAGTTCCATGGAAAGTTTCCACGTTTGCAGACAATGTCGTGTTTGGGGATTGCAACAGCTGCTGGAACACTGAACTTGCCCATCAGATTGAAGTTCCCTTCAAATTTTTATCCAAGCTCCAACTCGTTCAGCCTTAAGAAATGGGAAGAGACGCCTCTTTCTGGCAAATTCTTACCAACGTGTGATTTTAAAATATTCAAACTGTGGCTCTGACTGCTCCCAGTCACGCAAAAAGACATTAAGTAATTCCCGAACGTAAGTTGTCTTTCCTACGTGTGGGACCATAATAGCCTAGAGGAGAGCAAAGAATTCAACATAGTTGAGGGCATAACTAAATAGCTTTGTCAGCTGGGAATGGAACAAATGCAAATCTTGATACATTTTTGTACTGCTTCTGCTTCTGAACGCTATGCTCTATCTTCTTGTACAGAAGTGTGCCCAGCACTGCACGAAGAAGCATCCATCACTGCCTTGCACAATGGCTGATGAGTTCCTCACTCCGGATTGATTCCACTGTTCCTGTGTCTGCATCTTTTCCCTCTTTTTTTTTTCCTCTGTCCACATAAAAATGCCTAATTTTGTTTATTAGAAAGTTAAATGGTTCTCATCTAATTGGAAAGAGACTGAAAAAAAAACAACTAAAAAACATACCGAGGGTTTGGTTTAATACCTACTTGCACAGTCACAACAGCTTTTCACCATACAACTCAAAGACAAGTTTCTTCAAGAAAGAGCTGGGAGCTTTCCTGAGGCAGGATTGCAGGATCAGGCCTTCACCTGAGTTTTGCTGACAGCAGATTACTGCTACTGAAACAACATAAAGGGTCTTTAGGATGATTGTAAGTTTAGAGCCTTACCAGGAGTGGGAGTGAGGTTGGTTAAAATCAGCAAAATTCCTGTTCCTGCTTATCCAAGGGATGCATGGATCTGCATTAACACACAAAAAGCAACAGCAAAATAACAAACAAGTGAAATAACAAACATTTCCAATACTTCAGCAAAGGGCCCCGTGCCTCCCTGTTGGCTGGTTGACTTCCAGCAGGCTTTGGGAGCACTTCTATCTTTCCGCCACTCTGATTTAAGATACAGAGTCACTTAAAAACCCCTAACAGTCAGCTAAATGTCAAAAGATGAAAAAATAAGTTTCCATCAGGCTCTGCTTTTTATAAAAATATACCAATTTAATAACCTTGGTTTAAAGAAAAACAGAATGATCATGTTAAAATACTGCCAAATTTATAAATTTTGACAGTCCCACATACTGAGATGAACGGGCAAATTTATTAAATAAGAAATAAAATACATTTTCTCCCTGCATTCATTGTAATAAAAAGACACACACATCTGTCCCAAATTTCTTTTAAGGCTCAGAGTGGCTGACGCTTACAGGAAAATGGTGCCTTTCTGCTGGCTTACCTCAAGATAAATGTGCAGCTTCACAGTATCAAAATTCAAAATGTAATCAGTTCAAGTAGAAATAGAGCAATCGTTTTCATCCACATTAACTCTTTGATGTCACAAGTCAGTACCCCGCAATGCGTATGTAAAACACCAGAAAGTTTGTGCCAGTCAATTACACTGGGTTGGTACCTTCCCATGGGAAAGCATGGGCTGCATTGCAGCAGGGTCTGCTGGGATGGGAGGCACAGATTTTTGTGCTCTGAGAAAGATGCAGTTCTTACTGCAGGCAAGTCTCAGCCTCCTTGCCCAACAACCTACAACATCCTGAGATTAAAAGGTTGTTTCAGGTGTACTTCAGCACTAGATGATGTTGCAGTTAGGTCAGTTAGAATACAGGAAAACTGGACCCTTTTTTCAAGACCGAGAACACAGTAATCCTCCATCTCTACCAGTAGAATATTCACACAAAGTCTCCCACATCTCCAAAAGATGGGATGTATGCAGTAAATCCTCATCTATGTGCTTGTGTTCTCTTAGCCCAAAGACGCTTCTGAATCTAACTACTCTGCTGGTCAGATGGCATCGAGTGGAAGTAAGAAAAGCAAAGAATATCCTTACTGGTCAAACTGGGATGGGGTCACGCAAGCTGAGCAGGTGTATAAGCAACTGTTTTGGGTTTTGTGCATTTCTTCTATTGGGAAAATCATATGCTGGTCTCATATTTTGGGGAGCTAAGCATTACGAAGCTGAGCAAAGCGTGTCAACTCCTAGCTACAAAGGTGAAGATTCCTAACAAGAAGCAAGAACGTGTTTACTGGGGGGGTAAATAAGGGTCAACTGGAGGCTCCCCGTTAGCACTGCCCATGAAGTCCTTGTTTTGATGGTGGACACAGCTGCAGCTGCCCAGCGGGGCTGGGCTGTATGTGCCCTGGCACAGGCTCAGCTTGTGCTGGCCAGAGTGCACCTTTCTGCTATAGCCTGAAATGGTTCTGCAAACAAGGAGAGCTGTATGAGCAAAAAGCACTTGATGCCAGTATAAGCTGTGTCTCTCTGAAAGCTTTTGCCAGTGCGAAGTGTTTCTAAAAACTGTAAAAATAAAAACCCAAAAACATCACACCCTTGACTGGCATTGGCATGTGTGCAGATGCTTTAAAGGTACATTTGGCACAGGTTTGCTTTTGCTGGATAAGGCTGTACCAGTGTAATTGAAGAATGTTATGTTAACAATAAATGGCATGCTTATTAACATATTTAACAACATTAATAAACTGGAAGCTGTCAAACTGGTGTTACCCTGAACAAAGGCCATAATAACAGTAAATGGTAACTTTGGGGGATGATGTGAAAACATAAACCTTTCTTGTCCCGGAGGTGGAAAGTGCTGAAACTGAAAAATAAAGCAATATCTTTCCCACCTATGTGAATAGCAACTTTGAGGCAGGGAAGCTCAGTTCAGAAAGGTCTAGAATAGAAAACAACAAAAGAAGGAAAGAAGAAAGAAACGAGCTTGTGCTACAGCTGGTTGAGGTCTCTGGATTCCCGAAGGCTCTCTCTTGCTGATGGAAGTGTGCTGCTCTCCGTGAGACAGAGATATTGTGCGTAATTGTCTGCTGAGAATCATCTAAAGTGACATGAGCTGCTACGGTGAAATGAAGTCTTTCACAAGAGATTTGGGAAATTTAGTGGCCAAGAACACACCTGCCTGGGACACAGCACACAAACAGGTGAGCCAGGCTCTGCGTCTTCCCAAGGAGTCTGGATACAAATCCTTGAGAAGTAGGGTTAAAAAAATAATGATCTGAATAAAGGCTGAAGAATCCATAACTTTGCAGATGGATAGGGCTTACTGGAATATGGGACAGATACAGCTGGAGTGACCTGGTGTAACACAGCAGCACCACAGCTGCATAGAGAAATGCCTTACTTCTTTCTGCAAAGGTGCCTGGCTCTTAGAACATTGCCACCTTTGCAGTATAGCTTCACTCTGTGGTGAACAAATCCACTCCAAAGTGTCCTTCTATGTCGTCTTCTGAGCTGAGATACAATGGGAGCTACAAATCAAGGAGTCTAAACAGGTGTGCTTCAGGCATTCACCTCTCAGTTTGCCAGCTGAAGTTTGGAGAGAGGAGGTTTTAAGTACATTTTGGGACCATATTTCTTCCCATTCAGCCAGTGCATATTTCCCATAATTGTATGCAGGTTAGAAGGGCATTCAGACCCAGACCAGCCAAAACTCACAAATATTTCCAAGTCACAGGTGTAGCAATGCTAAGTCAAGGATTGAACCATGAATCCATTACCTGATGGGAAGGCAGGGCCCAGGAGAGCTCAGGTACATGCACCTGAGTGAGCAGAAGGGGTGGAGCCAGGATCCACCCCTTCCCAGACCTCATTTAAGGGTTGGTAGTGGTGGTAAGGATATTTTGCTGGAGATCTCTGTGTACCTGAAGCCTTCTGAAGGTAAACAGCTTCTTTTCTTTATTTCTGTGCCTAAGAATGTTGTGTTTGAGCATCTCCTTGCTTGCTGCAGCCTGGGTTCTTACTTCTTTGCTGTCATTGTTGCACTTTCCATTTTGTTACAAAGGACTTGGAGACCAGTAGGTTATCTCACCTGTTCAAACTCTGAGGAGTGTAGTGGATGAGGTTTGTAGGGAGAGGCAGTGCCTTGTATGAGTGAAAAACAAATTTTACTAGAGAAAGATGTGCAAGTTTTCATGGAAACAAATTCTACACATGTACTCTACCAAAGATGTTTGCATCTCGTGCAGATAAATATTTGGGTTTCCCTGGCTTTACTCCTTTAGTCTTGGAGTACCTCTGGCCCAGTTTCCTCCCATTTGCAAGCAGCTTTCCCACAGCATCATCACTGGGACTAGAATGGCTCTCCAGGTGTATATGTCTTTGTGTGCCTCATGTTCCCTGGGAAATTCTCAATTATGTGCCTGTAATTCAGGAGGATTTAGGACACCTGATGTGCTATGTAGTGTTACAAAATTGCATCCTAGATCCTGGCTTTCAACATCTAAAACCCAGCGAGCGAAGACGCAGTGATTTTGGGTGGAGTCCCTTTGAGCTTCTATTAAATGGTTTTTTGGACGATGGTGAGATGTAACATCAAGCAAGCCTAACACCCTAGTTCTGCATTTCCCATATGCTTGATGTTCTAATCCACCCCCCCTCCATAATCTGTTCCACCACGTGGCCTCTGGTGTAGGTGTGTAGTGCAGATTCAACAATAGAATGCTATTATGCACTCACCCACACGCTGCATGCAGACAGAGCAGTCCTGCTATGCTGACTTCTGCACAGATGTTGAGCTGAAGCATCCTCACTCCATCACCCTTTGGTGCTCTCTACCTCAGTACCAGGGCCAGGGAACTGATTTCCACAGAGCATGCTTTTGCCTGTGCTCTGCTCCCTGCTCTGAATGTTTTAGTACAACAGAGGATGGATATACTGAGTGCATTTGGTGTCAGCAGAACAGAGAGCTTTCAGCTAGACAAATGAGAATGGAAAATGTGATGTTCCAGGCTTTGGTGTGTGCATCCATCAGCTAGTGGTTTGGCTTTGTGGACATGAGCAGGGGAAAGAGAGGACAGGGATAAGGAATTAAATTCACTGCATTTTCCTCAGTAGTCCATAGAATTTGACATGCAAGTTTGTCATTTAGTTCAGATCTTGTTAGGGAGATTTAAACTCCATTAAGAGTTATGCTGTTAAGTTGACAGTCCTCTCATTTCTTATTTTCAAGAAAAAAATCCATGTTTTTCTTGCATGGAGAATGAAACCTTATTTTTATGTTTATTTTATTATTATTTTATTATTATTTTATGTTAGAACTGCAACTCTGAAACCAAATGCCTTCTCATATCCATTTGTATTTGTCAGCCTTCACTGTATGTACCAAATGCAGAGTTCCTGAAAAGGGACTGGTGAGCAAGTGCTCTTGCTTCTAATAGAAGTTGCATTGTAGAAAATTAATGGAAAACTTGTAGAATATTAAAAATAGAATATAACAACCCTCACCCACAAAAACAGAACCCCAGAACAATTTGGCCTGAAGCCTTATATTCTTGCATAAATCTGTAGTATTAAGAAAACACAGACTAAGGAAGAGTCAGTCCCGAGCAGGGTGCAGCTCAAGAAGTAAGGAAGTGGCAAAAGGGACTGTAGCAAAACCGATGGCAACTGTGCTTATGACAGTGGTGATGCATGCTATAATGGTACTTAAGGAAATCTATTTTAACATTGTCACATAGTTTGATTGTAACATATCACATTAGCTGATTTCAGAATTTTTTTTATATCACTGGGGCTATGCAGATGTGTATGAAGGCATAATTTGAATTTATTTCTTAAATGAAGCCAGCACATAAGTTAAAAATACTGTTTTATCAGGCACGTTTTTCTAGGCATCTCTAATGGTTGAAGTATCATAAGTCATTCATAGTGTTAAGCTTTGCGAGCTGACCAGGTTTGACATACTGGCTCTATGATACTATCAAGAAAAGATCTGATGGCAAATTTCTATCAAGAATGACTCAAATCTTGTGTGTGAGATAATTTCAGTGTCTCTGGCCCAGTGAAAAGCAGGCAAAACCAAAGCAGCCGTGCTCTTCTTTAGGCAGTTCTTAGTTGGGTTGGCATGTATTTGTCCATAATCACCTGTGTGAATGACTTCTGCAACTCGAGGACAATTTGTTGTGAGTTTCAATTCACCAGCAAAGCACATCCTCACTCTGAAATTCACAATGACATCACTTGGAGGTTGTAACTAGTTCAACTAGGTTGTAACTAGCTCACTGGATCATTAAATCAAACTAATGTAATTGTGAAATATCTTCCCACTGTCAACGGGTTTTCCCAAGGATTTGAGATGATGAGTTTGCCAATCGGTTCTTGTTGTGTAGTAGAGTATAGGAGTAGAGAAGAACTAATCATGTAACTTTAAAATTTCAGAATAAAGAAAATATAATAAAAGTTGATCCCTGAAACTTTAATATGGAATATGCTATAATCCAGAGTTCCTTATGACTTCAGGGAGTGCTAATAGTAATAAGGCATTACACTGTTCTAAGAAGCTTCATATATAGAAGGTGAATATTTAAAAGCCTTCATACATCAGCAAATCCAGAGGTGGGAATAGAGATTATGGTTTTAGGTGGAGGATAATTCTTTTTTTTTAATCAACTCTAAATCTGATTGTAGAAGAGTTCGGTTTCAAAAGCAAGACTTGGTGCTGCTTATGGGAGTTAGGACCTATGTTTCAGATAGTTTCTACCACTTTGTTGGCATTCCACACGGCAAAAAACAGCTGGAACATCCTTAAGAATCAAACTGTAGATAAAAGCTCTGGTGAACGTAGGGAGCAAATAAGTGGGTAGTGTTTCCTTCTACTGTTTTTTTTATCAAAGACCTCTGTGGTTTTAAATCATTGCTTGATGATTTTTTCAGAAGCACTTCTATCACCTTCTGATCATTTCTGTTCTTCAAAAAGAGGAATCCCTGTTGAAGAAAACAACCACAAAACCACTCATGACAACTGACAAAACCTCTGTGGTTAGAGATAAGAAGTTAACTCTGTCCTTAGAGCAGTGAATAGCATTTGAGCCGTGACTCAAAGTACAGTATATACTCTGTGGGATATAACTCTAGATGCAGAGTCTAACTGCAGCATCACAGATCTAATTCTTGTAGGTAGCTGGCTTCCTCCCTGCTTAAAATACATTAATAGAATTTCAGTTATGTTCTACCCATGTTCCAGTTAAATATGCTGCTCCACGTGGGAGGGAGGGGAAGACTTGCTCTTTGATATAACAAGTAAGGTTAGAAATAAATCCTCAAGAACAAACTTTCCTGTCAGTTTTACTTCATAATGGCTAATTTAGGTAGGTTGGCCACTGTGAATCCTTGTTTTTAGGATTCTAACCAACTCCAAAAACAACACACAAAACAAGTAGGACAGGGCACAGGGCCTGTTAATCAGTGTCAATATTTGGTTTCTATAACACCTGACACTGGTTGTAAGTTGCTTTCAGAGGATTTAGCACTGATGAGTGACAGAGTGATCCAATAGCTTGCAGAAAATGAGGCTATTTCTGCTGCAAGGGGCTCTCAAAACTATGGGTGGAAGAGACAAGAAGATGAGAAAAACATGCCAGAGTAGCCCTGGAACTGAGGGAAAGGTAATTAATGTTCAACTGCTTCATTTTGGGGTATGCTATGAATAATTAAGTTCAATTAATAAATAGTGCCCTCAAGATAGGATCAACCAGACTTTGGGTGTGGTGCTTAATCACTCCTGAGTTGGGGAGTAAGGCCAGCAGTCTATAATGGATTTAACTAATTCTTTTAATTGCAGCTTCATTTGCCTGATCTTTCTAAGTGGTATTAATCTAGTGATTTGCAGAATAAGCACTTGGATAAAACTTCCCCAAATCACTTTAGAATCTCAAAGATACACTCTTCTTCTTAGACTTTCTTCTGTGGGGGAAATGATTCCAGGCAAAGCGATTTCATTAGTTTGGCTGAGCATTCAGCCTTTATGGATAGAAATGGAGAATATAAAATGCCGTTGACAAATTCAACCTCTGAAATCAATATTTGCGATGACAAATTCTGCAAGGCTCTCATTTATTTATGGATTCGATATTTTGTAAATAACTATGACACTTCAGGTTGGATTTTAGGAAAGATTTAGTCTCAGAAAGAGTGATGATACATTGGAACAGACTGCCCAGGGAGGTGGTGGAGTCCCCATGTTTGGGTAAAGGGTAGACGTGCTTAGGAACATGGATTGGTCACACAGGGGATGTCACACAGCTGTGATGATGCTGCATCAGTACTGCAGGGGAAACCTCTGCTCTCATGGCCCAAAACATCACTTGTCCTACAAGGGCCTGGTCTTTTACCCACGCAAGCAAACAGTGACATTCCCACTGGCTCAGCACAGCTCTGCTGCGCCTTCATCTAACAGGAAACTCACTCTGTCTTTTAATGAGAAACTATGAAAAATATATCCAAAAACAACCAATCATGAGCAATATGGGCTGCCCAGCCATGCTCACAGCTCTGCTGACTTAATGGGGTTTTGTCCTGATTTTCCTTCTCCTCCCCATGGGCTGCTGCCTCTATCACTGCACTTTGCCTGCAGTTGGGATATAAGTTATTAGGAAAAGCTGGCCTTCTTGCTCTGTTTCTACAGGACCAAGCACAGTGGGAATCCAAGGCTTTCTCACACTACTGTCCTATCAATAATTGGGAGCAGTCATTATCTATTCCCGTTACCAAATCAAAGAAATGATGCTTCTTTGAAGAAACTAAACAGATGCTGGCACAAGTAGCAGAGCACTTGTGATATCCACGGCCCTTTTTCTGCTCTTAGCTAGCCACTAACTCACTTAATTTTGTGTAGTTTAGCACATTACAAGATTGTTCAAGAGTGCCATAAATGATGTCAGGCACCATCAGAAACCACTTCAGAAAATCATTGCCTGTAGCCAGATCAAAAGGTGAACACCTGGAAACTTGCAGTTCTGGGAAAGCAGAATAAATCTTTTTTCTTTTTTTTTCTTTCTCTTCCTCTCAGAGATTTGTTTCTTTTTGCCTTAAAGAATTTGAAAGGTTTATTTACAGCTTTTCAAATGACCCCTAATCTATTTAGAAAAACATAGCATGGCAAATTCATCTCGGGTGTAACTCCATTTGTTGACTTAAGCAGACTCGTGCCAGAAGGGAGCCTGGCCCAGGAACTGCTCTGCAGGGACCAAAAAAAAAAAAGGCATTTGAATATAGCAGTTAATTGGCTTGTTGAGTCCCATCACAGTGTGTCCTGGAATATATTTATTAAAGATAAATCTCTTATTTTGGTAAGATGCTATCAGTGACTCATGGTACGGCTTTAACCCTTGCCCTGTTCCAGGCATCGCTGCTGGAGGCTGATAATTTTCACAGCACCTGACAGCATTTAAAGAGACATTGTGTTACATAGTTTGGTGAAATGTAAGACCATAAATAACTTGAAAAATTGCTTATTCTGTCAGATATCAGCAATATAGACAATTAAAGAATCCATCGGGGTCAGCTTTCAGGACACAATATAAAAAAATATTTATTGTGGCACTGCAGGATTTAGAGATGTGCTGGGAGCCCGTTGTAGAGTCTGTGAGTAATATTAAAATGATGCCTGCTCTAGATAATTTAACTGAAACATAACTTGTTTGCTGAAGTTCACACACTGCCAGCATTATTTCTTGGTCAGCTGTGTATCAGGTTATTATTCCTCTTAGGGAGGCCCAAACAATGAATGGGTCTAAGGTACCTGAACCCCTCAAAAAGTGGGGCACCTCTGCACATCACATCCAAGTCCTGTGCTTCCTGCACTGTTTTGGCCTTTCAGATCGGCAGCAGCTGTAAGCCAAACAATTTACACAAATCCTGAGGCCACTGAGCATACACAACCCCTTTCCAAACTGGAGTGATAAAGTTGGAAATTTGTTTTGAAAATAAAAATGACCTTCAGTGTGTGAGCAAACTGATTTGTGGGGAGGAAAAAAAGAGCCACACTTATAAACATGTCATCCAAAACAGAGTCTTTTAATGAAATGTTCAGACGGAGCTGGGCTGAAGCACATGCATTGCTGCTAGAAGCAAATGGTTTATTATTTATGCCAACACTTCCTAAATTTCAGCCAGAGTGAAAATATGAAATAAAGGAAAAAAGAAAAGCAGTATTTTGTAGAAGGCTGCTTTGATATATATATATATATATATACACAAAACTTTTGAATTTGTACGCTGAAAGAGCGCTCTCTCATATGAAACAACAGCTTGTAATATAAAAGCAACAAAGATAAACATTATCAAAACCCAAACTATTCTTTTGAGATAAAATAAATGACATGCCCACGTTATTTCTGTTTATGAGTTGGATCCAGCTTTACTGAGATTTTAGAACTGAGTGTGAGATCAGGCTCTGCTGCGTGGCATTACAGACTGCGTTTTGATCTGGAGTTATAAGCTCTGAAAACTTTTGTTTTCCCTCTGATGAGCTCTCTTGTATGCAGCACTCTTTCAATCCTTTCAGTGGCTCCAGGTTGCAAGTGACAAATTTAATCTGATGCAAAGCACTTCTGTGTTAACTGTAATAAAAGCTTTATCCAGTTAGACCTCTTAAAGCTTTGAATAAAGCAGGCACTTTACACAGAGTTTTCATTTTATTTTTGTATTAGTTGTATCCCTACAAATGTGTGAATTGATAAGTAATCTGAATATAGAGTATTTTTTTCTCAGGATTTCCCATGTAGTTCACATGTACTACCATTGCATAAAAAATAGAAGTTTTAAGTATTTGTTCATAGAGGTCTTTCCTTGAACTTAAGCATAAGTTATCTAAACAGTTGAAAAAAGATTTATAGTTATGAAGAGGCCTATATGTCAAGCAAAGTTTTATGATATGTTCCATAATAAATTAGCAATAAATGGATACAGGTGACTGTGGAATTTATGGCCTTTAATGTTTTAATGCTTCACTAAAGAAAAACCTATTATTAAGGTCCTAAAGGGTAATACAGGAATACCATCTACAAATTGTCAAATTAAATAGTTGTTGCTAGGTATTTGAACAGTGGAACATTTTGGTTTGACCAGGAGCAGGGGCAGACAGGAAAGAAAGTGAGAGAAAACTGGATCATCTCAGAAGTATAAATGGAGGTTGTATCCTGCAACCCTACTGCAGCATGTCCCCTCTGCTGCTGTACTGAAATTGATGGGCCTGATCCTGCAATTGTCTTGTATTTGGATAACCTGCAACTACCCATATAATCCTCCTAAGCCTCTTCATAGGGCTGTGTGCTATTCATGTAGGCAGTGGCTATGGAATTCACCCAGGGCAGTGGATGGATGAAAGCTGGTGGCCTAAGTGTTGTATCTTTCCTTGGCTAAGACCTTCTAAAATACTTCCAACCACATGAGAACAACTGTTGGAATAAAAGGAATAACATGCTGTGGGAAAGAAAATTTCCCTAGAACGTATTTGGACAAATTCTAATAGTTGATGCACTTATGGCAGAGCCCAAGAACCCCCTCCATTAAGATCTCTTAGGTGGTCAATCCAACCAAAAGTCAAAAACATGGATGAAACTGGGAAGGATCCAATCAAGGAAGAAACCAAACCCTCGGGTCAAAGCAGAAATGGTATTTGGTGGGGTAAGAGAGAGAGGTCTGTTTTTGAGGAGAAGTCAGGCCAAGTTAACGAGGGAATCTCCAAAATCTTTTGGCACTTGCCAGTATGCTTGTAGCAAGCACCAAGGATATGATGCAGACTCAGGATAAAAAAAAAGGTTAAAACTTCTGTTTAAAATGACACATATCTGAGCCATTAGCACTGTGTCTGCACATTAACACATCAGCACAAAGGTAGGGCTCAGGGAGGAAAAGGGGAGGGGGAAAGAGTTATTCCAAAGTGCTTTGGGACCACTGCTGGGGCAGCTCATCTCTAAGAGGAAACACATGTTATCCAGCCCTGTGCTTAATAGGATTGGACAGTAATTAAAAAATATCTTTTATTTGCAGAGCTGGGTCTTGAAACTAACAACTCTTGCCATTAATCTTGTTGATCTATGGTGAAGATTTGACCCAGGGTCAGCAAGTGGGGCTTTGCTGGTGGTGCAGGGCCACGCACTGTGATGGGATGATGCAGTCCTCAGCAGGACCAGCAATTATCACTGACAGTAGCAGGGATGGAAGTCATATGACAACTGATCCCACTGCTCTTGAATCTGCTCTAAAACTATTAGTGCTTCTCCCAGAATACAATATAGATGAGGCAGAGCTGTTGGATGGAATGGGAATTGGGAAAGGAATGGTTATGGCCGGGCTTGCTTGTTTTGTTCCTGTCAGATGTTGCCCACCAGGGCCTGTCTAAGGCTGAGCTGGAAACAATTATGCATTCCCACATAGAAATAAAAGCTAGCAGCTTATGGGTTCTAAACTTGAAGCTCTACTATGCTAACTGTGCCACAGACCTATCTCATCTTCCCTTTTTGGGAACTTTTCTGGCCTAGGGTGCCTTGCCCTGTTCCACCAGTAAAACCCAACCAGGGTTGCAATCAGTACTGCAAGGCACAGCTCTTGTTCAGGTGAAAATCTATCCACAACCAGAGCTGCTGTGACAGTACAGCTTTTTAGGGAAGTTTCTGAAGGGCAATTTTTTAGCCAGCCTCTTGCACAGCTTTGGAAAATGTCATAAAGCCCTGTTGTTATTTCATTTCTCTTCAGCATGGCTTCAGTAAAGAAAGATGCTCTCCACTCCAGATAATTGTTAGCTAACTCATTAGTCCTACTTCTTGGCTCTATTGTCATAACACCTCCAGAAGATCCTCCTTGTTCTGTCAGGACGGAGTATCTCTTTGTCATCCAGATTTTGGGATATTTCTGAAATTGAAGCATTCTGAATTTGATGGAACACACGTGATTTCATCTGGAAGTTGTTTTTATCCTCACCCTGTGTATAGCTAGCTTCCAGAACACCCTCCAGTCCATATGTCTATCAGCTGTTGGTTGGGTAGGGTGGGCATTGAGGATATAAAGGACATGAATAGTCATTTATAGTTTATCAAAGTCTGATTTTTCAGATTCAAATACTATGGAATCTCCCAATACTTATGTTTCCTCGTGTCTAAATATTATTCACCACTTGCACTACAAGTTGTGCTGTTATCAGCAAAAAAACATCGAAGAAAGATCCAACAATTACTTCTCTGCAAAACAACTCTCATGAAAAAAAAAACAATTGTTTCTCTCATTTTTCTTCTAAATAAAAAGTTACGAAAATTAAGACAGATTTACTGTGTCAACACACATTTAGCTAGTGTAAGTGTGCAAGACAGATAAAAACTGGAATAGTACCATACTGCACCTAAAGTTCTTCATTATAAAGATAAGCTTCTGTGATATGATTTTCAGGTTATTCTGTCGTTATCTATTATTCTACCACAGTAAATCTCTAAACGTGCACATTACGTAGCTATGTTTCTTGAGATTTTTGATGTATGGATATTTTAATGGTGTCTACAGTAGCGTTTAAATGAGGATAAAGAAATAAAATTTATGGATTTCAGATGCTTGCAAGCTTAAATGCAAACTGAAATATATGAAAGCAAGTAAGCAATGAAGCATAATGAACTGCAATTGCCTTGCTTTTGGGATTGTCAAACATGAAAGTCATCCTAAGAGATGGTGCATGTACTGTAACGATGAATAAGAAACAGGAGAAAAAAGGTGTATGTCCGTTCATGTGATATGATGCTAGACATGTCAGGAGTCCACAGGAGGAAAGTAAAAAAAGCACAGGATGTTCATGTTGATTAAACAGAAATAAAGATGAAAAAAAAACAGTACACAAAACCAAATTTACCAGCCTCAAACTCTGTGATGTCAGCGATACTTTACAGTTTAGAAAAGCACAAGAAGTTATGATAGGATGGATCTCCATAAAACTAGAGGTATGCTTTCCCATGCAGCTTCCTAATAGAGCAAGACTGGGTTACAGCCCGGCTTCCTAGCTTCATTTATTTACAGTGTGTTTGGGTTTTTGGGTTTTGTTTTCATTTTAAATATTTCCAAATTGTTGATAACAGAGAGTGATATTTTTTCTTATACTGATGGTACATGCAGCAAACTGATTTTTGTGTCCAATTCTATGTAGTTCATTTAATAGGTACTTTAGAAAATACGATAGTATCTCAGCAGCATTTTTTCTGGGATTCACATAACAGCCAAGCTAAGTTCAGGGCCATTAATCTTTTTACTTTTTTTAGTTTCTCTGGACATATCTCCTTGTCTTTTTTCTTTCCTTTTTTTGTTTTGTTTTTGTTTTTCTTGTTTATTTCAACTCAAGAGAGATTCAGTGAAAAAATAAAGTGGAAGTTATGCTAATGAATTCTGTGCTTCCCTTTTAAAGATACAAGCATAATCTTTTGCTAACATGCCTACTGCAAATTCAAGCATGCAGGATCAAAATTTAAAATTATTCTCACTCTCAAAATAAAGCAATTATGTAAAAATCTCCAGAATGCACATTTAAATTGCAGTGGAGAATACAACACCTTGAAATCAATAGCCAAGTTTGAATCTGAAACTGAGATTCCTGTGCTAAAGATACTGAGTGGTGAACATAAGGCTGTGAATACACTTTATCAAAGTCTGTGAATACACTTTATCAAAGTCTGTGAATACACTTTATCAAACACCCCCATCCCAGGACTGGGACAATGAAGTGACACCATTGAGCCACTGGGAAGTGGACACATCCTGGCTGAGCTGCTGTCAGCTCCTGCTTTTGCTTTTCTTTCTGCAAAGCTGAAGTTCAAATGTATAAACCTTCTGCTGTCATTTGACAGGCAAATGTGCTCAGACCCCCAGCATTTGCACTGCTGCTCTCGCTGCCATTGTTAAGAGAGCCTATTGCCTTGTAAAAGTGTAGCTACACGTGTTTCATAAAAATCTATATAAAAATAACAACACTGGGGTACTTACATCTTTCTGGAACAATTGAATTCTGAAACAAGCATCTCTGGTTCTTCCTTTTGCAAATGGATCAAATTACATTTCACTAGGTAATAAAGTGTGGTACAAAAGCCTGTCTGATCTGTTTTCATCTTGTCTCATACAACGTCTCAGATAGACTTACTCATTATTCAATCTAATGTGTCTGCATTTGGCATATATTGAATGTTAGCGCTCTCCTTGAAAGCTGCAGAGGTCAACTGCTCCTAAAAATCCCCTTCCTTCCTCTCTGGGCATGTTTTCACTAGGAATAATAAAAACAACAGAACTGAATGTCATAACATCCTAGAATAGAGGTGCTGGTGTAAACCACAGTGATGAAATCTCAGAGGCAATTTTTTGTCTCCAGCTTTGGCCATCCCAGAGGAGCCTCATCCATAGCTGGAGATATGCATCAGGGAAGAAATCTGCTCCAGATGAAACGCTCTCAGAATTGAAGGTCCACATTATTAAGCATTATCATCATTGCTAATTGGCAGTGTTTGCGTGACTGTGGCAGTGTATGAGATAAAACCTGCTGGCAGAAGCTGAAGTGGGGATGTTACACCATTCATTCATCAGATGCTTTTCAGGATGAAAATGCCTTTATCAGTTAAGTCCTGGTCATCATAGTCCTGTAAGTGGCTCTGCCACAGCAACTAGAAAGCGAAGTACTTTTGAAAACAGCTTGAAGATATATTTGGATCCAAATGATAGGCTGTACAGCAAGAAATTACAAAAATTACTGATCGCTCACAAAGATGAATAACATGTTGATACCGTTATTTTCTTTGCTCTCATTTTGCTCTATAATATTTTTCTAGTCGCTGCACTCAAAGCAGATGCATCGCATTTTGATGTCGTTTGGCTCTTTTCAAGGTGTGAAATCGGTAAGTACCAACACCAAAGGAAAAAAAAAGTTCTTTTAATACTGTGCTGTGCCACTTGAAGCAGCGTTACCCTTTGGCTCGAAGCCAGCAAACTCCAGTGAGAACTATTTTATAGCAGATGACTATAATAAAAGATATTTAAACATGGCCTAACAATGGATTAAACTAGTACGACATAGTTTGTGTTAGATCCCAAGGATGAATATCAAAAATAGAGGCAATATTTTTGAAACAACAGCCAGCAGTGAAAAGTTTATTTCTAATATAAACCAGACAGTCCCCAAAATAATTTGTGGTTTATTTAATTCTTACCGTTCATCTTGTGTTCTTTTGAGTAAGCTAAAGTAAGACACCCGCCTCAAAACAGCAGCTGGTTTAGATTTTGATTCTGGATCTCTAGTGAACTGAAAAACTGTAATCTGCATCTGCAGGGGAGGGGAGTCATTTCTGTAAACAGAAAAATAAGGATTTGTTGTGGGGGAAGGGCAGCTTATCCAAAGGTGCATTTGGGAGAAGAGAGAGAAAAAACAACCTCGCTAACGTATTATAATAAATTACTGTTTTGTCATTATCTGGTTATATTTGCACAAACATCAATTGCATGTGAGCCCTGAAAGAGAATGTCTCATTGCCTTTAAAATGCACTGCAGTGTGCACCCATACAAAATCATTACTGTAACAAAACCAGCTGCGTGTAATAGAAAGCAAATGATTTACAATGTTACTATAAGAAACTACTTTATTTCATATTATCATAAAAAGAACAGCACTGAAAATTTGCATGACAAACACAGGAATCCAGGAAATTCCAAATCTAATTCATTTTTAGGTTTTAATAGGTATTAACTTACGAAGGTGAATCGTTAAGAACATTTCTTGAAGAATATTTCCATAGTTTAGCTGCAATACTGGAAATCACATTTACTGAAATACATGCTAGTCCCATAAATGAAGAAAACGCACAAACCTTAAATACATAGATTGTTCCAAAAGTAATGCCTTCTATTTATTTCCATGGAATCTACAGTAGATACAAAGAGCACAGTAACAGCATGCATGTTACAACAGCATCCAGTTACATGGAGTACCTGGGTTACACAAGGGATTTACTAGATTATGGGGGATACCTCATGAGCAAGGACACAAACTCTGTCCCAAAGAAGTCATGAAACAAGTTGCTGTTGCATCATGGCAGATATGCTTATTTTATGTAGATATTGAAGGAAGGAGATAACAGCTGTTGCAAAAAAAAAAAAAAAAAAAAAAAAAAAGGCAAAAGGCACGTAAAACAAGAACTAGTCTTGAACAAACAGGGCTTTATAAGACTTAGGCAAAACTCAAACAAATGTTCAATGAAAGTCACTTTTACGGTTTTACTTTGGTTTATCACAAGGCAGTAATAAATGTGTCTCATTAAAAGCCTGTAAAAGAACACCACCTACACCACCAATTGCTGTAACTGCAGATATAACAGATCTGGAATAGTTACCTAAAGACCCTAATTTCCTAGTATTTAATGCTTCCCTGTCCATATAAACTAGCATTCTATGGATTTAAAGACTGTTGGAAGCTAAAAACAGCAGCTGTTGCTGGGAAAACGACACTTTCAAAGCTCTGTCTCTTTCTCAAGGTGAATTTGAAGGAAGGTTAAGTGAACACGTAGCTCTTGTTGGTTAAAAAAGTGCAAGAGGAGAATGTGCCAATAGAAAGAGAAGCAATTCCCCCAGTTTGCCTAGAGCACGAGCATTTTGCCTTCACTTTATTGCTCAGCAGGTCAAATTCATTCCTGGTAAAATGGCAGTTCCCATGGTGAAGTCTCAGGAAAATTCTGAAACCTTCTGGCACCTGTCAAGAAATAGGGATGTGAAAGCAGGGGGAGGAACTGGCATGTAGAAGCTGGGATTAAGGGTGGGAGCCACCACATAAAAGGTTATTCTTGTTCTGGTTGTTGGAACTTTTTTATTGCATAGAATTTACATACATGCTTATTAAGTGGTTTAAAAAAGAAGCCTGACAGATATTAAACAGCATGCCACACTCTTTATGCTGCTGCCATACAGATGTGTCCAAAGCATAAACAGACTTACATTCAGCACTTGATTGCTCTATGGGAGAGGATCTCTCTAGTAAACTTCTCCAAACTTTTCAGGACAATTAGCTTGAGAATTGGAAACGTCTTTTTTTCCTAATTTGATCCTTTTCTTGATCTCTTGCTGCTTTCCAATTACACAGAGAAAATATATAGCAAGTGTTTTAATACCCTAGATTGAATTTCCTAAACCTAAGCTAGCAGCAGAATTACTGGGCTGGGGATTCTGGCACGAGACATACAGCTGTGTGTGAGCTGGTGGGAAAACTACTGGAATATCATGACTAGTCTTGGTGTTCACACTTCAAAGAAGGCATGGAAAATTGAAAATAGATCAGAAAAGAATGATTTCAAGATCAGTAATATCTGCTTCGTAGGGATAGCTGTATGCAAGCCTACTCAGTTTATTTTATCAAAAGAAAGGTTATGAGTTTTGATGATATATTAATACCTACACGTGGAAAAGATTTGTAATGGCTCTGAAAGTTAGCATGTAGAAGCACATCGGGACCTAGAAGCTGAACATGGACAGAATTCAGCTTATGGATAAAGAAAACAGGATTAATGGTAAAACTAAATAGTCATCATGAACATTTCTAACAAAAGATTGTGCATTCTTCACCCCAGCAGCTTTTTGGTCAAGACTGGATCTCTCTTTGGTGTAAGGAGGAACATTGTGCTTGACTCATGGACTGCAGGGTGGATGCAGGATTTACGGGTGATACATTCTGCCCAGGCTGTTTGTTAATCACAATGATCTCCATGACCAAGCACACACACAGGGCAGTCCAGTCTTACTCTGTTAAACTAGCTGGCAAAACTGGAGCTGGATATTTGAACTGCATTAAAATCCACGTCCCAAACGGTCCCGTCAAGTCTGGTGCTGCTGAGAAGCTCTGCCACTTCCACTGATGCTTTTTATGCCTGGACTTGGGAGTGCTCGGATGGATCCTGTAGGTACCCTCACCTCTTGAGTCCAATCCCAAAACAGATGGACTGTTCAGTGGGAAGTGCTTTTACATAAGTTGATCACCCTACCCTTTATTTTCAGTTTTTACAGTGTTTAAGTTGTGAAGACCCTTCCATACAGATCCATCCAGCTTACAACAAGGAAATGGTAATTACTCTGTTCTGTTCTCTTCATACTTCACCCAAACTGTACTCTACAATTCAGAGGAGGATTCTTATTGAAAGTATTTTGAAGTTCATATAATATTCATACACCTGGTAAAACCCTTTTAATGTGCAAACTTGTGTTATCTAAATATTTTTATGTTCACGATCCATTTTCTCAGCTTACGCTTCTGTTGAAGATATTAAAATGTAGCCAGGTAATTCCTTATATCCAATCCCACTTGTATCACGTCCAATCCAACTGCTCTAATCCTTCTTCCACCTTCCCATCCCTTTTTTTCTTTCTTTTTTTTTTTTTTCTCAAAGACTCATAAATCTCTTGCCACTGGGTAGAAAAGTCTGGAAAATGTCCTTTTGGGAATGTATACTGGGTACTCAAATGCTGAACTGAATTTCTGTGATTTAAGCAATTTTCAGGGATGAACCTGTAAAGTGGTATCTTAGCCAGGATAATATTTAAATTAGCACTTAGAACTGCCTCTGAGTTTTGTTGTGTAAAGGCTATTTTCACAGTAACATTAGGCTCATGCCTCTTCTTTGAGTCAGCAATCTCTATGCATTACTGTGCCATTCAACCCCAGCAGCGGTGCAATTAGTAACGCCTCATCTAGAAATTTCTGTGACCTCTTGATATTGTCCCTAGAGATGGAAGGACCCAAGCAGTGCTAGGACACTTTGCAAACAATCTTGAGATAAATGAAGCTGGCACATCCAGTTGTCAGAATGGAGTATTTAACTATACAGCCTTTTCTACCACAGAAAATGAAGGTGAACATGCTGTCATAGTGATGTGGGGGAAGAGAGAAAAGGAGATTGAGCAGCAGCAAAGAAACAAGGGAGAAGCTAAAGGAAAACAAAATATGGAGATGATTTAAAATCACTTATGAGACCTGTGCCTGCTAATGCATTTTTTTCAAATGATCACGACTTACATAAAATGCATTTGAACATCTTCTTCTCATTAGAAATACTGAGTTGAGAAAGATATAACCAGTATCCCAGTGTGTTCCTCTTACATGAGCTTTGAACCGGAGTTACAAAGTTGCATCCAACACTGGTATGCCTTAACATCATATGTTACTGGATGATGAGACATCTGTGTTCTTACACGGACAATCGTATTTACTCCAACATCGGTGAGAGTGTTTCTAGAGAACAGTTGCTGATGTGTTAGCACGGTTCCTATTTTTCTACTGAGACTGCTAGACTCCCATATTTTATTTTATACTTTGCTAGCAGATGGTGTTTCAAAAGAGATTTTACTTTTGTTCACTGCATTTTGATAGAAAATGCTGTCAAACATAAATAAATAAATGAATCAGGAACACCACTGGCTTATGCCCATGAAGTGAAAGGCATAAGATAAAGGCCAAAGTAGGAAAACACACCACTTGTTCATTAGATTCATTTAAAGAGGTGAGTGAAGAAGCTCAGAGGGTGGCTCTTGCATTCCGGCAGTGTTCAAGTGGAAAGCTTTCATGGAAATTCCTCTATTAGAAGCAAAGGAAAAAACGCAATGGACAAATGCATATATCCAACAGGAGGCTGTGACACTGGGTGATTGTTTTCATATTTCTTTACTCAGATTCCAGGAAGGACTAAACCTGACTGCAAAGTTTGCTTTCAGACACAGCTTATTTCTGAAGGGATAGTGAATGAAACTGACAGAGCAGAGTTGGTGCACTTCTAGTGCAGGGGAAAGGGCTTCAGAGCTCCACATGCTAACCAGAGGATAAGTTCTGCTCTTAGTCACACTGGAAAATTCAAAGTAATTACCCCACTGACTTCAGTAATAGTTTATATTACCGTAAATGACAGCAACAATTGGACCCAGTATAGAAATAATTTATATAAGACCCTAAGTATAGTTGCACAATTCAATCTGTAAATAATGCCACTAATGCACATATGGCTAATTTACATCCAGACTATGAGAACACATCCAGTGCTGACTTCCAGGATGCTTGAAGCACTATGCGGTGCCAAAACAAATTTGCAGTATTCCCATAGCCCTCACAACCCTTCCAACTTTTGGTGTTGGGAAGATTCACTACAGATATTTTGGAAAAGTGAAATTTTATCTGTTATATGACTAGGCTTTGAATGGTTCTTGGGGGGAATAAAAAAAGGCATGGAAGGCTGTCAAGCAGCACTCTGTGTCTATTTGCATGAGCTCTGTACGCTCGCTCATCTCAATAAGTCGTTTTCATCTAATTTGTTTCTTACTGGGAGCAGAACTTTAGAAGCAGCTTGATTTTTCTAAGAATAAACCATGCTTCAATGAAAGGAGGGTTGTAAGCAGCACTGGAGAAGAGTGCTCGGAGTACATAGATTTAATGCACATAAAACTTTACTACAGTAATTTAATTTAGATTCCTTCTATAATCATACGTTTATATTAAGACCTGTCTGAAGGCAAATTGAAATATACATTGCTAGAAGGCAAAGATGATATAAAATCTGAATTATTCATCAATGTGAGAAGAAAAAGTTCTCCCAAAATGCCAAATACTCTTCTGAGCTCTATACCAGCTTGGCAAGATGGGGTGAAGAGTCAGAAAATCTGTGTCTTGATTTACCAAGACTTGACAAGAACACTCATTCAACTTTAGCCTAACAAATAATCAAACAAATCCTCCTTTCTTTCTTCCTAAAACATCTTATGCTAGTTATTTTTTTCTCCAGTATTATCAGAAAGTAAGAGTTTTCCTATTACCAACACACAGGAGGTGTTGAGACCCCACAGTTAACTGCAGATTAATCACAGCTGATTTGGAGCTGCAGGTGGATTTCATTAGATCCTTCAGCAACAGAAGAGAGATGGGATGGTTCTCTGGTAGGATAAAATCCATGGGAAGCAATTTTGGGGGCCTGGGAAAAAGGTCTTGGAAATGAGTTCAAGCGTGTTATCTTACTTAAGATGACCCAACTTCAAGAAGGAAGCTTCTCAAGCAGCTTTACCTAAAAGGTGCAAAGGTACTTCACCAGCTTGCTGAAATTGCTAACGTAGTAGATAAGGAAATGATGGAATTATAACAATTTAATGTATCTAAAAGTAAGTTCCTTTTACCTGGTCTTGTGTGGCAGTCTAATGATGTTGAATATTTATATCTTGTAAACAAAGGGAAAGGAGTAGAGAATGTCAGAACTACAGTTATTTTTTGTTAGTGTACAGTTTTATGGTATTTGCTGAGATTTTCCTTAAGAGAGTTGGTAACTTTGGGATAATTTCTGAGGTAATGGTTTCTGAGTTCCTTAGAGACATATAAAGAGAGAACAAATGTATGATATATTTAAGTATAGGAAAAATATCTCTAAAGAAACCTCGCTTGGATAATGATAAAAATCTCTTTTTTTTTCCCTAGTTCATTAGGACACCAAAAAAAAGGTCATAATTTTCAAGTAATTTGTTTCCATTGCTAAAGTTTCTCTGTTTCTGTCAAGTATGAAAAAGATTATTCTCTGTAGAGATGGTGAAATTATCCTTGACTTTCTTTATATTTATGTCCAATTCCAATGCATGAAAGATATTTGCAACCTTCAAGTATTAGATAAAACAAAAAGAATGTGCATATTTAAGTCTGAAAATAGATGTCATATAGCCAACTTCTCCTTCTGGTGTGACTCATTAGATAGAGAAGCTCAAATTCTCAAGTTTTTTGGATGGGTGTTTCTCTAAGGGTCCGCTTGGAGATCTTTGTTAATTTCTAAGAGAAATAAAGGGAAACATGGATCCAGATGCTGGGAATTGCACAATGTTTCTGGTGTCATCTCTTGTAGATCTGAAGATGACCTGAATGCTGGACATCTAGGGCCGTCCAGCATGCCTAAGGTATCACACGTGGTGAAGATAGGTTAGAAGTGCTTGGGGAGTTTGCATGACAAGGATATTTTGACACACGAAAAAAATAAAAAAGACAAACAACTACAATGACTTGCTTTTTCTTAACTTATACAAAAGTTGCTGAGAGCTAGGTGTCTTCGTGGTTTAAAAAAAATGAATTGAAACCTAACCCAGACACCCAACTAGCATCTTGAGGCACAGGCAGTTTGGGTCAAATCTGGATGACTGGCAAGTTCAATTATAGCATTTGATGACTGTTTTACAGCATTTAAGCTTCTTTGAACTTAACAATGGATGACAGCATTGAAAGGCTGCAAAACAAGTTCAACGAAAAATGAACAAAAAGGATGGTTCTTCCAGCACTCCTACCTGCTGTTTATTTAAAGTCTGCTATTTTACACATCTGTGATTCCATGTTTCTGGTTGAAAAATGACAGGTTTCTGTCAAAACAATGAACAATTCCATGAGCGTTTGCCTTATTTTGACTTCTTGTCCCTCTCTTCATGCATGCTTTTCCTTTGCTATTTATCCTGTGATTCTGTTCATTGAAGTTATGTAAGAAAACCAGAGAAGGACGAGGCAGGGAAGCCACATCCTAAGTGGAGGATAAACTCATGCCTGGCAAGAGTGGACACTGGCACACTAGCAATGACAGGGCAGTAGCTGAGAGCTTCGTACCAGTATGGACGTGTGTACATGGTTGTTGAGATCTACAGGGAATTTCAGCCGTAGCATTGAAGCCAAGGCATCTGGAAGATGAGATTATATATCAGAGGACATACACCATAATGTGGAAGGCAGAAGAGACCATGCAGGGCATCACCTAACTCATGCAGCCTCAGAAAACCAGGAATCTCCATACATGGAAATGTAAAATTTGGGCTCAGGACAGAAACGGGATGAATATTCATCTAGCTTTTAATACGCGCAATCGAAATACTTTCAACTTAACAATTATGGTGGTTCTTTTTTGTTGTTGGTGGTGGTTTTTTTTCCTCTGAAACCCTGAGAGCAGACAGAAACAGTAGCTTGAGGAAAACTTTCCAATTCGCAGTGGTGGGTTTGATCGCAGCAATTTGATTTCTGCAATCAATTAATTCTGGTGAATTCCTGAAGAAGTCAGTAATTGAAATGTAACAAAAGCTAAGATAAAGTTAACAGACAACTATGTTCAGCCTCAAAATTTGCATAGCGTCTCCAGTAAACGTGTAATCTGGACAGTTGCAACAGCTACTGGAAGTTACAGTCAGCTAGGCTGAAAGCAGAAGCTTGTTACGTGTCTAGACATAGCCAGCCTGCGCCTCACAGCTGCATGAGGTTCAAAACAAACACGTCACCCAAGATCTGCCAACAAAGAATTATTCAGCAAATAATATCAAAGAGAGCATTTTCAAGAAAAAAATAAAATAAAGGCAGAAAACAACAAAATGTTTCCTACTTCATAAACAGAAGTCAAGGAGAAATTGAATCACCAAATTATCTGCTGCAGCTCACCACTGTAAGCACAACTGCTCTGATCCTCTTTAGCAAGTACGCAACTGGAAATGAAAAGCAGAGGATAGAACAGCTTCAGAGCAGCGTAGGCTGGAAGATTTTCTTGCATTTTCTTTTGCAAAGGCAGCCAGATTATCAAGCCTGATGTTTAATCAGATGTACCGTTGGCTCAGGAACGAGAGCGGAGAGGGTATTTCAAAGTACTGAAATTGTAAAAAAATCCACCATAATTCTTGGAATTCCCTTTTTTGAAAAAAATAAAATAGTGACCCTTGGGGCCAGGAATGCCTGGAAGAATGTGTAATAGAGATAGATGGCACACATGAGGATTATGAATTCATATTAAATACACCATGGATATGCACTGTTGTTCTGTGTTAAACAATCACTATTTAAACTTTCTCTCCTCAGTGTATCTTGTTTTCTGTCCAAGTCCACTTATTCGGAGAACATTCAATCATGGTTTTTCTTCCAGTTCTTGGTTTTGCTTCTTTCAGAAGATTTTTAAGCTCAGAATGTTACGTTCTGAGCATGCATTCCAAAGCATATCTCGAGAGCTACAGCACAATAAAAACTACTTCTCCACGAGGCAGTCCTGCAGTTCCTGTATCATTCTCTGCCTTGTCCTTTTCCTCACCTCCCTCTACCTGTGTAGGAAGATAACACCTAAGAAAAGAAAGGGCAGAACATTTGATGCTGAAGAAAAGCCAACAAAGCTGGAACCACTGGTCTTGGAAAAGTTTTTATTTGCAGTATTTATTCTATAGTGCTGGTGCTCCCAGATTCCCATACTTCCTCTCCTATAATTATAGGTAACACACCTTCTCTCACATTGCCAGTCCATTTCCTGTTTCTTCCTAAATCAAACAACCAAAATAAAACTTGTGTGATTAAGGTGCGTTTTGATAATGTGAGCCAACTCGATGAACGAATGTGATGACCTTGATAAGTACAAAGCCGACTTCTTTTCACAGTGAAAGCATGAATTATGGATCTTGCCAAAACCACAGTCTATGAAAAATTCCCCCTTTCACCCAAGAGTCATTTGAGTTTTAATGATCTCTTTCAGAGTTCCAGGACTTTTCTTCTATCTTATTTTTTTCTTTCTGTCTATTCCAATCGGCAAGGAGACAGTGAAAAGAGAATTTATCCATCACCTCTCAGCTTTGTGGTACCCTTCCCCATGTGATCTGTTGCTTGCTTACTGCCCACGTCAAATTCAGGCAGAAAAAAGGGTTTCCTCAAAGATCAGTCATCCTTATTAGCATTCCCGCTGTACTGCTAAGGCAAAGTACTTAATATTAATGACCACTGATATTCCTGTGCTGTTTGTCCTGCATCCAAGATGCTGTGGTCTCAATACAGAGGAAAAGCAAAAGTGAAGGAACAGTATGGTCTCGTAACCAAAACAGTACCCAGAAAACAAAATGGATGCTTCTAGTTTGATATTCACTAAAGCATGGACAGCGATAAGCAAAACCTACAATGCATGCAGCCACTGCGTAGTGGCTGTGGTGTAGCAAATGGTAATCCAAGTTGTTTCTGGATTAATGCTCTAACATAGTGCCAGGGGACACTGTGCTGCTGGAGATATCATTATTTAACTCAGATGTTTTGTCATTTATATTGCTCACTACATTCAAGAGGAAGACAATGTTCCTATTCCAAAGAGGACGGAATCAAAAGGCCAGATTGCAATTTGACCCTGGAGGGGTATAAGAGTGAATAAAATACATCTGGTGCACCTTTGAGCAGAATTCACTCCAAGCACAGGGGTGGAGAAAGAAGAGGATGTCTCCCCAGTGCTGGCTCGACCAGATGAGCAGAGAGAGAAAGAAATGAGAACAGCAGAAAGGCTCCCCCCAGTTCCTCTCACATGCCACACTGTGTGCGTGGAGGACAAATAATCCACCACTGACTTTGAAGGCAGGAAGGGCAGACTGTGTATGCTACCGGTACGTTGCATGCTGAGGTACAAAAGTTCCTCCACCTTCCCATGTTCAGCTGCAAGCACATGTACTCAAGCCAGTCCTGATTTAGAAATATACAATCAGAAGAAATGTAGAATACCAATAAATGTCAAGGAAAAAAACACAAATCCTGCCTGCTATAAGAGCTCATAAAACTTCTTCCAAGGCACAGCATGCAAGACATGATGTTTGACTTAAATTCCTGATTAAATAAATACATTCTGCCTACCTAAAATGCATTTCTTGTTTTGATTTGACGAGCGCATCGTGCTCAGTGTAGACTTCAAGCAACGAAGGATATTCTATTAAAACAGAACTCATATGGGGTAAAATTCACTTGAGAAATAATGTGATTTACACATTATTACTGTTTCCCAACAAGAACACAGTGGCTTTCTCTCAGACTCCTGCAGAACTCTTTCATTGTGATCCTTCCTTGCTTTTCAAGCCATTTTCCTGAGACATTGCTACGCTGTGCACAGACACAGCAATACATCCTGGGAACTTTAACAATTCCTTGCATATTGTTCGGGAAAGACACCCAACCAAGGATGTGGGACCTTGCTGGCAGTAACAGAGAGCAAACAGCTTCCAGGTGAGGGTCAAAGCCAATTTATATCAAAATGCTGATGTACAGCCATAATTTGGCCACTGGTTATCTCACCAAACCAACAGAGACAATCACCGCATTCATAATCTTCAAGCAACAATGGCCCTAGATGACTCATTTGCATACTTTTTCAAAATATGACCCCAATAAATGTTCTGAAGTTGTCATTTCCAACTGGACAATCTTCCAATGTCAACAAAAAGCAGATACAATGTGCAAGAGGAAAGAATGCCAGCGCCGTATTAATAAGTATCAGAGCATGCAGACAAAAATCCAGCTCACAGTCAAAACTTAAGCATCATCCAAGTAGTTATTTAAATTGTTAAAGATAACACCTTGGACGCAGCCTGTAAAGGGAAACTAACGACCGTGTGCTGAGCAGTGATCCCCAACCTCTCCTGACCTCGGACAATAACTCGCTCAGAGTTACGTCGTGTGGTCATCATATTTGACCCTCCCTAATGGCCTGCAACTTTAACTTTTTAATTTCCTGTAGCTCAGAGCAGCGGGAGAAGGTTTCCCAAGCGTTTGTTGCTTGCTAACCCGCGGGCCAGGGCTGGGACACACGAGGGGAGGAGGATGAAGCCTGGTTCTCTGCTTGCTGCCGGTTACGTGGGTGGGATACAGAGCCTTCAACCCTCACCGAGCGTTGGGTTTGGGGTCGAAATGATGCGGTGTCTGTCACTGTGTACTCCACAGAACTGCACCCGCATACGCGAGTTATATTCACACCCTCACTTAAGCAGAACGCTCAGAGTGGGGTGGGTAAAAAACCAAACAAGTTCCGTAACTTCCACAAGCGGCTCACCCCATGACAAGGGCCCGAGCCCGGCCAGCTCGGAGCGGCTCAGTGCTCGCAGGGATGGGGCGGTGTGAAGCGGCTCTCATCCCCGCAGCGCAGAGCTTCGCTCTGCAAAGCGCTGAACGAAGGGAGCTGCGATGCTCTGGCGGAACCCAACCCCATGCCGGCACTCCGGGAGAAAGGGAAAGGGAAGGATCAGGGGACGGGAAGCACCGCCCGCCCCGCGGCCGTGGGGAGGGGGCGAACCCTGCCCTCTGCCCTCTGACCGCCGCCGGCAGCATGGGGAAGGCGGAAGCGGCGGAGCCGGCCCGTCAGGCCGGGCGGCGGCGCGGGGGGAGCGCGGCGAGAGGCTGAGGCGGCGGGAGGGCAGCGCGGCGCGGAGCGGCGGCCGGCGCGGTTCCCCCCAAGCCCACGCTCTGCCCGCCGCCCCGAGGCACCGGGAGCGGAAGGGGCCGGGGAGGCCTGCCGGGCCCGCGCGGCTACGGTGGGGGGGGGCTGCGGCGCGCCGGGCCGGGCCGGGCGGAGGGGCCGTGGGCCTGGGGATGCTCTGCGGGCGGCGGGGTGTGCGGGGAGCCGGGCAGGGGGAGGCGCGGGGCTGTGCCGTGAAGGGTGGCGGGCGGAGGGGCGGCCGAGGAAACGCGAGCCCTGTAGTGATGGAGTCACCCGTAGGGCTGCCTGGAGGGGGGGAGACCTGAGGTCAGTGCCTCCTGAGGGAAGTGGACTGGAGCGCCCTGGGTCGGGGGCAGGTGCCTCCGCTGTAAGTGCCCTTACGCAGTGACTTGAAGGCTTAGGAGACTTTGTTTTGGTTGTTGCTGCTGCTGAGAGCTTCGAAGATGATGTTGGCAGAGCAAGCCCAGAAGTGGTTCCCAACTCACGTGCAAGTCACGGTTCTTCAAGCCAAAGGTCTGAAGCCCAAAGGCAAAAGTGGCACCAACGATGCGTACACCATCATCCAGCTGGGCAAGGAGAAGTACTCCACCTCAGTAGCTGAGAAGACCCTGGATCCGGTCTGGAAAGAAGAGGCCTCCTTCGAGCTGCCCGGATTGCTCATGCAGGAGAACCCGGACAGATACATCCTGTACCTGATTGTCATGCACAGGTCGCTGGTGGGGCTGGACAAGTTCCTGGGACAGGTGGCAATCAGTCTGAACGATGTATTTGAGGACAAGCAAAGAAGGAAAACTGAGTAAGTGGTAGTTGTTTTAATTATGGCTTGTTTTCTTTGTATACTTGCACTTTGGAGGAGGAAATAGAAGCCTTGTTATCAAAGTGTTTGGAAATGAAATTGGGACGTCTCTTTCTTCTGTAGTGTTCAGAGCCCCAGGGATGCACAGTTATGTCATTGGGGACCAATCTCTTCCAAAGAGAAGTTCTCTGTAATCACTGCGGTCACCCTGCACAGGGCAGGGCTGTCAATAACATTAACATTCTTTGACAGATTATTGTGTACAGTGTGAACTCATTGCAATCTGTATTTCTAATGATTTTTTTTCTCCTTCTGCTTAAGGGAATATCCCCATTCAACATGTGCCTCAGTTTGATCCATATATGAGATTCAGTCCTGAAGCCTGATGTCATTCTTTCTAAAAATGCTTTCATCAACTCCTGCAACCAAGTGTCTTCAAATAGTTTTTATTTATGTTTTAGTGGCCAACGAACTGTGACTTATGAAGGCTTCCCACAGCAGTGCAGTGCTTTTCTAATCCTGGTTAGTCCTAGGCCATGATCCTCACCATAGCAGGCCTCTGTGGAGAAGACAGAAGAGAAATTTCTGTTATTGTAGTAGCCTCCATCATTACGTACAGAATCATTTGTCAAATAAAATTGTCATTTACCAGCAAATTCTAACAATAGAATGCAGGAAACTAAAAAATATCTTAGCAGTGTATTTGGAGTCAATGTCATGATCAGACTGTTGTGGTTTTTTTGTGTGTGACTGTTTCTCAGCTGAACTAGTACAATTGTTGGCATCTCTGGTGAGGATATGATTGCACAAAGATATTTGGTACTAGTGTAATCTATCCTTCAAAGTGCATGGGAATAAACTATAGGTCTAAGTGTACTGTTAGTATTGTGACTGTTGTAGGTCCCACAGAATTAGCAAAAGAACAGCTTGAAGACCTCTAGGCTAGCTATGTCTAGGCACAGGTGTTCTGCAGTGCTTAAAATTTAACGCCCAGGTGTCTTCTGTCCTCTAGAGGTTAATATCTCATCAGTGGAATAGAAGGGGTCCTGTGCCAAAACCTCAGCTGTTAAAACTGAAGTGTGGCATTTCTTGTGTTCGCTGTGGTGGGTTTACGGTAAGATGCTGGACTTTGCATCAAAGTGACTAAGACTCTGGCATCATTTATCTTTTGCTGACTGTGCTGTGGAGGCGTCAACCTCCAACAGAGTGAGAGCAGACAGTTGGAGACGGCAGTCCGTGCAGCAGTATTAGCCAGATCATGCTGATCAGTGCCTGAAAGCCATCTCAAAACCTGGCTCTGCTTATATGCAGCAGTGGTTGAGGTTGAAGGAGCACCGAAGACAGGTCGAAGCTGTCTTTGGACTGCTTTTCTTTTTGTTTTTTTTTTCCTCAAATTTTTTAGCAGAATGGTATGTTCACTAAACATATAATAGAGAGCAAAGCATCCTTGCAGAATCTCTTGTGGGTTTATGGTGTGAAGTAATATTCTTTTTAATTGCTTATCTTTTTAAGGGCAAACCAACGGCAGTACAGTTATCTTTATGCAATATGTAGTAATGTCTGTAGCTTCAGGCTCTTAATTTCTGTTTACATTTGGTTCATGAAGTTTCAGTGCTCTTTAGACATGGATCTTAAGTACTCTTTAATCATCAGTTGTAATTATCTTGCAAGTCAGTAGACAACTGCTTTAGGTTAAACACCTCGCTGCTCTGCAGGAAAAGGGTGACTGAATAATGTAAAAAGCTACTAAAAGTAAAAACTTTGTCAATCTAGATGATATGTATTCACAAGCTGGAGGAAAATACGTAAATTATTCATGTATTACTATGAATAATATTTTCCTTTGGGGAACCATACACTTAGCATCAATTTTACTAAAAGTGATGCTGGAGTGTTATAAAACCATTGCAAAAAAAGTGTACGTGGCAAATTAGACACAGTGCTTGTTGCAGTTAAGTGAATATGCAGAGCCTGTCAGTATCTTTATAGGAAGTTTTGTTCAGTGTGGTTTCGTATGTGCTCTTCATTCTTGCATTTCTTCCTCTGAAGTGTGAGAGAAGAGCTCACGCTACATGAGTGTGCAGCGATGCCTCCCCAGGCTGCCACAGAACCTGCTGGGGCTCTCCAAACTGCCCGTGAGCCATACTGCAGGAGGTGGGGCCCCGTGGGAGACTTTTACAAACAGCCTAAGACCTGTTTTCAAAAGTTACAATAGCATTTAAGATAGGAAATCTTATTAAAAGTTGATGGATGTTAGGCTTCTAGAGCCTAACAGCTCTACTTGTAAAAGTCTTATGTATGTGTAAAAGGGTGGCTGGGTGGCTACTGGCTGCTTGGACAGCATGTGAGGTAGAGCCATTGAAAATACACTTTTCCTATCGAGGTCTTCATGTGCTTAGAAACCTAGAAAAAAAAGGAAAATTATTATGGAAAAAATAATTCAGTCCTCAAGCATTCAGATGCTTTTGAAAAGTTACCATGGTTGTCTACTCGTAGTGCCTTCGTGCAACGCGTGGATGTTGTTGCTGTTTCTCATAAGCACGGGTTGGAGAGGTAGATGCCGTATTTGTATGTGTGAGGAGGGCAGACTTTCAGAAATAATTCACAAATGTGATCCCAAACAAAATGCTCTTTCTCTTTTCCCTTTTATTAAATCCCTTTTGATACGAAATATCCCTGGTCCTGAGTTGGCAATAAACATAAGGTAATATACTGGAGCTGAAGAGCATCTAGCCGTGACTGCAGTGTGGGAACTGAGATACCCAGTGCCTTTCAAGACTGAGTCCAATGTCTTTATTACTGAAGCATTCTGATGGTTGAAAGCTGTACTCATTGTTTCAGAAACACTAATCTGTTTTATTAAGCAATGTTTTTACTTTCAAATATGTTCAACAGGCTTGGGGTGTTATTAAATCCAGAGTTATTTTCTTATGTTGATGTAACCTTAACATTTCTTGCTTTGTTTGGGGATGAATGAGATCCAGTTATTTGATGAAGTGTCTATTGGTAATATTTCTACTTTTTAATATATTTAATAGCTTCCTCTTTCCAACACAGCTGTACATATGGTGCTGTAAGAGACAGACTCAAGAGTCACCGGGGTATTGCAAAAAAGATATTTAATATTCTGCACAATGCTGAATCCTGTCAGCAATTCCCCAGAGCTTTTTTAGTAAGGAGGTATGAGAAGTGAAGGCTACCAGCTGATTCTGAATTCCTAGAATTGAAGAGTGTAGGGTGTGTGACATTCGGCTTTTTGCATTTTTTCTTTCATTTCTTATTTTATAATTTAGAAGCCAGTACATTTACAAACTCACCACAACTTGAATAACATATTGGAGTGAAAAAAATCCTTCTTTCTCTATAACATTTTTTTTTGTTTGTTACTTGTGACACCGTAAGAGAAAGACTTCGTAGGGCTAAGTTTTTAGGCAGGAAGCCTCATGGTAAGATTTGCGCATCGTGTATGCTAAGAAACTTTCTCTGGAACAAGATTTAATGAAAGAAAGCGATGTATCTACTGTAATTCAATAGTGAAAATTCTGAATGCATCCTTTTTCTTCCTAAAACTGGTGATTTTTCAATTTCTTAAAAGCAAAAAATTCCTGGAACAGTTGGATGCAGGTGTGGCTCAGATGGTCACTCATTAGGTTTCTTCCAGAGACCCAAAGCATGTGCAGGATCCCAGCTTAATTTCTCTCTGTCTTGGTGGAGAAAGTGTCATCGCCGTGTGGTACCTTTGTAAATGTGTGTCTCTGGCAGCACTGCTGTAGTTAGAAAAAGGCAATCTCTTTAACTTGCTCAGTTCTTCAGAGCTGAAAGCTAGGTCCAGATGCTGAGTTTTTACTGAGTTGGTTTTAACTATTTAAAATGCACAGGAGGTATAGCTTTGTTGGAGATATGCTGAGCATAATTTTTCTGATCTTAGATTTCTGCCATCTTTTAATTGTTTGCAGGAGAGTCCTATGGCTTTTATTCCTTTTGTTCTTAGTAAATACATTTTGTTTTTGTCTGATGTTCTAGAATAAATGCACCTCTTTACTGTTGCGGTTGAAACGTAGATGATGTTAATTTAATCTGTTGTTTTAAACCATATAAAACATGTATTTATAATTATTTCAATTTAGTTATTATTTGTTGTTGCCTTAATACAGCTGATGATTGAATGATGTGTAACACCAAGCAAGTTTTTGAGTGACCATAGAGTAAAAAATAGCCATTTACTGATGTGCTTTAATTTACTGCAGCAAATTTCAGTAGATTTTCCTAATGAGTGTGCTCAGTTGTAGTTTTTCTCCTGCGTGCTAATGTGCCCAGATAAAGAAAAATTAATTTCCACTAGCTTTTACCACACTGTTATTTATTTCATCAGCACTCATTTGGTCCTTGTTACCCTCTAACTCCACCCTGTTTATTGCCCATTCCTTTGCTAGCTTTCTTGGAGAGCTTATTTTATTCCATGTTCAGCTGATGCAAGATGCAGCACTCCTCTGGAATGCAGAGGGAGGCAGACGGTGGTAGTTATTACTTACAGAAATTTTGTTGGAGGAGACTTTTGTGATTTGCAACTTAATTCCTCCTATCCCTGGTTTCTGTAATACCATGACCTCCCCTTCTCACCTCTAGATTGCAGCAGTAGTGAAAAAATTTTTATTTGAACATAATACAGTAAAGGCATCTTGGCCTTATCTGTTTCTCCTCTGCTGACATGTCATATAAAATAATCACAAGCAACTCATGAAATGAATAAAAAAAACCTAAGGAGTGAACTGATCAATACCACTCTACTGTGAGCACTTTTCCTTAAGACTACTGAGCTTCCTGAAGGGTATGAAAACCTCGTGACTTCCTCCAAATTAATGTGAATTCCTTCTTGACAGAAAGGTTCCCCTTCGATCGCCTCTGCCCTCCCCTCGTCCGCAGAAGCAGGAGGCTCACGAGTGGGTGGCTTCAGATGCAACTTGAGTGATGAGTAAGCAAACAGCTGCTGATAAACAGGTTGTCATAGGCTCGCTGCTTGCTGATGAACAGTGCTTTTTAAAAATCAATGCACAATGAATAATCCACAGAAATAATGAACAGCTTGGATGGTCCGTTCAGATTTGCTCTGTTGCTTTCATGGTAGCACTCAGGAAATGAAACAAAAAAGAAGGAAATTTAGTAGAGAACAGAGGAGAAAGATGGTTACAGCGAGAAGCAAAGAAGTGAAGCCTGGTTGTAGCTTAATGAGATCATAGAAGTATTCTGAAATGATCTAGCAGTGTTCCCAGCGTTTACATTTCAGCATAAAATGTGAGCATATACACTGAGTAAGTCATAATTCTGACTCAGAGTCTGAGTGCCATCTGGATTGGAATACTTGCGCTCCATTTTCTATGCACACACATGCTTACACAGAGCTGCAATAGCTGGCCTTAGTTCTCATCTCTTCAGTTACTTTGTTTCCAAAATAAAAGTTTTCACACAGTTTTTAAGCAAAATAATAGCTAGTGTAATCGAAGACCAGATAATTACTCTGATTCCAGCTGATGTTAGTGAGCCCCTTAGTAAGGGCACTGTGATATGTGTCAGTTCCCATATGTTTTGTGGTGTTAAATGTCAGTCTGTAATATTTATTTTTAAACTCTACTTTGTATATCTCATTTCATTTGGTTTCCAGAAAGTAATAGTATTCGTCTTTTTGCATGTCATCACTTTTCTTAATAAGTAATCCATTTTCTTCATTTCCCCTCTTACACTGTGTATACCATTTTCCTACTTTTCCATCTCTTTGGCCAGTCTCTTGATATGCTATCTAATAGACTTATTGGGGGGGGGGGGGGGGGGAGGAAAGTTTCTGATTTTTTTAATTGAAATTAATTTGCTGCTAATCAGTATGCTAGATAATTCTCGGCTTTAAATGTTCTTTTTCTGTCTGTTACTTGGATAAATCTAACATTGGTGTTAGTGGGATTTTACGAAAGAAGTATCTTTGGCATAAACCTAATTTAAACGTACGTAATCTCATCTGAAGTAGAAGTTCTTTTCCCTGACTGCTGATGGTCGTGTTAACTTGTTGGGATTTTGATGACTTTTTGGGGGGTGTTTTTATAAGCACCTACTGACCATCTTGTAGTGGTGTAGCAGAATTGCTTAGCAGATCAGGCTGCTGGTTTTAGCTGTAATATCAAGGGTGCTCTGACTACTTGGCTTTTTGCAGAGTTCATTTGGCAATTTGGGAATTCAAATCAGGATTTTTCAAGAAATCTTTGAGTGTAACCTAAAAATTCAGCAAAATGAAATTAGATCAGCTCAGTAGTTGTTTACAGAGTGAAGGCAGAAGAATGTATTTGAGAAGCAGTGAAATGAGGGAGACAGTTCCTCTGTTAGTTCACCTCTTTGGCACTGGCAAAGAAACTTGAGTCAGAAGGTGCTGCCAGCATGCAGAGTGAGTTTATATTATATTTACGAAACAAAAATGATCAGAAACCTGTGCAAGAGAGGGAAAGCCTGTTAGCACACTCAAAGACATATGACAAAAAGAAACATTGGTTATTGTAATGGAAACCATAGGGAAAAAGTAGAAATTAGAGGGTGTATGGACGTTGTCCTACAGAGCACTGGAAGTGAGAGCAAGCAGTGCGAATGTGATTCAGAAGGCAATAGGGTTCCCTTTGAAGTTAAGAAAATTTGCCAGACTTTGTACAAGGTCTGTTTAAATAAAGACTGTCTGCAAGACTGGATGTAATATTTGGTTATTAAATAAAAGGGTATCTGCTCTCATAAAAGCCACCCTGTTTTGTTTTTTTTTTTGCTTTTTTTTTTTTTTTTTTTGTGTGTATGTGTGTGTGTGTTATTGGCTATTTTCCTACTTTGTGCAGGCTTTCTATAGAATAAGCTTATGGCAGCCTGACAAATGGAGTATTTATTGTGGCTAAAAGTACTGTAAACAAAACCAAAATAGCAAGTTTTATTGGCTTTTATAATACATTACAATTTTTTAAATTGGCAGTGGTATAGTGGAATTTAGTATTTTGGGACCCAAATGTTATCTGAAAACAGTGGACTTCATTTTCCAATTCTTTTTCTATTATGTACAATACTGTTTCTCTAATGTTGCTCACGCCCATGTGTTGTAGGAACAGATCCTAATAAGAAACATTTCCAGACTCAGTTACACACTCATGTGCAGCTCCACACAAATGCATTCCTTGCATTTGTTCTCATCTGTTTAAAAAAAAAGAAGGAAAAAAATGAATAATTAATTGTCTTTGAATTTGAAGAAAATCATTGAGAGTGCTTCTCATATTGTCTTGTGTGAGCAGAAGCACATGGACCCTTCATTGTAGGTGATTCAAGATGAAATCTTTGATGTAACAAAAAAAAAAACACCTCCTTTATGTGCCTATAGCAATTAAATATATGTTTTATACAAAGACCTGACCCAGCAGTCATTCTTCAAGTAGAAATTCCACTGAAGTCCAGAGGAATTTTGCTCCAGTAACGAGTTTATGCTTAAATGTTGTTAGGATCGGTAGTGTAGACGGTGGTACCACCGTGTACTGGGTTGGGTCCCATAGGCATCTCCTCTATCTTATTAAAGTGAGAAGAGTTATTTTGTTTTCCCAGCTGAACTTTGGTGCCTTGAGAGTCTGCTTTGAAAAAAGGTATACAAACTGCAGAAGGCAACATAGTGGTCATGCACCGAAGTTCTACAGACCTGGTGAACATCAAAATAGCATGTGTGGATGTGTTATTAGTAAGTAAATGCTGGTAGTAATACAGAGCTGTTAATTCATGATAAGAATGCCACTAATTGGGTTAAATTCAGTTTTTAATGGAAAGGCTTTCTTCAACACAGCAAAATCTTAAGTTGTTGATATTGTTCTAAATCAAGTTAACCAGTGTCACACATCAATTTGAAGTTTCAGTCGTTCCTAAGCAGAAACGTGAAAATTCATGAATCTTATCAGAGATGGTGTATGAATGTTTCAGAGATACAAGAGGAGGGAAAAGGAATACGTTTCTTTATGTTGTAGGGTGAGCTAGTAATTTTGAATGTCAAAAAATGAAGTCCTCTCTGCCCATTAAGCCTTCTAAAACATCCATAAGCCTTATGCATATTTATATTTAGGGGCAGTGTAAGCAGTCCTGCACAGGACTTGCTCATTGTTTTTTGGTGGATTTTTTTTTTCTTCTTTTCACACAGACCAGACCTTTGGAAATATATAAGCAGGGGCTTGCTTTATGTTCCTGTTGTTTTTTTATGTTGCTGTTATTTTTATAAGAGAATACAAGAACCTATTTTCTTTTATGTGAAGTAGTCTAAGTTGTCTTTCCATTTATTTTTTTTTTTTGGTGATATCATAAAAAAAAAAAAAAGAAAAATGACTCTTGATTCTGTTGTGTATGTTTCATTTAAAGACTCTGTAGATGAATTAAAAAGTTTCTGGAATCAGTTACCAAGAAATGAAATCTTAGTAAGTAAAATGAAAAATGATCCTATCTTCTTCAGACACTTAACATTCAGTTTTTGCATTTCATATAACGCACATAAATGAACTTTTCTCACGACGGATTGAGAACTGTCTTCCTAAAAGTTGAATGTCCTTCAGTATTGTCCAACCTTTGTGAACTTCTTGATCTCTTGGTCTGGGGTCAGTGTCAGGACAGAGATGGCCTGACATTTCTTAATTACTCTGCTTTAGAATGTCATACAAAGCCTCTTGGATATCAAGAGGCAACAAAGTCACAACACTCTTTATCCTTTCATTATTTCTTTGGAAGGTGACCTTTGTCAACTCAAAAAATAGTATATCTCCCTGAACGCTTGATTTCTTCTGTCACTTTTAAATATATTTATGAAATCTGAAAGGAAATTGAGGGCTATTTTTCTCCTTCCCTGGCCTTGTTTTGTGTATTTGACAGTACTGAATAATGTATGTATAGCTGCATAATCAATTTTGCATCTGTGTTGATAGGCAATTTCATTTCTTAGTCTGCAGTTCAAAAGTTACTTCATCACGATAACGTACTCTTGTGTTGGTGCGCATGCATGCATTTCTACTGACATGTTCCCAGGAGTGGTAATGTAGTAACTGGAGGGTGTTGCTACTTGATATTTAGCTGAGCCTTTTTACTCATCTAACTTATGTAACCAGAGAGCTAGAAATGTGAGTTAGAAACTGTTAGATAATTTCCAAATTATTAATTTTAGGAAATTATGAGATTTTTCCAGGGTTTCTAGTTGAGCATCACCTCGAGGCTGGTAGGAGAACTTGTCCTTTGGATGGCTTTTCTTCCCCTCCCAAACCTTTTCAGGAAGGATGAGAAGTAGCGTATTTCTTTTCCTTAGTGGTGCCAACCAAAGAAATCATTTAATATTTTTCATGTGTGAGAAGTATATGAAAAACTCTCATGTCCTCCAAAAGGAGAGAGAAAGGCAATGAGAACACATGCAGATGGGTTTAGAGCACTTCTGTGGAACTGGAAAATTGGAAATGTGCCCTGGTGCCCCTTTTGAAATAGGAAGAAACTACTGATGATGAGTGGGGAGAAGGTCAGTCATTCACTTAAGTAAGGCTGTGGAGAGAGAACTGAGTCTAAATTCTACCGGTACATTCAGTAGACAGGAACACAAGTAATCAGATATCTGGCTAATGATAAAGTCTTTGCTGAAACTGTGAAGAAATACATATCTTTTGGAAACAAGTGACCTCTTCAAGTGTTGTTTCGGATCATGGTTACAAAGCCTGTGAAGATGCTGCTGAAGTTAATCCTACTGGTTACCTGCAATGAAGGGCAGTGTTGGATACACTGATGCTGTTCTGCTGCTGGTGTTTGAGACAGGTTGCTGCTGCAAAACCAAAATGATGGTCGAGTGTAAATCATTCCAGGATCTTAGATATTTCCTGATTACTGCAGTTTACATAAATTGTATCCGTTAGTTAGAAAGAAGGCAGGGGAGAAGAAAGTTTGCTAGAGCATAAACGAAGGCAAAATCTAATGAAAATAGGTTATTGGATAAACATTTGGCCCATAGTAACCATTCAGGTAATGCATCTCTGGTACATAAAAACCACTCGAAAAATACCATTGTTCCTTAAATCTCTCTCTCTATATATATATATTTTTTGTAATAAATACTAGATAGAAATTATTCTTTGTACATGGATGTGATCCTTTCAGCTTCAGTAAAGTTTAGTAAGCGTCCACTGAGTTGACTTGGATTCTTGAAGTGAACAGAGCAGAGAGCTTCATGCTTCCTAGCTATTGCATGTATCCTCTTTCAAAACTAAATATGGACCAAAAAGTTTTTCTATATGGGAATGTTTTGTTTTTTGGTATGGAATTTGGCTTTCATGTTTTACTAGCCAGTTTTTAATTAACTGACTAGGTTTTAATTGGTAGCCTTCGGAGAACACAACTTAATCTGTTCTTTTTCTCATTTAAGGTGGTTTCACCTAGAGTCCAGACAAGGGAAAAGAACCAAAGACAGAGGAGAAATAAAGGTCAATATTCAGTTCATGAGGAATAACATGACAGCAAGTATGTTCGATTTGTCAATGAAGGACAAAACCAAATCACCTTTTGCTAAACTAAAAGACAAAATGAAGGGTCGAAAAAATGATGGGACATTTTCAGATACATCATCTGCAATCATTCCAAGTACTCACATACCTGATGCAAACGTAGAGGTATGTAGTGGTGAAGTACAAATGAAATCAAAACCAAAAAAACCTTTCCTTTTGGGACCTCAGAGGCTATCTTCAGCTCATTCGATGTCAGATTTAACAGGATCACATGTCTCCTCGGAAAAATTAAAATCCAGCACAGTTGGCTACTCTCATCTTTTCAGGCGTCAGCTAGAATCTTTTGGTTCAGTTGATGAAGGCGGTAAGTCAAACTCATGCTACTCAATCAAGACCATTACAGTTATAATTTGCTGCTTCTAGAGCATGCAAAAGTCTGTTTCTTTAGTTTGTGAAGTTAATTATGAGGCCAAAAAATAATGAATTACTGCTGGCCTATTTTTTCTCTTCCATTAGTTGGAATTAACTTGTAAATGCTGTTACGAGTGTAAGGAGTAACTTGCATTGGTCATAATATATTATTATTTTTTTTTAATTAATTTTTCTCATATCCTCATTTTGAGAGTATGTTGTAATGAAACATTGCATTCAAAAGAGAACTCTAGGCAAAGTAATATACTGCGTAGATTAAATTTTTTAAAAAGCTATCACCAAAGTTTTAAACCTGATTAATAGAAATAACCGAAAGTACTTCGTATTGCTCAAAGTTTTTACACAGTAGATTACTGTCACTTTCTGGAATGCCTCACTAGCTATAACTGTATTCCTTATAGACCCTAATTCTCACACAGAAAATAAAACAATGCTGTAGTTTCTTCCTTAAACATTTCAGTGTCACAAAGACAATGCCAAAGCTGTTGACATTTTAAAAATAGATTTGTTATGCAAGGGTGTTTCAGACTGAAACTCAGTTTCAGACCCTCTGTAGTAAAGTTAAAATGGTTTCTTTGCGTGTTATAAACTATGCTGTGTCTCATCAATACCATACTAATGACAGATTGTTTGCAGGGAGTCTAAAATCGCCGCACAGAAGGACATTAAGTGTTGATACTTCCAAAATGAACCAACTTGACAGCACGGCTGATGAAACTGCACTGGAAGCACAAAATGACCCGTTTACCAACGTGAGTGCTTCATTACCCCAAAAATTCGCTACGCTGCCAAGACAAAAGAATCCATTTGAAGAAAACCCAGCATCGTGGGATCAAAATATAAATCTGTTTTCCAAACCTGTTGAAATAAAAAAAGAAATCAGAAAAGAGAAAAAAGAGAAAGTTAGTCTTTTTGAAAGAGTTACTGGCAAAAAAGATAGCAGGAGGTCAGATAAACTTAGCAATGGGGGATCAGAGAGCTCTACTGACTTGAAATCGCCAAGTGCATTTGGTGAAACTCATCAGGAGAGTTTTGATTATGAGTCAACTAATCCGTTTATGACAAACTTCAAGCCTACGAGCATGTTGCCATCTTCAAGGTAGGTTTTGGCTGTATTTTGATCTGCTATCTTGAACAGGTTATGTGAATGAAAATGTGAGGTGTTGAAGGATGCGGTCTTTGTGCTTTATGTCATACATTTGTATCATTGCGAATCCCTTACTAAGTAACGTGTATGAACCTTTAATTTAACTTTTTCATTCTATACTTTATTTAGAAGTTACATTTATATTAGTAAATGTGTTAGTACTGTGATGCTTTTTGGGTGTGACTCAGTGGTTTTGCATATGCAGAACACCTCACTCATTGCTAGCTATTGCACTACCTTAACTGTAAGGCATGGTTTTAAAGGGATAAGTTTTAATTGTAAGGGTAAGATGGAACAGAATAAAAAATTTGAGTAATGAAAGCAAATGCTTGTGAAAACAAATGGCTTAGATTCTATACATTAAACCAGAAGAACTAGAGACCATTTTGTTTCTAAATTGGAGCATCTGCCTAGGCCCTTATCATGCCTGCAATCGTTTGGCTCCCTTTAGCTTTCCTGAGTTCATGTGTATTCAAGTCCTTATACCAGGCAGCAGTTTATATGCTAAACAAAATGACTTGAGTTACAGGGGTTGATAAGAAACTTTGATTAAATAATATATTTTAATCTTTGTTTGCTTATCAGCAGTTTAGTTGTTTTCCTTAAATTAAAAATATGTATATATTCAATATTTCACTTTACTTCTGGCTTTTGTTTACTATATAGATTATATACATATATGTATGTGCACACACTATGTATTCTATAAAGTTCATGATTAATCAGTTAATCATTTTTATTCATTTACATTTTAAACATGTTAAGTACATTAATGTCAGAAATTAATTAACAGATCAATCTTACTGTATCCCAACTTCTTTTTAGTCATAGGTTAGAATATATGCACTTCTGTTTTAAACTCACAATCATTTTCTCAACAAAACTAATCTTGGTTGTGAATGAGATAAACTGAAATAATGTAGAAAAGATTAATTTGCTACAAGCTCATACAGACTTCAGCAACTCACCTTCTTAGTGCCTCCTACAAGTCAAGCCCGTTCTACTGTCTTAAATAACATACATACAGCAGAGCCTTAGAATATTATTTATTTAATAAATGATGTCTCTAGATTAAAGTGAGGTTAGGACGTAGCTTGGTTTGTCAGAAGTTAAACTTTCATTTAAATAATCTCCTTTAAGCAGAGCTAATTTAAATAACAATTAAAATTACATAGCATTTAATATTTTTTTAAATGAAAAAATGTGTTCGGGCAGATGCTAGATATCAGTAGTGAAATCTTTTGAAGTTCTTGAATGCAACAGATCTTGATAAATGTAAATCTTAAACAGTAATCACAATGGACTTGTTTTTTCTTTGTTTTGTAATTAAAAAGCTCATCACAGTGCCCATTCAGAAGGGTTCTAGTCATTCGTTCCCCCTTCTTGTGCGAGTCTCTTTTACTAGTTCTTGACTTTTATGTAAACATAGCTACTTGTCTTATCAAAAGTTTCTGTTATTTCCAAAAAGCCAAAAGTAGAAAACATTACGACCATTTTCGTAAGTCAGCTACTCTGGAGTAATATGTCATGCAATAATTTATGTCATAAGCTCTCAGTTCTTGTACACTCCACTGTTATGGTCTATGAGCATCTTAAAAAAAAAGAAAGTTCACTTTCTTTCATATGTATCTTGAACAATGATTTTCTTTTGAAGTCAGAGCTAATTCAAAATGTGCATATTTAATAAGTTTACAGTTTTAAGTTTACCTTTTATCTGTGGGGGATTTGTTGAATAGAATCCATTTTTAATTTTTAGAATTAGTAATACTGTGAGGAAAGAATTGTATAGGTCTGTGAGCGCAAAATAAATGAGGCTGAGTAACAAATTCAGTATGCAGGAAGAACACATGGGGAATTTGGATTTTGTGTTGCTGTTTATTTACTCAGCATGCTATTAAGCTTTTTGATGGATACCATCTTGCAAGTAAAACAGGCGGCACATTTCAGTAAGGTGTGTCCAAAAATCAGTGTTCTGGGGTGGATGAGGAGTTTCTTTTGCAGTTCCTGGTTATCCCTGTCTAGCTGTGTTGGGGAATGGTCATGGATTTCTGTTTGGTGAAACTGGACAGGAAGATGCATGGTTAGGCCAAGGGACCAGGCTGGGGCTAGTAGTAGGAACTGGAGGAAGAAAATAGGAAAATTCACTTGCTCCCAATGCACATCCTCATCCCCAAACCCACAGATCACTAACCCAACCTGTCCACACCAGAAATATGGGTAAATAGGTGAATTAGAAACCTTTATATTTATACCTCAAGTCAGGCACAGGACACTGGTTTGGTTTCTTTTTCCTCTGACACCCAGTTAAAAAGATCTCGCAGGGTTTATACAACCTCATGAGTGTAATCCAGGCTTTGTGAACCATCACTGTGTGTTTACCTTAAATTGGAGGAGGTCCCTGTCTGGAGATACGTCTGTAAATCTTTTCTTTCTCCTTTGTTCTCATTTAGTTTCAGTGATTCTCTCCTGGATCCTTTTGTCCTTTCTTTGCATTATTGCCTCCCTGTATAGCTGGGATCTATCACCTACATATTAGCCTTACTTGTCTTTGTAATAAAAAACATTGAAGTAGTTGTTTCTTTTAATCAGCGTGTTTATAGTCATCATCATAGTTAGAGGCTCATACTGCTACCTATATCATTTCTAGATTTGTTTGCTTTTTTAATTATTTTTATCAAGGTCAGTTTTGTTAACCGCTTTAGGACATCTGACATTTGACTTTTCCTGGCTATGAATCTAAGAGCAAGGTGACAAATTTTAAGTTAGTAGTCAGTGGATGTACAGAAGACTATCAGTAGAACTTGTGGTTATTATTTTTTTTATTCATTTTTATTTAAATGTTATTGTTGTTGTATTACCATTGTTCTAGATTTGCCATCAAGGCAAAAACCACTCGTGTCGATAGCAGAAGCTATGAGTCTGGATGGCATAAAGACAGCAGAGATGTAGACATGCATTTCTGTCTGCAAAATGGCTGGGGCAGAGGGACAGATTGTACATTGGTGGGCAGCAGCATCTTTAATCACTGTCATTAGATTTGTTAGAGTCAAAGCTCCCAGCTTTCTGGTGGGAGATTATTCTTCCAGAGCTCAAATGTAGAATAAAGCAAAGAATCTCAAGTGATTGTAAACAGGTAAAAGGATGAGGTTGTGTCTTAATGCACAGATAAGAAAACCCAGTTCTTTAATGATGGGAAAGAATAGTTTCTTTCGTTGCTAACTACATGACTTGATCCTGATATCTCTATACAGTGAATCACACTTGTAAAGCAACTTTTCAGCATGTCATCCGAATTGATTTGGTCTGGTAGTCTTGTCCAAGCAACAATTATGTGCAGAGCTGCAGCTCCTAACATCAGTGACTGCAGGCTGGCAGAGCTCCCCAGCAGAACTTAACGTTATCTTGAAACACATTCACTAACAATTAGTTCTGTCTTGGCTTTCAAGTGGTTAATTTGCAGTCAGCAGCCACGTGGATTTTGTATTGAACACAGTTACTGAAATTGACAGTAATCCTTGAAAACAAAGATTTTTTTATTTGCAGCAACCAAACCTTATGCATCGTTTCTCAGAAATTGTTTATGTTTAGGAATACACACTACAGTAGGCTAATAAACTGATGTGAAAATTTCTCAATTTACACCGCTTGACAAGTGCTAAGAGAAAAGCATCTTTAATTTTAATGTGTTATTAGGACCTTTTTAGAAAGATTGGACAAGTTATTAACAAGGTCCACTGAGACAGGAGACGGGTAATTAACAAGACCTACAGAAAGGGAGTTTAGGTAATTAACAAGATCTTAGGCACTGGACACAGGGAAACAAATAGTCCAATATTTAAAGCTGACAGGTTGTTACTAGCCTGATCACATTCTGGATCTGGGAGTCTGGATTGATAGGTGTGAGCTCTCTACAGAACATTTATGTACAGTGTGTATGTATCATATATATGTGTGTGTGTCTGTATGGTTTTCTCTCTCTATATCGAACACGAGTGTGTATATATATATATAGAGAGAGATGTATACATGTGGAGAGAGGTACATTAAATAAAAATAGCTTGCAAAATCGTACTTCCATCATATGAAGAAAACCTGTGCTGATTACTGAATACTGGTTTACCTCAAGTTCAAGCAATAAATGTGTTATGTTCGAAGAAGTATGGGAGAGAGAATAGTGGGGGGAAAACAAGCATATCTTACTGGGATTCACTGTAGCCAGTGTGAATAATACTTATATAAACATCAGTTATTGGCCAGCTGGAGCCTAAGGAGCACCTGATGTCAAATTTTACTTATTATTAACATTTAGTATATGTGGTGATAGACCAGCTAGAGAGTCTATTGCAAAACCATGTGTTGCTTTGAGCTTCTTATTGCTTATTGAGCAATGTTGGTAGAGCTGGTGCCTGACACGAGTCAGCTGCACTTGGAAAGTAAAATGTTTTAGCTCAAGCAAGAGTGAAGATAAGTTAGTGCAATGTCTTGAACAGCAAAGACAAATGACTGCTAAATGGTTTCAGTGTTGCCTATTGTCTATAATGGCCATGATTCAACAAGTTTATTGCTGTGCTTGCTAGAGCAATGAAGTCTGTTCTGACATTTTGGCATATATTTCTTTTTTAGTCAAAAAACGATATCAGGTGAACTTTGCTCTTTTCAGAATTTTGTTTTATCTTGAAATAAAAGGGTTTATTTCAGTTCACCATTTGGAATTTGACTACCTATGTTTCTAGTCATATGTGACCATTACTAGGTAGAATTTTGATAGGTTATGGCAGTTCGTTCATTATCCTGCAACTATCCGTATATTTATTAATTCATTAAATTAAATACAATACTGGTATATGAGAGGAAACAGGAATCTACAAAACAAAGAGAAGTTGTGCAAGGATTCTTAGTCTGTGCTGCTAAGCCTGCTAGCATCTGATTTAGAAAGATCACGACTCCATGTGATGAGAAAATAAAGAAGTCTTTTCTAAAGCTGCTACAAATCACTGATCATGTTATTTGTTACATTACTCGGATGGGTTGGAGCAGTTGATTCCTGGAGAGGGATCTTAGAAATACTTAGTATTTCTACAATTAGTCATATTAGTACTTAGTATTACTTTACTGCTGACTTCACCACCAATCACTTCTTGTTAGACTCTAAGTCTGTTTCAGGAATGCTGTTTTAGAAGTTCTTCCTGCTGAATAACAAAACTTTTAAACCTTTAATTTTCTGTTGATGTACATTAGGCTGTGTGAATTTTTTTTCCTAGTGGCTTTGAGGCGTATCCCCAGTGGGGATTTTGCCGCTGAATCTGTTTGCTCTAAAAATAATATCCAATTCCTTTATTAATATATAAAACTATATATATAAAGCTATATAAAACTGAAATTTCTTTTTGTTCTGCTTCTTTTTAAGAACTAAGGATTAGTGCTATTTCTTTAAGTGGTCTCAAAATCATTCTCTTAATCTTCAGTACAAATTTGTATTTCAGGGTTGTCTGTATTTTTGGTTGGCTCACACATCTCTATAAGTGGAGTCTTCTCGTGGAGGTGCTGGCACAGCCTTTAGTGTAGAGGATCGTTAATGGTCTCCTGAGGATAAAAATTCATCAGTTTTTTAGGCATAGCACAGCTGCCTAATAAAAGCAGAAATATTTAAATGCTTTAAAATATTAACGTTTTATATAAAACTGTTGTTGTACATGAATGTTCAGTTGAGCACACTGTGTAAATTCACCCATAATGAGTGAACTTACATGAGTAATGGGTCCAGAAGTGTGCAAGTACAAGTTCCATTATTTAAGGATACCTAAATATTTGGAAGCAGAGGGCTGGATCTGATAGAGCTCACAAATGCCACCCTGCACACCTCCAGGTCCCTTTTCTGTCTCCAGCAACCTCAGAGCCAGCTGCCAGCCAATGTGGGACCCAGTTCACGATTTTCTAAAAATGAAGTTGTTTACATGTATGCACAGGATGCAGTGTACCATTTCATATCTTCTCAGTTTTCTTACAGTTTCGTGAGTGACCGCATTGTGTCAGTTGTGCTCTTGCATCGTCTTTTATTTATGTAAAGCATCAGAAAAGCAAACAAAAAACCAGCAGAAAAGCTCTTTCAAAATATATGTCATTTCAGGCAAAACAATGCAATTTCAAAGTGTTTAGGCTGTGTTAAGTACTGTTGTCTTGTGTTGCTGTTCAACTCAGAAACAGTTGTATTTAGCACATACAATGAAGCGTATTCGACATTCTCTGCTTCACTTCTGTTTTCTTCAGCTCTCATTCAGTATCCTGAATTCTAATGCTTTGCTGTTTAATATGATGGAACAGATTAAAGCCAGCATATTAAAAAATTAGTTTATTATTTATTGTAAGAACGTTAATGGCTTTAATAATTCCTGTTATGGAAAACATTGGATTTGTGTGTGATGTTGATCTTGTCAGAGATTCTTTACCATAGCTAGCCATTGTAAAATTAGTGCAGCTCTTCCTAACAAGTTTAAGTGGCTTTTTTTTACTTCAAGTTTTCTATGTGATAGCTTCTCTGCTTCTATGTATTTGCGTTGTGGTGTTTTTACTGCACTAAACTTGAGATATACGTGAAGCACAGGAGAAAAGGCTGTTTCCTGGAAGTGCATGTTGGCCAGGACTTCTGGGACGACTTCATCTTCATGGAGCCTGCTGCTATCAGGAGGGCTCCAGAGTGCAGCAGTCTTCTCATGAACAGGTCATTTCCAAAGGAGTGCGTGTAAAGAGCGTGTAGATTGGGAACAAATGGCTTGCAGTAAAAAAGTATCTAACGTTCAGAGTTTAGGATTTTCTGTCCAGTTTACTCTTGGCATGGGACTTCATAGTAATATTAAGAAAATGGAGTGATAGCAACACAAAGTGATATTCTTTTTATGTCCTCATGGGGTTACACAAACTCCAGAAGGTCTTGGAACATGTCTTGACAGCAGGACAATTTATGTAGTGAAGTGTCTTAAGTGATGTTCCCCAGAATCTGATTGGGAAATAAATGGTAATGTGCTTGCTCCATGCTTGCTTAGCTGCCAGACATGACAGTCATTCCTTCTCAGAGTATATTGTGATGTCTGCATTGCCAGACACAGCAGGCTAATAATATTCCATGAAAAACTTAAGTTTCTGAATTTCATTAACTGTACGCAATTTTATTCATTTCTTTTGTTTTTCTGTTGCACTGGTAATAACTTAAACTGCAGCCTAATATATTCAGGTTTCTGGTATATGTTGTGATAATGCAAAGAAAAATCCATAAGCAAAATAATAAGGATCAGTGCAAAGCCTGAGAAGTAGGAAAAAGAATAGTTTTTAGACTCTAATGGAAAACAATCATGGTACAGTTTTGCTAATTACCTGTACAGAGATCTTCTGTATTAAAGGAGAAAACTCACACTGAGCTTGTACACTGGATGTTTTACAAGATGTCAAGTTAGCAAGGAAGATTTCAGTACTTTGAATATTAAATGTTAATGTAAATTTCTTAGCTTTTATTTCTAATACCATATAATGGTCATATAACCATACAGTGGTCATATAACTACTATGAGTAACAAAAGATAAGTAAAAATCTTTTGCTCCTTAGGAAAAAGTGACTTCCATACAGCATAGTGGAATCTGACTCGCATTCATTACGTTGTCAGAGTAAATGGTTCAGGCACTAAAAATGTTTAAGTCACTTATAGGAAAGATTTTTTTAAAACATGGTTTTAATTTCTAGGCATTTAGAAGCTAAATATTTAAGCAGCCACTCGATCCAATGTTTGAATTTTTAACTACCATTAAGCTTCAGGAGACAAAATTACAAACTCCAGTTGTAAACTTGTCCCTGTGATACTTGAGCTACATTTAATCTTAAAAAAAGATAACTCAGATGGTGATTTACCAGCCCAGTACTGTAGTGGTTCACCTTGGCACCTGAGCTGCTTCCCTGTACACCATTTCTGGTGTGTTTCCATTGCACTGAAGTTTCTACACAAACTGCAGATAATCAGCAAGGAATGTAACTGCCTCATAAAGTTGGTGTTAGGAAAGAAGTGTGAGAGCTTCTTGTGATTCTAATGCAATGTATTTAACTTGAATTTAACAAGAAAGTAGGAAAGAATATGCTTGTTATAATAATGAAGTAGGCATTCAAAACACTGTATGGAATCAGTTACAGTATGTCTGTCCCCATTATCATTTTATACTAGATGTATTTCTCATTACTTTTCTCTCCTCAGCAACATGGTAACTGGGAAGTATTCTCATCTCACATACTAAAGTTCAAATCCAAGCTAGTAAACCCCAGAAATTCTAACAAGCTTTTACTGTTCAGTGAAAAAACGTAAAGAAACAATTGTAATAAAAGAATGGATAGGATTTAGTTTGGCAAAAGTTTCTAATATAAAGTAACTCTTAAGGAAAATAATGGAATTCCCAGATGAGTTAAATGGGGGCATGACTAACTTCGTCCCGGACTACTGGGTAAGTCTGATTTACCTCTGGTGGCTACAGGGGGATGCGGAAGCTGGGCAGCTTGCTTGGTCAACCACCTTATGATCTCAGTGCACTTTGCTTCTCCATCCTCAGTCTTGTTCATGTGATTTACCTTGTATTAGTTCCTGAATTTCTTAAGGGTGATCAGAATGAATGAAGTTTACTGGCTGTAAGAGAAGATCTGTGGACCTTCTGGTGTGGGACCTGGGCCGTGACCTAGAGGCATGTGAGACTGCTAATGGACAGCATTGGAGGGGGAGGGGGGCTTCCCAGCCTGTCTGGATTAGCTGAAGAGATAGAAAGTGACTGGTTTCCTTGAATTGATTAAGGAAACAGGAGTAGGAAGGTAGGTGAGGTCTTCTCAGTGAGCAGAAAAAGGAGTGGACATGCCAGCTTGCATAGCTTGGCTGATAGAGTCATTGAGCAGGCACTAGGGTCAGATGTAACACCTGGGAGTTATACACAGTGTTAATGAGGATGCATGAGCCAGAGAAACCCAGTTGGACTTCAGTTCTCAGGGGCAGTTGGCAGAATGTCTGTTTGTTAGAAAAGAAACATCTTTTCACTTGTGCACTGAACAAGTTTAGTTTGGGTATAATTGAGAAACAGTAATTATAAAATCCCATGATGCCAGATTTTTACAGTCACTTTCTACAGTGAACTGTAGAAACAAATTTTCTTCTCAAGCTGTGAACATATTTTTATGCTTCCATAGCAAAAGTTTCTTGCCAATTTAACAAGCCCCGGGGAAAAAACAGAGACAGGCCTATAACTAGCCAATGTGCTGGGACTGTAACACTGTTAAAAAATGACATGATTTCATATAGTTGCTTAGATCGATAAATTCAGAATGCTCTAAGGGAGTCAAGAAAAGGGCTGCTGGAAGGATGCTTGGGATCTCTTTACAGTTGATGTTCTGTAGTGCTAGAGGTGTGTTGTCCGTAATCTATGTACGTCATCAAATGATCAAGTCAGGCAGTAACATCAGGGATGTATTGTTACGATTAAATTTAAATAAAAAAAAACCCCACCCCACTCTCATTAATTTCGGTACACAGTATCTCAACTCCCCCAACTGCACGCACTCATAATTTTACAGTATGCTCTTTCAAGGTATTACAAGGCTCTTGGACAGTGAGTTATGGGTGCAGCTGGGAGAGTCTGCAACAGCTCACGTTCACCTCGGGCCGGAGGAGCTGGCAGGAAACCCTGCGAGGCTCAGCGGGGCCGCACTGCTCCCATGTTGGTTGGTTGGACAGGCTGACTTAAAAATGCTGCATGCAATCCCAGCACCTGTTTCTTCCTGCCTCACTGAGAAGCAGTATATTTCCTCATATCTCTCTAAAATATGAGCGTTCATAGGGTTGGGGTTTTATTGGTGACTATTTAGGTTAATAGTTTTTTCTTTTTTTCTTGCAAGGATATTCAGATTACTTCACGTGGAATACGCAGATGGGCTCTTTTGTAATTGCAGTTGCATTGTGCACAATATTACTGAAGTGACTGCAGAGTTTTTAGTTGAAGAAAAGATTAATCCATATTGCTAGTGATTCATATTCCTAGTTTTCAAACATAACTTTTCATACAACTGCTCCTTTTCTTTTAAGCAGCTGCTGTGAAAGGGAGTCCCAGAAATTATTTCAGAGAAAATCATTCAGTGCAGTGAAAGATTTTGTTTTTTTAACGTTTCAGAAGCTCACTCAGTTGTGCAGTCAGGCTGTATTATTCTATATCTTGTCTAACATGAGGAAACAGTCCCAAAAGAAAGATATCCCAAATTAACACCACACTTTGTTAAATAGAGATATTCTTGGTTTTCACCAAGCTAATTTGATCCAGTTCAGTTAACTCATTTTTTTTTCTTGGATCACAAAAGGCAGCCATGAATGAAGAAAGTTCATCATGTGTTTGACAAGTCAGTGTGAAACTGAAATGCAGACCATGAGGGAGGGTTCCTGCCTTTTGCTTTTTAAACAATACCCAGTGAAAGCAACCCCTCTTTCAAAATTTTCTGCAGACAACTCCAGGCAGAGCACTTCAGATTGCTGTTACAAACAGGTACAATGGGAGCTAGCCAGACCTTTATTCTTCAGACACCTTTTTATTTCTAGTTGTGGCTGATCACGTAATCCAATCTTCCTCTAATATCCTCAGTCTAGCAGATGGTTTCTTGGACTTCTGTGTGTGAGCAAAAGGCTAACTATTTTTGAAATAAAAACAAAGGATGTAATAGAGCATCAGTTTGTATATTACATCTCTTCTGTTTTTACAGTGTGAATATAATTATAATTTCAGATATCAAAGAGTAATGGACGCAAGATTTGCTCTTTAAGCTACCTTTGCAATTTCTTTAAATTTTAATTTGTACTTTTCAAATTATTCTTTCAACCATAGATTGCAGTTTTTATTTTTTTTTACTAATTTGCTTCTGTTCTTGCATCAGCTTGTTGACTATGGAATTCATCATTAAAAAGAGGATTATAAACAGGAGAGGAATCAATTTTTTACTCTGGTAGATAGTGATAAGACAAGGGAGAATGGTTTTAAGCTCAAGGAGGGAAAGTTTAGATTGGATGTCAAAGGAATTTCTTCACAGAGAGAGTGTTGAGGTGCTGGAACAGGCTGCCCAGGGAGGCTGTGGATGTCCCATCCCTTGGGGTGTTCAAGACCAGGTTGGATGGTTGATTCAAGACCAGATGGAGCTCTGGGCAACCTGGTCTAGTACCAAATCTGGAGGCTGGTGGCCCTGCCTATGGCAGGCGTGTTGGAACTTGGTGATCTTGGTGGTCCCTTCCAATCCAAGCCATTCTGTGATTAGTTTTAGGCTGTTGAGACTCTCTAGCCTGGAAAATAGGAACAGACATCGTTCTTGACAGCCAGTACATGCACCCTGAGTAAACAGTAGTTTTGCAATGTGAAAGGATGATGCCTACTGTGATGCTACCAGGGAAATGTTATTGGTGAGTCATATCCAAATTCTGAGCACATTTTCTCTAAGGCTTAATTTTCTCTCAAAACTTGCAATAGCAAGTACATGAGACATGGCAACATTGGTTTTTGAGAAGACTTGCAAAAAATTGCATCAACTTCTGCAAGCTGTGGTCTGTTTCTTGGATCTGACACTTTGACAGGGGCTGCTTTTATTGATTTCTACCATCATTCTTGCAGTTGAGGGAGAAAAATATCTCCACACAACAAAATCATGAATTGCCTTCTGAATATGTGGGATAATCACTGTGTTTATAAAATAATAGTTTTTTAATTCAACGGTAAGCATAAAGCAAACGTTAATACAAGATAAATTCTTAGTTCTAACTTAGCCTGGTGACCTCAATGCAGTTTCTCAAAGAGCCTTTTCCTCTGGCATCTTCCATGGCAGCTGGCAATGAATGTGTCTTTTGTTGTGGTGTTTGGTTTTTTTTTTGTATTTTATTTTAACTACCTCATCCCAGAATCTATTCCCGGAATAATTCATATGAAGTATTTCTTTTTTACTTAGAAGTGTAAAGTACATCTAGAAATAATCAAATTTCTAGGGAAGCCCAGTCTCTAATATCTTTGCTTTTCTTACTCTGATTTTATGGCAGAAGGATATCAAAATTTGTGAACAAAGAATGTATGAAATTTTCCATTGATTTCAAATGTTGTCCTAGTTATTTAATTTTGACAAGTCAGGAAGATGAATTGTAATAAATACATTGTGCAGCTAGTATCCTGAGTTCAGTAGTAATTTCTAGTAGAAGTTTTGGTCAAATTAGTGTGGACAGTTAATGTTTGTTTTTCCTCCACAGTTTTAATGTGAATCCTTCTGGCACTGAGGACCTCAGGAAAACAACGGTGAGTTGTTATGAAGTGCTATGGGAAGCTGTCAGCAGATACCAACTGACTAGTGCCCAACACAGTATGAGCTAGTATTCTTGTTAACCTCTCATAAGGAAATGCTTGTTGCTTGTTTATTTGTTTTGTCTTGCCTTCTCTTGATGTTTCAGAAAATCTAATTGAAAAATAAGAGAACAAAAATAAACTTGGAAATAAGGAGTTTTATACTCAATGTGCAAAATATTTGGATAATCCTCCAGCGTTACAGTGTAGAAAAGAAAGGGAAAATTACATCTTTACAGGGAGAGCAGCAATAGCAGATAGCTCTAGAGAAATGCAGTCAGGTGAGAGCCCTGAACTAGGCAGCCACCCATCAGCTGACCTAACAGGTGTTTCCCATCTCCAGGCTCTGAGACTCGAGGACTGGTTTTAGATGGCCCATCCAAATGGAAGTAATGAGCTGATACATGGTGGTATTCACTTCAAATAGAAATAAATACTGAAACTTATTATTCAAAATACTCTTTTGACTGTAAGAGTACCTAAAAATGTGTACTAGGAAGAGAAGACAAAACAAACTCCACAGATGGGCTGCGCAGTGCCTTTGTTTGAAAGAAAATGTGGTCTTACTCAAATTTATTCTGTGAATAGATCAAATCTTTAAAAGTGGGTTTGTTTTCAATCTCTACAATATATAGAAAACAAGTTTCACAGGGAAATATGACTTTGTACTATTTGTTTTTGCTGGTTTATGTAAATGTCTTTTAATAATATTTGATGTTATTATAAACACCCAAGTTTTTTTAATGCAAGTAACTGGTGGGAGATGTCAGCGTATATGAATGCTGCCTTTGATCAGATAGTAAACTGAATTCTACCAGGCGGTTACTTAATCTCTGACAAAACACAACATCAAAAAAATTGATTTAACTTTGCAGCTATTGTCTGTAAAGTAACCGTAATTACTGTTTCTGTATGCTTGCAAATGTGCCACTGGAAATCATGTAATTTAGTGCTGGTAAAAGCATCGTTATAATTATTTAAAGAAATAATATGTGAATTGTTTTATTTAAAGGATTTAAAGGTGATAAAAGAAATCCTTGATGATTTTTCTTTTGGAATAGCAGCTATTCTAAATGTCAGCTGCAGGATTATGAGGTGGTGCTCATTTATTACAAAATACAAATTAGGAGGAAAAGAAACTATATCTCAACCATAGTTTTGAATGAAACCATTTGATTTTTTTTTAATATTCAAGATTGCTTTCTGAGGTGTTTGAAGTAATTTATTACTAGGTTCTGCAGTAATAGCCCTCACCAATTTATTATATTTCTTCCTTGTACATCACATTGAGTAATTATGTTTGTATGTCTCCTACTCTGGTGCCAACACCTGTCTCTGACAGCACTGTTTAGATGGGAGCAGTAGCCAGTTGAAAGGGCAGCGTGAGCTCTTTAAGGCCTAATTAAGGACTGAAAGAAGGATGAAGTAAGTGGGACAAAAGGAGTTTAGATTATATTCCCCGAGTAGAATTCCTCATTAGAACAATACGGAGGTGATCAGAGATTACCAGGCCATGGCTTTGTGTGACTCTGCTTCCTCCATCTCTGGATGTCTTGCTGCACCCCAATAGGATCTTACAGCTGGGGTGATCCTTCTTTGCAAGCCTATTATTTGCAACATGTTTTTTAATACTTTATTATAAGATTTATGTTATTTTTTTTAGTATCTGTTTTGTTAAGGATGTAGGTATGTAAATACCCTTGACTCAAACTGGGCAATTAAAATCCCCCTGCCTTTAACATTATTTCTTTCTAAATGCTAAAAGCAATTTAGAATTTTCTTTTATGTTTCATTTGGTAAGTTATTCAACCAAAAGCTCCGTGGAAAGCATATGTATGGCAAAACATCTTTAAAGCATATGTATTGTACACAATTTTCCAGTAAACTTTATATAATGATTAAAAACATCATTGCATATTCTCCCCTCTTCCTTTGCCAAATCAGAAAATTAAGCAAACTCTGTGTTTTGTACATTGAAGTCTTAATTTATTTTTCAATGTGTAAAAAAAAAAAAGCCTAAACCCTAGTTCTTTGAAGATAAAATTTAGCTTCCTTCTTGTGGAATAAAATGTGCTAAAAATAGAATTACCACAAAGTGAAGTTATTTTCTCTTCCGTACTTGTTGGAAATCAATTACTAACCAATTTATGGATTTCATCAAGGTAGGCATTTTTATAAACTGGGACTTATTGATCATGTAAAATGCTGTAACTTGATAAGAGAAGTTCAAAACACTAAATACACCTACATGAATGTGCTATTAAATATCCCAAATGCTGTGAGAAATCCTTAAATGCACCTGTTTTCAAGAGCTGCTATTAGAATCTAATTGATGGAGAGTGGTTGGTCTGTGGTACTTCAGCCTGCTTGCAGTGCTCCACCTTTTCTTATTAGGCTTGAGTGAAAACTCTGGACACTTGCATATGTTAATGATTCAGCATGCCAGTATGGAGCTGTATGGGAAGAAACAATCTTTTTCTTGATGATAAATTTCCAAATGTTTCATTATCTTGTTACTGCAGATCACAGCTGTTTCTTCTTGATGAATAAGACGTTATGATGTTTTAGACTGTGTTGGCCTTTCTTACAGGGACCATTCTGCCCATCTTTGCTAGTACCTGCAATCACTGAGTGATCAGAAAGCGATAGCGAAACACTTCTGTTTCTTCTGCTCATTGGTTCTGTGCCCTCCCTGCTTTGAAGGCAGCAAGCCAGGAAAGTGTTTTAGCAGTACCCATTTCTGCCTTAAGCACTCTGGTCTTTTTAACTTCACCTGAAATTTAAAATTGGAAGTGGTAATGTATATTTCAGAGGCCAAGGCCTGGCAAGCCGCTGGTGACTAAAAATAGAATATGAAAGACAGATGAGGGCTGATGTCATTTAAAGCTAAGTAAATGTTTTGCTATAATATTCTCTAAAGACGAGAACTCAGGAAAGTTACGGTAGGGCTAGAATTCTCAGGGCTTTTTTTCTGCTGTAATTAATGTTACCTTATAGTGGCTTTCCCAAATGGACCTGCTAACAGTTTGTTGGGGTTACTGCTCAGATGTTTGCAAACTGTGTACACATCTTTCTGAGAACAGCGTTTTTTTTCTGATGTGTTAGTGTGGGAAACGATTCAAACTGGGCAACATATCTCCAGCTGTTTGCTCCAGGAGGGATATTGAAGGGAAAAGCTCTAGAGTAAAAAGAGGAGGTATAATATATAAGAAAAATTACCTCTGTCAGAGGTGTACATGAGAAATATATGAAAAGCAACCTGTCAAATTGTTCAGTTCAGAAAGCTATTTAATAAAATCTGGTGGTTTTTGTTTTGCTTTCTTTAATCCAACGTGTAGGATGGAAACCCTTTTGACGCCACTGCAGGATACCGGAACCTCACTTACGAAGAAGTTTTGCAGGAGCTGGTGAAACATAAAGAGCAACTTAAGAAGAAGGACACCCATATTCGTGAACTTGAGGATTACATTGATAATCTTCTTGTACGAGTGATGGAGGAAACACCCAGTATTCTCAGAGTGCCATATGAGCCTTCTCGAAAAGCTGGCAAATTTTCCAAAAGCTAAGATGGTGACACTTAGATACCACTCCGTGGCACTTTCTGCTGAATACATTAGTGGAAGGAAATCACATTTCCACATTTTGGCTTCTTTTCATTCCTTTCTGTTCTAAAAAATTCCAAGCATTGGAAGAATGGGACTGTGGCGTGGTTTTTTGTGTTGTGTTTTTTTGTGTTGTTTGTTTTTAGCTCCAAACATTAGCAGGTACTGCCAAAATGGTCCTTCATTGGATTAAGTGAATAACTTCATTATTTTCTTTTGGAAAACGCCTTTAGCTGCAGTATACGTTACAGTAGAGTAGTAAATAACACACATGAACGCAGTGTCCATGTCCACGCTGTCCATGCAGTGTCAGCTGGGATACCCTGTGCAGTTTTGAATGTTTTCTTGACTGATTATAAGTATTATGCAAATATTCTGGTATTACAGCATGCCATTAAGGCCACTGTTTTCAAGTGTGTGTAGAATGCTTTACTGAATCTAAATGTGGCTTGATGCAGTGGAATGCAGTTTGTTTTACACATAGTAGAGGAAAACAGTGATGCACAATCTTTGCAGAGTAAATGCTGTACTGTATGCAGTATGCTTTTTATATGGCAACGTGAAAAATACCATGCCGTTTCACTAATGGCACATGTGGGAATGAGTTAATATACACTAAAAAATGTGCATTTAAGTGTAAAATGGTTGAACTTTGATGGCAACCTCATGACGTAGGGTTATTTTGAAAATCTTTTTGTATGAAGTTATTGCATGCTTTTTTTTATATATATGTTAAAGTACTTTGAACAGTGTTAAGAGGCAGAAGTAGGATGGGAGAAAATTTGGAATAACATAAGAATACTTTGTTCAGTCAAGGTACTGACTCTTCTATAGTATAAGTATAGGAGAAATGAACAGACTGAATTAAAAGGACACGGTAATTCTGAAAATATTGAACTGACTCAATTTAAGGTTGAGTTTAATGTGATTTATGTCACCTAGATTTGCTTTTTTTTTAACTTAGGAGAACAAAATATAAGCCTTTAGAGATAGGCTGTGATGCTGGAACGTGTCTAGGGTGACTTAGAAAGGCTTGGCTTTATTTTTTTATAAAAAGCTCTGTATTCCTTATAAATACTTTGAAAGTCAGTTCTCACTGATGCAAATGTAAGAATGTAGTAAATGTCTTCCTGATCATTTAATAATTGTACGATGGCAGATGAAGAGGATATCTGTTATTCAATAAATTGACTAAATGTAGTAATGAAGTTATTAAGGGAAAATACTGTAGGAGAAGAATCCTTACAATATTAACCTAAGTAGATATTAATTTCCTTCATAAGAGCCTCAGTTGGATTCTCTATTGCTGTGAAACAGTAAGAAAGTATTAAAAAAAAAAAAGGTACAGAGCATATTTTAGATTTGGATTTGGAAAGAGTGATTCTTTTCCACCTCCTCTTTTCTTTCTACATCTGATCAGATTTCTTACATGACAGCAGTAATAGCTGTTGTTGAGAAAGAAAAAAGCTTAAAATTCCTTTTTCTTTTTTCACGCTGTAAAAAATCTATATTTTTGTTTTTAAGGCTGCAAAGATTAGTGGTATCTTAAATAACTATTATCTGGAAGAGATGAAAAGGATCTACTATCTGAGTACTTTCGACAACGTTAGTTTTATACAACAGCAAAGAAAGATTCTTCTTAGACAAAAAGAAAATAATAATTCTGTACAGTCATTCTCAGATTTCATTTTCTTACTTTTTTTCTTTATTCTTTTCTCCTTTTCACGTTCATTCTTTCAATTTTTCCCATTTTTAAGAGCTATCTCCTGTGGTTTGAGCATTCTCAGCCCTGTGTTGGGATCCATCAGTGCAGGTCATTTCGCCTGGATGAAGCCTTGGCAATTCCACTCAAGCCCTCCCAGGTTGTAGTGCTCTAATTTGAGACCAAGAAGCAGGCCCGCTTCATTAAGTAATTTCTCTTTTGGACACTGAGAGATTTCTCAAGTTCTTTACCTTGCAAACCACGTGAATGTCTTTTTGACCCACTTGAAGTCTGTATGACTGTAAATTTGTTGTAATATATTCCAAGTGCCAAAGGTTATATACGAAATTATGATGCATTCACTGTTGGAATTTACTCAGATTTTAATTTCCTAATGACACCAAGCTGTATTTCAGTTACTCAGTATTTCCATGCAAGCTCTTGAACATTTTTGAATGTTTGGCTGAGGCAAGTGGTTTTCTCATATTGTTTATGGGGAAGAGTTGTGCAATTGTTTTGAATTCAGCAGTCATTTTCAAAGGAACTGGTACACATGGGACAGTGTGCAGTGTCCATGATGATCAAACCATACACTCCAATGGGGTTTACCAAGTAAATACGTTCCAATGACTTTTCACTTGCTAGCCAAGTTATAATTATTAAAATGAAACTCTACTATATTTAGCACCTCTGAAACCACTTCTTTTAGAATGTAAATGTAGAATATCAAACTGCATAATTGACTAAAAGCAGATCATTTGACATATTTGCATACCGAGAATGATAAGCAGATTAAAGGTAGCGAAAAGATCAATTTTTGTGCATTAGTGAAGAAATTTAGTGAAGCTTTGAATGCACTATCTCATCTTTATCTGATCTGTGAGTGAATAAACGCACCTTTTGTTTCCAACAGTTTATCAAGAAAGGGAGAATGACAAATGCAATTTAGGAAAAGGTAAAGTTTTTAAACCAAAAGAGACAGGATGGTACTTTTCAGCTCTGAATTTTTAGATGGAGTTCTATGGCTAAAGATATAAGCTGCTTCAGAGCAGGTTTGGAAAAGTTGCACACTTGCCATTTTCTGTTTAAACAGAAAAGTTTAACATTTTTTATATTTTTGTGACTATTTTTGAAAAGCATCTTCGTCCCACCTGTATTTGATGGAGCGTGCAGCTTTCAAATGAAAACATCTCATACGGAGTAATTCATGTGCTGAAAACAAAGGGAGTTCTGTTTCTCCAGCAGGACAAAATTGTCAAATCTCTGACAGATCATGTAAAAATTCTAATAACTTGCCACTTACAATTAGTCTTTCTTGCCTTCTGAAATGTAGGGATGAGAATTTTGGGCACATTATTTGGTATCTCCTTTAAAAATGAAGTATGAAAGTCCATCTGTGCACACCCTATACTTGGAAATTCTCCTTTGAAGCATCTCTGCTCATAGTAGTGTACTTTCCTTACTTTACAGTACAAATATCAAGGCCATATTTTAGCTTTGTAAGTAACATTAACTTTCTGCTGTTCAAGAAGGATGTTTAATATTTATATATGTTACCTCGTGCTGCTGTATTTTATGTTTAGCTTGGTTTTCCACCTACTAATGAATGTAGCATTCTCCCTAGATTATACATAGCTACGTTTATTGCTGTTGGCTCTTTGTCAAGAACTATTTGTAACTTTCCAGCTGTGAAAATGTTGCCTTGCATTTAGAAAGGCTTCATGATGTGGGGACCTAATGAAACTCGTGCTCATTAGGTACTAGTCTGCTTTTCTTTCTCTAGAGGATGCCTTTTCTTAGTTGCATCTAAAAACAACTGTTGTCTTAATATGTTTACTGCTGCACTGGAGGCTTATTTACACTTCCAGCTTTAAAGAAATATTGTCCTATATTAAGTATGTAAAGTAAACTTTTTTGCTGTTTATGTATCCATTACTGTTGATATAATAGAGGTGTTAGCTCTGTGATTTTAAAATGGTGATATTTGAAGCATGTTGCCTAACTTCCTCTCTTTGAAGTCCGTGATGAAGGATAATAGTGCTGCTGCATTCATGATGCTAGATGTAAGGGTCTGTCAGCACTGTCAGTATGGAACACTATTTTCAGGAATTTGTATCTTCTAAATCTGCATACGGGCACTGGAAGTATTTAATATGCAATAGGTAGCACTTTAATCTGTTTTATGAAGGGTTTCAAGATTTGTTTCTGTTGGAAAAAGTCATGATCTCCTAAAGCATAGAGAGCATTTACTTTTCCTTTCACAATTTGTTCATTGAAGCAGCCACTGCATATTACAAGTGATTGAGCCATTCCTATTCATCTTAGAAGCTTCCAGATGTCTTGTATTACGATATGCTGTAAAAAGCTGAAGATCCAGGTTATATAGGAAGTCTGTAAAAGAGATGAACGCTACTTCTACCTTAAGGGTTAATTTTGTCTTGTGCAATCAATGGTACTTTGTCTACATTTAATAATAATGGTACAGAATCACAACTATATGCACATGTGAGAACTATAAACTTAGGATGCATGAAAAGCTTTATTTTTGTTTCATTATTGCAACTTCAGCTCCTTCAATTTGATTAAAATATTATCTCAGTATTTTAATTTCTGTCCATTAAAACAATATTGCATGTCTAACACTAATAAAGCACCACAATGCACTACCACAGAGTTGTTTGAATTGTGATATTAATCTGCATTTGCAAAAAAAGGTAACTTCTAAGTTCCACTTCCATACACGTTTGTAAGAAGCGTGCTTTTGAGAGTCTCAGCCTCAGAGAATTCTATTTCCTTAAGGGCGGTTCAAACTGAATGGTAAATACAGGGCAGCCAACAGAGGAAGCCTCTAATCTCTTCAGTTGTTAGGATAGCAGATGCTCAGGAGGAGTATTTTAGGGGTGATTCACTGAGACCCTTGAGGAGGCTTGAATTTGGATGCAGTTCCTTTCCTTGCACTGGCAGCATGGCAGAGTCTGTCATCGTATTACAGCAGGAGGCTTAGAAGGGGTTCTCCCCTTTCAGGCATCATAAAACAGAATGGTTGTTGCAAATCAGTCAAATTTGGAGTTGTATGAGTACTTACACATGCTTGGTTCTGCAGCTCTCCATCACCTATGTTACCCCATGCCTCTCTGGCTTTGCAGCTTTCCTAATGGGTGAGTGGATGAGGAATGAGGATGGAGGAGGAAGGGGAGGTATTGAAAGCCAGTTTCCGTCTGTAATTCACAGATGGTAGCTTCATTCTCAGGTCCAGTGCCCATTTGAAAATGGATTCAGTGTGATTTCCGTGCCTCAGCAGCGTGGTGTTGCTTAGTTGATTTTGACTGTAATTCTGCTGATGATGTACGATCCCAGCTTGATTAAGTAGTTCCCATTTTCCCCTCATGGACTTGGTTTGCAAGTTTTCCCAACGTTTCTAAACCCTGATAGCAGTTTTTCAAGGATATTTTTATAGGCTAGTAGTTAAAAAGCTATTGAAATACTTAGACATAAACAAAGAGGGAGCACTAAAAGCAATTTTTCTCTCTTCAGATAGATACATATTAAAGTTATTTAGTTAATTCTTTATGGAAACAGACAGACTAAAAGTCAGGATTTTATTTTCTTATTTTGTTTAATCTGTTGTTAGGGGAGTGCTGTGCAAGCTCTGGCTGCAGCTCACTTGGGATACATTGCCCTTTTGTATAACACTGGATGTGTTAGTAAAGCTATAAATAATGATGATGAAAAACAAATCTCATCTCTCATTCCACATTAATAAATTAAACGTTGGATTATTATTGTATTAGTGCCATTTTGTGGGAGAGGAGTAAGACTATCTGTTAAAGGAAGCTGTAACTCTCTTGTCTGTTCTGTATATTGAATAGTGATGATGGAAGGCTACCACGCTCAGCACAGTCCAAGTGAAGACATGGTCTGTGCAGTGCTTCTGTAAGTATCACTACATTCCACCCTGTATACCACTGTCTGCTCTGTGGGGATTTTTGTAGTGTTGTACAATGGGGTTTTACAGCATGGAATCATGTAATTGTTTCAGTTGGCAGAGACCTTTAAAGGCCATCTGGTCCAACACCCCTGCAGTCAACAGGGACACCCACAGCTCCATCAGGTGCTCAGAGCCCTGTCCAGATCACTCCCTCGACCTGCTGGCCGTGCTTCTGATGCAGCCCAGGCAGCAGCCCATGTGGCAACATAGATCAGGCTTTGATGAACAGATGGTTATTCGTGACTGATACGTGCTCTCGATAGCTCAATGCTGGCAAGTTTAAAAGTAAGCTCCTTAAGAATCTTCTGGGCACATTCTTTATTTAAACAAAGCCCGGTATTTCAAAGGGAAGGAACTTCCTTGGGATGGTCCTTTGCTTCGGCCTTAGAAGCAGTGGATGTGGTGGAGATGTGGTGGATGCTCCATCCCTGAGGACACCCAAGGTCAGGCTTGATGGGGCTCTGAGCACCTGATGGAGCTGTAGGTGTCCCTGCTCAGTGCATGGGGGTTGGACCAGATGGCCTTGACAAGTCTCTTCCAACTTGCATGATTCTGTGAGTCTATGACTAAATATCTGCTGTGTAATCAAGAAGGACCCATGTAGAAGGAGTGCTGGGTACATTTCAATGCCATCATGGGAAAAAAAATCAAAAAAAAAGAGGAGGGGAGGGGAGAAAAAAAGCCCACGACACAGAAACAACTCAACAACAGAAAGCTGAAGTTAGTAGGACAGGATTCTGATTTTAAGGGATCTGGTTGCCCAGCGTGTGACAGATTCTTTTTGTAATAGGAGAAGAGAACAAAGCATCCTTTGCAAGCAGGATCAGTGTCAGGGTGAAACCCAGAAAAAAAAAAAAGAAAAAAAAAGAAAATGAAAGTTTAACGGATGGATTACTTACCATTAGGTGTAAGACAGATGTCAGGCAGAAGCCAATTGCTTCAGGCAACTTGTCACCTCTGCTTTCTCAGTCCCTCTGACGTTGTAGCATTAACTTTAAGGATTAAACCAATCACTTCCATAGGAAAGTTAAAATGTGCTTGAGGAAACGTGGTGCCTGCAGCACGTGGCTGCCCAGGTTGCCCCTCTTGTTACTGAGGTGGGTGTCTGGCACAGGGCCTCGTGGAGACCACAAGGAAAATGACAAACTGTGTCATGTCACCTCTTTCTCTAAATGATTCATCTGGGGCCTAACGAGCTGGTGAGTGTCTCCGTCTCCGATGACTTGCTGCTTACATTATGAATTCCTTGAAAATTGACTCCCTGGGACATCTTTACAGAAAACATCAAGGGTCTCCATTTAAATTTAATGAATATTATGTCATTTGCCAATGGCTTCTACAACACACTATGAAAGTCTGCCTCTCTGAGGCCAGAGTTTTGTCTAAAAAACAGGAGCCTCATGGCATCCCAGCTATGAGTATTTGTTTCCTAATAGTAACTTTTTCCAATTGAAGCAGCTTATTACATAAACTTACAATTCATAGCTTAAATACGCTTATAGTTTGCTAATTGTGGATTACTTGGTATTTATTTTGAACTAGCACGGAAGCACAATGTGCAAAAAGTCTCCTGCATAGCAATTGCATTTCAGTAAGTGTTCTTCACTACACTATTTTTAAGGAGGGTTTACCTGCTGTTGTAAACTGAGTCATTAAACTTGTGTAACAGAAAGCAATTTAAGGTCTTTATGCAATTTACAGTTTTGATTCCTTTTAGATATGTGCTCCAACTTTTTAAGATTCAAGAGTTACCCCCGTTAGATATTTTAATTTGTAAGGTAGTACAGTGAGATCACAAATTATTTTCCAAGGTATACATAGCCAAAGCATATACTCTTTCGTTCATGGCAGACATTAAAAAAAGGGTCCTGGCAGGATTAAGAGTTCCCTAAAAGTAAATAAATACAATAAAATTGTTCAAAGCTTTGTATGGAACAGCGATGCAGCTACACTTGGGCGTATAGCCTCAAGCACTCCTTCATCAAACAGGCAAGCATCAAATTTGCTTTCCTTTCTTTCTAACATGGAGGACAAGAGAATGGGAATTGTATTACAACAGTGCTGTGTTCTGTGAACATGGAAGAAAATATTGGCACAGTGATAGATGTAGTCTTGACTTCTCTCATGCGTATGAAGTACCTGGCCTGTGTGTGCTTTGTGTGTTTCCAGGATCTGATACTTCTTACACTTTCCCAATTCAAGACTTGTATAAGTAACTATTTCTTAATTTCTTAAGGGCTCGATTATTGTTGGCTACAATAGACACCACTTGATTAATGCTACTCAAGTTTGAGACCTCATTTTGTAATTGGCCTCTTCATAATCCACACCAAGAACAGTGTGAAATAGCATGGATTTTGAGAGACCACATGAAAGCAGCATCCAACAGCAGTACGGAGAAATAAAATAATCTTAATTAGGAGCAAAAGGATTATGTTATTTGGTTTAAGATTCAGTTGGTGGTTACTGAAAATGGTTTTTCCTGCAAGTCAGCGTCCAGTGTTATAGCTTGGGAAAAAAACTCATTATTCACATTTCATAATATAAATTTACTAGTTCTTAATAAACAAAATGTTAAGAACTTATGCTTAACTTTTGTTTCATTGGAAATGATTTCAGAGATGTACAGCATCCTTTTATTGCTAAAGCCACGCACAAGAGGGGTGTATTTACTAATGAGCTGTTATTTATATTTTTTTAATCCATTTCACAATTTTCTGTAGTAGTTTTAAGTTCTGAGCATTTCACCACATTCTATTTAGAGCATTATTGAACTCTTGTTCCAGTCCTCTTCATTCTTATGCATGCATGCCAATGTGCTGAACTCCTCCAGAAACCAACGTGGCTCTCCATATTTGGAGGCTGCTCCTCTTCTTCACTATTTGGCTGTTTCTGACGGGGACTTCTGACCAAAGTAATGAAGTATGTGACAAGAGCTGACTGCCAAAACTGGGATCAGAGCAAGTTTTTAAAGGCTCCTTTGAAAACTATCTTGAGCTTTGGTTGGATAACTACAAGCCTGAACAGAGCAAAATGTGGTGATGGAATGTCAAGGTGGGAACAGAGTTTGTGAGTATGGGAGAGGGTTTGGAGCTACGTTGTCACTCTGGTCTTAAGGGAAGGGAAGCAAATAAAAAGATGGATTTCCAAATACGTATCCATCAGGATGAGATAGGCAGGATACTTCCCACCTGCAAGTGCTTGAAGCTGTGCATTTCCTGCTTGAGCTTAGTATGCACAAAGTTAAGTGTCTTAGCTAAAAAGCATTGAACTTGTAGCTCTTGTTGATAATGTCATGTGAGACATTAATTGTCTGAAAAGTAGCAAGATTTGGAGATGAAAAGGTTAAAAATTTGTGCATTTGTATCTTTCTGAGAAGCATATGCAAAATATAACTGATGTGGCAGAGTAGATAGCTGTGCTTTGAATATGTGTATTAATAAATAAACTCTAGTGCTAGTGCTGGAGAAAATAATATTTCTGTGAAAAACACAACCAAAGCCCCTCTCACGAACACGGCATCTTTGTAAATCCCAGGGCTGTATGTTGTTCAGGTACACTGAAGTAGGAGGAGCCCATTCAGCAACGGTAATCTATAGCAACTGGGAGTTATGCATTTAGGTAGCGAAGTGAAATGCTAATTTTAGAGGGAGAGGAAATAGGACAGTTTTTAGATTGATCAAATGCTAGTATACAGCATAGCTGCAGATGGGAATGGAATCTCACTCAGAAAATTGTGAGGTAAGGAATGAGCATGCAGTTTTGCTGTAGCAGGCAAGAGAAGCAATAACTTATACACGAGGCAATAGCTGGCTGCCTGTGCTAAGCATCACACTTCAGGAGAGTGCTAGGCAATGTGAATGCAAATGGGAGCAGATTTCTCAAGTATTTCAAGTGCCTAAAAAAACAGTACACATCTTTCCCCAAAACAAGCTACTTGATTTGCAAGCCCTTGATTTTATATCTACACCTATGTATTTACCCAAAGGAAAACTCACAGATATGTAAAATATTAAATCTTTTCTGCTTTATTTGATTCCTCCTTTGACTCAAGCTTCAAAAGATGGACTGTGGATTTTAATCTGACCAAAGGCTAATGGAGTCAGTGCTTTGCTAAGGACTGCTGTAGAAATGGGGAGTGATGGTGCTCTGGAGAGGGCACGTTAGGCTGATAAAGTTCTTTCTATATCAGAAACTTTTTTTTTTTTGTGAAATGGTAATCATCAGGAAGGAGCACTTGTTGCAATGTCTCAATGTCCTGGGAAATACTTTCTCATTTTCTTCACCCTAAAATGTAGCTGGGGAGAGATAGGAGCACACTACTGCCCAGCTGAAATACTCACTGCAACCCCAAATGCAAAAGTGATGATTTTTAAGACTGAAGGGTAAGAGAATCACTGCTAACATTTCCAGGATTTGACCTTTTTTTCCCATCACTAATGTAGGAGTGGTACCAGGGGAGCTGAGTCAGTCTGACAACCACGGAGCAAGCTGGCCATCTCTCAAGTGCCAGGTATTAATTATTTAGACCATTGGAAAACTGAACTCCCTGCTTCCCTTCAGCACAAAATCTCTTTATTTTCGATGCAGCCCTGGAGTTTTCACTATCTATTGCTGCCTGTGAGGAAAGATGGCAGGGTATCTGCCAACAGCCCCAAATCTCTGGTTGCCAGACCACTTGTGATGTGGGCTTTTGTTTTGTCTATAGGCCATTACTAAGAGGTAGGTTATGGAATTCTCAATGACTTTTTTTTTTATCTTTTTTTTTCCCTGAACTTTAATATTAATGCCAGACTGCAATTATACTAGGTCAGACTAAGAGCTAGGTTTAAAAAACCTCTAAATGTTGATAGCAAGAGTTATTCCCATTTTGCACTGGTTTTAATGCCTATCTTAGATCCAGTGCACCAGATCCTTACAACACCTGTTTTCCTTTGTCAGCAAAGCTAGTAGCTACTTTGAAAATTTAAGTCTGAGTATAAATCCTGTTCTATAGGAAGGAAATAGTTTTGTTTTTCTAATGGTAAAGCTACATCAAAAATGTGTTTGCGACCCAAGATCTTTGAGAGACAGCTGCAGCATCGGTCATCATCTTCCTGAAACCTACCCCTGTGGCACACAGGTAAGCAGCTGGATACATTGGTTTGCACAGCACTGGTTCTGAATAAGTTTTCTCTTAGCCATTGGGATACTCACAGGTGCTGGTGCACCTGTACTTTGAGTTTGGCTTCAAACCAGTATAGAATGTGCTTTTTTGCAAGCTGTAGAACTGAAGAATGTGCTTGTGCAATATGCTATTCTATTTTCTTTACTAATATCATAGCTCACTGGACATATTTTCCAGATACACTTGTGTATATTTAAGTATGTGTCTCGATAACTGTGCTTTTAAATTCAAGAGTCAAGTAGCTACTTGGTATGCCACACTTATCTTAAGTAGAATTTGATTTAAAACATTCATCTTCCCTAGTATCATCTCCTGTGTCAAAGCACATTTAAATCATACACTGTTCCTAAATCCCTTTATGTTTAACATGGCATCGGAGTGTGAAAAGGTTTGACTAGCACTCTGTTGTCTGCCCACTTTGTTGTTACTAGCTGCACTGGCATTGTTTTGAATATATCACAGAAGTTGAGAAAGAGACATTTTAGCAAAGTAAACTTTTAAAAATTAAAGGCGAGGTCAGACTCCAGGGCTGGCAATAATAGAAGACTGAAACCTAGGATGGGTCCAATTATGTGAAATCACGTGTTGAGTTACAGCCTCATGCCTCCATTAGGCTCTGTGAGGCTGTGCAAGTAGAAACACAAAAATGGAAAGAACCATCCTGAAATGTCTGTGATTTCTCCCTTAGTCAGTACAGAGGAGGATGCAGTGCTGGCAGAAGTGCTCATTCTTAGATCAGTAACCCAAAAGGCAAACCCTTCTTCTATGAACGCATCAAACTGGTGAAGGCAGCAGACTCAGCACGGGGTTTTGGAGGGATTTGACGCCTTGCAGCACTGGATTCATTTCAGAGGTGGAACATTTAGGCAACACTTCTGAATCTAGAGAAAAAGTCCCATTGAGGAATAAGAATTGACCCACAAAGGCAGAGCAGATTTTACTGATTTTGTGTTAGTATTTAACCAAATTCCATCACAATCAAATTTGTTTTTTTTTTTGTGGGTTTTTTTTTTTTTTGCCAAAATCCTTGGATCCTTATTTTTCTTTTATCTTTTCCTTCAGATAATTGGAAAGTACTAGAAAGCATGAAATGACACCAAACAATGGTTCCCAGAAAAGCTAGAGCATTTGAGGTCAGATTTTGTTTACTTGAATGATTTGTGAGGAAGTCAGGATAATAAATTTGCCAGTTTTGAAGGAAAAAGGTGCCACGCTATGCTGCTAATGTCTTTATCCCTGAGCCAAAACACTGTGCAGGTATTTTGTAGTCCTCCTTGTTCAGAGCACATCAGAACTTACTGCCAGTGTAAGTTCTCAACTTCTGAGTGAATCTGAGGTATACAGTTTCATAACCCTCATCATTTATATTAAAGCATTCTAAATAAGAGAAATGGATGGGTTTTTTTTCCATAAAAAGAGAAACACAGAAATCTAGAATATGTTCAAACAAGTTTTTGAATTGATAAACAAAACTACTGACTATTTTCTTCAGTCACACAGGCACAGAAAGTCATCAGCAGTTGCTAAAGAATTTCTACAGTGCTTGGGGCAAGTTGTGGCTGGATCCTCTTAGAAACTTCAATCTTTTCTAATAAATGACTCAAAACTCTTGTAGTGAGGAAGCTTTAACATTTCCATAATTAAACAGGAATTTCACCATTTGAACAAACTGTTAGGTCCCAGTAAATATATTCTTGTATTATGTGGAAAAGAAAGTATGTTGGTTTTTGCAAAACATTTCCCTTTCAAACGGTCCAAAATTTCCATTAAAAAAAAAACAGACAACTTAACTGCAGTTGCTCAAATGGTTTTGAAAGAGTGACACTTCCTACAGGCAGGACTAATGCTGATAATGCACATTTTCTTTGTGTAATTAGCAGGTCCAAGGGAATTCACTGTCAAACTAACTCTCAAACAGCCTAACATTACTGCCTGTATTTCTATTTGTAAATATAATTCCAATTTCACTGAGTAGCTGATGAAGGAATTGAATGCCAAACCTTAAATTCTATCACTCTCGAGGATGAGCCCTCATCTTTTGATGCTGTTTAGCCCTCAAGATATCTGCTCTGCCTCCCACTGCTTGCAGGTGGACTCCTGCTGCAAGCTCTCCCTCCTGTCAGTAGCATCTCCCATTTGGAAAGCATTCTGCCCTGCTTCTTGGTGGTCAGTGCCCATGTTGGGTCAGGTGAGGCGTGTTTGACTTCAGATTGCACAGGTTGCCTTCAACATGCTTTTGCTTTCCGGTGTTTCTGTGTTTTAAATAAAGAAAATTACTGCTGAAAAGATGGTGACGCAGCCTTAGAGAGGAGAAAAAATTGAATTTAAGTATCTTTCTTTATAAAAAGTGGAAGAAACAGTCTGTGCAGTAAAGAAATTAGAAAGTCTAGTAAAGGAGACCGAATTATTTCCTCATGACCGAAACAGTAAAAGGAATTTCCAGACAAATAATTTTTGAAATATTTGGGACGTCTCTTTTCACCAAGAGCTACAGGGTTATTTTTCTCTTAGAATCACAGAATAATTCAGGTTGTGAGGGACCTCAGATTGGATCATTCCCCTCTCTTTGGGCAGCACCATCTTTCCAGGAAATGCATGGCAATTAAGTAGTTTCTTGATAGGAATATAAACAACCCTCGTGTTTTGCATCTCAAGGTGCAGAATTGAACTGAACTGCATAGTACCTTTTGAGATATAAAATGAAAACAAAGAGAACTTGCAATCTTTTATTCTTGTATGCTGTCTCACTCATTTCAACAGGACTACATTAGGTATATAGATACTATAATAGATATGGGCTTAGGTCACTTTCTGGTCACCTGAATGGTTTGTTGATAATGAATTCAAACTGACATTCCAAAGCTACTCAGAGATGTGGACAGAGGTAAGCATTGCCTCCATGCTGACAGTAAATGTGAATATTATATCTAGGAATACACAAGAAATCTTTTTCTCCAATGAATATGGAATAGGATAGGTAATATTAAAATTTACACTTTTGTTCTGATAAAACCAAAAATATTTAAGATATATTTGCAACAGAATTACTACTGGAGAAACAAGACCAACCATAAATGTTTTTTTTTGTGTTGTGATATTATTGTATGATTATATATTCTGCAAGGATTGAGTTAGAAAGTGCCAGCTTATAAAAAGGATAAAAAATCTAGAAATTAATCATATTGATGCTACTGAAATACATTACCCTAAGTAGGTTAGATATATACCAAAACAATATAAATACATCCAAATTCAATTATTTAATGAAAGAAATATTGCATTTAATTAAAAAGTAGAATCAATTTACTTTTATTCATCCTTATCCTTCATAATTCAGTAGATCTCTTCTTACATTGTATTGTTATCAATGGGCAAGAAGGGAACACTCTTTCCCCAATTCCTGTTTGTTTTTCACCTTCAGCTGAACAAATTATGAGTCAGAACCAGTGGAACGGACTGGTGCAAATGAAATACTGTTTTGCAAGGTAAAAAGGGGACAGTGTTGTCAAAACCTGGCTTGAGACTGGTTAATGCAGAGGTTTAGCTACTAACTCAGTAAGTTGACCTTCTTGAAAATTTAGAGAAAGCTTGTACTGGCTTGAATATTTCTAGATTTTAAATAACCAAATGGGTCAATGTAAAATTAGAACTAACAATAGGTAGTATATAAAATAAGTATTAAAAAATAGTTATTTTTTAAACTCTATCATTTTCAATAGCTTCCATTAGCCACATGAATTTACTTTGGGCAAATGGAAAACAAAACAGGAGGTATTCAGGTAAGAAGTCTAATACTAGGCTAAAACTAGGGAAGTTCCCATTTTCCCTAGTTGGTGAGTCCAGTCCAAAGCTTGCTGAAGCTGAAACAGAAGACTGAGCACAACAAAGGCTGAATGGGGAAGATGTAAACCACGCTTGAGAAGGGCACGAACTTTGCTCTGATTTCCATATAAGCAAAATCTTGGTTTTCATAATATTGAATGAAAATAAGTAAAAAGTATTTTATCTTGGTTTAAAAGAGCAGAATTTGGGCACAGTATCAGTGGTCATTAAATATTTTTAATCCTTACATATCATCATGAATCTATCATTATTTGACCGCTCTGAACTCCCATAAAGTAAACTGATACAGGCTTAGGCTATAACTTGTAACTTATGTTTAAAATCCCAAGTCACTGAACTGAAGCAAAACTCATGGTTCAAAAAGACACACTATTTTCACACAGGGAAAGCAAAACAAAAAGGGAAGAACAAATCTCCTTTTGCAATAGACTTCAATATTTGGTTTTTCTGGACTTAGCATTTTTTTCTCAGGGAGACTTACGGTACTTAATGTACAATAATTAAAAAATTGAGGATTTATTATGATACTTCAAAATATCATTAAAGCTTATGTAAACCAGAGTTCAAATTGCAGTTGATCTAGTTCCTTGGAGCTATTTAAGCTAGAAAGAACTCATGAGTTTTACAGCCTACATTTTTAGAAAGCATATTATCCCAAATGGGCCAATCTGAAAATCACCATAGTGAGAGTTTGTTATATTTGGCTGGGATCTGCAATTGTTAGGAGTCAATCCAAAATTCAGTGAAGTCATGGATTTTCATCAAGTCAGTATAGATTAATATGGACTAGATCTGTTTCACTTCAGCTAACAATGACCTTTCTTTACACGTGTGTACATTCGCTTTCTAAATTTGGTTGCCAATATATGTATTTCTTGAGTCCTACAGGGTCCTTCACTTGGGAAAAATACCTTGCCTGTCAGTTTTTCAACCTGTGGCTATAAGTAGTCACGGTACATCCTGCACACTGCAGTGAGTCTAATCCAAGCAGAGGAGTGCAAGTACCAAGAGATCCGGTTTTTCCAAAGTGATATAGGTTTATTTAGATATTTAAATCATACACAAATTTTGAAAAAGGTGCACCAATAAGCTTAGGCAGTTTCTTAGCACTACTTTTTCTGAGAAACTATAGGGCTAATTTCCACCAGAATTTATCATCACATGCAAAATTGCTGCAGTTAGGAAAATTGCTGTTTGATGTATAAAGGGGCGAATTGTTCTTCTGAAAGCAAGGTAGTATCGAGTTTGGCAGTTGTTATACCAGGTTATATGAACTGTGAATGTTCTACAATGTTCTCCCGTACCTAATCGGCTCTAACTGTTGATACGTCTCTGAATGAGGCTTGTAAATGGCAGTCCCATGAGTACCAGGCAGTTCTGGAATGGAAGTTCTGGTAATCAAGTAACCTATATGCTCACTGTTGCATGTAAATGACACCACTTCTGTTTCTCTGGATTCTCTTTAGAAATATTTGACTGGCACCACACACTTTGTGCACAATTACAGTGTTTTCTTAGATTCAGCGGATACGTTTTTTGCAACAGCTGCAGATAATTCATAATGCAAGTGGGTCTGAGGACAGTACTGTGATATTTAAGGTGGTGTTTTGTTTGACTGGGCTGAAATAACATATAGCCTTATAACACCTTTATATATAATTAATTCTTTCTTTACATACACACACACAATTTTTTCCTATTTTTGTCCTTGTTCAGGTAATGGAGCATAGCTTTTATCTCTTACCTGGTTCTGCACCTTATTTTCTGTGGCTATACTAAAGGAAGGAGAAAACCATTATATCTCCCCCTCCCCCATGACTTGCATCAGCTATATGTGATTTATCTTTTAATGTGCTAAAGCCCTGCTCAAGATAATCTCTCATTGACTCCAGTGGCAGATTTTCTTATGGCAAGAACATTAATGGGAAGAATATTAAACAGTATGTCCTTTAAAAAAATGTATTTCTTCTTTAATTTTCAATTCTGTCTTGATGAGACAGTAGACATAATTTATTGAGGTACAGTTTATATGCTCTTGTTTGAATTCAGCTTTAGTACTTGTCATGAATGATAAATAGCGTGGCAACTGGTGTAAATTACAGAAGCACAAGTATTGCATTATCCCTTCTAAAATATTGCCAGCCCCAAATTACTTAATGGTACCCAGGGTTAATGGGACACTAAGTGTTACTGTGGTCCATAAGGAATGTGCAACAGAAAGTGGGGCAGATCTTTGCACCGTGGGTATGTAACATACTGTGTTATATCATGAAATGTGATTCTTCCTCCTATGCTTAGCTTCGAACTTTCTTTATGATAGAAGTTTTTGCACTTAGGTGCTGGGTTGAGTCATTTTTCTATGGTAGGATCACTGTTATCAATGATTATTTTTCATGCACATTGATATTTGTGATATTTCCTTTAAGTATTCATCCTTTTTTGCTACAGAGGCATTTTGATGGTGTGTGACTCGGTTTAAGAAACTGAAAGTCTACATAAATCTTGCCTTAATACTCTGGTCTGTGGACGGTAAAATGTTATTATACTCTTTTCTTTTTGTACTGTGAGAAACGTTCTAAATTTTACCCTGTGTCCACAAACATCATTTTACACTCTTGAAAATGCTTGTATTCACAATTATCCTTAGTAATAGAAAAGGTCACTTGAAATCAATCAGGGCTGCTGTTTCTCCTGTTCAAGGTCGGTGTTTAGAAAATGAGATCCTGAAGTAGGATGCTGTAGAGAAATCAGATCTTTATAGTTATTTTTATTTATTATGATAGTTGACATAATTAAATGCTTTAATTAATTTTTTGTTGTTGTTTACTTTCTGAGAACAGGAATTGGTTTTTGTTTGTGTTGTATGGCCTTGGCTTGAACTTTCTTCCTGAATCTTCTGTCTCTGGAGTAGCTCTCTTAATGGTTTTACACATTTTTGAACCTTTTTTCCTCATGTGTAGTTACTGACTTGCAATCAAGTGCCACATCAGAAGACAGTTTCACTTGTTATGAAGCAAAGTGACCTTTTCCTCTTGGATTTTTTTGCCAAGATGCTTGGGATTTGTAACTTGCCAGCTCATGGCAGTTCTGGTGTGAAATTTGCCAAATTTCTTGAATGAGAAAAGCTGACGATAGTGGAGTAACTCACAGAATCAGAGAATGGCTTGGGTTGGAGGCCCAACCTTAAAGCCCACCCAGTCCCAACCCCCTACCATGGGCAGGGCCTCCTCCAACCAGACCAAGCTGCCCAAAGCCCCATCCAACCTGGCCTTGAGCACTTGAGGGATGGAGCGTCCACAGCTCCTGGGGATTCACACGTTTGCCTCGGGAACCTGTCATGCTGAGTTTTTCAGCTCTCAATCAACTGTAACCCTAAGAAAATACAACAAAAAGATGAATTTTGGCTCTACAGATGAGCCTGGTTCTCCACTCACGCTGACCAGGGGCTTGAGGCCTTGCTGTGGGATCAGCCTTACGGCACTGTGTGGCTCTGAAGCACATGCTGCGTAATTCTGAACCAGCTCAGGGTCTCACTTCAGAGCCACCTGCTCCATTTGTTTTTTATCAGCACACTGACCGTCCCTATGCCCCACTTTCCTGCTAGCAAGAATGGCTGCCCCACCTTGGGAAAAGCGGAGCCCAGAAGTAAATTCTGAGGGGCAGCCAGGAAAAGCAATGGGATCTCCGTCCATCTTGTAGGAATCAAGTCCCAAGTTCAAAAAATCACCTTGTCCTGGGAAAAAATGACTTTCCTCAGTTTGAATTATATATTTCCACTGTCCAGTATACTCATATGTGAGGCTCACCAGTAACTCAGTCATTTCTGGCCTGTTCACAGTCATTGCTATGAAGGAGGTGGTTTCTTATTGTCCATGCTGCACTCATTGCAATGCAGACTGAATGCCTCTGCATCAACAACAGCTCTGACTTCCCTGCATCAGGCGCCCTTTTGATAAATACTGCTGTTGCAGTGTGTTTGCACAGGTGAAGACCTATCACTTAAAAACATTTACTTGATATATTTACATATAATTCTGCATTCTCTCAAGACCTGTTGGCAGCATTGGGTTATTCTCCAATGTCAGCTGTTACAAGGTTGTGAGCACTGTGGCTTTTCAGTTCTGTGTAGAAACAGGGTACTTGCAGTTGCTTTGCCATTTGGCTGTCCTGTTACTTTCCATTGAACAAAAAAGCATTTCTGGGATGTCAGATGAGCGTCAGCATCAGATTTCAGAGTGATTAGATTGGTGCTACAGGTAGATCTAAAACTGTTGCTCCTGCTGGTGTGTACTAAACCATTAGTGAAGCCTTTGAAGTCCTACCTGAGTGCTTACAGGCTGTTGCCACCTCAGTCTGTCAGCATTTTTTGATGTTCCAAAATGTAGAAAATATAACCACGTATCATTAGCAACCTGTTGCTTTTTAAAGATAAAAGGCAGTGATGGCAAAAGCAGCACCTATATCTGCACTGCTATCTTAGAGGCACGTTAGCTGTGCTGTGCACTAAGATTTGTCTTGCCAGCCACTAAAATAATTAATCAGCAAAATAGCATGTTAATGAGGACTGTAGAGATGCCTAAATAGGTTCATAGAAATGATCCTTTATGTTTTTTCTCTTTTCTTCCTTGCAAGAAAGAAAATCCAAAGAAGCTCTATACACTATTCCACTTACATTAGTGTTTGAATAAAATCAGAAGCAGATCCTTGAAACTGGGGTGAAGTGTAATATGAACGGATGATTTTTAAGACGATTGTTTGATTTGTCTGAGAGGGAAAAAACACTTGTTAAAACTGCAGTATTCCCAAAGATTGCTTTTTTGTTGTTTTGTTATCTTTATTTTTATTTGAGCTAGAAGTAACTCAGGGCTGTGGTTGCAACTAAATCATCTGTCTCTGAAATGCATGGAGGACTGGATGATAGTTTGGGAAAGAAACCCCCCCCTACACGTTGATAGGAAAGTGCTTGGAAGCAAAGTGCCTAGTAACAATCAGAAGAGATGACAGATTGTATTATTGCACAACAATAAGTCTTCAAGGTATTAGAGGTATCAGTTTACAGCCTTTTCTATACCATCATTACCTGCCACAGTCTGACTCTAATCACAGCAATAGAAACTGGGGTAGCTCCGTGGGTGTTTGTGACTTTCTCTGAATATTTATGAAGGTTATAAATGAAATCAGGATCTTGCTCTCTGTTCTTAGCCCATCTGTATAACCACGAAGGCCAAATGAAGCTTTTAGTCATTATACTTAATTGGATGAATGGCCTTCAAAGCTGTCAATAAGTGGTGTGTGCACAGTAAGGTAATTAATAACGCTATTTCCTTTTGGAAGACATATCATTAGCCATTATTTCTCAAGATACAACACTGATGTCTTTATTCAAAGAGGTAATTGCAGGTTACCCACCAATTCCCCACCAGTGACATCATCTTTGCAAACTGAATCTCACAATCTGTCACTTTTGAATTCATAATTAGGATATTTTTCTAATGGCAAGTGAATGTTATTGAAAGAAATACCTACTTTGTCTTTACAGGAACAAGCATGGGATTTCTGAGGGGTGAGGGCTTGCAGCACACAAGGCTTGGGAGCTGTTAGTCCAAACATCTGGGACCTCCAGAATGGCTGTATTGATGGATCCAGCAAAAGTCACAAAGGCAAACTGGCAGCTGTATCACTACCAGTTGGTCACCAGCAATTGTGACTGCGTACTTGAGCAGACATGCCAAAAATATTCTCTGATGTAGAATTTATTTGCTAGTTCAGAAGCATTTTGTAATAACGGGTAAAGAAAGTGTTGGATTGCCCCCATTCATCTTCCTAGAAAAGACCAACTATACAGTGCCAAATAATATTTTTCACCCCTTTTCATTAGCTAGTATGTTCTGTGCAGCATGGTTTACTTCTGACCCTATTCTGGAAGGTTAGAAACATGGCCAGAAATGGGATGCTTTGGTTCTTTTTATTTGTTCATCCTATTTTAAAACATATGTATACAAATAGCAAGGATCTTACACTTGGAGGTGAACAGCTCTTAATAGTACTGTAAAACCGTGCAGATAAAATATGTTGCATTTGTGTCACTGTGAAATCCTAAAATACATCCGTCGTTTTCAGCTGTCTTGGGGGGTTACTCTTCCTCTTGTGTTGGCTGTTGGGCTGTTTTCAGTGTCTTGGGAGCCTCGCAAAGGTAGAAGCAGCAGCATGCTTTGTGCACTGACTTTGATCTGCAGACTTCAAACAAATGAGCTATGCGAGCATTTGTCACAGACCCAACAGTCTAGCAGGAGCTGGAACCCATTCTACAACCAAACCCAGCTATTTTGATACTGTCTTTATATCCTCACTGTAGCAGGAGCAGGAAGGATTTCAATGGCTTCAGTCTTCAGCTGACCCTATGTCAATTCACGTTCAGGTGACAGTGGCTAAAGACAAGATTTTGGAGAGTTAACAGCATGGATAATTGCCAAGCAGGGTGCACCACTGCAGTCAGGTCCCAGCCAAAAATAGCGTTCGTATTCTTGACCCAGGATGGGGAGATTATTTTTTCTGTCAGAAGGCTGTAATGTAGTGGAAACTGCAGTTTCTTTCTTAGTGGTTGAAGATTTTGGTGCTAAGCAGTTTCTTCTGGTAAAATATTTTAAGTAGTGACATAATTTCCTTTGAATAACTATCATTTTCAAGCCCAATAAAAGTGAGAGCTTTATGGGCTGTATTAACTCAAACAGCCCTTCGGAGAACGTCTAACGTTTTATGAATACTTATTGTCTGCTTTTTCTCCCTACTCTTAAATAATGAAATACCTAACACCTGCAAATGAGTAATGATGTCGAGAAAGAAGATCTAACATTAGTGCTGCCTGGAATATCAGGCATCAGAATTTCTCATTTGTAAACAAGACTTCTCACAGGGGTTGCAAATATCAGTCGTCATCTCCGAAGCTGCTGCAGGAAACGTTCAGACCCTCAGTGGGTGAGTGCACTGTGACTGATGGCATGCTGGAAGAATTTGCCTCGGATTCAGGCCTTGTGAACCATAGGGAGCATGGCTGCAAATGGCTCTTACAGAAGTACAGTGTGAAAGAACTTAGAGATTGTATGAACTTCTCTCATGGGAACGAAGAGATGTGGTGTTTCAAATTTAATACAATGAAAATTGAGTTCAGTGACTGATCTCGGTTTTTTACCTTACCTGACTATATTTGCTATCTAACTCGCCGTGCGCAGCTTGCTATGACACTTTTCTCCCCCCCAGTGATCTCATCTCTCTTTAATCTGATTCTTTTCTTTTTTCTTTCCTTTCACACATCCCCCAGTAGTATTTACCTATTTAAAAATCTAGGGAGAACACTACCACACAGCTGAATTTAAAAAGCAGCATTAGAAATAAAAGTTCTTGACTTACTAAGCAAAAGGAAGATGGATTTTTCTCTATCCTAATCCCTTGAATATATGACAAATTATAATGCAGACTTGAAGAACAATTAAGACATAATTATTGAGAAGTGAAAGTCTGGCAATAAAAGCTTCTTTGAATCTTGCATTTTAAATACAGAGTTGAATCCTGGAAATCTTTCCTTAGTGGAAATACATGTGTAATAACAGATTGTTCTCTATCAAAATGCATTTCCTAGGTGATAGGATAGATAAATAAAATGATGATGCCAGCAGAGCTTGATTTGCAGGAATGAAGTGACTGTTGGATGAGGCACAGTTCCCACAGCCCTATGGGAGAAGCTGCAGCCCATGCTGATGATGGTGGATGAAACATGAGTCCAGAGCATGCCCCATGACACAGCCAACACAACTTCTCCTTTTTCTGCTACAGGAAGAGAGCATATTGTAGGCAAAATGCAAGACCAAGGCTCTAAAGATACCACCTCTCCTGTTTTTGCCCAGCTGAATTAGCAACGGGGTTGTGTTGATTGCCCTAGAGGAGGACTGGCACTTGAGGGAGCTATGGAAGCTCTTCCCAACTCCTTCAGCAGAGGTTGTCACAGGGCACTGGAGCATTGCCATGGCATGCTGGTGATGGACTCTGCCATGGTGCAGTGACCAATGGCTAAAGGACCTCGAAGACTGTCTTAAAATCAAGGTATTGTGACACATATCTCTCCTAGATGCTCAGTCCATTAATTGTACTACAGAGCCACTTGGGAAGGTGTAAAGCATAAGCAGTATCACCACTGCAAATAGTTGCATAATAGTTGTACAATGCATACATAAAGCATACGTAATAATATATTGCATAAATAATGTTTATGATGCTGCCAAACTGTATTACTCATTAGAGGGCAGATAATTATCCACACAGGGTGCTTTCCTGCTCACTGCCTGTGTCACAAGGAGACAACAGCTGTCAGTGTCTTGCAGGCAGGCAGGGGCATGGAGAAGTGATCTGAGGTCAGTGAGTCTGGTGGTGGTCACATCCTCTTGTTGAATCAAAGGGGAACCATCAGCTGCCCTGGTTTTGAGTAATAATCTGGTTGGTTGCACTTTCTGTAATTGCACATCTGTGGGGGTTTTTATTTGTTTCATATTTATGGCAAAAATTGAAACATAGAAAGCTGAAATCTAGCTAGGGCACAATGAGAGCACTTGTGACACTTTTATGCAAAAAATGTTTGCAGAATCAGGTTATTTATGATGTTTTTATAAACTCATTGGTATTTAATATGTGCTATATTTCCATCCCCATTTTTTTTGTCTTTTTAGAATATATGTAAATGTATATTTTACTGTGAAGCTTACTATGCATTTTTTCCCAGTAGTAATTTATAGGAATTTGTATTTTAAGCTTACTTGAAGTACAAACCCCACTTCCAAAATATTAACCCAGCTTTGATGTTAACGTAAATTTCTGCCTATTCATGTCCAGAACCACCATGGGAGATCTGCTCTGTGCTGTGTAACTTAAACAAACCAAAAGGAGTTGAATGAAGTTTGAGATCAAGACAGTTCTTGCCTTTTCTTCCTAAGTACAGCATGTGATAAAATCAGTAAGGTTGCAATCCCTTGGATTTTTAAAGTAGAGAGAGACTAAATATAGACACGGAGTCTTCTCGCTCAACCTACTGACCCTGAACCAAGTGACTGTAGGTTGAACTGACAAGAGCCCCTTTGTCCCTTTCATTACTCAGACCCACTGAGCCAGGTAAAGCTTTAAACAAGATGAATGGGCATCATTTTTAAAAAGTAAAATAATTCACTATGCTTTGGGTGTGTTTCCCTTTAATTAGTTTGATGAGCACTAAGTCTGAGGCCTTGTCGAACACCCGGTATTAACTTTTGATACTGATCCAGAATTGGAACATTGCAGGGACAAGAGCATGGGCAGGTGAAATAAGTAAGGTGTTTTCTGTAAAAGCCTGTTGCCAGATGAGAAGAATCATTACCATGATGATACTTCTAATTATAACGTCATTAGTGTACTACTGCAGGTTCCTATGTTGCATGAAGCTTTTCAACATCTTGATCCATAATGGGTAAAATGTAGGCATTAACCCTTTCACTGGAAATGGAGTTGAATATCCAGGCAAGCTGAAAGAACATCATTTATTTTAAAGTTAAGTCATAGTATTTTTGAAGGTTCTGGAAAATTTAGCAGTAGTAAAGAATACCAAAGAGTAATTTACCTGTCCCTTCTGCTTTCTCGCCAGAGGTCGAAGATGTAGAAATGATTATACGTGTTTCTCAAGATAGCAAAAAGGGAAAGATAATGTGCTTTGTTTTATAATTTTTACCTGACTGGAAGACAGGAGGTGAAGTTTCTGACACAAAACTGTTGCCCAAACCATTAAAGAGTAGCCAAGAGCAGATAACACACAGGGCTGCAGACAGTATTGTTCAAAGTCACATTCAACTCCTTAAATAGCTGTTCAGTCTGTGAAGTGAAAAATTCTTCAGTTTTTGTGTGATTTTCAAACTGATGATGATGCTATAACATATCTTCTAGGCTTCTCTCTTTGTTTATGTGGCCTGGATTTATACATTCAAATTTTGGCTCCACAATGGTTCCAAAATCACAGTTATGCATGCAGATACCACCAAATGTGTAAAAAATGGCGTGCTATTAAATGCTATGATAAGATCTTCTACAGTACTTCTAGAATTTGTCTTGCAGATCCACGTTGATCTTGCCTATATCTGGAAAGGAATACCATTTCCTGGCTTTGTGCAGTGCTGACACTCTGTTCATGTTGCTCTGGACTGAGTTTAGCTCCTGGTTTGCTCTTCAGGAGCCAGACAGTTAAACCATAACCCAATTCCACCACTCTGGATCAAAATAACTTCATCTTCGGTGTTTCAGGAATGGAGGAATAGAACCTTGTTTGGATTTACAGAGTGCTAAATAGGCTGCAGCTTGCCCCAGGACCACCCAACCCAGAAGGGAGTTCCCCTTCTGGGCAGGGGCTACTCCAGGCTTAGGTGCACATAGGACATCCCAGATTAGAAGCCTACTATAAGAGATGCCTAGAGGAAGGGGATTTGGTGCACTCCATTGTGCCTGAGTCAGATGGGATGAAATGAGTGTCTTCCACTGGATGAAACAGGACAAGGCAGGTGGGTCAGAGTAACAGATAGCACAACAGCCAAATACATTCAGTGCAAAAGGACAAAGGGCAAGAGATAATTCTTGCAGATAAGGGGGAGGAGGCAGCAATAACACTATTAATATATCCCTTAGTTCTGAAGGAGTGGCTATTTTTTGTGAAACTCAGCAAGTTGTGACACTGAGCTGTGCCACTGCAGTAGCACAATCCATGTTGTACAAAGCGGGGACGCAGCAATGAAGATTTTGAGAATTCCAGAAGCTCCTCTTTGATGACTAAATAGTTATTAGCTCTTTGAGACTGAGCACCATTTGGGTAATTGGCAAGTGGACTGTGACCTGAAAGACTGATAAACTGGAGGGAAATAATTCAAAATTCTTTTCAGTTTTACTCCATACTGCTTTTGTTTCATGTTCAGACAACCCAATCTAAAACATGAATCGTCATTTTCATAAGAGCAATCATAATTGGCATAATTTGAAGGAAAAAAAAAAACTAGTAGCGCTTGTTAATATGGGCAGAATTCAATTAATACAACACCAAACCACACACTGTGGCTGATTTGTTTCTAAAATACACTTGTGTAATTTAATGGACAAATGTGTTGTCTGTGGTGGTCATTCTTTTAAAGACAGTAGGGTTTACTCCTTGTGTCCCATTTTTTAACCTTTGACATTACTGGCACTTTGAAAACTAAATGCCTAGTAGGTTGTTCCTAGGTAGGAATCCTGCCCAAAATCACAGTTCATAGAGGTGTACTCATTTAAGTGACCTTACAAAGCTGGCTGGTACCTACAAAAGAAAAAAAAACTTTTCACATGACACGAGAAAGACTCTAGACTGGTGATGACAAAGAACACTTCCCATTAGCAATGTAAGTGTGTAGATTTGTCACTACATTTTCAGAAATCAGCCTGCAGACCCAAAAGGACCTGTGCTTCACCTCACCAACGCCATCCTGCTCCTGGTGCATCTCACATGAGGGGTATGTGCACTTCCATTTCAACGCTAAATGTGGGACTGTTCATCAAATCCTTGCAGGGACCTCTGTTTTTAGCTAAACTTTACTATTCAATGTGCTCCTCTATGACATTCGGAAAGACAAAGTGCTCAGGCCATATTACTCATTTTTGCACAGTATCAAAGAGTGTTTGCCGAAAGACATTTAGAATCAGCTTTTTTCTTGGAGTGGTGTCAATTTTCAAGACTTTTTAAGTATTTTACCTAACCAAGTACTATGTATTCCTTCTGAAAGAAAAGCAAATAGTTACATGCAAACCTGGCTATTTTGCAGTCACGTATCCCTACATGATCCCTGCTCCATAACACACCCAGAAGATGTGTGTGGGCTCTGCTCTGCTCCTCCCCTTCACTGCCCACTAAGGGACTTCAAGCATGAAAGAGCTGCCCTGGTGCACGGCCACCTCCAGACATGGAGGGGAAATCCCAGGTGAGTACTGTAGGAAAAGCACCCTGAGATGGTCTTTGGCTGGCTTTGGTTTTCATTTGTTTGTGATGTGAAATCACATGAAAACATAACTTTGCAGTTTAGATAGATCTTGAGTGGAATAATTCCTTTGTTATCTGCTCATATAATAATGGGGAAGTAGTTCATATCTCCTGGAAATCTCTGTTAAACCCTTTTTTTTTTTCATTGCTTTTGACTGCAAAGAAATTTGTAAGATATTTTTTCTCCTTCCCTGGCTGTCCTTCGCTCTCACCACTGCTCACCTTTATAAACTGATTTTCAACTGCAGAAACTCTGATACTGCGTTCTTCCTGAGCAACCAAATGACAGCACTTGTTACCTGTCCAGTTGTCTGTTCCTGTTTAGTCAGTAGGTGGAACATATCCTACAGCTTTCTTCAGATAATGTTACTCTTTTTCTACATTTAGGAGGGCTCTATTGTATATAATCTTTCTACAAGATAGGAGCTTAATAAATAACTTGTTTTTATAATATATATTTTTTAATTCCATATGTCTATAACACTGGTGCTTATATATTTTTAGGTAATTTGACTTCAATTTTTATATAGAAAAGAGATATGAAACTTCCTCCTGACATAATTAGAAAACTAAAATGTAAGTTTCCTGGCTGAAAACTATATCTTGGAGTTCTTTTGCAATACAAGTTAATTAACTGGATTTAGATATTTGCAAGACGATATATTTAATGGGATTACTGCTCATATAATGTTCTCAGTGACTGATTTGGAATCTAAGCTCAGGGAACAGAATACTGAATTTCCAGCTCTTTGAGAGTTAATGTTGTGTTAAGGAAAAGTACAATTTGAACCTCATTGTTCATGAATAGCAAAGTTATTCTGGTGAAATGGAGCCTGTGCCTACAAGGGCTGCACGAGGCAGATGCATGAGCGGGAGCACAGACAGCGGCATTCCTGCGATCGCTCAGGTACAGATATCCCCGCACCTGAACTCCTGGCAAGTTCAAGGCAATTGCGTATCTCATCACAACATAATGGCCCTTTATTCAGCCCCTGTCTCCCAAGTGGGATCAATTAGATGCTTTAGTCTGCAGGCTTAAGAATAAACATGCGTGTTTTCATTTATATAGAGAGTGAAAATGAAGACGCGTGGCCGCGGCCATCCTGCCCGTGTCCGTCGTGTTCTGAAACAAAGTTTTAATTTGTTCTTTCAAAATATTGATTTTCTTTTTAATAGGAAAAAGGAGAAAGTTAAATGATAGCATGCTCTGGGGAAAAATACAATAGCCTGCCCAGAACATTTCAGTGTGCCAATAAATCCCGCATTAGTGTCTATCTTCTTATAAAGGCAAATATATTTCTGTGTGTCAATTTGGTTCACTACAATGTTAGAGTTTCACTCCCAACATGGGATTTCTCTAATGAATATGGTAATTTAAATCTTATGATCAGAGTACTACTTTTAAAGAAATCTGAGCATTTTTTGTTTAAATGCTATTAACCGTTTCAATATTAGCTCAGTCAAATAGCTATTAGATTGGGAAAGGTATATTCTCACTTAAAGGGATGGATGTGTAATTCTGTGGTGCTTCTACACAGTAATATTTTTTACAAGTTCTTGACAAGTAGAGTGGTGATTTGTGTCTAACTTTTTAGATTTTAAATTTTAACCAGCATTCCAAAGCTCCAGTGAGTTCAAATGCCTCAACTTTTTTATTTGTAATTTTATCTGTCAGCACTGATAAAGTGAAGTTTAAAAAATTAACTGGATAAGATCATTTAGATGACAGTGGTTCACCTGGACACGAGTTGGAAAGGGAAAGAAAGTCCCATGAAGAGAAGGAAACTCTTACATACCTGCATGCATCTTCCTTAGATATGACGTAAAATGCTTCTGAAGTGACACTGGCCTTGTTGTTTTGATCTTGATTTTTTGGGGTGGGTTCTTTGGTTTTGGATGTGACTGTACGCTCAGATCAGAGGGTTTTATTGACATGAAACAGAAGAGCACAGCTACCTGTATGTGACGAAGTCAAAACTGACCCACCAAATAAGAGTTGTGCCAAGGCAACCTTGGCATCTGATGTTCTACATGGCTGCTACGCTACAAGTGTTCCATTCTAAGTAAGTATTTTAGTCCTTGAATAAATTGCTCTTATTAATCTAATTTTGGATCCGTTCTATTTATGAATTCATAAAAATATCCCTGACTGTTTTCCAGGACAACTACCAGGACATGTACCCTATGATGTGAGCGATTGCTAAACAGACCGCTACAGATTAATAGTTCACAGAAACCTCTTAAAATATCCTCAGCTCGTATATCTGTGAAGCGTTTGTGATCTTGAGTTATGATATTCTATGATTTTCCAGTAAAGGAATTTGAATTGTGCCTTTATATTCCTGTCCTGTAGCATAATGTGCTTATTTCCATCCAGGGCTTTCACTGATGTAAACCCAGATACTGGTGTTCCTGGACCAAACAGCAATGCAACTCTATGAGGGGGAATTCCATCACTGAGAAAGGGCTGTTTTTCTCAGTTCTTCACTCTGTCCTGTGCCTATTATCACTGTATGTGTAATGGAAAAGAAAAACACAATCATTTAATATTCTTTTTCCAAGTTTGAGAGTCCCATAACTCTGAATATTCTGCTGTTTACAAGAAATATGAAATGAGTGTAGACTGGAGGAACTTAGATGAAAACATGCCCGAGACATAAGAACACACCGTCTGTCAGAGCTGAAGTACTTTACAAGTCAGGCGTTGCCAGCCAGAACATCTGAAAATGTTTTGACAGTATCAAAATGTACCTTTTGGAATGAACTGATAATGCTGTTTTGTCTTTCAATCCAACTTGACTTTTTTTTTTCCTTTCAGCTTTCTAATTTATTGAAAGAATAAGTGGAACTGAAGTTAAGTGTAACATAACTTGTAAATTAGATTAATTTTTTTTCTCTGGTTGCAGAAAGCTGAGCAGTTTCTAGTTTATCTTGACAGATGTATTTTACAACTATCTTATGCCTTCTATCCAGAGAGAGGTGAGAAAAATACAGTGTTGTGCTACTGAGAAGGTGATGTCTGAAACCACTGATCAGTTTGTTTCTGCACTGGGCCAAGAATAATTGCTGTACTAATAGCAATTTAGAAAGCACAAAATGAAGCTAAAACATCTCTAAAATCATTGTCCACTACACATGTTGATTGACAGTGCTTTGCAGGAACTAACTGATCCAAGTGCAGGATCTGGCACTGTGGTGTCTTCTCTCTAAGAGGGAACTTGCAGTGCCCATGCGAGATGACAGCACTCACAACTCTTCAGGTTGTGCTACGAATTGTTTTTCAAATGCATCATCTGCCTTTGCAGAGAGCCACCAGAGATCCTTGGAACAGGCCTGAGCACAGCTAGGTATTGGCTGTTTCAATTACATCTCAAATACAGCATGCAGATGGAGGAGTGCATTGGGCATGCATTTGGCAACCCAGGGCAGGTGGCTTTTCCCAAAATGAGAGCCTGTGGAAAGCTGTTTTCATCTTCACAAGCTTCTGGCCTGATGGACTTCAGCACAAATGCGTTTCCAAATAATGAATCTGCAGTTCACTTTCTGGCCAAGGTGAACGAGCACACGTTAACTCATTCAGAAAGGAGATGAAAAGCTCACATTCAGGATGCATTAATCTGAAAACAAGTGTACTTTTGTGTCTGGGGAGTATTATTTTCATTGCCATCAATTTAGAACATAGATAGACTGTGATTCTAGCTTCACTATCAGGTTGCCCAACAGGCTGAGACCCCTCACCAGGCCATTCTATTTAATTTAGACTAATCTAAAGCTAAGTGAAACTTTGTACCCTCTCTGATTTCTCCCTATAATCAGGAACACTCTGATTTCCCCTTCCCCCATGACCCAGTCTGAGTGGCTGGGATATGGGAGAGAGATACACAGGAAAGCAACCTCCAGGTAAAGGCAGCAGCTATTTGTGCCAGCCTGTCTGCTTACCTATTAACAGATGGCAAACACGTCCGACCTTGTCTTCCTAGTTCTTGTTCTGTCTGAATATTCCTTCACTTTTACATGATTCTTGTGAAGGCAGCCCTTTACATTTTTGCATGAGTTTTTCAAGGCACTGCACATGTCAGTGGAGATAAATCTCCATGAAAAAGACTGAAATCCTAACACTGATCTTCCACCATTCTTGTGCTCCTAAGTTTGTGTGGAATTTGATGGGGCAGAGGTTGTGCCTCATAATTTTAATGTCGGAGTAGTTCTGATTGGTGTTGTTTGGTCTGTATTTAGAGTAGAGAATCTGTTTTGGACAGCATCAAATTCAGCAGCTTTGGCAAAATGTTCCCTTCTCTGTGTGGTTTGCAGATTCATCCATATGTGATACCTTAAAGAAGTATCTCTCACTCTCTGTTGCTATCACTTCTGATAATAGGACTTGGTTTTGCTTCTTTCTTTCTTTCTTTCTTTCTTTCTTTCTTTCTTTCTTTCTTTCTTTCTTTCTTTCTTTCTTTCTTTTCTTTCTTTCTTTCTTTCTTTCTTTCTTTCTTTCTTTCTTTCTTTCTTTCTTTCTTTCTTTCTTTCTTTCTTTCTTTCTTTCTTTCTTTCTTTCTTTCTTTCTTTCTTTCTTTCTTTCTTTCTTCTTTCTTTCTTTCTTTCTTTCTTTCTTTCTTTCTTTCTTTCTTTCTTTCTTTCTTTCTTTCTTTCTTTCTTTCTTTCTTTCTTTCTTTCTTTCTTTCTTTCTTTCTTTCTTTCTTTCTTTCTTTCTTTCTTCCTTCCTTCC